>NC_140935.1:52514939-53207439 GCF_014529385.1 Adiantum capillus-veneris | reverse complement strand
GCCTAGGGATGAGCAAACTGATATGGATCAGGCAAGGATGTATGAGGCAAGCCGGTCAACCGAGGGAGAGGAAAAGACCTTGGAGGAAACCTTGAATGAGGCAGAAAGAGCCATGGGGGAGACCCCTGATAAAGATGTGAACGATGACTATGAAGATGTGAACGATGAAGCTAAAGCAGAGCAGAGCAACAACGACATCAACACTACAGAGACCCAGTATGGACCCTTGCTACCTGTAGATACGGTTGTTCCGGTAATGTCTATTCAAGTATGGCAAAATATGTTCAGCTTCTAACTACTTATATATACTTGTCAACTTTTACAGAGGTTGATTATCTTGGACGTCAATGGATTGCTGCTGATGCGGGTGCCTCTCGGTGACACAGAACCCTTTGAGGATTTGCAAACGTTTCGAATGGGAACTTGTTGAGTCGTGGTTCGTCCAGGAACCAAGGAATTTATTCAGTTTCTTCTTCCGCGCTTCAGAGTTGCCATATGGTCTTCAATGCAAAGGAAAAACTTGTCGCCACTAGTTACAATAGTTTGCAGTGTATGCGACGCTCACACGTCAGATTTTGCCTTTTTGTATGATCAAATAAAATGCGTTACCGTTGAGGGCCACTACCACCCTAAAAAACCACACTTACCTCTTTTGTACAAACCGTTTATCCAAATCGGTGTACCCTTTGATGCAACTAGTACACTACTGATTGATGATACTCCTGAAAAGGGAGAACTAAATCCGCCGGGAACAACTCTCTCACCACCTTCTTTCGAGGGGCATTCCTTCGATTTTTACCTTGAAGACATTGTGATTCCATACTTACAGACATTGCATCTCAGTCCATTGTTCACGGACGAGTTTGTACTTTCTAATGAATTAAGATGACTCTTCTATCATGTCTTTGTCTTGTCTAGCATTGAGAGAGAGAGAGAGAGAGAGAGAGAGAGAGAGAGAGAGAGAGAGAGAGAGAGAGAGAGAGAGAGAGAGAGAGAGATTTGACATGGTAAAGAAATGTATTTCAAGCACACTTTTTCACAGGGCACAATTGACAAATGAGCTCAATAAACTTCATGTATTGAAAGTCATTTGTATACACTTGGGTTCACAAGAATATCTGTTACATTGACACTACTTCAACCCGACCATCCAACTCTTTGCACAAAATATCTTTTTCCCTTCGCCGCATCACCTTACGGCCAGCTAGGAAAAAGGAAAAATCTGATAGGTCCTTGTCCATTAACTCTTCAATTATGTCATTCCGCAAATGCTGAAGACTGCATAGCTCCATTATTGTAACCACCAACAGTAGGCCATGCTCTTTATCAATCACTTCCACATGCACAGCAGGATTATCTTCCAAACCTGCAGAAACCTGGTCCATAGGAATGTACTTACCATTGAGCATTTGTGATCGCATATACCAAAACGAGAGTAACAGTGATTGGCTTGCAATCATGTACTTGACAACTAGAGTATCAAGCGCGACCTCGCACCGTAAACCAATATCTTCCTTTGCATACCATCCTCTGTCAAGAAGTTTTTCACAAGATGACTGCTGAAATGACTTGCACATGAACATAGTTTTCGTAACACAGATGTTGTAGCTATGAAACAACTCTATGAAGAGTGCAACAGGACATAAGTTTGCAATTTTAACCAGTTTGGTGGGAATAGAGCTACGTAGAGACCTTTGTATATCCTTGTAGAGCTTACTTCGCATTGCCTCCACCATTATTTCCTCGGGAACTGGCCAGTCCACAGTGTTCCAATCGGTTGGTAGAGGCACTTTCACCAACATGCCATTCTTATTCCCTGAGCTGAGTTGGTAGAAGTGGTCATAAAAAAATATTCCCTCATCAGCCAGTCTTTTGCTGCTCCTCCCTGAATACTGTAGAGAACCAATGTGGGCATGAACAACATGGAAGAGGCCTATTATGCACTCCACAGGCTCCCATTTCTCATAAGAAGAGGGATAAACATCTGCAATATATATAAGAAGAGTTAAACTAAGAGTATCAATAAGTAAAAATGACAAATCTAATGTAATTGAGCTGTGAAGAATGGAGACATTGCTCATAACAAGCGGGAGAAACATTGCAAAATATATAAGAAAAGTTATAATGAGAGTATCAGTAAGTTCACATGTCAAGAGTACTTACAATTGCAACGTGGTTCATGTATATCTGATACATTTCCACCGTTTGCTATCACCTCTGGATGGGTAAACACATGCTGAACAAGAACTTCCTTTACAGATCTTTTGCCGATTTCAACTTTGAAATCCAACACTCTGGCCTTCCATGCTAAGCGGTAAACATTGATACCACTAGACCTCTTGGGTCTTCTTGGTTGCATGAGGACCCATGAACCTTTGTTTATCCTTTGTCTAACCCATTGGTTCTCTGCACTTATTGAAGTTGATATTTTAATTGAGGATATGCTACTACTTGGCCTTCTAGGCAAAGTGCAGCTGTTGGTTGTTGGTGTGAGAGACAGTAAACACCTGGAGCTTCTTGGGCGAGAAGACGTGGAAGCCATAGCTCTCAGAGAAAAGCTTTAGTGGAGGGAGATTCACTTTGAAAGCATTCTAATGGAGGGAAAGTGTTTTAGAATTCCAATATCTTGTGCGGGCTTAATGGTCACCCTCCAGTACGTTAATGACCATAAGAGAATATCAGAAGTGGGACCACATGCAAGCACCTAAAAGCTCGGTAAAGAAGGAAATTACGATGAAACTACAATCCTAGATTCGTGAAAGTTTTATGCTATTTTCCTATTTTTTGAGTCTTTCCACGTACTTTCCTACGTAACGTAGCCTTCGTTCTCATTGGACGCGCTCTATTATTCTCTCTCTTCATATGGCCCTCCAAATGACCTCTGAAATTTCCTAATGGGAGTGTGGCTGCATAGCATGTGCAAACTCGGGTCCACCAATAAAATCATAGCTCACAGCTCGTAGCTCAAAAAAATATGAAAAAATTTGAGGTGAAAGTTCAGCCCACGAGCTACAACGTTTGATTGTATCACCTTTTAAAATTCAGGGAGCATGTGATCTTTAAAAATTCAGCAAAACCGATTGTTTTTTCCACTGCACAAGGTCCTTGTGAGGTCCCTCTTTGGATGATTCTTTTGAATACCTCCAAGAGTGAGCTCCCCATGGTGCATGCATGCATTCCACATACCCTTGACCTTATTTGGTAGGTCTATAATTGAAGATATTGTTGAGATCATGATATAAGTGAATAGTACAACTAAGAAAATCAAATATTGAGGGGTCTAAAAAAATATGTACATGTCAAATATAAATAATATAGGTGGAAAAAATATAAAGGGGTCAAAATAAATCTCTCTCATTATAAGTCTACCATAAAAAGATGAATATTTTTGATGTTCTAATTTATGAGAGTAAAAGAGAATAGATGTAGGAAGGAAAAATCACAATAGTGAAAAAATATACACATAAATAAAACTAGTTTTTTTTTTTTTGTTGGGATGGAGTTACACCAAAAATAAGAGAAGCTTGCATAAAAAAAAATTTATATGGAATAAAGAGTATGCAAAATGGTAAGAAAAAATATGGTAATGGTGAGTCAATGTACATAGCATAAATAACACACCATAGGTAGAAATATTTAAATAAATACCAAAATAATTATGATTTTTTTTTTTATTTAGGCTCTAAATACAATGAAATATTTATACACAAATGGGCCATAATATTTTTTATTTTTTTATTTTATTTATTTTTTGGCTCAACTAGCCCAGTGACTAGCTAATTAAGGGTTTTTAAGAAGATATGGGAAAAGTCCCCTAACTCACACACACGTATATACAGTGAAATGGTAGGGATAGCCACAGTGTTTGGATGATTTTGGTAGGGTGGATTAACTCACCATGGAAATTACGGAAAGCCGAAAAACGGCTATCATTGTGTGGCTTACAGGTGGTTCCCACCAAGGAAAGAGAGGGAGAGAGAGAGAGAGAGAGAGTGAGATGAGGAGGGGGAGGGGAGGAGAGGGAGAGGAGAGGAGAGGAGAGAGAGGAGAGAGAGAGAGAGGAGAGAGAGAGAGAGAGAGAGAGAGAGAGAGAGAGAGAGAGAGAGAGAGAGAGAGAGAGAGAGAGAGAGAGAGAGAGAGAGAGAGAGAGAGAGAGAGAGCTTGCCCTAAGGCCCGTGGGGCCTTCCTAAAGGAGAGAGTGAGGGAGAGCTAGAGTTAGGGCTAGGTGAGGGGGGGGGGGATATAGTAAAGCCAAAAGGAGTGTGGACAAGATCAAGTCATGTAGTCTACACCCACTATGATGTACAGTCTACCTGATTGGGCCCTTGGTAAAGGACCGATTGCATCTATTCCCCATTTCTCGAATGGACCATATGAGATTATAGGAGTTTGTGGCTCGTAGGTTAATGTGCGATCACTGGCCACTTGACAAGCCTTGCATGTTTTACACGAATGGTGTACATACCTGTTCAAGCTAGGCCAAGAGTATCCTGCTTGTAGAATCTTCCTATTGGTGATATCTATAGCAAAATGACCGCCACAGATGCCATCATGGAAACTTGAAATTACCTATGTGATCCCACTGGAGGTTGGCACCCGCCTGAGAATATGATCCTTGTCCTTACAATACAAGTGGTCATTTACAAGGCGGTATCTTGTAGTCTTTCTTTTCAGCCACTGTTTGTGGCCTTTGGTGTATCCTTTCGGACATTCCCCTGTATCTAGAAAGCTGACGATATCAGGCATAGCATCACTACCTTGAAAGAGGGGTAGCTTCAGTTTGATTGCTCCTACGGGAACGTCTTGTATTCTTTCTTTCCTATGGGGACATGAAATAGTTGCACTGCTTCAAATTTCCTTAGAAGATCCTTAACTTGGTGTAGTTGACCAAGTAAAACCTGATTTTTACAAACCCAAGTGCCATTTATCTGCCTTATCAAAAGCAAAGCATCGCCAACCACATTTAGGCACTGAATTCCTTGTGAAATACATTGTTCCAACCCAAGAATTAGGGCTGCATATTCTGCTTCATTGTTGGAGTGGAAGTGTAATAACTGCCCGATGGAGAATACTCTTTCTTCTTGCTCATTGAAAATGACTATGCCAGCTGTAGATTGGTCCATTGTTCTTTTGTATGCTCCGTCAAAGAAAAGAGAGTGAGCTCTTTCTAGCCTAGGACTCTCCACCATTTGTGTTTCTTCCTCTGCTTCCGTGTTGACCTTCAGCTTCTTTTCATAGTGGCGATGAGTGAGAATTCCCGCTAAACTAGCGCTGGTGGAGTGTTCTACTTGCATGGTGTTGTCAAACTCTTGTAATCTAGTTAGCCACTTAGAGATCCTAGATGAGACATCCATGTGTCGCATTACATATGGGAAAACCTCCTCCATTGTCAGGATTACAAAGGGGCTAGGAAGGAGATAGGAACAGAACTTTGTGGTAGCAACCATGTGTTCTACTTTGGTAAATCCCTTTTCCGACGGGGTCATGACACGACTAGAGAAGTAAATAGGACGCATGAAAGAAGCTTGGGGGTCCTTTTGCATTAGCACGGCTCCGAGTGTATCACTTCCTACACTAGGGTTCACATAAAATGGCTCGTCCCACTTAGGAGGTGAAATGGTGGGAAGCTTAGCTAGAATTTGCTTTACCTCGGTAAATTACTGTTCATTTTCTTCACTCCATGAGAAAACATCCCTCTGGGTGATTTTTTGTAGGGGAAGGAGCACTTGAGATAGAACGTGAATGAAACTGCTTAAGTATCTTACCTTCTGAAGGAAAGAAACCAACTGCTTAGCGCTGGTGGGTGACGACAAAGATACCAGGGATTGAATCTTGCTAGGATCAGCCTCAATCCCTTTTGCTGGAATTACATGGCCAAGGAGAGTGAATTTGCTTTCACCAATGTGACACTTATCCACGTTGAGCTGGCCACCCAAGGTTTTTAGCCTGGTTAAGCCATCATAGAATTTGCTTAAATGTGTTGAGATGTAGAGAGAAAGAGAGAGAGAGACGAGACAAGAGACACACCATATACGCTCCCAAAGACTGATTAATATTGAGGACAAGATACAAATATATAGGTGAGACCAAGTTGAGTAGAGTGAGCCAAATATAGCTCCAACACCCCCACTCAAACAAAGGTCTCTAGCTTTGGATGAAAAAATCCTTGGGGAGTTCAAGGGAAAAACCCAAGCCCCTATACAATGTGAAAATATGAACTAGTGATGATGATGTGAAAGTGAATTGTGCATCTATGTACAAATATTCAAGTGACTCAGAGATCACAATGTGCAAATGTGGAGTGTGCATAGTGCATGGTACCTAAAAGATTACAATGTCATATGTACAAAGCTATTACAATAGCAAAGAAGCTAATCTAGAAAGAGTGAGGCCCAAGCTCCGAGCGCAAGAGGATGAAATGTGACTCGTTGAGGCCTTTGGTCAAAATGTCTGCAATCACGTGGCCACTTGGAGAGTGTTCAACCATAATGGTTCCTTTGTGTACTTCATACCTGACATAATGATAATGGTCAGCAATGTGATTTGACTTATTATGTTGAACATAGTCTTTTGCAAGACTAATAGCACTTTGGTTGTCACACCGCAAGGGTGTGCTAGAAAGAGGAGAGTGACCAATATCAACCAGCATTTGTTGAAGCCAAATCAACTCACGAGCTTCAAGTGATGCCGCAACATATTCTGACTCAGGCATAGAAACTGCAACACAGCGTTGTTTCTTGCTAGTCCAAGAAACAAGACAACCATTTATAAAGAAGCAATTTCCACTAGTAGATCGCATAGATAAATGTGAGCTTGCCCAGTCTGCATCTGTGTAACCCAAAAGAGAAATAGATTGCATAGAATCCGATGTGAGTTGTCATTGATAGACTAAACCAAAATCTGTAGTGCCTTTCAAGTATTTCAATACACGCTTTGCAGCAGACCAATGCTTAAGAGAAGGACATGCAAGATGTTGTCCAAGATAATTAGCAGCAAATAGAATATCAGGACGAGTGTTCATGCCAACAAACTGAAGACATCCAATCAAGTTAGCATAAGGTTGATTTGTGACAAGTTGACCACCATTGTCAGAAGTGTTCTTCGTAGAGCTCGCAAGACAAGGTGTGTTGGCTGAATGTGCAGATTCCATACCAAATTTTTGAATAGACGTATCTGCAATAAACTTTGACTGTCGAATAAAATGCCTTTTGTACGGTTCCGTTGGATTTGAATTCCAAGACACGAGTGAATCTCTCCAAGATCCACCATATCAAATGCAGAAGACAATAACTTTTTCACTTGCTGAAGAAATCCCAAATCATTGGAAACAAGGATGGTATCATCCACATAAAGAGCAAGAATCACAAAATTGCTACCTTGGCATTTTATGTATAAGTTGGGGTCTGAAGTGCAATAGATGAATCCTTTAGAGGTGAGAAAAAGATCAAATTTTGTATACCAAGCTCGCGAAGCTTGTTTGAGACCATATAGTGCCTTATGGAGTTGAGCAACAAGGTCTTCTTTACCTGGAATAACAAACCCTTCTGGCTGTTCCATATAAATTTCCTCTTCCAAGTCACTATTAAGAAAAGCAGTTTGCACATCCATTTGATGAGCTTCTAAATCAAATTGAATAGCAAATTCCAATAAAACTCGAACACTTGTAATGCAAACAACTGGTGAAAAAGTATCTTGATAATCAACACCAGCTACTTGGGAGTAACCTTTTGCAACTAAACGCATCTTGAACTTGTCAAAAAATCCATCTGCTTTTACTTTTTTCTTATACACCCACTTACATTTAATAGTTGTAGGACCAGGAGGTAATTCAGTTAGTATCCATGTACCTTTAGAGATAAGAGAATCGTACTCTGCTTCCATAGCCTCTTGCCATTGATCCTTTTGTGGTGAAGAGATAGCTTCATCATAAGTAACGGGATCTTCCGAAGTAGAAAAAGCATTATCAAAGATATCGTCATCATAAACATGACATGAGCCATGTTCAAAATCAATAGCCAGATCAACAAAAATATCAATATCATCATTGGCAACATTTGAAATGGATGGTTGTGAAGAGTAAAGTTGCTCTATAGGAAGAGTTTCATCTTGTGAAAGAAATGGAAAAGCCTGAAGCAATGATTTAGTATCATCAGAATCATCCATGGACCATGAGCCTCCCATAAGCTGTTCATTCAAAGTAGCATTATGATTCACAATTACTTTCTTGGAGGAAGGGTCATAGAACTTGTAGCCTTTGGAAGTGTTAGGATATCCAATAAAAATAACTTTAAGACGAGGAGCATCAAGCTTTGTTCGTGTTTCTTTGGGAACATGAATATAAGAAATACATCCAAAGGTTCGAAAATGAGATACACAAATAATGTCACCTGTCCATGCTGTGATGGGTATCTTACCAGAGGGTGCAGTAGTAGGAAGATGATTCTAAATAAATACTGCTATCAAAGTAGCTTCAGCCCAGAAAACACGAGATAAGCCAGAATGAATCAGCATACATCTTACAGCATTGAGAATAGTGCGATTCTTTCGTTCAGCAACGCCGTTCTGTTGAGGCGAATATGGAATAGTGTGTTCATGATGAATTCCACTGTAAGCACAGTAACTCACAAACTCTCGAGAAACATATTTGCCTCCATTGTCACTACGAAGCTTCTTAAGGCGACGACCAGTTTGAAGTTCCGCAGCCTTGTCGAATTGTTTAAAAACATATAAGGCTTCAATTTTTTTTCTAAGTAGAAATGCAGTCATATACCTTGAGAAATCATCAATGAAAGTAATGAAGTAGCAATATTGTGATCTCGAAGAAGGTAGAGGTCCACATATATCAGTATAAACAAGATCCAATGTGTCATGAGAATGAGTTGTATTTGAAAGAGGAAAGGGTTTACGATTGTGTTTCCCAAGAGCACAAAATTCACAAATTCCCATATGGAGATGGGCTTTAAGATCCATTCCATGAACAAGATGACGACGTTGAAGATCAAGGAGTTTTGCATGAACAAAATGGTGATGCCATAGTTTGCAATCATGATCATCTGGAGCAGTGACAACATTTGCTACAGCATCGTTGAGAGAGAGTTCAAACAAATTATCATTTCAAGGAGCAATGGCTATAGTCTGTCCATCTTTCTCAATTCGGCATTTGGTATGATCAAATCCAACAAATAGACCAAGATCAACAAGTCTAGCAACTGAAAGAAGATTACGTTGAAGATGTGGTACATGTAATACTCCTCGCAAAATTCGAGTGGAAGAGGATAAGGTACCAAGATATAAGTCATGAATACCCTTTACTTGACAAGTAGTATTATCAGCAAGATAAACAACACGTTGAACTGATAGTGGATGATAGTTATGGAGCCACTTAGACTGATATGTCATATTTCCTGTAGCACCAGAATCAACAATAAAAAGTGATCCATCACGTACATGAAGTATTCTGTCTGGAGCAACTGAACATAGGACGCAGCTTGTTTTTGGTACAATGTTGTTTCGATGTTCATTAGCATATGCTCTATTACGATCTGTGTCGAATCGACGCTTATAGCACATATGAGTGGGATGATCAGATCGTCCATAATATTCACAAGAAGAAGAAGAAGAGTCTCTAGATAAACGTGGTTGTTTCGTGGTAATATTGTGTTCTTCATCATATTGACGTGCCCAACAATAATCTTCAGTATGGCCATTTCTGTTGCAGTAAGAACATTGCTTATTAGGAAATTTGAGATGAGAGAAAATATTACCGCGATGGCCACCTTTGTGGTTTCCTCGTTGAAATGGACAACTTCGAGCATAAAAAGCACGTTCCATCTGTTGTGACTTAGCCTCCTCTTGTGAAATCATGGTTGTATCGTGACCAGCATTACAACGTTCTTTACGTTGAGAGTATTCAATTAAAGACATGGAGGCTTGGTCGAAATCAAGACCATCTTTAATTTATTGGAGAGAATAGTAACAATGCTATCATAAGAAGAGTCCTTCACCGTATCAAGGAGAAGTGTAATCAGTTGCTTTTGTGGAACAGGATCACCGACAACAGCAAGTTGATTAATAATAGATTTGAAAGATTCAATATGTCCCATCATGGCAGTACCAACTTCATATTGTAACTTGTTAAGCAACCCTCTCAAATAAAGTATTTCTGTAACAGATTTTGTCTGAAAGTTTGCAAGAAGGTACTTCCATACGTCGTGGGAAGTAGGCAGTTCATACATATCAAGCAAAAGGGAATCAATAAGAGCAAAAAACATATACCGACGAGCTGCTTTATCATGTCGTTGCCAATCCGTATAGGCAACATTCCAATCTTCAAATATAGGTCCTTCAGTGATAAGCACGTTATCATTATCCGTATCAATAGGCTGAGGCGGACAAACACGATTTCCAAGAACAACATCGGAGAGTTCATCGCCTTCAAGAATTAACAACATCTTTGATTTCCAGCCTGGAAATCCTTTGCCTTGGAAAGGAGGAATAGGATGCTGGCCAGAAGGAAAGCCGTTGACGAGAATATTCATAGACATATCTTGTTGCGAGAAGACGTATAAGATAAGATCGCAGAATTTGCACACCATATATGGTGAAGGCTGCAATTGAGAATGAGAGAAATATGCGGACTGCGTTCTGTCAACGATAAACGCAAGAAGGATGCTCAAGGAACGTCCAAAGATGTGAGAGACATCACCCAAAAAAGGCAGGGTAAAGGAGACGTTAATAATAAAAGAGTCCTGAAAATAAAGTGGCGTGAGATGCAAGATTGACAGCCACAATATGAATAGCAAAAAGCTAAATCTTCTCAAAAAGGTTAACGCCAAAATAAGAAAAACGATCGTGGACGCTTCACGAAGAAGTAGGACGAAGAAAGCTGCGTCAAGCTCAATTGCAGTAAAAACAGCATAACTTTCTGTTGCGAACTCCGATTGACGCAAACCTAGAACTCAAATCGAAGAGCTCGAGGAGACAAACAAGTTTTGGATGAAAAGCGCCATTGTGCTTTTCCCATTTCTCCAAATTTTGAGCAGAAGACCCCCAAAAATTGAGATGAAGTTCAGGGTGTCATCAACAAGAAAATGTAATCAATGATTAGATTGATTAGCAATAAACACCACACAAAACACTAATCATATTCTTCTTAATACAAAACAACCACAGTTACCAAGAATCAACGCTCTAAAATCAAATTTGTAGCAATTTTTTTTAATCTTACATGCGAATCGCATACACATACTGTTTTGTCACCATGAATTGAATCGGCGCGTGATCGTTACCGCTCTGATACCATGTTGAGATGTAGAGAGAAGAGAGAGAGAGAGAGAGAGAGAGAGAGAGAGAGAGAGACGAGACAAGAGACACACCATATACACTCCCAAAGACTGATTCATATTGAGGACAAGATACAAATATATAGGTGAGACCCAGTTGAGTAGAGTGAGCCATATATAGCTCCAACAAAATGAAGGGCCCGTGAACTATAGATGCAAAAATCATCTATGAAAACCCGTATTGATGTTCCAAAGTAGGGTGGGAAAACAAAGGTCACATAGCGCTGAAATTTGGCCGGGGCGTTAGTGAGGTCAAAAGGCATCACCCTGTAAGCAAAGCATCCCCAAGGTGTGATGAAGGTTGTCTTCTTTTGATCTTCTAATTCCGCAATGCTAATCTGGAAGTATCCTGAGTAGCCATCTCACACTATGTATCGTTCATGACCCGCCACTTCATTGAGAATTTCATCCTGGAATGGGAGAGGAAAGTGATCCCTCTTCGTGGCTGCATTGTGAGGTTTATGGTCCACACGGACTCTCCACTTACCATTCTTCTTTGGTGTGACTGCTAGTGGGGAGACCCATTCTGAGTTTTCGACAAGGTAGATGAAACCTTCTTGTAGCAAACTTCTCACCTCTTTAAGTAGTGCCTCTTGTTGGATTACTCCAAGTCTTCTGAGCTTCTGCACTACGGGTTTACAACCTTCCTTGAGTTTTATGTGGTGTTGCACTACTGTAATTCCTATGATTTTATCATAGCCATCAATGAACAAAGTAGTGCAGTTACCTAGCATGGAGACATATTCCTTCCTTTCTTCATCGGTTAACTCATTTGAGAGCATTTTTGTAACTTAACTGCATCCTCTAAGGACTGCATACCTGATGGTTCCTCTTGGTTTGTCGGGGGTGTTTCAGATTGTATCAATCGTTTTGGGTCTCTAAGAATGACCCCCATCACTTCAATGCTACTGTCACTTCCGTCGGTGGTGGTTTTCTCTTCTCTAAGAATGACCCCCATCACCTCCACATCTGCATTGAATTCTTTTACTTTGATCGCATTCACAATGCCCACGCATTTCACTCTTACATTGTTTGCCATTTTGGCTCGTCAAGGTGCCAGCCTACTTACCTCTAGTCCTAAATGGTGCATCAACTTTTCACTCATGACGCATATTTGCGCACCACCATTTATGTAGACATTTGAGATTTGTTGCCCCTTGATGTGGGCATCCATGGTTGGTAGGATGTCGTCACGATCCCTTCCAGAGATAGCCACAGCTATCATGGGTCTTGATTCCCTGGTACTCATCATTTTTGTTCATTTCCTCCTCATTCTTGGTGCAAGGTGGAGTAATTGGGGCCAAGTTATCTTCGGGACCTACAGTAACACATCCTAAACTAAGTCATAGGGTTTTGCATACTCACCTAGTGAGAAGTCCACAATGTCTATCTTCCATCGCGGTTAAGCTGCTTGCTTGCTAGACTCGGCCTTCCCTTTCATTTTCTCTTCTCTTTGAGAGGCTTCCTCGTGCCTCGCACGCTTCACTCCCATAGCATCCACTTCTGCTACCTTCACTTTTCCTTTGTGCTTCTCTCAAACCGATTCTTCTACCTTTGCCTTCCCTTTAGCCTCCAAGCTAATAACACTCACCGCTTGGTTCACAGCAGGTGGTGGGGGTAGTGGTGGTTGTTGTTGTATGGGTGGTCAAAGGATCTGGACCGGTGGGATCAGCCCTGGTTGCCTAGGTTGTGGTGTTCTTGCTCTTGGTGGAGAGATGCGATTCAGTCTCCCCCCTCTATTGAAATTCTGCCTTGTTGGATGTGGGCAGTAGTACATACCATGGCCGTCTTCCCCGCAATTTTAGCAGTGGTACTCTTGGTTCTGCCTTCGTTGTCCTCTCCCTTGTTTTGGATGCGTGATAGGTGCATGTCCTTGTTGCACCAGATGCACGGATAAACTCTCTAGTTGGGTAGTGATGCGATTTAACAGGTCTTGTTGCTCCTTTGATGCCTCTTGCGGTTGGGCTCTATGACTGGTTGTTGCAGTCACTGGGGTTGATCGGGACGATCTTGTTTCCTCTGACTCGTTTACTCTTGCTTGCATGCGCAGCTTCTTGTATTTAAGGTGGGCTACTTCTCCTGTCAACTCATATGTTGCAGGAAACCTTTCCTTCACCTTGTCTCTAAGCGGCGACCACAGACCAGCAATGAAACGGTCCTTCTTTAGGAAATTAGGTGCTCCTTCGCCTTTCTCCAGAGAGGCAACCCATCTCTCCCATAAGTACACAAATTTGGACTAGTATGTGGCATACTCTAGCAGACCTCCCTGCTTCAATTCCGTCAGTAGCTGCCATAGCTTCTCCGAGGTTGTGCCTCCACCAAACCTCTTTACAAAAAGCAACCCTTAACACATCCCATGCATTCTTGGTAGCCTGGGGCAATGCATTATACCACGACTTGGCCTCTACTTTCATCAATAGAGGAAAAATTCGAAGTCGTGAAGCGTCGTCATCTTTAGTGGAGACGACACAAGCAATGTCAAAATAATCCAAAAAGTCGGTGGTGAGATCTTCTCCCTTCTTTCCACTGAACGAGGGGAAAGAAACACTTGCCATGGTAGTGACTCAGGAAATTACAAATATTTTTTTTATTTTTTTTAGATTAATGACAATAGCGGCTCATAGAGGCTTTTTACAGGGTTGGGTGGATAGGTTAAAACAGGCTAAAGATAGAAACATTAAAGGAATGGTGGTAATCCAAATGGAGAGAATGATAGGGTTTGGGGAAATAAGGATTTATCTTAGTACTGCCGCACCGAATAGGTACACGATCTTCTGTTGGTAGAAGATTTTTCTATCTACATAGATATTCACATGCATATGCTGTAGGAATCTGAACGAGAATGTTGTCGGCCCGTTTCCCATCATGCACAGAGGGTGGAGTACTTACTTATACTCTTATCGTGTCAGTGTTGATGAGTCAGCACATCCATAGGAGGTCATCGCCTTTCATGGGCTCTACCTTTCCTTCGTCGCTTAGCACGTATGCGGTGATGGCAACGCGTCTGACCACTCCTAGCCTCTTGGCTAGTAGCAATTGTAGATAATTTCCATAGTCAGCGTGTTGCATGAATTCCACTCCATTCAGCTGCAACTCGTCTCCAACCCACTGGGTTTCACCCGTGGTGGAGAGCTTCTTTAGGATAAGTTGTATAGGGAGAGGGGGAAGACCCTCTACCCGTCTTCTAAAACAATGAGAGCAGTAGCCGAACCACTCTTCCTTAGGACATGGGAATCTTCTTATCACTTCTTCTTTCGGATTGTTGAAGTGGACTGGTAGTACTTGCATACGTAGTGCGAATTGGTAGGCGACCTTCCGCCGCTTAGCTTCTGATGAATTCCTCTTTGGCAAGCTGGGTACAACCCGGCTCTCTGAGCTTGAAGCACTTGCTTGGGAAGATGCTTCTCCCTTTGGGGTCATGTGTTTCCAGACTGGCTTATCTTTTCCTTGCCTTTGGCTCGAGCAGCCCCTTTAGGCCATTTTGGAGTAAAGGTTATAACTTTGACTGCAGCTTCTTTAGGGAAGAGAGGCCTCACCTTTTTCTTTCCTCCTTTGATGTGAATGACTTCTTCACGACGAATTTCGATGTAGACGATTTCAGCCCCTTCGTTGCCTTCATTGCTGGCACTCATTGACAGTGTGTTTTGGTTGACAACAGTGATGGCACTTCATAGACCTCCCACCTGATGCTCTCAACTTGTGGTTAGAATGAGCAACACGAGATGGAGAATTTACCTCTTGAATACTGACAACCTTGCACCCTAGCAGTAGTACTTCAATGAAGGCGGCTAGTGCCTCCTTAGTCTCCTCTTCTTCCGTCCTCCAGTTAGAAAATTCCTTCAGCCATTCGTCCATGATTGATGGCGTGCGTCACTTTCAACATTGTAAACTGAAGGTTTCTTAGAAGCTCTCCTCAGTGGGGGCAACAAATGAGGGAGCAAAGCGACACCCGAACCCCAACGGCCTCTAAAACACCGAGGCCAATGGCATGCCTCGAGCCGGTCACGGTAAAGCGAACAGGGAGCACCACCTAGCTTTGAGCGGCTATGACGCAGACCACGGTGATGTGAACACCGTAACATTACACACACACACACAGAGAGAGAGAGAGATTAGAGAGAGATAGATTGAAAAATGATGAAAACCCTCGGGGGTGTGAGGGAGAATTATTTATGTAGTATTTACAATGACCTTCCTTCCGACGAGGCGGCACACCGTGGTGATAGAGAGGTAGGGAGAAGAGATGGTGAAACTACTTGGTGCGTTCTCTAAAGACGACTCGATGATTGTGAAACTTTCTACCAAGAAGGTGTTTGTGTGTGTGCATCGACCATTGGAGTCAAGAGGTGGACGTGGCTCCCTTCACATGGTGCAATTCCCAAAGCAAACCATCACACAAGTCCCCTCCCCGTGATTCCAATAGTGTCAATTCTTCCCACTAAAACTCTACCAAGTGTTGACCTCTCATGAACTGCCCCCCCCCCCCGATAGTGACCTCTTAGTGCCCTTTTAGAGGTGTTGGCTATTTGGATTAGGGTAATCCTGGTTTGATTAGAGTAAGCTAATTGGGGAGACAAAGCAAGGCGGTGGGTCCGGTGTGGTTGACCCTTGCTTTGTCTTGGGAGTTATTTAAAAATGAAAACCTCTAGGTGGGCCTTTGTGACCATCACCTAGAGAGCAGGAATTTACAAATTGGGAATTTTACAAGGATTGGGTGAAAACTGAAAAAATGATGATGATAACCTACGGTTTACTGAAAATGGTGTCGTAGTTGCGTGATGCCGGCGAATGGTGTGTTGCCGGTGCGTCGGTGTAGCACGTATGTCTTTTCGAGGTCGGCCGGGGCTTGCCTTTGGCGCATTTCTTTTCTTCTGTGTCGGCGGCATGTTCTTTGGGTTGTCTTCTTCTTTGTCGATGTCGATGTCATCTTGGTTTTTTTTCCTCTTTTTGTGTATTTTTTAATGGTGTGTGCGTATATGCGTGTTGTGTGTTTATATATGGGTGAGTGCATGAGCATGAGTGTGTGTGTGTGTGTGTGTGTGTGTGTGTGTGTGTGTGTGTGTGTGTGTGTGTGTGTGTGTGTGTGTGTGTATTTGTATATGTATGTGTCTACGCGAGCGTGCATGGGTACAAGAGGTTATATTATGTATATATATAATAAATATTATATTTTTTTAGTTTTCTTTGGCCTGTTAGCGACGCAGAGGCGGGGGTGAAGATGGAGTTAGAGAGGGGGTGGGTGCACAGTGTGTGTGTGTGTGTGTGTGTGTGTGTGTGTGTGTGTGGTGTGTATATGTGTGTGTGTATTGCTTCACCGCTGTGTACAGAGCGCGAGAGGGGTGAACGGGGCTGCCTACGGGCTGTGTGCAGAGCGCACGAGAGAGAGAGAGAATGAGGGTGGGATGAGCTGGTGAGGGAGAGGAGAGGGGATGGGGGGGTGGTCGTGTTGTGTGGATGAGGACTGCCGATAGCGCACAAGTGGGTGTGGGCGAGCGCGAGTCCGGATGGGGTAGCCGACAGAGGGCGAGACAAGGGGGGGGGGGGGGGGGGGGGGGGGGGGGGGGGGGGGGAGGGGGAGGGGGGTATGTAGTCAACGAGAGAGAGAGAGAGGAGGAGAGAGAGAGAGGAGTGAGAGAGAGAGAGAGAGAGAGAGAGAGAGAGAGAGAGAGAGAGAGAGAGAGAGAGAGAGAGAGAGAGAGAGAGAGAGAGAGAGAGAGAGAATGTTATGTGGCTTAGTGGTGGTTCCCACCAAGGAAAGAGAGGGAGAGAGAGAGTGAATGTGAGGTTGTGAGGGGGGGGGGGGGGGGGGGGGGGGGGGGGGGGGGGAGACGGTAGGGTGGGGGTTTAGAGAATAGAGGAAGAGAGAGTGAGAGAGATAGAGGGAGGGGGAGAGAGATCTGGACCTAAGGCCGGCAGGGCCTTTCTAAAGGAGAGAGTGAGGGAGAGCTAGAGTTATGGCAAGGTGAGTATTAGGAGGTGGTCCGCCAGGAAGAAACAGGGGGGGGGGGGGGGGGGGGGCTGTAGCGGCCCGCCGAGACTGGCGTGTGGACAAGTAGAGAGAGAGAGAGGGGAAGAATCTTTGAAAGAGAGAGAGAGGATAATATCTGTGGCGGCCCACCCGAGGGTGTGACAGAGACACCAATGCACCTACCGGGCCGGGTGATGGAGCAAGCATAGTAGGAGAGAGAGAGAATATTGGAGGAGCTGGGCTCTAGGAGAGAGAGCTCGTATTTTGGTGATAATGGAGGGGTGTGGCCAAACTGGCGGCGCCCCACTAGTGTTTAACCTTGGGGTGGGGGGGGGGGGGGGGGGGGGGGGGGGGGGGGCAATGGTGAATGGTAAGGGATTTTTTTGGTTTTTTTTTCTCCTTTTGGTAACAAGCCTTCCCTTTCTTAGGGTGTGGTTCTCACGGTCACGGTTTCGAAAGCCGACCATCAATGGCAAGAGAAGGAGGTGTCTCTTGCTTCTCTTTGGGAATTCCAGGAATAACAATGTTCTTGGAATGTCGCTCCCGTTCCTTCAACTCCTCCACATCCGAATTCTCAACATTCTTTGTTTGAGCCATATCTTGCATGAGTGAGGAACTAGAATCCACATTGCTACCACATACATCATCCCAAGACTTGTTTCTGCATACATTTTTCATGTTGCATACATCCCGGCTCCTGGTGTCAAATTTCTCCTCTTTCAATACATGGTCATTCTCTACTTTGCTCATCCGCTCCTTCAAAGCATTCAAGTCCATAAGAGAGCCTTTACATTCCCTGACTTCCTCTTCAAGTTTCATCAAACGTGTTGTTTGCATCTCAAGTGTCCTCTTGAGATTCTCATTCTCAACCATAAGTACCCTTAGTGTGCCATTCTCCATTGTAAGTGCTCGTAAGTGTTCGCCTTGTTTGTTTAGGGTCTCTTGTAATGATACCAACTATGCCATGATCATGCTTTTCGATGTCATTGGTTGGGTGGTTGTGTTGCTATCTCCACACTTAGGAGATCTTGGATAATTTTCCACAATGGTTGTGGACCTTGTTGAAGAAGAACCACCCTTGCGAGTGCCGAAAGACATTGTATGTAAAATAAGAGATGAGAGTCAATATTTTTGAACCTTCTCACTTCAGAAATTCTGTTACAAAAATGCCTTCCATAACTCTAAAAATTTATGTCTTTACATCAATGCGTAGAGGACTTCGTGCTCTTTGATTAAGGCTATAGATCACCCAAATTGGAGTTTGGATGAAGAAGTTTTGATCAAAAGAGTGAACTGTTGTCTACTAGGTCCAAAAACGGTTGCGTTTTTTGTTGAGAGAGAGAGAGAGAGAGAGAGAGGGAGAGAGAGAGAGAGAAGAGAGAGAGAGAGAGAGAGAGAGAGAGAGAGAGAGAGAGAGAGAGAGAGGAGAGAGAGAGAGAGAGAGGCAAGAGAGAGAGAGAAGAGAGAGAGAGAGAGAGAGAGAGAGAGAGAGAGAGAGGAGAGAGAGAGAGGAGAGAGAGAGAGAGAGAGATATAGGGATATATATATAGAGAGATACAAAGAGAGAGAGAGAGAAAAGATAGATAAATAAGGAGAGAGAGAGAGAGAGAGAGAAAGACGGAAGAGGAGGAGAAAAAGGGAGAGAGAGTGAGAAAATGAGAGAGAGAGAGAGAGAGAGAGAGAGAGAGAGATATAGAGAGATAGGGATAGAGAGAGAGAGAGAGAGAAGAGAGAGAGAGAAGATGAGAGAGGAAAGAGTGAGAGAGAGAGAGAGAGGAGGAGAGAGAGAGAGAGAGAGGGGGGGGGGGGGGGGGGGGGGGGAGAGAGAGAGAGAGAAGATGAGAGAGGAAAGAGAGAGAGAAGAGAGAGAGAGAGAGAGGGAGGGAAAGAGAAGGAGAGAGAGGAAGGGGGAGAGAAAGAGAGAGAGAGAGAGAGAGAGAGAAGAGAGGAGAGAGAGAGAGAGAGAGAGAGAGAGAGAGAGACAGAGAGGGAGAGATAGAGAGAGAGGGGAAAGAGAGAGAGAGAGAAGAAGAGAGTTAGGGAAAAAGAGAGAGAGGGAGAGAGGGAGGGAGAGAAATAGAGATATTCGTGGGGAGAAGAAGGGAAAGAGGGAGAGAGAGCAATAGAGATATCCGTCGGGAGAAAGAGATAGGTAGAGAGAGCAAGATAAAGAAATAGGGAGATAAAGAGGAATGGTTGTAGGCGGAGTAGGTATGATCGTGCTTCTGTAGAGTGCTATGAAAAAGACCCTCTTTACATGACATCGATGGACCCTTGAAAATTTAACTTCTCTCTATCACTCTTCCTATCTCTTTCTCCCCACCGAATAGGCATTAGGTTCGACAGCTTTTAACGATACCGTACCTCAGAATGGAGTCAGACATGCAATGTGCAAAGTAATCCCTCAAACAAGGAGCTGTTGTGAAGAGATGCTGTGCAAGAAGCACAATAAAGAAGATCTTCTTCATAGCACTCTACAGAAGCACGAGCACTCTCGCATTGCGCACAACACAAAACGATGGCTATATTTACAACCATAACTCTTTATCTCTACTCAAAACAATGACTACATTACGTATATGTATATATATTTGTGTGTACATATATATTTGTTTACGCATGTATGTAGGCACTAAGTACGGGAGCATAGCACCCAAAGGTTAGATGCTTCCTCTTGGGTATAGTCCTTTTTTAATTGTGGCGTTGCAGTCATTGGTCCACTCTTGCCTGGGTTACTGCTACGTACCTTTGGTTTTACCATGGTTGAGACTGTGATGATATCTAAAGAGGTGCCACTTGACCTTTGGTACTACTAGCCTCTTGTTTTAGGGCAAAACTACTCCCCTGTTCATACTCACGAGCACGACACAGACAACATACTTATCATCCGATGACAAGACTAACCCGTAGGTGCACGTAGGCAATCTCGTTAGCTTGTCAGGATGAGACCAATCTACACATACGCACTTTTATGATGCATCAATCATTAACCTTGGTAGAATGCAACCCACTCTATCCCTAAACGCTCACAACACCGTTTACACTTCCAATGAACTCGGAATCGCATCAAACTTACTAGGCACCATCCTCTCACTAGGATATACTTACCTATAAGTCTAATCTCACCAGATTTGAACCCTAGTTATCTCGAATACAGTTGCGATAGACTAACAGGTCATAATCCAAAAGTGGGCGAAACTTAAGTTTATGAGTATCTATGTGTAGCTAATCTCTTTCTCATTCCATAAAGCACTTGATTATTGAAAACAGACACTGTTTGTGCTACTTACAAGCAAAACAAGCTCGAGAAAGGATCGATCGCGATCAGCTCGAAAAGGTGAATGCGTGGCATGGGCGCGTAGCTCTCAGAGAGACTACCACGATGGTGTGGTCACGTCGTGAATCCGGTGAGGGAGAAGCACGTAGCAAAGAGGATAAGACACACTCACTCTCTCTCCTCTCTCTCTCTCTCTCTCTCTCTCTCTCTCTCTCTCTCTCAGACTCGTACGACACAGAATTAATATTCAAATGTTGTCTAGTAATGGTTCTAAGGTGACTTTTATACTTTAGTCACCTTAGCTCAAAAATGTACATGGGGTTCTCTTACTCCTTATTACAAAGTGGGAAAAAATCTATGTCCTGACTAACTGATTAATCTTTACATAACCCAGACGAATGGATCAAAATGATAAGACGTCTTTGACATAAAATGGGAATTTGGTATGCTTTACAACATGGGCTCATTACAACAGTTGGACCAATGGGGCTCCAACACTCCCCCCCTCCTAATTCATGTCTACCACGACATGGTTGTCTTTGTCTTCATTGTCGTTGTCGTCTTTCTTGGTTGATTTGATGTAGAAACGCATCATATCGCATAGACTCGCTTGCCATTAATGGGCCAAAATTTTTTGACTTGTACATGAAGAAGCCTGTGTAAAATTCTTCTTCGAAGGTTTGTAGATGGTAGCTTGGCAAAAACATTAGCCGTCTGAAATAGGCATAATACTGGCACTGTAGGTGGTCCACTTAGATCGTATGACAACTCTGAGATGCTTCTTTCGGTATTCATATACTCTGACGTCCAGCTTTCTAAGAAGACTGTGAGACAGGCCAAAAAGGTTCGAGCTATTTTACATAGCATCTTGCAGGATAGGTCGGGAGAGCCTCCGAATTCTGCGATGGCGCCTTGAAGGGTTTTTACCATGTAAGAACCGAATATTCTCTCTCCCTCTGCTGGCCCTTGCAATACTGGATAATTTAGCCATGTCGGATTTCTGCTCTGTAGTGCTTTATGTTGGCTGTAGGTGTATGTTCGCGGAGTTGGGCAAAAATTTCTATCATTCCTCAGCTCAGACGGTGCATTGACTAAGTGGATCAGGTTATTAGGATGATCGAAGAGCCATTGACGCCTCCACTTTGGCTGGCTGTCTAATATTCTGTTTTGCTGTTCTCGATCATGTACTTCTCCTTCAAACACTGGCACTTGTGTTTCTTTTTCGAGCTGCCGTTGATGTGTTAGAGTTTCAAATTTCAGCAGAGCATATGGTAACATAGGGGCATTCCATTCCTTCCGTAGTTGTGCTGCTGTTTTGCCTGATTTGGAGAGACCTTGTAGCAACTCCTTTTCTAGTTGCATTGCCTTGTACCATACCATCTCTGATTGTTTTTCCATCTGCTCGGCTAGCCTCTGCTCTTCCAATCTCGTGACTGAATCTTCTTCTATTTCTTGGTCTTTGGAGCCAGTCTAATCAGTCTGTGTATCTGGGTCCTCCTGTTCATCTGATTCTTCCTTGTACTCATCTTGACCCCCACATACTTCGGCGAGTCCCGCCAAATTCGTTGTTGCTTGTTCTAGGTGCACTCGTACCTATCCTTGGTGTTGCCTTGCAGTTTGTAGACTTGCGATTTGCGCAGCCATTGTTCTACTATTGATTTGTAGAGCTTGAAATTCCATTTCTTTTTGAGCTGTAGACTCCTCTAACTGTTTTACCCTGGTGTGCAAGTTTTCATTTTCTTCCCTGAGTGATTTGGAAACAATGCTTTCCATTTCGCTGTCAGGAGCTAGTCCTTGTTGCTGTTCACTTTGTAAGTAGGAAATTTTCCTTTGTAGTTGATCCTCTACTCTAAGCGCACTTTCGGCTATCATTAAGCGTTGTTTTCTTTCCAACTCCAGCTCCCTCTTTAGTGCAGCCACTTCTTCTTCTTGGTGGACTATCGGTGTTGTTGGTAGCAGCGTTTTTTTGCTTCCTAGCTCGTTCGATTTCCCT
The DNA here is from genome assembly GCF_014529385.1 of Adiantum capillus-veneris. NCBI lineage: Eukaryota > Viridiplantae > Streptophyta > Polypodiopsida > Polypodiales > Pteridaceae > Adiantum > Adiantum capillus-veneris. The sequence continues at coordinate 53,184,859 of NC_140935.1, read as the reverse complement.
TGCTTGTATATCTATTACTGCTCTCAAATCTTTGATTTCAATTTGTAAGTCATTGATGACGACTTGCAAACTTTTGAATGTGTCCAGCGGATCTTGCTTTTCTTTTTCCAACTTATTTATGTGTTCATCTCTGTCACTGACTTCAAGGAATACATTGATTGTATCTTCACATATGGCATTGAAGTCTTCAGATTCCTGTAAATTGTCTTTGAGGAGATTCACTATGCTTTTGAGCCCCAAGATCTCAACATCTCTGATGCTGATCAGCTTTAGAGTGTCCTCCCTTTGCTCCTGCAGTCTTTGAACTTCTCCATGGGTTTGTTGTAACCTCATTTTGTTGGACCTGTTCTGATCAGCTAGCCATTGACTGTGCAGTCTTGTTCGGTTTAGTATTGTCGCCATTCACTACAAATCTTCATCTATAGTAGCTTCCAGCTCAATTTCTTGAGAGGAGGAAGCTTTATCTTTTGTATGATCCACCTCCTTTTTCTTGCCTTTATCACTTTGTGATATGGTTCCAGTGTTTGCGTGACCATCCGTTCTTTCTTCTTCTTCTTCTTCTTCTTCTTCACTGGGAGGTGTATGAACTCTCTCATCGCGATGTGAGCTTTTTGAATGCAAAGTAGAGCCAACAGGTGGGCTAGATTGCCTCTCACTTGCATCTGGCCTTGGAGATGGCGGCGGTGTTTCCTGATCTCGTGAAGTTGGCCTCAATTGATCTCTAAAAGTTTGGAGATCCTCCTCTTCTAGTAGCAATTCTGGTTTGTCCCTAGCATTTCTTTCTTGGATGTACCTCTCGAACCAGCCCAACTCGAAAGATGGGTTGTTTCTATTCTTCGTTCTCAGTGTGTAAGTGCTACTAGAAGGTTTCCAAGTGGCGCCTACATCGCCTAGTAGAGATCTCTCTAGAGCAAATCCTTCTAGCATCCTTTCCATTTTTGCTATCTTCTGCAACCTGGTGTTGTTTTCCATTTCCGCTTTCCGCTTTTTTAGTCGGGCATCTTCCTCTTCTATTCTTCTTTCTTCTTCCATCTTTTCTTGTGTACTTCTTGTTACTCTTTACAGCCTGCGTCCTCCAATGGTGTTAATAGAGGCAGGTACTTTCCTTTGTGATCTGTCTTCGATATTCTCTCTTAATACCAGCCAGTCGTTCTGATGAGGGGCAGGTGGCAACATGACGCGTGATCTATATAGAACTCATGGGTCATTCCCATAGCCCATGTCAGTGTGGTTGAGATTCTCCCGTGTGGTGTAGTGTATCTTGGCGGTCGTTTGCTGTGGATCAACAAACACTGACTGTAGATCTGTGTCAGTTCTCTTACTTCCGGGTTTTCTATGAGTTTGAAAGAAGGTAGTTTAGACTTTTGCAAGTAGACTGTGAGGTTTTTCCTTCTTTCTCTCATGTTTGCTCCTTGATCTGACAATTTCAATGCCTCTTTGATGATCTCTTTGGTGATCTGGATCTCCATCACTTCATTATCCATGCCTGTCACTCTGCAAGTTCCATCTTCTTGGATAGTCTCAATTGGGTGTTGTACCCTCTTGAAATCTATCCCTACTGGTGGTAGTGATACAAAGTTCCACAAGCCAAGTTTTTTGAGCCATGACCTTTGCGGTGATCTTTTCAAGTAATTCTCTACCTCCTTGGGGATCATCACTGTATCTACCAAGTTTCTTTTGTCATCCACATATGAACCTTGATAGATCTGAAAGTCTGCTGCCTGTTGCACATCTGCAGGTATCCAGGTGGCTGCTGGCTTTAGGGAATTGGGTAGAAGTGCATAGGGTACTGCACCTTCCGTTGCCAGGTTCTTGCCTTTTCTTTTTCCCGGAGAAGCATCCATGGATCCTGTATTCACAATTAACAGTTAATGCACAAACATAGTACTACTCTTCTAAATTGATTACCACTTAATCATGCATCTAGATGAGCCTTCTTAGTCCCTAGATTAGTTAAGGTAAAATGTTAGCAGATAGACAAGTTCTTCGATTGTGAGACTTTGACGGATTCAAATTAGTGTTGTTGGTGAAGGTGGACAAGTCCAAATGCCTTGAAATTTTGTGTGGTGTATGTTCACAAGGCATGTAAGGTCACTCTATAAGCCCAAGCTCAAAATCTGTTCATTTGCAACTTTTTCTCTGTCTATCGCAATAGACTAGACTTTTTTTTAAAAAAATCAGGGACCTATTTTGCAGTTGTGCCATCACCAATTGGTTTCCCATACCTTGCACATGATCTGATCCCATTTTCACCTCAAATGAATGTCAAGTGACCCCTTTTTGGATCAACTCCCATTTTTCTAGATTCCTTCCACGGAGATGTTGGTCTATCTCCTTCATTTTGTGTTGTTTTGGGCTCAAACTTAGTGGGTGGTCCTCTTGCATCATGTTGAAGACAACTGTTAATTCAAAATTTTGATAAGATGGTCCAGTATCCCTCTGCTTAGTCTATCGCGATAAACTGGTACTTACTGTCAATTTGTCATTTTTTGGCTCTGTGATCATCTATGTGCCTTCTCCCAGTTGATGTAAGGTTTCTTAACCCCTCACATGTGAATTTTACCTGTCTGCCCTTGAGATTTCCTGTTCTGACTCTGAGTTTTCAACATGTCTTTCTCAGCTTGCCATATGAGTCCATCCTGTCACCAAATTTGGTGTACTGCCTTCCTGTGCTTCCCCAAGTCTATTTTGTTAAAATTTTGAAAAGTCTTTCCCCCAATTATTGGTGTAGCAAGTCTATCATGATAGACTAAGTTATTTGACCAAAAAAGATCCCTCTTGCACTTTGATTTGATAATGGTGGTTAATATTCCTTGTTAGCACCCCTCATGAAGCCAAAGTCAAAAGTTCACTTGTCTAATTGTAAATTCAAGTCTATCGCGATAGACTAGTACTTTGTCAGTTTTACCAGTTTTTTTTTATGTTAGTTGACCACAATGGTGTTAATAGGCCCTCCTAGCTAGACACACACATCAAGTTTTAATCAATTTAGAAGAGTGTACTCCCTGTTTGCAGCACTTAGCTGGTCCTGGAGTCGAAGTAGACCACTTAGGTGATGGTCACCGTTACTTTTGGTTATTGTATGATTCCGGCTGTCTTTTATTTCCTTTTGACCTTCCATCCAAGCAGTCAGTTGTTGTTTTGGTGTTTACAACACCAAGAACGACCATTTGGACATCTTTCTGGCCTGTTGCCGGCATTTGCCCTAGTGGAAGAGCTTTTTTCCTGAGTGGACTTATCCATCTCATAGTTGACCTCTTTTGGATGTACCTTGCTAAATTTGGTGTCATTTTGTCGCTTGGTCGGCCCGTTCGAGTATCGTGACGCTTTGTTCGGTTTTCGTCAGATAGGGACTTTAGGCTCCGTTTTGACGAACTTTTTCATGGTCTAACCCTTCAGTCGGTTTGTCGAGGTTATTGGCTTGCTGTCTATGAATTTTGGCTCATGTCCAATCACCTTGGTTTAGTTGCCCTTTTGCAGGTCCTGTGAAATCAGGGTTTTGTGAGCGGCTTCCTTCGCGCTTTCCAAGGTCATAGGCTCGATCCCTAAGCTATAGGCATTGTGCCTTTCAATTTTGGTTCCATTTGGTGGCCCCTAGGTCTCCCTAACAACCGGTCTACCGTATATGTGCACAGGTTGTGATTGTGATGCCGGCGAGGTTTTGCGACTAACTGAAGTAAACAACACTTAGAATCAGTGTTGACGAGCATACCTCTCATATCTGATGTTGATCTGGTGACCGTGCGTGATGGATGAGCTTCTGGAAGTCTCAACTATTGTAGGGAGCTCTCTCTCTCTCACTATGGAAAATGACTCAAATGAGGGATTTCTAGCCTAGCCTCTCTATATGTAATCGATACTCCGACACCAAATTTTCCCATCTTTTACCTGTGGCCATAACTTTTTGCGAGATGCGGTTTAGGCTCGCAAATTTCCTGATTTGGACTTCGGTTGCTCCAGTTTTACCATTTTTGTAGATTTCTCCTGTTGGAGGTCCCTTCATGACAGTGGTCATTTTGCCCTGTCACCTTTGCAGTCCCTATTTTTTCTCTGTCTTCTTTACCTTGCTCCGATCAGGCGTCTCTTCTTCTGTGTTTCCATCTGGATTACACATTTTTTTCTATAATTTTTGTTAGAAAATGGCTAAAATAAAGCAAATGAATCCCAAAATAACCCAAAAATAGCAATTCTAACCTAGGAAAATACCAATGAAAGGCAAAACACTTTGTAGCTCCCTTTTCTCTCGTCTATGTACATTCTCGCTCATTATCGTCAACCTTGGCCTATTTTTTTGCTGTTTTTAGACAGTTTTTGGCCAGATTTGACTCTCTTTATAGTCTATACACATCCCTAGGGGCTCATGAATGATGATTTGGTCCCCAATTCTGATTAATTATGAGGGCATATTCTTTTTCCAAAATCACACAATAAAACGCACAAATGGTTGAAAAATTGCTCACAAACATTGCCCTCTAATATATGACATGAGTCCGCATTTGGAATGCCTCCCCCCCTCCTAGTTGGAGTCCTCCCGGACGACAGGGTATCGTCAAGGGTATGTGTTGTGCATGGGTTTGAACTCGTGCTAATGCAGGCCTTTTAATATAGCCCTATATGCATGTACGGTCAATGTATGTAGAAAGAATTTATGGAGTGCAAGAGGAAGGTATAAGCAATACGCTTATTGGCATTTGTCGTTGAGGCTTCCTGTGGTAGCTTGAGTTGGCTGGCAGTATTCTTTGCAAGGAGTAGTTGTAAATCTACCGCTCTTTGTTTGATTGTTTTCCACTGGTTTTGAATTGGCGTATGTGGTTCCTTTGAAGTCGATATTGTCGTATCTGGTGGAACATTCTTTCTTTCTGGTTCGATGACTTGGGTCTTATAGATCCTTGTAGTTTTTGTTGTTGATTCTGTTTGTTTCCTCGTGTTGTTTGCATGATGTGGCTTGACCTTGACAGTTGTAGATAACTGCTCGATTGTCATCTTTGGCCTCCCTTCTTGTGTTGTTGGCCCATTTTGAATTGGCAATTTTGGCCGCCATACCAATATAGTCCGTTGCGTATTCGACAGATTGACTATGGTTCTTTGAAGTTTTGCTAGCTTTCGGTGTTTTGTCTGTTCTTCTGACTCCTTTTTTATAGGAATTAGACTGTCGTGCCTTATCCAAACTTTGTATTTCCTCTTTTGATGTAATTGTGCCTCGGTCAGCTCTGTACACCGTACCCAAACTTGTTTGGTTCCTTGCATGGTTGTTGATTTTGGATAAGAGGTTGTTGGAATTGTAAACTTTGTTTGTTGTTGGGAAAATCTTTGCGTTTGTATTGACTTTTGTTTCCTCCTTGACATGAATTGGTTATATGATAAGAAGGGTTCTGAAAATTTTTCATTTCTGAACAGTGCTTCATTAGTATCCAAATCAATGAATACCCTGTTAGCTTTCATCCATGACACTGCTAAGATACACGGCGTTGCTGATCTACTTGGTGGCAGTACATGGAATTTTGTAGTATAGGGGTGTGATGCACTGTGATTGGTATTATAATAGACCACAACGTGGTCACCTCATCTCCCGATGCTACTTTCAACCGGTGTGTCTCTAGGATCGTCTTTATTGGTCCAAGTTTCTGAAAGAGCTCAAAGCTGATGACACTCATTTTTGCTCCAGTGTCAAGCAATGCATAGATTTCAACTTGTTTTGTGTCTGCATAAGCTTTTATGTAAGCACAACACCAAGTATCTTCCAAGTCGTCAATGATGCTATCGTCCTGAGCCCTAAGGTCTGTCATGGTCTTTTCTAATTCTTCGCTTTGTATATCCACTTCGATTGGTTGGGATGTTGAAAGCGGATATTCGTCAGTCATCATTGGGGTGACTATGTTTATTGTCCTGAGAAATTGCTTTCGTTTAGCAATCTGTTCCTTTGCTTCTTGTTGTGCCTGGTTCTGAATTCTTTGTTATTCCTGTCTATAAGTTTTTCCATAATGCAAGTGAAACAACATTTCCGGTGTTAAAGGTAGATGATATTTTTTTAAACGACACCCACTAATCTAGTTCGGCATTTCTTTTCCATCTAGTGTTGACAGTTTTAGTGCTCCGCTAGACGATATTTCTTGGATCAAATAAGGCCCTAGTCCCCTTTTCTTTAGCTTTTTGGCATGCTGTTTAAGGGTGTATACCAAGACATAGTCGCCCGTTTTAAAGTCCTTGTTCTTGACATGTTTGTCAAAAAACTCTTTCTGTTGTCTTTTTTTTGCATATATAGCCGCTACATCATTGAGTTGTAACTCATCTAATTTTTCAAGGTCCTCTAACCGTTCTGAAAGTTCATGCCCCGTCCATTCCAATGTGTGGCTACTTAGTGTGGGGATCAAAAAGTCAATAGGCAATATTGCATTTAACCCATATACCATATTAAATGGTGTAGCATTGAGTGTTGTTTTATATGCAACTCGATAAGCCCACAATGACGAATAGAGCATCTGATCCCAATCTGTTCTTGTTTCACTAACCAGTTTAGAACTGTGCACAATATTTTTTTGGTAGCTTCCACTTGGCCATTGGCTTGTGGATGATAGGGTGCAGAGTTGCGATGAATTACCATAAACTCATTTAAGAGATGTTGGATAACTTCATTTACAAAGTGTGTCCCTCTATCACTCACCAGCTCGATTGGAAGGCCATAACGTGTAAACACATATTCATATAAGAATTGTGCCGTGGTTCTAGCGTCTGCTTTCGTTTTGGCTTTTGCTTCCACCCATTTGGTCATGTAATCCATGGTCACTATGATATATTGTGCTTGTGAACGATACGCCGGTGCAGTGATAGGACCAACAAAGTCCAATCCCCATTTAGCGAATGCTCGAGCACTCATCATTGGTCTTAAAGGCATTTCATCTCTTTTAACTGGTACCTTAGTGCGTTGACATTCATCACACCTTTTCACGAATTCTGCTGCATCTTGAATCATGGTCGGCCACCATATACCTGCAACCATAATGATTTTTACGGTTTCTCTGCTGAAAATGACCTCCCTGCTATGCTGCATGAGCTTGTTTCATAATGGAAAGTAGTCATTTTCATGAGGAACTAACCTCAGCTGGTCATCAGTTCTTCTTTTATACAATTTGGTCACTATTGAGGGTATACTATTCGCTTCAATTTGTAAAGCCTTTTGTTTGGCTTTAGGACCAATCTCCTGGCTGCTCCTTATTAGTCAAATATTCCACAATAGCATGACTCCATGGGGGTGTATGTCACTTGGTATAATGTGGCATAATCCACAGTGGTATTGTTTGTGCAAAAGTCGCATTTCATGTTGTAATTAGCTACATCGCCTGCCATTCCTGGCCCATTACACTCCAAGTCTTCTTATTGGTGTTCAAACATCATTTGATTTCCTCTATGGTTTTCCCCTGTTTGTGTATGGGCCTCCTCTAGATACGTTCTACTCCTCTTGGGCCTATACACATACCTTAGAATCCCATCGTTTCCATGATGGTACATTCTTCCCGCAAGCATTGTGTAATTTCGTGCTTGTCTAATGTCTTCCACCGTGTGTTTGTCGTCAAGATTCATTCCATATGTCAGCAACGGAATAATTTGCTCTGACCATTTCGGTACCATCTCTATATTAAACAGGTATGCGTCTGGGAGATCATCATCTACCCCGGTAGCTTTTTCCCCATGTAGTAATCGAGAAAGGTGGTCTGCTCTTTGATGAGTTTTTCCTTTCTTAACTACTACCGTAAAATCAAACTCCAGCAACACAATGAACCATCTTACAATTCGTCCGTGTTACAAGGTTTGTTTACTAAGTACAAGAGTGCCTGATGATCCACAAAGAATGTGAATTTGTTCGCGAGTAAGTAATGCCGAAATTTCTTTACCGCATATATCATACCCAATCCTTCTCTTTCAGTGGTAGTATAATTCTTTTCTGCACTGTTGAGTTGTCTACGCATAACTGATTGGAAAATCCGTCTTACCCTCATTGGTTGTGCTAATATACAGCCTATTGCAAATGCCGAAGCATCTACATGTACATGGAAGATCTTTGACCAATCTGGTGCTTTTAGAATTGGTGCAGATACCAGTGCATCTTTTAGTTTTTGGAATGACTCCTCACATTCATTTGTCCAAATGAAGAGCGTGATTAGACTATACAAGGGTTTTGCTATTACAGCGTACATGTAGATAAAACGTCGGTAGTATCCACAATGTCCCATAAATGATTGTACCTCTCGTACAGTGTTTGGTCTTGGCAATTCTATGATCACCTTTACCTTGTCTTCATCAGTGGTAATTCCATTAGCCGACACTATGTGGCCTAAGATTTTACCTTGTCGTACCATGAATACACATTTTTCTGGGTTGAGGCAAATCCTATACGTTCTGCATTTTCGAATACCTTTCTAAGATGATCTATATGGTCTTCTCTCAATAGAGAATAGACACACAAGTCGTCCATGTAAATATCCAAGAATTTTCGCAAGTATTCTTTAAAAGCGTGTGTCATTAATCTCTGAAATGTGGCTGGAGCATTGGTCAAGCCAAATGGCATTACCCTAAACGCATATATGCCCCATTCTGTTGCAAACGCTGTTTTGTATTGATCTTCTAGTTTGACCCCCAATTGGTTATAACCAGAGAATCCGTCCATAAAGCTATAGGCTTGCTTGCCTGCTACTCGTTCCAGGACGTGTTCAGTGATAGGAAGAGGGTAGTTGTCCCTTATTGTTGCTGTGTTACCTTCTTGAGATTCACACACACTCGTAATTTCCCGTTTTTCTTTGGTACCACCACTATCGGGGACACCCAGTCCGTGTGTTCTATCTCATAAATAAATTCAGCCTCCATAAGTTTGTCTATCTCCTCTTTTATCCTTTTGGCGAATGTCTCATTATACGTGTATGGACGTTGTTTGCTTGGCTTTGCATCAGACTTCAGAGGGATTGAATGTTCACAAATGTTAGGATCCACTCCCTTCAAATCTTTGTACGACCATGCAAATACATCTCGAAATTCCTTAAGTGTTTTGATCAGTAAGTCCTCTTCTTCTCGACCTAGATCTGTGGCAATGTAAGCAGGTCGAGGATTTTTTGGCTCTGCTAAGTCTATTTTCTTGGCGTTCTCTGGCCCATCGTAGGACTCGTTTGATTTAGGCTCCCTCATTGGTTGCTGAACCACCAATCTTCTTTCCTGAATGGTGTACTTACAATAGTGAGGAGGTACATCTATCTTTTTACTCCCATCACTAGCGTTCGTTCCATCGCTACTTTCCATTTCAGTTGTCCATACATTTTTAATTTTTTGTTTCAACTCATTGTATCTCGTTTTCCGTTCAATTTTCGTCATAATTGGACTACCACAGACATTCAGTTTTTCTGTTGCAACTCTTTTTTTTGCTTTGCTGGTTTTCTTAGGTTTCAACAGTCTGGACTTAAATCCTGAGTCTTCAACAACCTTAAGAAATCTTCCTGACACTTTATCCTTAGCACAATCAACAGCATGAATGTTCATAAGGAAATGTGTCTTACCCTTAAACTCCGGCATGGGTCTCAGCCTGGTTGGTGGACTGATATGGTGTCGTTTACTCTTGTATCTTTTTTGGCGTCTCTCACTTTGGTTTGGGAAATTGTAGAAGACGTCATTGTCTTGATCTTGATTGTCGTCTCCCTCGTATTTTTGACTTCTCGTCATCCGCGTTATCCTTGTTTTCACTTTGATCAGAAGAATCATAAAATTCTTCTCCCTCCTGCTTGATTTCTTTAGTGGGGATGTCCACATAGCCCACTATCTTAATCTCAAGTTTCGTTTCTGTTTTATTTATCCTCATATTCTCAGTATCTCCATCGTTCTCGTCCTCCTCCACAATTTTGCTCAACATGTAGTATGGTATGATATCGTAGCCATTCTCATCACAAAATTTGGTGGGAGTGACTTCATTGACGCATACATCCAATGTAGCCAAAATTTGAGACCATTCTAGGGGTTCGAGCTTCTCTTCAGGAAAAGGTTCTCGTATATATGCATCGTCTTCCAAGACCCTCTCTAGTGTCCTTTCATTGTGGTCAAATTCACTACATTGAGATGCCCCGCACATCCATATCTCTTTTTCTTACAAAGCCACGCTGGGACTTCTGATCCACTAATGGTGGCTGAGTCAAATTCTTCCACAGGGGTTCTCGTGACATCATGGTAGCTATGATTTTTCATGTTTACGCGTGTAGTAGTTTCAGCATGTCTTAGATACAAATAATCATACCCCCAGTCCTGCACCATTTTGAGTTGCCTCATGAACGGCCTACCAAGGATAATTTCATAGTTGTTCTTCTTGCCGAAATCTACTATGGCAAAGGTATGTTCGTACTCTATGCCACAGGAAGATACCACAATTGCCTCAAGCAATCCTATAGGCCTTTCTATGTGCCCATCCGCCAGTTGCAATTTCATTCTAGTTGTTCGTATTGCTGGTTTTCCCCATTTTTCCCATAGCATTTTGGTCGCAATGGCAATGCCAGCTCCACTATCAAGTAATGCCTTAGTCTCTATGCCATTATACTCAACTGGTAGGGTTGTGTTGCCGTCTTCACCTTCACAATACTCTCCTACCTTGTTGAGTGGCATTAGTCTAGTGTTGACTTTCTTCGGTTCGGTGTCATTAAGCTCGGTTTCGAAGAACTTAAGAGGTCTCCTTATGCCAAATTTTTCAAGACATTTTCCCACTTTCGTCCACATGCTTGGCCTAATTTTTAACAATTCTTCCAATGTGATTGTGCACTTGACCGGAGTGGTCAATAAGTCTGTCAGGATTTTAGTGTCCAATTGATTTGACCCGCCTATTCTCTGAGAAGATACTCTTCGAATTTCTGACCTTGCCTCATAGTTCCCCATATATGATGGCAAAGTTCTGAGTGATTCTAGTATGCTATCTTCGGATGCAACTGAACCATTATCCCCTTGAAATGATTTAACGTCTAAATCCCATGGAGGCTTATTCAAGTTCACCTCCGAGAAAGGCGCCGACTCGACTGTTTTTGTCTCATATTTTTCTTGAGCTTTTCGCATCGTTTCCCATAGCTCTTCAGGCCAATTGTCTTCCACAATAGGGGAATATGGTGGAAAATCTTTCAGTGATTCATCAGTGCTATTAGGCACGTCTTTTGCATCCTCAACATCCGGCAAGGATTTAATGTTTTCTATCTTGTCGGGTATCCTTTGTTCGGTTTTGTGAGGTGTTTCATTATTTGGTGGTTTGATTACTCTATCTCCCGCTTCCATAGGTGGGGGCTCCCGTAAAGCTTGTGTAGTTTCAATCAGCTGTTTGCACATCTCTAGTCTCTGTTTTTCTATCTCTGGATATGGATATGTCATCCACCTTTGCTCTAGAGTGTGTCTGTTCTTCAATCTTGCTTCATATGCTTGCAAGATTGCATCTAAGGGTTCATTGATCTTATCTACCAATACCGACCCTCCTGAGCTTGCACTTCTTAGTCCCTCCGTTGATTTTAGAGAGTCGGACTCTCTTTGCTGTTTAAGTTGCTCTCGAGCTATCGTTAGCTCAGCTTCTACATCTTTTTGTTTTCGCTCACGTCTAGCTTTCATTTTCGCTCTTCGTTCTTTCCAAGGATTATCACGGCTGATGCTAGACTTGTCAGTCTTGATTTCTTCTTGATTTTCATCGTTACTCTTGGGCTGATTGTCATTTTTCCTTGCTTGGGCTCTCGTCAAGACCTTAACAGGAATTGGAGTTTTGTTTTCTAACCCTCCACTGGAAGGCACCGCTCCCAGCATATTCAAGGTAGTTTTTGCTCCTTTGCTCGGGTTTTTAGGGCAATCAGGGATCAAGTGAGTAATTCCACACTCCGTGCAATATGCGTTGACCATAATGATTTCGTCATGAGGGCAGTCCCTCAGCCAATGGTCTCCACCACACTTGTAGCATGGTCCTTTAGGTTGTTGAGGGGCTCCTGGAGCTCCTCTTTGTTGGTGTGCAATTCTTTGCCCGCTCATGCCTCCGTTGGCTATGAACAATAGTGTTCTTTCATCCAGGCTATATCGTCCTTCTCCCGTTGGCTATGAACAATAGTGTTCTTTCATCCAGGCTATATCTTCCTTCTCCCGCTGCCTGCACAACAGTTGGTGGTCCTGTATTTCCTATCATGCTCCATGGTTCTGGTGTAGAGGGTTCTTCCGGTGGATAATAGACAGAGTTCGCCACATATCCATTGGGCTCAACGTAGTATGCATGCATAGGTACCAAAACCGCCTCATCCGACTCAGTTACTGTGGGTGTGTATCTTATGCCGACCGGTCGTAATCCTGGTAGGGGTGGTTGTTGGCCCAACACTAGTTGTGGTCTTTCTACACCTACAGGTCCTGGTAGGTTGCCTGTTTGATATCTAGGCATCGGTGGGACTTGAGGGGATGTCGCCTGAGCTTGTGGAGCATATGGTCGTTCTCTCACATATCCCTTGTTATAATAACACTCCTCCGTCCCATGGTTTGTCCATTTTTGTTCAATCGCACACCATTTTGGTTGTTTAGCTTGTGGTTTGGAATACAAGTTAATCTTTTTAAGAACTTCCTCTACAAGCTACTCTTGGCTTACCGCTACTTCTCCTTTCAGTGTTGTCTTAGCAGACTTGCTTCCGCTTTGTTGCGAGGAAGAATCATCATCAAGATCCTTGAACTCACTCTCTTTGTAGACCGCACAATTGTCCACAAGGTATAGAGCTTCCTTGGTTAAATCATTCAACGTCGTGATCCTTTTCATATGTAAGTCCTTTTGAAGATCTACATTCCTTAGTCCTTGGATAAATATAAGCACAAGTATGGACTGAGTTGGCAGCTCTTCTACGGGCCAAAACTTAACATATCTTTTTAATCGTAGGGCTGCCTTTCGCACAGACTCTCCATCTTTCTGTTTGAATTTATGGATTTGTGAGACTGTATTATGAGCTATTCCCCTTTGTGAGAATTCCTCGATAAACTCGTCAAACACTTCCTCCATCGACTCAAAGTCTCTTCGCTCCACCGAGTCAAACCATGTAGCAGCATCATCCTCTAATGTTAAACCGAATCCTGCAAATTGGGTAGGAAAGTCTAACACCTCTTCAGCTCTAATTACACGCACAAAGGCTGCTACATGATCTCTCGGATCCTTGCTTCCCGTATATTTCTTGTTCACCCATTTTTGCACTTGAGAAGGTCTAATTCTACGATGGTCTACAAATCTCATCATGGGATCTTCCCGTATATTTCTTGCTTCCCGTATATTTCTTGTTTACCCATTTTTGCACTTGAGAAGGTCTAATTCTACGATGGTCTACAAATCTCATCATGGGATCTCCCCGTCCTAGTCAATATACCTCCTCTGGTCTTCTGCAGTGGCCAGGTTCCTCTCCCAATGGTGCTCCTAATCCATAATTTCTAACAGTTCTCGCGAGAGATGGTTCATCTCTCCGAACTTGTTCTCGGGGTGTTCTTCCAGGCTCAGTTGACCCCTGAGTCTTTGGCTTACTCTCTCCTTGATACTGTGCATAGAGTGGTGGTTCTTGTAAATCCCTTAACCCTCGTACAGTTTGACAACCCTCCCCGGTTCGGTCTTGTTCTAATGTAGCACTCTGTCGAAGCCATGCCTGCAATGATGGCTCAGTAGCTGGTTCATCCTGGTAGTTGGACGTCGGTTGTCGGGTAGAATGTGAGGTAGTGTCATAGTCTTTTGAAAAGGGATTTGTCAACTTGCTAGGGGTGTAGGTGGCTCTTGGTACTTCGTCGGGGCCATAGGTCGATGCTCCCGGAACTGTTGCCTTTTCAACCTCTTCTGGGAGAATACGTTTGTATTCTCGCCGTATCTGTCAACAAAAACAATATCCTTCCCCATAGCAGTTTCATAAGAAAATAAGTAAAGAACCTTGTCTTTGCTTAATTCGTTTGGGTATGGTTCCTTGCATCGAAAGTAAGAGACTATTCCCTCGCTTTCATGCTTGTAAATCCCTACATTCTCATTATAGGTTGGGAACCTGGTTGTTTTCTTATCATACATAAAAAGCGCTCCAGGTCGATCAATGTTAGGAGGCGGTTCTTGGGTTTCTAAAACCATTTTCCCTTTTGCCACGTTATCCCCATATCTGTTGTAATCCTCAGGGTTACTCACTATCAGATAGTGGTTCCCCTTTCGTCTCGGAATCTGTCCCCATCTCTAGTCTCTGAGCCGGTCTTTCTTCAATACAAATACACTTGCGTCCCCGATAGTCACAATAAACTAAGGCTCCCCTCGAGTTAGTTCCTTCCAAGAAGATTATAGTGAACTTGGTTTCGTTTAAGGGATGTAGGGAGGTGCTCCCCCCTGACATTGGTCCTTCACCGTTGAAACCTCCTCGTTGTTGACTCCCCATCATGAAGAAGGACTTTTTCGACGAAGTGTCAGTATCACTACCCTCTTCAATGATTGGTGCTAATGGTTCTAGTCTCGTCTGAGTTACACTCTCTTCGGTGGACATGGTGCTTACTTGAATTTTGACACTTTTAGCTCCCGACTTAACAAAGGCTCTTGACCTTAAATACATAAGAATGAAATTTGGGTTGCAAACTTAAAGCTTACCTGGACTCCTTCTTCTTGTGTGGCTTTGTGATGTTCTCCTTGTGGGATCTACACAAGGATGGTTAGTCTGTTCACAAGGGTTTTCCCTGAATTACCAAAAAATCTTTCAAGTATATACAGAAACCCCTTAGTCAGTCTTCTGGTGGTCCAATTTCAAATATGAAATGATGGCTGGGATCTATATAGAGAGTATGTCCTAGCAGTATAGTCACAAATTGCAAAAAGTGTCTGAATCACTACTTTCTTAGTCTATCGCGATAGACTGACAATTTGCTCAGCACAAGTCAATTCAAAATTGTGACTTTACCATTGAGTTTTAGTTACCCTCTATAGCCTATCCCTCAAGTTTTATGAAGTTTGGACACTTGGGTTGGGTTTTGGTCCCATTTTAGTATTTCAGTCAGAGCTTGATTCTCAATCTGACCCTCAGATTGACCTTCACTGATCTAAATGCCTTGAATTTTGGTGTGTCTTCTATATAGGCCCTGATAAAGCTCTCCCTAGGGGAAATTTGAAAGAAAAGTTCCCCAGCAGCAGTTTCCTTGGTCTATCGCGATAGACTTGGCACTTTCTCCAATTTTAGCATTTTTCTCAAGTTTTCTCCACAGTTGGTTCAGCCTCCCCTTGTGTAGTGCATTGATCAATTTTGGCACTGTTTGGACATTTGGTCAAAGACTTCTTGCCCTTGTCTCTGAATTCAGACTCTAAACACCAGTTTTGAAGTTTTGTGGTCAAGATGGTGTTTAAATTCACTCAATTTTTGTGAGTACCCTTGCATTGATGTGTTAAACCTGTGGTATAAAGGTTTTTTCCTTGTTGCTAGTCAATCACCACCTTCATCAGTCTATCACAATAGAACCGGCAGAGAGCAATGGGGATTTAATTTTTCGTCTGTTTTTGCATAGTCTTGTTCCCTATGCCCATATAAGTCTATCCCCCAAGTTTTATGAAGTTTGGATTTATCTTGACCTTAAACTCAATCACTTCACAAATTTCACTTTTCTTTGACAATTCACAACTCCATTGCTCTTGAAGTGATGCAAATTTGATGACACTTCATCTTAAACTTGTGAACATTAGTCGTACCTCATGACACAGTCAGTTTACCCTAGGCTAATGGTTATATCTCTTCTTGGCCTCTTTAGGTTTACTTAGTGTTTCCTTATGACAATCACCTATTTCTTTTTTGTTGGTTTTGGTCGCAATTTTTTATGTTTTCTCGAGTGTTGGGTCATAAATTTCAATGTCGACTCTTTTCACCCCCTTCAAGGGTATATGGGGTCGGTTTTGCTTTCAAGGCAAGCAAACAGCCTTATTGTTTCTTCTTTTTGTTTGTTTTTTGCGTTTTTACAGCGTTTTTCTACTTTATTTCTTCACAAGTTTAGCAAGCATTCAAAACCAAAAACCATAACTCCACATTATCCTACTTAACAAAATCTAACTAGTCGCAGACCCTCGGCAAGACACAGGCTTCCTGGCTATCCACTAGACCTCACGATACTCTATCCTCGATCTTGTTCTAAAAGTTTAAGCTCTCTCTAGTCAAAACTAAAGTAAGCTAACCATCACACGAGTGACGTAGATCTCCCTACTTAAGGTTTTGTGTCCCCGACAACGGCGCCAATGTTTTAGGGCAAAATACTCCTCTGTTCATACTCACGAGCACGACACAGACAACATATTTATCATCCGATGACACGACTAACCCATAGGTGCACGTAGGCAATCTCGTTAACTTGTCAGGCTGAGACCAATCTACACATACGCACTTTTATGATGCATCAATCATTAACCCTGGTAGAATGCAACCCACTGTATCTCTAAATGCTAACAACACCGTTTACACTTCCAATGAACTCAGAATCACATCAAACTTACTAGGCACCATCCTCTCACTAGGATATACTTACCTATAAGTCTAATCTCACCAGATTTGAACCCTAGTTATCTCGAATACAGTCGCGATAGACTAACAGGTCATAATCCAAAAGTGGGCGAAACTTAAGTTTATGAGTATCTATGTGTAGCTAATCTCTTTCTCATTCCATAAAGCACTTGATTATTGAAAACAGACAATGTTTGTGCTACTTGCAAGCAAAACAAGCTCGAGGAAGGATCAATCGCGATCAGCTCGAAAAGGTGAATGAGTGGCGTGGGCGCGTAGCTCTCGGAAAGACTACTGCGATGGTGTGGTCACTTCGTGAATCCGGTGAGGGAGAAGCGCGTAGCAAAGAGGATAAGACACACTCACTCTCTCTCTCTCTCTCAGACTCGTACGACACAGAATTAATATTCAAATGTTATTCAAAAATGGTTTGAAGGTGACTTTTATACTTTAGTCACCTTAGCTCAAAAATGTACATGGGGTTCTCTTACTCCTTATTACAAAGTGGGAACAAATCTGAGTCCTGACTAACTGATTAATCTTTACATAACCTAGACGAATGGATCAAAATGATAAGACGTCTTTGACATAAAATGGGAATTTGATATGCTTTACAAGATGGGCTCATTACAACAGTTGGACCAATGGGGCTCCAACACCTCTACTTAGGTCTACTAATACGCATATGTATCTACGTGTTTGTGTGCTAATATACTTGTGTACGTAATTATAGATGAGTGAGTAAGGGGAAAAGCTAAATCTTATATTGCTCTTTGTAGCGTAGATGTCAGACGACAGACCACCTGGTGGGGAGCAGCTAGGTCGCTCTTCTTTTGGTTGGTTCACATCCAAGTAGGCTCCCACCCATGGTGGACATCGCCTCCAGTGGACCCAAGTCTTGAGACATTGAGAACAAGCACTACAAGAGGTTGTGTGAACTTGTGACGCTGTTAGCGACAAAAATACATTGGGTTTTTATACTCCCCAGCGCGTTGCTAAGACCGTCGCGAACAGCGTCGATACGGGAATGCTGCTATAACCATCGCTATATGCATCTCTATATAGCAACACCTATAACGAATCATAGCCATGTGTACAGGCCACTTAGAGCGACGTTTATAGCGACGTTGCGGAGCCTTATATAGCGATGCTCAAAGCGACGCTCGAGAGGAAAAAATTTTGATGCCCTGCCACTGATCAACCATATTGAATGTTTCAATAATTGAGTAAACCTAAATGAATCCAAGATAAGCCCAAATTCACCTTTGAAAGAAAGTGCCAGCTTAGATATAGACCCAAAGTAGTCACCCACAAGACAATATAACCAGTAACTCCATCATCCATAGTATTGTTTGCAGAATAAAGATACAAAACTGACAAAAGTAAATGGATGAAAGTAAATCAATGACAATTGTACACATCATAGGCAAAATCACTTGATTGTTAAACTTTGCAAATGTAATAGCTACAACACCATTTTCATTATTGAAAAAATATACATGGTTTTCCAATAGTTACAAAAAGACATATAAACATCATCTCATGATGCATATGCTATGAAAAAAGGAAACTAATGCTATCTAGCTATGGCTATAGTGACTTCGTCTAATCAGACGTCTCATCGCGCCCAAGCAGTGTATCTGTCGGATTCTGTAGAAAAAAAACAATAAGACAACTTTATTTAAGTATAAACATATAATTTATAAAACAATACAACATATAGAAAAGAGTAAACCCTAAAACTAACCATGCCACCACGAGAACTCAGAATATCCATCAGGGTGTTTAAGCCCTTCTTGCCTGCATACTCGCGCTCGTATGGTGTGGGGTCACGTCCTGTCATCGACCACTGTCAAAACATACAAAGAATCCATTATGTTAGAATTTAAAAACCCCTAAACCCTAAACTATCAAATCTAAAGAGAAATGCAAAAACACTTACAAAATCGACCTCAAATGATGCCCACCAGCCGCTCCCCAAGTGGTGCGAGCTCCCTATCTCTACTCGCGCTTTGGCTGCCTCCTTTTGTTGCTTCCACTTGTCGGGATTCTCGCGTGCTACTTTCTTCGCATTCTTCCAATCTTCTTTAGCCAGCCAATCTGGTCTATTCCACCCATGCTTTATTGCTTTTTGCACTTCGAAACTCTTGGGGTTGTAGTATTCGCACATTAGAACCTTCACCAGGTCTTCATTGAAGTGGTCATCCCGTGTTGAAATAGGAAACTTGTCATGCAGTATGCTGATGACTTTGTCTTTTAAATCACTTGGTACTTCACTCCAAGTGTTTAGTATGTAGTGTCTAAACACCTGAGAGCAAAGACCATGCATGAGCGACATCACCTTCTTGCCTTCATCATCCATGATGATGCCACCGTTGAAGTCGACGGAGTAAGGCAAGCCCTCTCGCCAGTGATACGTGAACCTGGGTGTCTCGATAGGGGTCTCTAGCGGTGTGTCAATGGGGGTACGGACGTCAGGTGTCTCCATTGGAGTCTAGGCTCCGAAGCGAGGAGTGTCGATTAGAGTGACTCCTAGAGAAGTATCTAGTGGTGTGTAGCTGCTAGGAACGATCGTCACTCACGCAAAACCTGGTGTAGATGGCGATGTCGTGGCTGGTGTGGGGGCGGGTAAAGAAGGGGAGGGTAAAGAGCCTCGTCTAACACGAGGCGGTGTCGACGCATCGACGGTGGCATCCCCACAAAAACCGCCGCCGCCACCACTAGAGCGCCGGTGCCTAGACGAGTGTGAAGATCGTCTCGTCGACAGCAAAGCTTCGGAGCACGCTGAATACTCAGAAACAAAGGGAGATGCTAAAGGAGTAGAAATGCGTGATGGTTCTCCAAAGCAATGATGCTCCACGTAGCACTGTCTCTGTTGGGGTGAAAAAGAAGAAAGAAACTCATCATCATCCATACCTGCATTAAACAGAAAAACATTTAATCTTAATATTGAATGAATGGAGAAGAAAACATGGACAAGTAGAGAGAGAGAGAGAGAAAGAGAGAGAAAGAGAGAGAGAGAGAGGACTTATAAAGGGTGAGGGATTCTTGTGTATAGATATTTCGTTGAAGTTATTGTGAATTTGTAAAAGCACTACACTCTTGGTGCGATGGAGACTGGGAATATAATGGGAGAGGTGGATGATTGAGCTTACAAGGAAATCTAAGCCTACAAGAATCCCAACCATCTCTTTCTTTTTTGACGTAGAGCTTGAAGGTGCTTGCATCTTTGAAATGTTTAAAGGCTAGCAGCAACAGAACGCGTTCTTCTTCTATTCAACTTGACTAATGGAAGAGGCAAGTCGATAACTCAGAATCTTCAATCGAAAGAGAGAGACACACACAGAGAGAGAGAGAGAGAGAGAGAGAGAGAGAGAGAGAGCACACAATAAAATCTTGTAGTCAAAAAACCAGATGGTGGAGTTGCACGTGGCCATGGATTTCTCAAGATGTGAGCGCAAAATCAAAAGAGCGTTATAGAACATGAAAGGTACCTAGAGAGCCAGAGCGAGTGTGTGTGTGTGTGTGTGAGAGAGAGAGAGAGAGGGGTCCAAAGTAGTTGATAAGGTAGCCTGCCTTCACGAGAATGGATAAAAGGCCATGTGAATACAATATATATTATCAAACGGAGAAAAATTGTTCAAATACAATATTTATGGCTTTAAGAGGTCTCTCTCTCATCCTCACATAGCTCAGCATAACTTCTTATATCTATATATAGCTCTCAGTTTAGACAGATGTCCTCCGTTTCATTTTGTAGATCCTCTGCATGCACCCCATAGAGAGTAGCAGCTTGATGCTTGCCTGGCACCACCTCAGCGGCTTCTGACTGAGCATCTTCTTCGATCTCCTCCATTGATGCCGTTGTGATTGGCACATGGTAGCCTTTATACGTCCGTGCACTACGAGGGGCTACCTTTATGATGTACCACCAGTTTGATGCAGACTTTGTAGGATGAAATATCACCTGCCAGAGCCACATAACTTACATGAGAGCTTCCAAAAACATAAATTCTAAAATTGGATGTTAACTATTTACATACTTAATTGTTCACAATGCTCGGGTAGTACGAAAGTGTCTTTTAGGTCAGTCCATTTCTTAGTTGAATCCACCTCAAGAAAACCAGACTCTCCTTTACGCTCAGTAGTGTTGCGACCCTCCATGATTATCTTGAACCATTGCACGTTGAACAAATCGACAAAAAATCCTCTATAATCGATCCTCAAAATCTCTTGTAGCGTGCCAAAGTAAGTGAGTTCCGCCACCACAGGATCTGCATCGGAGGACCGTCGTCAACTAGACTGTTCAAATTTTGCCACGATTCCACAATCTTGAGTAAAACGCTTTTTGTCGATCCGTTCCACCCTAAAATGTCGACCTTTACACCATGATACTGTGTATGACTTATACTACAAACAACAAAGATTATGAGTGGCCGTTCAAACATTTAGAAAGTCAGTAGTCGTACATTGCAAACTTACCTTGGTCACGCAACTCGAGAGTACTCCCACTCCTCCTCAGTCACTTCTTCACCGCACTGTTGTGTGCTTTTCAAATGGTTGTGCAACCATATTAATCTCATGAATGTTGGTAGGCTCTCCAGACCCGTTGGATAGTGCATCGGTGGTCGTCTTACCCGTCTCCGCACGATTCGTGCTCTTTGTCGCTCTTGCTTTGCATCTTCATATTATGAAATCCACTTTTGCATCATTGGATTGTGAAGCATGCAATTGATTTTAGTCTCTAGATCTTCCATCATCTTCTTCTCAACACCTTGATTGCACATGACAATCCTAGATATGCGCTCATCATCTATGGTTCTCCATAGCATGTCTCAGGATTTATCAAATCCGTCTAGCCACTCTCCAATGTACACTAGGGACTCTAATACCAACCAACCTTCTTCCATGCTACCCTCCGGACGTGCCTTCTAACGCATATATTCCTTGAGCGTTTTTATGAAACATTCGAAAAAGAACATCCATATGGAATGTACTGTGCTAGCTATTTCCACCTCATCAACAATGTGAACAAGAAGATGCACCTGAATGGTTAGCATGGTAGTAGAAAAGTGTTTCTCAAACATGGACACAACCTCTGCAGTGTTTAGTTTGGCGAATGGTATGGAATCTATGCTGATCTCCTTTTGTGAGATCCATTGCACCAACTTTGCAATTTTGTAGATTGTGTTACGGACGTCAAGAGACAAACAGCCCTCAATGGCCACCGGTAAAATAAACTGCAAAACACGTACATCAATGATATTAAAGTCCACACATAAATTTGTTACACAATTCCCACTATGAATATACCTGACACATTTTATGTCATTCGTGTGACTTCAAACAATTAAGCTTTCCTTCTTTAGTAAAACATGTTCGGAGCGAGTGCATTACGCCACTGGGGATCCCTAAAGATCGAATGGTCTCTTTTACTTTGCATTCTTGGGCTCCTGTGAAAATCCATGGCGTTTTAGGGAGTTTTATCGATCCATCGGATGCTCTCTGCGGCCAATATTGATCCATACGATTCACATTTCTATGGTCAACCCTGGCTCCCAAAGTATCTTTCTTGCCGGTCAGATGGTCCCATAGCAGACTACCCACATTATTGAATATGTGCATTGAATCGAGCAAGTGATTATTCAGACATCCTTGGTGGTTCTCTTCCCAAAAATCCATCACATAACACATGATTCTCTAGAAGATATGCTTGATGACCTTCATTGATTTGCTTCTTCAATGAGGGCGCCCGACGTGCATTTAGTCTAGGTCCACATGTGACACATGCTCTGTATCCACTTGTTTGAAGCCTTGCATGTATACACATGATAATAGATAGGCTTGAGAACAACCAAGATTTACAATGTTTGAGTTTAAGTATAAATCGCCTGAGCATTCTGTTAGTCCGGGATAGTCATGCATGGTCCACATTAGAATGCCTCAGATCAAAGCATTTTGTCGACCTGTGTCTTGGCTCATATCCACCACTTCTATGCCAATCCACAAATTATTGTAGCTCTTCCAATAGTGGACAAAGATACACATCCATATTCTTCACTTTATACCGCCCTGGCATAATCAAGATTAGCCATAGGTGCCCCTTCTTCATAGTCAACCATGGGGGAATGTTGTAGTTAACGATGACAACAAGCCATACACTGTTAGATGTTGATCTTTGACCAAATGGATTTGGGTGCAAATTTTGAGCTTCCCTGGCAAAATCCGACCATGTTCCATCTATATGTTTCCAGGCTTCACAATCTCCAAGAATCTGTAGCACACCATCCGAAGATTTATTCTCCTCATGCCATGATGCTAGGGCAGCCATGAAGTTACATTCGAAGAAATGCTTGATGTGAGGAAGCATATGAAAATGTTGCAAAACCTTTTGGGGAATTTTTGTTCCGTAGAGATCTACTCGATATCTCTCGGAATCACATTTTGGACACTTCTCCATGTCTATGTATTCCCCTCTAAAAAGAATGCAGTCGTTAGGACAAGTGTGGATCAAATTGTAATCCATCCCTAAGTTTCGCAAAATCATTCTTGCTTACTCTCTAGAATCTAGCATCACATTATCAGCTAGCAGTATGTGCTCTTTGAGAAATCTACACAACAAAAAAATACGGTACAATTGTGTAAAAATCTATCAAATCATTATACATCTACAATTTTTTATTAAAGTAAACACATTGTAATAGATCACCTGAAAAGCATTGTGACGCTAGTGTCACTCCATCCAAACTTTTTCTGCATGTTGAGAAGAACTAGGAGCGCCTTCAATCTAGACACACGTGCTCCATCATACAATTGCATATCAGCTTCACTTTTCATATCATCATAGATAAGCCTTTCTGAATCCATGATCGTTTTGATCATTTCATCAATCTCGGGCTCAAACATATCCTCGTTGGGAATGTGGTCTGCATGATCATTCCGCGAGTTGTTAGAGGCTACATCTTGTGGCCTCACATATGCTGCTTGACCAAAGCGCCAGCGAACACATCTATTGGGTTGCAAGATTGCTACCTGTTGGCCAGCGTCAAAGTCCAACGAGTTATAATTGGCAACAACTTGCTCTATAATAGATGGATCGAACTCACCAAATTCGCAAATGTGCTGCAAAGAAACACGTCTTGTCCATCACACAACATGCTTGCATTGATTACAAGGACATAAGATCCTCGTTGGGAGATAGGTGTTTCCGTTGGACAGCCCCACATCCTCGTCATTACTCATAATGAGGGTAAAGAAGTTATAACCTAGACAATAAATTTAATCTTCTATTGGCATTCTTCGTCTTTTCTCTCTCTCTCTCTCACTCTCTCTCTCTCTCTCTCTCTCTCTCTCTCTCTCTCTCTCTCTCTCTCTCTCTCTCTCTCTCTCTCTTCACACTGTAAACTACCTCACATTGTCTAGTCATGTCGAATACCGCACACCTCGGTCTAGAGGTGCACCGAGATCAGAACCACCAGGTTATAATATCGTCTTTATTGGTCAATGCCTATATTTGTGGGTACAAGCAATCTACATACCCACGTCTACATGATAGTGCATGTACTAGAAAAAACCCCTTTGCCTCTTCTCTAGCTGTAGGATTTCATAGTATCTTAACATCTTTTCACATTAGATATTTGTTTGAGGGATTACTTAACACATTACATGTTGGCCTCCAATCTGAGTATCATGCCATTGAAAGCTTTCCAGCTTAAAGTCGCATCCGTAGAGAGGTAGAGAGGGATCACCGTTCGTCTAACTCTAATTTTGTTATCCTAATCTCGAAGGTAGACTCTAATATAAAAACTCAATCCAAAATCTAATTATAAATCTAACCTAATTGAACATGTGGTGATTCGATCCATTGAAGGGTAAAAGACATACCAATGGGGCTACTAGCTACGTAGATGTGAATGGGCCTCACTTCATAACACAATTTTAAATTACAAATTCATCATTTGCTCTCCTGCACGCGCGCTCTTGCTCTTGCTCTCTCTCTCTCTCGGAAGCAGCAGCCGAAAATGCAAGTGGAATTGCTGGTCCGCATGGTCCATCCAACATAAATCTAGATCTAATTTAATCTTAAACTCAAAATAAACCTAAATTTAATATAATCTAACATAAATCTAAATCTAACGTAAATAAACCTAAATCTAATCTAACGTAAATCTAACTCAAAATAAACCTAAATTTAATCTAATCTATCCTAAATAAACCTAAATCTAATCTAACTTAAATCTAAATCTAGCATAACATTAAACTCAACATAAACATAAATCTAAATATAATCTAACCTAATCTAGTTTAAATTTTAACATAATCTCTTTCTCTCTTTGTTTTCTTCCCTTACCTCTTTCTTTCGTCTTCTCCCCCTCTCTCTCTCTCTTTGGTTTTTTATTCTCTCTCTTTCTCTTTGTTCAACAGGTCTTGAGTTCAACTCCTCGTCGACTAGATCTTTAAGGTCTCTTGGGATAGTTTCCTACAACATTAAAACTTTCTTCTTCTTGGGTGTGTGTGTGTGTGCCAATAAAAAGAGGAAAATGGTATAACCTTTATATCACCCAACTGTGGTAGATTGGTTATACCATTTCCCTCTTGAATAACAGGTCTTGAATTCAACTCCTTGTCGGCTAGATCTTTAAGGTCTTGGGATAGTATCCTACCACGTTAAAACTCTCTTCTTCTCGGATGTGTGTGTGTGTGCCAATAAAAAGAGGAAAATGTATAACCTTTCTATCACCCAAGTGTGGTAGATTGGTTATGTCATTTTCCTCTTGAATAACAGGCCTTGAATTCAACTCCTCCTCAGCTAGATATTTCAGGTCTCTTGGGATAGTTTCCTACGACGTTAAAATTGTCTTCTTCTTCTCTCCTCTCTCTCTCTCTCACTCTTCCTCTCTCAATGTGTGTGTATGCATTCTTTGTTTATGCATATGTGTGTGTGTTTTTTGTTTATGCATGTTCTCTCTCTCTCTCTCTCTCTCTCTCAAAAACACAATGTGTGTGTGTGTGTGTGTGTGTGAGAGAGAGAGAGAGAGAGAGAGAGAGAGAGAGAGAGAGAGAGAGAGAGAGAAAGAGGGGAAGGGAACATGAGAGAGAGGAGAGGGAAGGAGCATACCTGGCTCTTCTTCCTCTCCTCGTGTATATGTGTGTGTGTGTGTGGAGAAGAAAGAGAGAGAGAGGGAGAGCGCGGGTTACCTTTGCTTGCTTGAGCACCAGAAACTCAAATATGAGATTTGAGTTTTTGGGTGCTCTCTAATTATTTTTTACCCCTGTCGGCATTGCTATGAGTGTCGCTAAGTTATAAGTAAACTAGCGACACCGTGGGTTTTCACTTTTAATTGTTGCACTGCGAGCATCGCTAATGTGAAGTACCTCTTGTAGTGAAGCAAAGAAATAAAGAATGTTTCTAGCTAATTAATCCTAAACCATAAGTGTCAAAGGTTTATTTTTTGTATTTGCAATCATGGCCATCCTATAACTTCTCTTCTCCGGTTCCTCCATCAATCGAAGATTCAGACCTACAGCGGACTCTCTCTTTACAGCATCAGTACCTCCATTTGACAGAGGAATTGTTTGGTCGTTACACTTCGCAGCAGCTTGCAACCTACGGTTTTTTCCCGCACACTACACCATGGGGGAGTCAAGGAGGGACTCATTACCTATAGAGCCTGGCACCGAGGACACCTTAGTCTACGACCCCTTCTTATCATCCTACTCTTCTTCTACCGCAAGGTCCCACTCCTATCGCATCAAAGGGCCCTATACCACTCCATTCCTCTCCTGCTTTGCCAGAACACCGTCAACAAACTTCCTCTAACAACGCACATTGCCGCTCTTCTTAGGGTAGTGAGCGCCGTGAGAGACGAAGCGGCGGTGGATCTTGTGGTTTTGCCTGTTTTGGTAGTGGTGGGGGAAAGGAGCCTCCACTTTGAGAGTGTGCCAACCCATACATAGAAGACGAGGATACTCGTGCAGCCGTTCCAGACACGCATGGGCGCTACTACAAGGTAAAAAATGGTGAGGAGGTAGTCTTTGACACAGCACGGGGCAGAGCATTTTGATGCCATCTATAAATTATTATACATTCAGCGTATAAGAACTATTTTGTAAAGTTTAGATACCAGCTGTCCGATCATGCATGGTACATTGAGGACGCGTTGTTAGCTAGATTTCCAAATTCCTCCGACGAACGTTTTTCACAACAATGGTTGGAGGGCTACATTAAGACAATTCTAAAAAACAAGCAGTACAGTGTGCGACGCACAGCAGCCAACCAGGTTAGAGATCTAGACAGGAGCTACCGCAGTGGCAACATGGTAGACGTGGAGTGGGAGTGGGCAATGCAAGAAAAGGGCAATCAAGCTACAAGGGGATCATCATACAAACAACAACGCGAGGCTCGTGCCAGACAAACTCCCATGCACTATGGCTCAAGAGGCAAGGGAGCCTAGAAGGACGTATATGTAAGATTGAATAGATTATAACATCGATTGGTGATTATTAAGATTGTAGTTAATGATTTGTTATTGTTATTGGCTAACTTAGGAAAATATCACTCTTTTTCGACTAACCAGAGAGATGGTGAAGTATCAAGAGCGACATACAAAATTTGATACTTGGCGATGGTTGTTCAAAAACAACCACATCTCTCACGCTTTCAAAAAATTTGCGGTCTTGACAGGAAAGCACCGGGAACCATCACTCAAATGATGGAATTATGTGTGTCCCTGCCGATTCACCTGCATGGAGGCACATCAAAACTCAATGGCAAAAGTTTGGGTTGGAGCCTCAACACTTGAGGCTTGAGTTATCAAGTGATGGTGTCAACCCTTTGGCACTAAGTCTACTTCATGGAGCACTTCGCATGTGGTGATCGTCAACTACAATATTCCACCATGGGAGACAACCAAGAAGGGCAACATAATTCTTTCCTTGCTTGTGCCAGGGAAGTACAAAGTGTCAAATATTGATCAACCTCGAGCCCCTCATCAAGGAGTTGGAGGAGTTATGGAGAGGCATTCCTGTTGTCGATGTCTCACTTGCAAAGGGGGGGAGAGAGGTCACTGTGAAGGGAATCCTTATTGGAGTATGCATGACTATCCTGAGCTTGGAGATATTTCTGGTAACCCCCTTTCCTCTATCTCTCTCTCCCTCTTTCCCTATCTCCCTTTAGTTCACTTTAGTTCACTCATATCTCTAACCATGTGATATGTATGCAGGGTTTTCCACATCGAGGCACAATGCATGTCCTACTTGTGGGCCATCATTGGTGATGGAGAGGCCCGATTCCTTGCACAAGGTAATCTATCCAAACAACCATCGTTTCTTACCCCAAGGACATAACAAGCACAAGGCTCCAACAAATGGGGAGACCCCTCTAAAGCTCACGACGGAAGATTGAGTAGCCATTTGGGAAGAGCACCTCAACAAAAATCCGGCTCCGTGTCCTCCACCAAAAGGTACGTCAAGGTATTCCATATTTTTAAGGCTTCCATACAACACCTCTTGGATCCCATGCACATATTCAAGAATGTATCCCAAACACTATGGGACCACATTATTGGCAAGAAGGCCTCTTTGGGTGGGAGGGAGGATTTGAGGCTTTTAAAACATCTCCCCGCCTCTGCTATTCCACGTCGTGCCCCAAATGGAAAGACTATTCTTCCTAAAGCACCATGGATGCTAGCCAAAGAAGAATTAGACAAGGTGAAGGGTACCATTGCCTCTATTCGCACACTAGCAGGATACATGAGGTCGCTAAAGGGAGCTTTCACAAAAGCGAAGAAGGGTGGAAGCATTCAGTTGTATGGGTTAAAGTCCCATGATTGGCACAAGATGCTTTGGGTAATCTTCATACTCCTTATTCTATCTATACTTTGTGTGTATGACTATCAATCACTTTCCCTTCCCCTGATTTACATTATAGTTCATTCTGCCGGTGAGTATGTGTATATGTCGGGACAAGAAAGTCAGGGATGCTATTTTCAAACTAGGAAAACTAGTTAGGTACACCACAAGACTCCACACAACTACACTTTTTTTATGTACACAATAATTTCAACTAGCACAAGTTAGTGTATCCTTGTGTGTTTTCTTGCAGATTTGTGAGCTCCAAGGAAATCGAAATAGATGTTATCCCTGCTGCTTAAACACTTGCAACAGAAACTATGTGCCATTGAAGATGCATTTCCTCGATCCGTCTTCTTAGTCAAACTCACCTCTTGGTTCACGTGGTGGAGGAGATCGCTATATGTGGAGTAGTGCATGCATGATGGATGTTCTTCTTAGAAAGGTTTTTGAAGACTCTCAAAGATTTTGTGCGGCTATGGTCTCAACCAGAGGTATGTATGGCCGAAGGGTGGATCATTCAAGAGGCGTTTGTTTACATATCAGAGCATTTGGCAAAATTTTATCTTTCAATGCCTCGCACGTGCAAGATGCAAGGATGACTCACACTTGCAGAGTGGAAAGTGGAAACTACTTAACATGGATACAAATCTATCCCGAGTGGTCAAAAACTTTTGTATTCTCAATGCAAAGATTATAACCAAGTGGATGGACTTGTGAACAACAATGGCAAAGACAAGGCATTTGCAAGAAAGGGAAGCATGGAAACAAGCACATGGAGAAAGGAGAGGCACCCCCAGTGCCTAGACACCTTGCATGTTTCCCACATCTCATTAGTGTAGAGTGGATTCATGAGAGAATGACCGAGGAAAAAGCGCGTGGAGAAGACATCACCTACAAAGAATGGGACTATGCACGAGGCGGAATACCAAAGGTAGAGTATTCATATACCTAAACCATATTGTAACTCTATTTCTTGAAATTATCTTTAATATGTAAATATGTATTTGATAAATTAATATATTTTTCTATTTTGTAGTGTCTTTCCTTTAACTCTAGTGGTCAAAAGGTTGTCACTTTTGTACGTGCCACATTGACGAGTGTAGAACCACCATGGATTGTGCTATCATGGGCAACTTTGACACAAATGGTGATGAAGCCAAGTACTACGGAACTATTGAAAGGATACTAAAGGTTAATTTTAGAACCTTTCATACCTTCATCTTCGAGTGCAAGTGGTTTGCAAATGTATCTAGACGACATGAGAATGCAATCTACATAGTGGACTCTATTGTGCATCACAAAGGGAGGTATGACAATTCAGTTTTACCACGCAATTGTGAGCAGGTGAGTGACATGTATCTTTTTTATTCATATTTGCTTGTAGCGTAAGTTATATCAATGTTACTCACTTGAGCTTCCATCTTATAGGTCATCTATATCCCAGCAATCCACCAACCAAAACTTTGATTCGTAATTCCCGTAGCACCTCGCGGAGAACCATTTTTTCCACTAATGAAGTGGAGACTATCTTTGACCCTCTTCCACCTATGACTTTGGATGAGGTGCAAACAAAGGAGAGGGAGGTCGATGAATCAAGTCCGGCTGTAGCAAGTCTTAGCGAGGATGATTGTCATGATGATGAAGATGATGAGATGGAGGATGATGAACTCGAAGATGATGAAGGCAATGCATTCACAAACGACAATTCTGTTTCTCTCTTTATTGATTTAGGAGCCATGGGCTTAGAATTGGATGATGCTTCATGTAGAGATCTTTTGGAATATGATTCATAAACATTTTGCAGTTATGAAGTTTTTTGGTCCTGTAATCCATTCATCTCTCTCCCCCCTCTTCCTCTTTTTGGATTTGGGAATATGCTCAATTATATTAATCAATTGACAGTGATTATTTTAGTGGTAACCAAATGTAATCTTATATCCCTTCGCCTCTTCTCTCTCTCTCTCTCTCTCTCTCTCTCTTTCTCTTCTTTTTTTTATTTGAAAATATTATACAATATTCTTTAATTTTTATTGAGAGGAGGCCGAAAACACCAAAATTTGGGGGGGGGGGAGGGGGTGTTAATCAAGAATTTGAAATTTTAGACGCTAAATTTGGTTGTCGGATATAACAACGATAATGTACGCGATAATAACAACAGTAATAGATGTGGTAATAACATCGGATACAATCGTGGCAATATTTTAAACACACCCCCCCCCCCCCCCCCCCCCCCCCCCCCCCCCGTCCTCCTCTCTCTGTTCTCCAAGCTGTGGTCGTTTCCATGCAACCCTTATTCCAACTTCTCTCTCTCTCTCTCTCTCTCTCTCTCTCTCTCTCTCTCTCTCTCTCTCTCTCCAACAAAAAATGGAGCCGTTTTTTGACCTAGTAGACAACAATTTACTCTTTTGATCATAACTTCTTCATCCAAACTCCGATTTGGGTGATCTATAGCTTCAATCGAAGAGCATGAAGCCCTCTACCCATTGATATAAAGATATAAATTTTCAGATTTATGGAAGGTGTTTTTGTAACAGAATTTCCGAAGTGAACAGGTTCAAGAAAATTGACTCTCATCTCTTATTTTACATACAATGTCTTCCAGCACTCTCAAGGGTTCTTCTTCTTCAACAAGGTCCACAATCATTGTGAAAAATGATCCAAAATCTCCTAAGTGTGGACCGTAAACAAACAAGGTGAAGACTTACGAGCACTTGCAATGGAGAATGGCACACTAAGGGTACTTGTGGTTGAGAATGAGAATCTCAAGAAGACACTTGAGATGCAAACAACACATTTGATGCAACTTGAAGTGCAAATCAAGGAATGTAAACGCTCTCTTGTGGACTTGAATGCTTTGAAGGAGCGGATAAGCAAAGTAGAGCATGACCCAGTATTGAAAGAGGAGAAATTTGACACCATGAGCCGGGATGTATGCGCCATGAAAAATGTATTCACAAACAAGTCTTGGGCTAATGTATGTGGTTGCTAATTTCTCACTCATGCAAGATATGTCTCAAACAAAGAATTTTGAGAATGTGGATGTGGAGGAGTTGAAGGAACGGCAGCGACGTTCCAAGAACATTGTTATTCATGGAATTTCCAAAGAGAAGTTAGAGGTGTCTCCTTCTCTTGCCATTGTTATTGAAGATTTTTTCAAAACCGACTTTGGCATGTCTGGAGTTATGGTCCATGGAGCACATAGAGTGGGGAAGTAAGGAGCTCCTCGCTCGAGAGAACAGCCAATTGTATGCACCATGCCGGATGAGACCAAGCAAAAGATTATCCTTGATAATAGTTGGATCTACTCAAGGGATACAAACTGTTTTGTATGTGAAGATCACACTATTAAGCAACAAAATATGCGTTGCAAGGCATATGAGGAAAATAATAAGAAGAACAAGGAGATCTCTCATGAAGAAAATGTGCCCAAGGCGGAGGCAAGTCCCTCGAGAAAATAGGGATGCGTGACCTATGAGACTGAGCTACAATTGAAATATGCTTTTCCAATTGTAATGGATACCAATGGAATGCAGGGGTTGGCATTGATGAACTAACAAGCAAATCCAATGTTGTACTTCTTGTTGAAACTTGGGAGCAAGATACACAAAGGATTAACGGCTTGGAGAATTACAATGTATATTAATTGATGTGGTCAAAGAATCTTAAGCAACGAAGAGGACAAGGAGATGTAGCATGTATGGTTAAGAAAGGATTGAAAGATTTTGTATCAATTGTGAAAGATGACAAGTATAAACGTTATGTATGGCTGAAAATTATGACACCAAAAAGAGCATCCATTTTTGAGCCAGTTGCTACATTCCTCATCATGATTCTCCCTTTTATGCTTGCATGGATAGATATCATCCATTTTTAGATTGAGAAGAGGACATTGCTTATTTCAAAGCTGAAGGTGATATTATTGTATTTGGGGATATGAATGCTCGCACAAAAAAATTGCAACATGATACTCAACAATTTGATATGCCATACATTTCAAGGGAGTTGGAGGAAGTTCACTTGTATGATCGTTCTTCAATGGATGAGAAAGAGCCGGATCACTATGGAAAGTTACTTTTACACATGTGTAGTAGAATGGGTATGCTCATTGCCAGTGGTGTATCTTTGTGGAGTGTAACGAATGGATTTACATGTAGGAGACATAATAGGGATAGTGTGATTGACTATATGCTACTCTCAGAAGCCATCATGTATCGCCTAAAGAGTTTTATGTTTGGCCAATGGACCTCAAAATTGGATCATTGCACCGTATGTATTGACATACCTTATCTGGAGAAGCAACTAAGCATGATAATCTTAGTCAAAGAAAAGAAAAATTATCACTATGTATGGATTTCAAACGGGAACCAATGTACATTGAAATGGTTGAGCAAAATTTATGGATGAAGAAGCTTCAATATGATACACCATTGAAAATTAAATGGAAAGCTTTCAAGAAAGTAATTTGTTCTTGTGCTGAACAATGCTTTGCTATAAAGCATCTCCATGGTATCAAAAAAGATAGATCATGCAAAAGGTGGCTTGATAAAGAATGTCAAGATGCTCGAAAGTCCTTGATAAATCTTGATGCAACTATGGACAAAGACAACTATCAAAGTCATTTGCATACATATAAGGCACTGATTCAAAAGAAGAGAAGAAGATGGGAAGTAAAGCAACAACTTTTAAAGTCCAAGAAGAGGCACATGCATGTGGAAGATTTTGGAGAAACTTGAGGGGCAAGCGGGTTGAGAATTTTGGTAACTTGAGTCTTATGGATATGTACGCACATTGTAGGCAATTATATGAGCAAGAAAATGCTGAAAAAAAAGACATTTTTATGGTTCACTCCCATGTATGCGGTGGGCTTGAAAAGTTCGCGACTCGCAAAGTGGGAGATCTTCAAGGTATCAAGCCGGAGATGATCAAATGGAGGAGAGATTTTACCCATGAGTGCATGTGTGATATGTTCAACCTTGCACTTCAACATGGTATGCCTTATGAGTGGAGTACTAATTGGGTTAAGCCTTTCAATAAAGGAGGGGATGTAAAGAATGTAAAAAACTACCGGTCTATAATGATTGGGTCTCTTATGGAAAAGTTGTTTTGGTGCATAATGGAGATGAAAATGAGTGATTGGGTTGAAGACAATGACAAGCGTGCAAAGGGACAAGCAGGTTTTTGTCGATGCCATAGCACCATTGATCATCTTGTCACTCTTCGTGTTCTCATGGAGGAAAGTCGGTTGAAAGACAAGTGATTGTATTGTTGTTTTGTGGACTTTAAAAAAGCCCTTGATATGCTTCAACGTAACAATTTGTGGAGAAGGATGAAAGAACTCCAAGTACCAAGTGAGTTTATGCTTGCGGTTTCTCGAATCTATGAAAAGGTGATTTGTAATTTGCGCATGGAAGGAGAAATTTCAAAAAAAATTGTAAGCAATATTGGGGCTAGACAAGGATGCCCATTGTCACTAACTCTCTTTGGTTTATGCATCGATCAATTGGAACAAATGGTGCTTGACTTTATGCAAGAAGAAGGCATTGAAGAGGTCACTATTTGCAATGCGGTAATCATGCTTTTGTTGTATGTGGATGATGTAGTGCTTCTAGCACACACTTTAGAAGATCCCCAAAAGCTTATGGTTGTCCTTGAGAACTTTTGCTTGCATAGTGGGCTGATTGTGAATGAGTCCAAGACAAAGGTTATCCTTGTGAAAACCAACCATAAGGAGAAGCCATACATTGTGTACAACAATGAGGCACTTGGAGTGGGTGAGAGTTTTAAGTACCTTGGCCTTGAGGTTCCGTCCAATCACAAGTGGCATGAATGTGCTATGCATAGTTTGGAAGCGGGAAAGAGAGAATTTTATGCATTTGAGAACATGTGTAATGTGGGAAACATCAAGTGTTGGATTCTCAAGAAGTATCTTTTTTATGCATTGGTGACACCGGTTCTTCTTTATGGAGTTGAAGTGTGGGGCGGGAGCATCTCAAAGTCTACTTGGAAAGAGTTTGAGAATGTCCAAAAGCATTTTCTCACAAACTTTCTCCTAGTGAAGACACAAACACCATATATGCTCCTACCTCTTGAGTCGGGATGTCTTCCAATTGAGGTTATGGGCATGGAAAGGGTTGTGGAGTACATGATAAAGATGCGTCAAAACCCCTCACATCGACTTCCTACGATTGCATGGGAAGAAAGCAAAAAAGTTCAAAAGACGCATAAAAGCGAAATCTTGAGCACGGGATGGATGCAAGACATAAAGAAGTGGTTTGGGAGATAGGATGCATTACACTTGGTACATGATGCTTCAATTGACTCCCAAGTGAATGAATCTTTTCTACAACGCGAATGTATTATGGCTTGGGAGAAATCCGGTGGGTCACGCTTCATAAATTACACCGCCCATATTACCCCCAACTACAAAACCATGTTCTTCGCTGAAAGGGGAAACCATACTCACAGTTACATGCTTGAGCCTATCTCCTTGTCAGTGTTATGCACTATCGCAGCCATTCGGCTTAGCTCCCATTTCCTTCGATACCAGATAGGGCATTGGGGCAATGGAGAAGAGTCAAATCGACTGTGCATATTATGCTCATTGTAAGTTCGAGAGTCTGAGTACCACACACTACTAGAGTTCTCAGCTTTTGGTCACATCCCAACTTGATTCTCTCACATTTTCAGCCATAACTTAGACCTACACACTTTCCTCTCCCAGCCAAAGTGTGCCAGCCAAAGTGTGGGCTCTCCATTGCAACTCTCATCCTCACAATTTTGGCGCATCAAGAGTCACTCATCATCCATACACATACTACATCATATGTAACTTTGGTCCCATAGGTCATATTTGACATCCGAGGACGATAATAGAATTCTATCTATCTATCTATCTATCTCTTGTTTTCCTACTTGAATTTGCACCATCTCTCTACAAAACGTGGTAAAACAATGCGGTAAACACTTGGAGATTTTCATAGTGATATCCAACATTTAATGCATCACATATGCTATGGAGAGTTCTGCTTAGGCGACACGCATAAAATATTGCATGGGCGTCTCTTAAGGGATGTGTGCACATGTAGGCATTAGACTGGGGGGGTGCACTCTGTAATCATGTTAATGTATAAGGTGAGTTCGAAAGGAGGTGTTTTAAAATACAAAAAAATATGCAATTTAATCGCGATACATTAAAATAAGGGGTTTTTATATTCAATTTTGAAAATAAAAAACATAAAATAAGGGGTCATTTTATTCATTCAGACATGTTAAAAGAGGGGTTTTTTAAATACCCCGCAAATGCACGTTATGTAGGGGGTACTGAACGATGAACCCCCCGAGGTAATAGAGAAGTGAAAGTTAAGAGCTCACCAAACCACAAGTGAAGCAAGAGAAGACTATAGGTATTGTGCAATACTCTCAAATTTCTTGAAATATTGTCACTTAAGCGATTACACATGTAGGCATTACCTAAGCAACACTTTCAAGTGTTTTTTTCTTTTAAAGAATCAATCAAGGAGCTTCCACACAATGAAGCTTCATGATTTGTGATGGTTATGTATGATGAATCATTATGGAGACACGTAGTGTCATTGCATGTGTCCATTTTCATAGAGAAGTGAAGGTTAACAACCTACCAAACCACATGTGATAACAAGACCAAAAACATTATGCAATACTAGGGATAAACATCTAATTTTCCACCAAATCAGCTCCTTTGAGCAATTCCTTGGAGAAGTTATATCGAAGCTGGTTGAAGGAGAATTCAGAGAAGAGAAAGTGCTAAGCTATGGAGCTAAAACCTCCATGCCAAGCATCTTGGAACGACATGGAAGAGCTTCAACATGACTTTCAAAAATCCAAAACTAATCTATACTCAAGATATCATTACTAGTACCCATGCTGCTCGATAGTGTGTGACCATAAGTTCTTGACTCATCCACCTCTTTGCTCAATTGGGTACTTTGCAAAATAGTACTTTCATAATGCCTTGACGATTTGAGTGTCACTACATTTTCCTCAAGTTTTTCTTCTACAACTACACAATTTCCCTTGAATGGTGGCATGGAGAAAAATCTACATAGAGAAGCATGAGCCTTGAGACCACATGAGAATTTTGAAAGAACTTGTTTGCATATATTCAACTACTCAACATATATGGAGATGCACCTTCCACGGCTGAAAACATTGAGTTCTTCACGTTTTTGATGGGGCAAAACAGAAGTACTCCTCTATTGTATTTTCGGGTTGTGATTGCTGGTAACACACATACAATAGTGCATATAAAAACTCCTATTTGGTAGGTTCGCTAAGGCTATGGTTATATTTATTCCTTTGTAGGCCTTCCATAGCGCCATCTTGGTTACATGCATAATGTACAACATGGAATGCCTTTGTTTCTCCTCAAACACATAGACTGTCGCATGCATGTGTTGCTCCAAGCCTTCAGATCAATAGCCAAAACCTAGCAACATCAAGATCAACCTTCAGATGATCCTATGTTAAACTAGAACCTAACAATATGGAGGAGCTTCAATAGGACATGCACAAGATAGATTTTTTGGAATCTAGAGAGATTATAGAGAAAATAGAGATGGCCTTGTTTATTAGGGGGAGAGGTCTAATTTCCCAACAAATTAGATGCTTTGAGAGACTCCTTGGAGTAAATATACAGAAGTTGATTGAAGAAGAATTTAGAAAATTCAAAGTACTACCTAGCTATGGAAATGAAAGTTCCTCTTCAGGAAGCTTGGAATGAAATGGAGGAGCTTCACCAAGACTTCCACACAGGAGAAACTAACCTATATTAGAGATATCAATACTCATGTTACTCGACAATGTGTGACCAGAAGCGATTGACTCATCTATCTCTTTTTGCATTTGTGTGCTTTGCGAAATAGTATTTTCACAATGCCTTGATGATTCAAGAGTCACTACATTCTCCTCAAGTTTTTCTTATGCAAATATACAACTTTCTTTAAATGGTGACATGAAGCAATAACTATTTAAATGATGGTATAATGAAACAGAACCTACATAGAGAGGCACAAGCCTTGAGACTACATGATCATTGTGCAAGAGCTTGTTTGTATATACTCAACTAATACCATATATGAAGGTGCAACTTCCACGCCGAAAAATGTTTTATTTGTTCATGTTTCCAACAAGGCTATAGCAAAAGTACTCCTCTATCTTATCTTAGTGGTGTGATTTTTGTTTACACACATGTTACCCTCATAGAGTGCATGAAAAGACATCTGTTTGGTATCAAAGCTATGATTATAAATTTTCTTTTGCAGGCCTTCCATATTGCCATGTTGCATACGTGCACAACATACAAACTTAAATGCCTTTCTTTATCCTCGAATACATAGTGTGTTACTTGCATCGTTCCAAGCCTTCAGAGTTTAGACTATCATATGTTGAGCCAGAACCTAGTAGCATCATGATCAACCTTCAAATGAGCCTATGTTCAAACACAACCTAATGGCATGGAGGAGATTCAACAACACTTCCACAAATAAAAAACTAGCCTATACTAGAGATGTCAATATCCATGTTGCTTGCTAGTGTATGACCAAAAGTACTTGAATCATCCACCTCCTTTCTCGTTTTTCTCGTCTGTGTGCCATTACAGACACTCCCAAAAAATATATTTTTTAGTATATACTGTATATATTGCATAGATGAGCTAAGCCATGATGTATAGGCTCTCTTTTGGTGGATTAAAAACTTCTTTTAGCATGCACATGTACATGCACAAAGAGTTGTTTAAACTATGCTAGCTATCTAGCTAGCTTTAGCACTTTCTACATACACTTTTGGCTCTAGAAACTTGTACATAAGTGAGGTTTTGTAGTAAGAAAGTAGGGGGAATGCTTATGTTCTAAAAATTCAGCGAGTTATCAGTTTTTGGTCATGGAGCCTTGATGGGTATCAATGTCTGTGTCTGTGTATCTGCTCTCCATTGCGCCAGTTTTGTACATAGTTGCATATAACATCAATAAAAATCATGTGTAAAGATTTTGATCCTCTTCTTTTTTATTTTATTCCAATATTTCAAGAGGTCTATTTGGAGCTTTTATGTGGGAGTTATGACCAGTTTACCACGGTGTTGGTTCTATGGTAACTTTGAGGCAATTTTGTGTAGCGGGTGTTTAGCACCTATGTATGAAAACTGAAGGAGCTATTTTGCAAGTGGTTGTTTTGGAGTATTAAATTTTTTAAGAGGGAGTTCTTGTGTTCATATGCATTGGTTGGTGTGATCCATAATTCCATCTCAGGACAGGTGCTTTCTAGTTATGTTGTTGTGGTCTTTTGGGGTGGGTGTTCGCTGGTAAAGTCCTAGGGGATCATGTGCTTTTGTTTTGAGGACTTTGGTAAGTTCTTTTGATAGGTTTTTTGGTGCTTATCTTCAGTCTGAGCACTATTGAGATAATCAGCTATAAAGGTTCCCCAAGATTTGTTTCCTCAACAATGCTTTGTAAGATAGCACTTTGATAATGCCTTGATGCGTTAAGAGTCACTACATTTTCCTCAATGTTTCTTCTGCAATTGTACAAATGGTGGCATGAAGCGAAAACTACTTAAAGAAGCACAAGCCTTGAGACCACATCATCATTGTGCAAGGACTTGTCTGTATCTATTACTGCTCACCCATATATGGAGTTGCAGCTTCCAATCGTAAAAATGTCGAGTTCTTCATGTTTTGGACGATCCCCACTACAAGAGGTTGCTTCAATTCTAGCACCAAATTACCGACGTCAATGACGGGCGTCGATATATGTGTAGGTCAGTATGGAAGGAGATGAAATTATTAAAAAAAATCATTTTTGAATTTTTGCAGTTACCAATGTCTCTTCCGATGTCTATATAGATGATTTTTTTGACGCGTGGACCGATGCCTGTATCGATGGACCCTGCCAAAAAAAAAAATTGAGGGTCTTTTCCAGTGCATTTCTCTATTTTTTGTGTCCCTTCTCTTGCCCTCCTCATCCTCCTCATCTATTGCAGATATAGTGTCTAACAACTTGCCAAACATGAAAATCTTACTTGTGGACTACTCTCTAGCACCAAGGTGAGATTCTTTCCAAGTTTTCTCGTAGGTTTAGGATTTAGGGTTTAACATAGTGTGTGTGTGTGTGTGTGTGTGTGTGTGTGTGTGTGTGTGTGTGTGTGTGTGTGTGTGTGTGTGTGTGCATTTTTGCAAGTTCAAAGACGTTTACAAGACCCTTTATTGTTCAAATAGGCCGCATGTGAGTGCTCAAATTTTTAATGCTTATTAAATTAATCTAAATCAATTTATATATTGACAAAATAAAATTTCATGCTTTAGACTTTCAATGCTTTAAGTTTTTACACCATTTTGTTTTGACATAATGCTTTGGAAAAAAATTGTTTTGAAATTATGGCTTGTAATGTGAAATTATGGTTTGGAGTAATTTTATTTCGAAGTTATGCTTTGGAATTATGTTATGAAATTATGTCATATTGTTTTCTAGTTATGTTGTTTCAAAATTATGCTATGAAAAAGTCTTGTTTTGAAATTATGTTTCGGAGAAATTTCGTTTTGAATTATGTCGTTTTCGAAATTATGCGATTGATGAGGTTTAGGTTATAGGTTTCACTTAGCTTTAGTTTAAACTATAGGTTAGGTTAGGGTATAAGTTATATGTTAAGTTATAGGTTATAAGTTAGGTTAATTATACGCTAGGCTAGGTAAGGTTATAGGTTAGGTTAGGTTATATGTTAGGTTAGCTTATATGTTAATTCAGGTTATAGGTTAGGTTATAGGAAGTTAATTAGGTTAGACTAGCTTATAAGTTAGTTTCTAAGTTAGGTTTAAGTTATAGGTTAGGTTAAGCTATAGGTTACAGGCTAGGTTAGCTAGATTATAGGTTAGGTTTAGGCAACATGTTAGGTTATAGGTTAGGTTAGGTTAGGTTAGGTTATATGTTGTATATACGTAAAAGGTTAGGTTAGGTTATAGGTTTTATATACATAACATGTTAGGTTAGGTTATAGGTTAAGTTAACCAATGTTTAGGTTATAGGTTTGGTTCGAAAAAAATATGATGCTCCCAACTGAAACATTGACGGCCCATAACCACGATGTCCGTAGCTTACAAAATTATTGCCAAGTCAATTGCCCTAAGACTATCTCTTACTCTGGATAAGGGTATCACTTCTCAACAACAAGGTTTCATCAAAGGAAGATCTATTTAAGATAACACCTTGACAGCAATGGTTGGATTAGAATACACACCATTTACTATGCAAGATTGTGTCGGTTATAGATTAGGTTAGAGCTAGCGACAAATAGTAGAAAAAATGCAAACAGACTTAGATTATGTTAGGTTATAGGTTAGGTAGGTTATAGGTTAGATTCGGTTATAGGTTATGCTAGATTAGGTTATAGGTTAGGTTTAGGTTATAGCTTATGTTAGGTTAGAGCTATCAGCAATTTAATAGTAGAAAAAAAACATGCAAACGAACTTCGAAGATGACTCATGTACTTCAAAAAACGCAAACGGACTTTGATTAGGTTAGGTTATAGGTTAAGTTACGCTATAGGCTAAATTATAGGATAGGTTATAGGTTAGGTTAGATTATAGGTTAACTTATAGGTTAGGTTTAAGTTTAGGTTACAAGTTAGGCTAG
The DNA here is from genome assembly GCF_014529385.1 of Adiantum capillus-veneris. Classification (NCBI taxonomy): domain Eukaryota; kingdom Viridiplantae; phylum Streptophyta; class Polypodiopsida; order Polypodiales; family Pteridaceae; genus Adiantum; species Adiantum capillus-veneris. The sequence continues at coordinate 53,143,854 of NC_140935.1, read as the reverse complement.
ATTATAGGTTAGGTTAAGGCTAGTGGAAAATTAATAGTGGAAAAAACGCAAACGGACTTCGAAGATGACTAGTATACTTCAAAAACCACAAAAGGACTTCGGTTAAGTTATGTTATAGGTTAGGTTTAGGTTATGGATTATGTTAGGTTAGGTTAGGTTTAGGTTATATGTTAGGTTAGGTTAGAGCTAGCGACAAATTAATAGTAAAAAAAACGCAAACGAACTTCGGAGATGACTCGTGTACTTCAAAAACCACAAACGGACTTCAATTAGGCTAGCTTATGGGTTAGGTTTAGGTTTAGTGTTATGTTAGGTTGGGTTAGGTTTAGGTTATAGGTTAGGTTAGATTATAGGTTAGGTTAGAGCTAGCAGAAAATTAATAGTAGAAAAAACGCAAACAAACTTCGAAAATGAATCGTGTACTTCTAAAAACGCAAACAGACTTTGGTTAGGTTAGGTTAGATGTTAGGTTAAGGTTATAGGTTATAGGTTCTAAGTTATGTTAGGTTAGGTTATAGGTTAGGTTAGAGCTAGCAACAAAAAGTTAAAAAAATGAAAACGGGTTTCAAGAATGACTTGTGTACTTCAAAAAAAGAAAATGACTTGTGTACTTCAAAAAAAGAAAACGGGTTTCAAGAATGACTTGTGTACTTCAAAAAAAGAAAATGGACTTCGATTAGGTTATGTTATAGGTGAGTTTGTACGTTAGGTTTAATTTGGTTATAGGTTAGATTAGGTTAGTTTAATTTAGTTTAGGTTAGGTTATGGTTTATAGGTTAGGTTTAGGTTATAAGTTTGAAAAGTGCTAGCACAATTGAACTTCAAAAGCGCACACAGACTTCAAAAACACTAATAATAGTCATTGACCCTGTAGTCCTAATCTCCGTGCACCTTTAGACCAAGGTGTGTGGGGATCAGACATGGTTAGAGAATGTGAGGTTGTTAGAGCTAGTGGCAAATATTTGAAAAAATGCAATCAGACTTTAAAAGCGCCTTGTCTACTTCAAAATGCAAACGAAAATTGATAAGAAAGAAAAATAATGCAATCGAACTTCAAAAGCGCACACAGACTTCAACAACCTTAATATATAGTCATTGACCAATAAAGACGAGATTATTAACGTGTGGTTCTAATCTCCGTGCACCTCTAGACTGAGGTGTGTGGGGATCGGGCCTAGCTAGAGAATGTGAGGTTGTTAGAGCTAGTGGCAAATAGTTAAAAAAACGTAATCGAAAAACCATCAGTGGAAAAAGAAAGAGCAAGGTCCAAAGAGATGACTTGCAGGCTGTGGGTCAAATGCCAGAGATGTGGCCTCGACTTAAATCCAATGGAAAGTTTGCTATACCAAAAGGACCATGGGTTTTGAGTCGTGCAGAAGAGCAACAAGTGAAGAAGACTATATCTTCATTTAAGACTCCCACTGGGTGCACGCAATGTTTGAAAACGGCTTTTACGAGAGATAACAATCTCAGTGACCTTAAGTCCCACGATTGGTACAAATTTTTATAGTTTATCTTACCAATTGCCGGCGGAGGGGTACAATCAAGTTTCAAATGACTGGATTTTGGGCGTGGCGAAGGCCACAATGTCACACCATCGGTCAGAGACAAGAGACAGGTACAATGCCATAAGTCCAAAGCCGGCATGGTTGGATGCAAACGAGTGGGCGGGGATTGCATGAGAGACACAAGACAATCTAGACAGATTTCAGCATCAAAGTGATGCAGCCAGAGCACGTTTTGAGTGTGCTGGAGTGTCACATCTTGGGAGTGGAGGCTACGATACACTTTGACATGAGTTTGTAAGTATTATACGTATGCTTTGCATTGTTGAAAATATATATAAACTTTGAAGATTTATCTCATGATTAAACCATAATTTTGTTGGAAGTTGCCGTGAAGCGTCTTTCGACACATCGAGAGGAGAAGTATGGGTACAAGCATGGACTTGTGGCCCTTTTGACCCGGCTATAGGGGTAGGGAGATGACGTCAACTGGGAGGCATTATCATGACGGTCTTCTTGATACAGTCTTACTCACTCATCTTCATACAGTCTTCTTTGTACAGTCTTTTTTGTAGCTGTGGTCTTCTTGATACAGTCTTACTCAGTGATTGTTTACATGTACAGTTTTGTAGTGCTTAGTATGGTTTTGCATTCCGTTTGTGATTATAGTTTGTTTCACAATTGCGGTATGGCACAGAGGTTATGGTTATGGTTATGGTATGGCACATAGGTTTTGGTCATGGTTTGGCAATCAAGTTATGGTTATGGTTTTGCAATGATGGTATGGAAATCATGGTATGGTTAGGGTTTGACAATCAAGTTATGGCTATGGTTTTCAGTGATGGTATGGCAATCATGTGATAGTTATGGTTTGGCAATCAGATTATGGTTCTCGTTATGGGTGTGGTTATGTCGTTGTGCCTATGGTTTGGGAGTCGACGTTATGGTTACTTGTCATGATTAAGCTTTTGCTTTTGTGGTTTTGTTCTTTTGACAGTTTTGCTAATCTGCATACACTCGCTCTTTAGCGTCAACTTGTAGGTGGAGTGCGGTTGCTTGTGCACTCCTCCTTTGAGTAGAGAGGAGTGTTTTCTGTTGCTGCAATGCATGCAGTATCAGTTCCCGACACTCTCTACCCAAAACAAAATTTGCAGGTTTGGTCGTCAAACAGAGTTCGATATATGCGCCGTTATAGGCCTCAAAAGAACCGTCGGTATCAAATAAAAATGTTGACGCTATAAAATTGCGTATATAACTGCATGTATTTCGACGGTTATGACTGTGTATATTCCGACAGTGAATATCGGTATATATACCGACGCTACAATATTGAGGTTTGTTACGATGCTTATTCCACCGTATTTTACTTTTTAAAGAAAGCTTGTCTTGTCGCTATCTGCGCCGATTTATGCGTGACATGTTGTATGCCCCCAGCTCCTCCACCTCACTAATTCATCTCATATAAATGGAGCCAGTACTACTCTCTAGCTAACTCATTAGTCTCTCCTTGACTATTTTATGGGTCTCGTTGCACAATGCCAACGCTCGTAGCCATTGCCATTCATGTAGGACTACATATCGGCTAGTGCTAGTCACTTGATGTGTGTGTGTGTGTGTGTGTGTGTGTGTGTGTGTGTGTGTGTGTGTGTGTGTGTGAGAGAGAGAGAGAGAGAGAGAGAGAGAGAGAGAGGCTGTTGCAAGATTGATGCATAGAGGATCTTATAGAGCTTGTCCACTAGTCCCTTTTATGTCACCTTGATGAGAGAGAGAGAAAGAGATAAAAGGAAAACAGAGAGAGGCTACTAGGTGGATGCAAAAATCAAGTTGTAAGAGGTGTTGCATCACCCTACAATCAATAACACTTTTTGAAAAAATATCCAAACATGAAGTCATGGCTATTGAAGAGTACTTGTCCACATGGACAATCGTTCTTAAACTAGCAAATTGCTAGCCTTTGTTTGTTGGAAAGGGCATGCCACTAAAGTAAGCGGTGATCCACACAATATGATACCCACAGCCTAGGTTTTGGGTCATGAAGTGGAATCCAAAAGGAATTTACTCGTTTTTGTAAGGTTTCTTAAGGTAGACAAAGCAATCTTTTGTTCTTGCTAAGTCGGGAGGGTGTGTGCACCTACCATTTTTTTGTTTTTCCATGGGCCTTGCTACCCTCAAGGGTGGGTGCTAGTCACCTCTGTTGATGGCTTTTGCTTGTTGAGGGTGTTGGTGTCTTCTCTTTTACACATGTCTAACAACTCTCATTCGATGCCAATGTCGTAATCTCTATGCAACATGCACCTCGTTCGTTCCATCTTGTGTGAGTTACTATCAACATGTCTCCTTCTCCTACATGCAAGGTTGTAGCTTGTGCTTGGGATGCTCACACTCACATGCATCGATAGTCATCAGGGATGAGGGTGCTTGTGCATTCATTGAGAGCAACAAAGAAGCATGGCACAGGGGCGCAAGCTCTTCGAGCCTTCTCTCTCTAGAGGTAGGGTGATTGAGCCTTATAAGTCCTCTCTCTCTCTCTCTCTCTCTCTCTCTCTCTATATATATATATATATATATATATATATATATATATATATATATATGGGAAAGGGTGGCACCTTAGCCCTTTTAAATCTAGTATACTAACCCTTCACGAGACGTGACTCGTATTTGGCATACGATGAAGTCTTTTTTAATTTTTCTAGAAATTAAAAGAAATTAGAAAAGGTTCACCGTATCAAATAGGAGTCACTTCTCATGAAGGATTAGTATAACATCATAGCTACATAACCACATTACATTCACAAGAACCTCCGGACAAAATCCTTCAATAATTCTCACATTGTGACTCACCACATACCTAGACAAGTGTGGCTGGGGGCAAGGAATTGCTAACCCGATGGTGCACCGATGGTCCTCTACTCCCAACCCACAAGCCCCTCCTCCCAACCGCACCTATGAGGAAGCTCATAATGTCAAACAATATATGGAGAACAATGAGAAAGATCCCATTTTCGTTCGTGAGAAAATGTATAAATCTTCTTGTGATTAGTGCAATGTTGACCCATCGATATTATAAGTCAAGGGTGATTCATGCATCATCGCTTCATATTCACATTGCAATCTAATGTTCCTTCATCCATATTATGCTGCCCTTTGCATGGTCCTCCTTTATGCAAAATATTCTTAATAGACTAAAACACCACTTGACTTGCGCGTTTGTGGAAGTAGTTGCACGTTTCCGGACTCCCTCTCAACTTGGGGCTACCTTCTATCTATATCTATATTTCGATACCTATATTATATATAATGGAGTTTAAAATTTTCAAGAAAGTAGAGAGCATCCACGCTTTAGATTTTTCCACTTTTGTTTGATGTTTTTTTTTTTAAGGGTTGCACCCACCTTCCAAGGGAAAATGACCTTGAATGGACCACATCAACCATTCTTTCATTTCAAACTTTTAAACTAAACAAGGACTAACATGTGCATGTGCATGGACTATAATTGCACTTTCTTTTATTTGCAATATCTTCACTCACTATTATATTCACTCGTTATTTGTGAGTTGGGGGAAAAAAAACAAGGTGAGGAAGCAAGAAGGCCTACTAAGTTAAGGGGGGCATGAGATTTATGGAGAGTAAGTTTCAATGAGTGCCTAAAATCACATGAAATTTTTGTTGTGTTTTAATATAAAATTATATTATCCATTATACATACATAATCACAAATGGTTAATATATAAGGGAATGTCCCACTTAAATAATAAGATGACAGCTGCACATTATCATTTGAAACAAATCAAAAGAAAAAAAAATAAAATAAAAATATACATTATATTATTCATTATTCATACATAATTGCAAATGGTTTACCAAAATACTCCTCTAATTTGTGAAATTTTTTGAAATATCTCTCAAATTTCAAAATTGTCAAAATATTCTCCAATATTTATCATACATTTCCAAAATGCCCTTCAAATTTTGCAAAATTTCCCAAATAGCAGTTGTGAGATTAAATATCTCCAAAGATTAAGAAGAGCATCAAAAAAATTTCTCATGCTAGGGATTGGCTATTCCCTATTACAAGCCATATCTCCATTAAGAAGAAAATAAAGAACTACGTCGGGCCGTGTCATCTTTCTCAGTTATGATTAAGTTATTTTCAGTTTCTCTCATGTGTGTTGCGTCAGATTTAAAAATTGAAAATAACTTAATCACAGCTGAGAGAGACGACATGGCCCGGCATAGTTCCATGCCCAGAGAGATTGGCCCCAAAGTCTGTCGTCCCTTTTGGTATTTCTTTTTATATTAATCTTGGCAAAGTACAATGTTCGAGGGCCCTCTCTCTGCTCAGTGCTCCGAAGCCAATCTAAGAGAGGGAGGGACAGACACCAAATTTATAGGCCCATGGCCTTCCAAAAGCAGTTACATGAAAGGCTTCAAGTCTCAAAAGCAATTGGTCCTCATTCTAGCCCTGAAAACTGCCACCGTAATTTTCGTCGCAAATCGCAGGCGTTCGTACAGCTTGCCATGTCAACAGTCAGCGCTATTTGCGGGTGTCCGTACGGCTTGCCATGTCAGCAGCCACAGTGCCAGAAAATAGTCTTCACTTTATTTTTGAATCCTTGTGTCCCTTGGGCACTATCGGACAGGACCTCATAAGTTGGAACAACCTAAAACTGTTCATTTTGTCAGTTTCCATCAATGCTTGTCCGGGTGGGCATGCCACATCATCATTTTGTGACGGCCATCTTGAGGTCGGTCTCACTATAAGAACTTTCCAGATCGCCAAAAAATTGAAGTGTTGATCCGGTTGGAAATAACCTCTTCAAGTTCTCTCCACACTTCTGCTCCAGGTGATTGCGCTCGCCAATTCCAACACTGCCGCCAAGCTCAAACTCCCCTTCTCCTTCGTGCACGTTGTGAGCGGGATGAAAACACACACAGCGCCTCTATAACGACCCGACACACACTCTTGGGAAGATACACACACACACTATGGGGCACCACTCGGCTTACACAACACACCTGGCCGAGACAGGGAACACACCTCTGGAGTGAGAGGAGAGAGACTATTCGCTTGCCCACTCCAGACACACACACACACACACACACCCAAAAAACTCAGTTCAAAAGAGGAGAATTTCTGATGTTTAGATACAATTGAGCTTGGGCCAACACCAATGGGGCAAATAGTTCACAGAGTATGGGTAAAATAAGCCAGATATAATCACAAACTGGAGTAGAAACTTCGCTCATAGGAGAAACTTACACAGAAAAACAGCAGAAAAAGAGTGAGGAATTTGGCAAAATGGACAATGCCATCGTGTCCGGAACGGCCCAAAACCCCAGTCTACAATGTCAAAGTGCTCAAATCCGACCTCGGATGAACAGTTTACGGCCAAAACAGGCTCCAGAAACCCAAAAAACACACCTGCGGCTGTTCCTCCTCTCTTCTCCACGTTCTTTCTGGTCTTGTCTCTGCTTTTTCAGTTCCCACACTTAGCTTTTTTAGTTGGGCACCCTTGGCCTTTTAGATGACCTCAAACAGACCCCAAACAGGCCAAAAACTGACCTCGCAGTGCATAGTTGTCACCTTTTTTGCATCATCCGCACACCTGGCACTCGATTTTTTCCAATAATGCGTCTCGCCACCATGTGAAGTGGCCCCAAAATATGGTCCTCATGATCAACTTTCTACATAATTATCACAAGAAAACATCCACGTTGTGTCCGTACTCATCCACGTGCAAGTATTGACCCCGTTCGGCCTCCTGACGCCACTAGATGCCATCTGACGCACCTGCTTACCTCATGTCGTCGGCCCGCGGATAGCTTCCTCGAGAAGTTTTAAGCGCTACCAACTCCTCATTATTGTAGAAAAAACACATTGGTACTGGTAATAGTGAAAATCGATGCACTATGTACATGTTGTCCTACCTGTACACATGTGGGCCCCACGTAACCACCTGGCTAAGGAAAATGGGCAATCCTTTATTTGATGCACCATGCATGTATATGTACATATGCGCAATCCCTTGCTCCAAAAAACTCCTGACATAATTTGCCCACCCCCTAGCCTGCTAGAGCATTCATGCTCAGCAGCAGCACTAGTAGATGCTCATTCCACCTGGATCAAAAGGCCAAAGGCATATCGCCTGATTCACAAGAAGCATCATAACACCACATCTACATTTGTCAACAATAAACCAAAATGAACCATAGGCATATCCAACTAACACATCCGCCTTGTCTGGAGTTCCAAAAGCATAAATATTGCATGCCACATTCAACCCAACCGCCGATAGAGACAACTCAAGTGACTCATCACCTGCCATCTTGGCTTCACCAGCCATAGCAACAACCTGCAAATCATGCACCCAAGTAGCTAAAAGCATTTTGTGAAGGTAAAGTTGCTGATATCCAAAGCACAAAAGTATCCCCGCAGCACACATATCCCTAGCATAGGCATCCACATAGCTGAGATTGGACTCATATATGCCAAACTCCTTCTCATCATCATAAGCATACTCATCATCACACAACTTTATCCACATCATAATCATGGCTAGCACCACTATCCATAGCTTCTAGCATGGGTTCATTAGTCTCCAAGAATACAGATCCTGTTCTAAACCACAATCATGCTCATAAATCGGTTCAATCACTGCACATAAATCAAAATATGGCTTCAAAACAGGCTCCACATCCAACAAATCCACAAAATGGCTCTCAACCTTGCCCTCTTCCCTAATTTCCAAGGAACTAGTATCCAAAGATACGTGCTCATCATCAATAACCTCGACCTCACACTCACACCCAGAATCACAAGGTACACAAGTAGCCAATGCATCCTCTTCAAGACTTTTCAATCGTGTATCCAAAGCATTACTCACCTCTTTAGGCTCTTCTATAAACCTGTCAACCTGCAAGACCTCTTTACGCTTCACAATAGACCTTGGGAAGAAACGAGAAACATCATAGGATAGGCTAGTTTTCACCTGCTTAGGCTTAACTTCATCTTCGATGTCAAATCCATCTTGCACATGCATACCTGTACTGATACCATGTTCCTCAAGACGCTTAAACGTCCATTCCTTGTGCTTTGCAATGCATACCGCATCTTCAAAAGACTCGGGCCTCTTCAAGTCAACTTCAAACCGCAAACAAGGTGACAAACCATCAACAAAAAAACTTTTCTTCAATGAATAAGGGGGGGGTCTCATCCTTAAGAGCAACACACCAACGAGTCCATAAATATGTAAAACCTTGTACATAGGCATCAACACCTTGACAATAACCTTGCTTAAGAGCATTGAGCTCATTCCATACTGCATTTGCATCTTCAAAAACCTGGAAACGCTCTAAAAAAGCTTCTATAAACTTGTCAAGACTCAAACCATAAGAAGAAGCCACTGCTTCTTTAGCTTCCAAATCCATGAACCAAACACGGGCCTCATCTTTCAAAACCAATCCAAATAGCCTCAAAATCTTGTCCTCATCACACATATTGTTGCTTATGCATGCCACCTCGACTTGCTCCAGAAAGTCTTCCGCATCTTCACCACTTCTTCCATGAAATTCCGGATAAGAGAAAGCCATGGTTACCCAAGTTACAATGCTTTGAGAATCCCTTTGAACACACGTGCAAGAACCCAAAACTTTTCACTACCCAATCCCCAGAAACTTCAATGGAGCTCAGCTTTAGATAAGGACAAACACATGCACATCAAATGAGTTTTCATAGTTAATCATCGGAATGACAACAGGCAAAGGACATTCCAGGATCTCTCTCAATCTTCTTAGCCCAAACATAAAGACTATACGCTACTGGAAAAAGATCTTCTTGGACACATGAACATTAATCTGAATTCTTTGAGTTAAATGAAAAGGAGTGAACTGAGGGCCATTTTGATCATCCATTGAAGCCAACCATGAAGCTCCCAAGAAGGCACACTTGACTCAACCTCTGACTTTGCCAAAATTTCAGCAGCATAACAGCATAAATGGCTCAAAATACCAAAAAACCAGCCATCATAACTTGGGAAAATTTCGACAGAGTTTCCCCAGAAGTAGAGCAGTAGGAACCCAAAATATAGACTGTATATGTATGCATAAACTCTCAACAATAGAACCCGAGCATCAAATAGGAATCACTAGTACATAGCCTATGGCGAGGTCACAAAAAGGGTGCTCTAGCTACCTGTATCACCGAAAGGATCTCCACATTTGAGAATCCCCCAGCTCAATAAAAACCTCACGCTATCGACCCTCACACGAAGGCTAATGCAAATCGCATATAGTCAAGTCTCAGAAATGACTATCTTCCAGACCAAGTCTCAGAAATGGCAGGGACTGCCAAATACAACCAAGTATGGCTCCACAAATGCGTACAATGGCAGTTTCCACAAGTAACGTACAATCCGGCAAACAATGCACTCAAATAGGCGCCAAGTGATGCATACCCACAACAACTGCAAGTGACATTACTGCTAGTATATCACTATACTCCAGCAACCTGTACCTGTGTGAATCACCTGTACCTCTACCTGTAACCTGTAACCTGTAATCTGCAACCTGTAACCTGTAATCTCGAAGCTCGAAGCTCGAAGCAGAAGGTACTCGAAGAAGATCCTCCGTGGGGGTGCCAAAAGAATGTGAGCGGGATGAAAACACACACAGCGCCTCTATAATGACCCGACACACACTCTTGGGAAGATACACACACACACACACTATGGGGCACCACTCGGCTTACACAACACACCTGGCCGAGACAGGGAACACACCTCTGGAGTGAGAGGAGAGAGACTATCCGCTTGCCCACTCCAGACACACACACACACACACACCCAAAAAACTCAGCTCAAAAGAGGAGAATTTCTGATGTTTAGATACAATTGATCTTGGGCCAACACCAATGGGGCAAATAGCTCACACAGTATGGGTAAAATAAGCCAGATATAATCACAAACTGGAGTAGAAACTTCGCTCATAGGAGAAACTTACACAGAAAAACAGCAGAAAAAGAGTGAGGAATTTGGCAAAATGGACAACGCCATCGCGTCTGGAACGGCCCAAAACCCCAGTCTACAATGTCAAAGTGCTCAAATCCGACCTCGGATGAGCAGTTTACGACCAAAACAGGCTCCAAAAACCCAAAAAACACACCTGCGGCTGTTCCTCCTCTCTTCTCCACGTTTTTTCTGGTCTTCTCTCTATTTTTTCAGTTCCCACACTTAGATTTTTTAGTTGGGCACCCTTGGCCTTTCAGATGACCTCAAACGGACCCCGAACAGGCCAAAAACTGACCTCGCAATGCATAGTTGTCACCTTTTTTGCATCATCCACACACCTGGCACTCGATTTTTTCCAATAATGCGTCTCGCCACCATGTGAAGTGGCCCCAAAATATGGTCCTCATGATGACCTTTCTACATAATTATCACAAGAAAACATCCACGTTGTGTCCGTACTCATCCACGTGCAAGTATTGACCCCGTTCGGCCTCCTGACGCCACTAGATGCCATCTGACGCACCTGCTTACCTCATGTCGTCGGCCCGCGGATAGCTTCCTCGAGAAGTTTTAAGCGCTACCAACTCCTCATTATTGTAGAAAAAACACATTGGTACTGGTAATAGTGAAAATCGATGCACTATGTACATGTTGTCCTACCTGTACACATGTGGGCCCCACGTAACCACCTGGCTAAGGAAAATGGGCAATCCTTTATTTGATGCACCATGCATGTATATGTACATATGCGCAATCCCTTGCTCCAAAAAACTCCTGACAACGTCTCCTACTATCATGATCCAACTTGCTCTGATACCATGTCAAAAGTAGACAATGTGAAAGCGTAGAGATTTTCCAATCTTCTTCAAGTTCTCTTCAAGCTTCTGCTCCACGTGATCGCACTCGTCAATTTTAAAGTTGCACCAAGCTCAAACACCTCTTCTTCTTTGCATGCGTCTCCCGCGATGATGAGCCAACTTGCTTTGATACCATGTCAAAATAGACAATGAGGAAGCGTAGAGATAGAGAGAGAATGCACGAGAGGGGGAGAGAGAGATTCTCTGAACCAACACACTCCAAAATGAAATAGATGATTATTACAACAGGGGTTAGGGATCCTTATATACCCCTCAACTGAATTGCTCGGCCCAATTTTCATGTCAAATAAGTTTTAAAATACCTAAAATGATAAAATAAATAAATAGAAACACATTGGGCATTCACTTGCGATGCATAACTTTGACAAATAAATCCAATCAAACTTGTCAAGAAAGCCAAGATATCGAAAGCCATTTGTACGATGATGTGAAGAACCTCTTAGGGTTTCTAAAGCAAAGTGGCCAATCATAGAATTGATGTGAATACCAGAGTTACCCGGAACGCAGAACGAGAACGGCGACGGGGACCCTCACGGAACGGGGGAACGGCTAGGGGTCCGGAACGGGAACGGCGCGGAACGGGAGGCATAAAAACCACCCAAATAATGCTTCAGAAGGGAATGGGTGTGAAGGGGTGCATTTTCATTTTTGAGTCCTTGCACACTTCAAAAAAAACACCTAATGTTCACTACAAATTTGCAAAAAAGTGCCTATTCCTTCCCATTTTTGAGAGTTGGCCATTTCGGAGCCGTTCCGGCCGGCCGTCCCGATATCAGGTGGTCACCTGGAACGGCAAAACGTTCCAGGGCGTTCCAACTTGGCAGAGGTGGAGGGAACGACGTTCCGACGTTCCAGGTCCTATAGAATGCGTTCCTCGGTAACTATGGTGAATACACATAAAAAGCCTATGGAATCTCTGCAACAGTGTATAGGTTTTCAGAACAAAGTCGTATTTACCCATGGTGGGCTGCAAAATGAGTATTCGAACTACTTGCACTATCGAGAGATGCTCTGCAAGCCTTAGCGATTCTGATAATGCCAGTTGTGTAAGGTTTTGAGATGGTTAACTTTTTCTCATTCTCCTCTACAAGAGATCTTTCCCACGAGAGGTACAAGCCAAGGCTATGGAGGATGAAAATCACCACGCTCTAATACCTTGTTTTCTAGCATAGTTTCCAGGGCTGAGGGAGATGGAGAGCAGACACGAGCAAAGAGAGGAGAGGAAGAATTCCATGTAAAGCAATAAGCAAAAAAAAGAGAGAGTTCAATTAAACCAAAGGTTACAATAGAAAGGATGGTCTCCAAACACCACAATCCACATGTATTCTTGGCCTCTATATTGGATGCATGGTTTAAGGAATGAAACCCATGGTGGTGTGCACTTGATTATCCAACAACGCTAGCCCCCATATCACCGGTGGCCCACGCCAGTTGCAGCACTGGTCTCAGCAGCAATTCTCTCCTACTTTTTGGTTCCAATTTTGGTCATGCATCTGGAGCCATCTTACTTCATGTGATGATTGCACATGCAAGACTCCTTGTTGACACTTGGGCTGCACATTGTGGCCATGACCTGACATGTCAATGATTTACTACATAGCCACATGAGTCCCTAAGACATTTCTTTTGAATATTCCCATGGTTTGGCGGGTAGTATGTTGTTTGCTTATTAGAGTTGGCATTCATGATGCGTTTGTCGCATGGATTTTGTGATTTCTTGGTTACATACTCTATTCAAGGGTTCTCCTACAAATCCAGTCTTTATGCTCACGTCTTTAGGCTACAAATGAGGCGCGGTCTAGAGATGCTTCCACCCACTATGGACTAGTTTGATCTACATCCGTGGGAAACAACTGCTGCAATAATTTGTTGCATTATGTTATGGATTATGTGGAAGGCTTTGTGTGCTCACATCATGGGCCCACAGCCTTCCCAAATAACGACTACCTTGACTGCTATTCGGTGGGAGTTGATGCATACTCTGCTTTGCCATTGAGATACATCAGCACGCTCCTCCAAGATAGGAGAGGAGCATCATGCATGAATACTCTTTCCTTGGGCTATGGATGCAGTCTTCAATATCTTTCAATCTGAATGAGGGACACATTACATGAAACTATGCACATCCTCGATGGTTTATACTCCACTCTTCTTATATGCAGCCATGATGTATAGCTAGCACTCACATTGTACTCCTCCAATTTGTACGTTCTTTAGGAGACAGGCCCATGAGCATCCCAAGAGGTTTTTTGTTCACACTATATAGCTCCTTTTCGACACACATACACACTTATTGAGTGAGAGAGAGAGAGAGAGAGAGAGAGAGAGAGATGAAATGAAATGTTACATGAACGTCTTCAAAATGCCAAAATGACCTATGAGACCAAAAGGTTCCATCCATGCCTAGGGAACATAAAAATAAAAAAGAAATAAGGGTACCAAGAAAGAAAGAGAGAGATGGCAATCCGAAGTGGAACGTAACTATCTAGCTGCCCAATTGGTTGTTTGAATGAGAAATAAATAAGTATTCTTTCATTCTTTGTTTCTTCCTCAGAGCCCATCGTCCATTGCACCCACCCCATGCACCTATAAATCCGATCAACCTTAAAAAACATACCCTTAGCCCACTGTCTTTTGTTCAACATGAGAACACAGACACTTTCAAACCGTAAAAAACATACCCAAAAGAATCTTGGGCAAGTTGTAGAGTAATTTGAAGCAATTTCCCAGATAAGGTTTTGCCTCGCAACTCCTGTTAAGTGATCTATACATCTTTGCATCACACAGCAACCATGGCGATGGGTGGCGATTTCGACACAATTGTGAGCAGCAGCCTCAAAAATGAACTGTAGATAACCATCCAACACACACATAGCTCTTTCACATACAAAAGAAAAACAAAACAATACAAGTTGTGGGGGGATGGTGGTGGTAGTAAGAGGAACTAATTGTCCTCATTGTTGAGGTGCTGCAAGCAACACTGGATGACATGATTGCCATTCAAATCCTTGATCAAGGTCACAACCCCCGACCTCAAAGAAGCCATAACAATAGCCACATGCTGATGGGACTTCAATGTCTCTATCAACTTCTGCACAGCACGAGTGCTGTTCAAAAATCACTAAAAGTTAGGAAGCCATTATCGACTGGAACCACAACAACTACATTGTAAAGCTTGATAGCAAGGAGTATTACATACCCATGCATGTTAAGGGACACATTCACAAGTTCCCCTTTGCTTGTAATGGACTGTAGCAAGTTTGATCTCTGATCGTCGGTGCAAACCTCCAAGAGCTTCTGAATAAGGTAGTTACCAAATGGGTCCACCATCAGGTCAATTGCATGACCCAGTACTTCAGCAACAATCTTTTGAACATCCTCATGAGAACCTTCATCAAATTTCCTCTGCAAAAAATGGCATCCATGTTGGTCTTTGGCAACAGCAAGTATGCGCCCTTCAATGTCAGCTAAAGTGCTACAGAAGGGGCCTTGCTACGTTGCATCCGTGGCCTGATATGCTTTACGCAGTTTCCAAGCAGGCTTTATCGAATTTTCTTGCCCTGGTGATTTGTTAGGTTCAGCTAGCGAACATTGATTGCACGCTCCTTTTTCTTGGTAATTACATGCGTTTTTGTTGTTGTGACACCATCCCACCAATGGAGTTGAGGCAGGTGCAAATACTCTCGAGCTTTTCTTTGACAAAATTCTCACTTGTGGCTTCTCCTCATACAGAGGAGAACAAGTGGGAGCCTTGAGAAAACCATTGCTAAGGAGTGCCGATTTGATCGTAAAAGGCTTGTTCTTTCTAGAACCTCCTAGCATACTTTGGAAAGCTGAACAATCATCTCGCCTGCCGCCGCAAATGTCTTGTTTACAGCATGAGCAAAAGTTATCTACATAAGGGTTAACAAGCTTTTGCCTAAGGGGGTACCCACAGTTTATAGGACATGTGTTTCCAATGCCTAAACGAGCATATCCATGGTCTCTACCAGCAGGAAATGATGACATACCATTATTATGTTCAACATCTATAAAGTCCTGAGGGTAATGAGCCAAAACTTCATTAATTGTCTCTCCCTCTCTCACCTGTTGTAAAAGCTTCAGTTTGTGCACCTATTGAGGTTGAAAGTAGGCAAGCACTTTGGAGTTCTGATACCAGCCATCCTTTCCATCAACATAAATCCTAGGCACACATCCGTCTTGAAGAGAGGAGGGCATTGGTGCTTGACACATGAAAGGCTGATTTGTCATCACTCGAACCCCAAAAACGTGATGCACGTAATGATCAATACCTAAGTCAAGGCCCATAGGCTTCAAATTTGTCATATTCTTGTCGCCGCTGCACTGAGAGAGTGGCGAGCCTCTATGCTCCAAACCCACAGGTCTGCCATAGGCTTGTCCATAACCACCATTCTTAGGAATGCCTCGCAAATGCTCATCGGTCACTGCCGTGTGTGATTGGCCTTGAGTATTTCATACCAGACTCAAAGTAACTCGCATCGGCTACCCATGTTGAGCTGGCATTACGTGGTGTATCTAGAGAAAATTATGTGCAATGATGCACAACAAAATTTTACAGCAAGGGAGCAGCTGCCTCCAACTTAAGATTCGCAAACACAGTACCAATCTGAGCACACGTCAAGCTCGCGAGGAGTATGGCTCCATTTAGTGCAGCGCACTAGCCTCAAGACGATGGGTCCACATCTGGACAGGTTGCACTGAAGCTCGCACGTGCTAATGCAGCAGGTTTGACTTCCTTACACGTGGAGAACAAGGCGAGCGATGGCACGCATACTCATGCTGAGCTCTGACAATCCCCAGGGCATCCTCTGCGTTCCGCCTCGAGCCATCCAGCCTCCCATCGTCAGGAAACGTGAGTCTGTTATGCGACATGCTTACTCTCTGCACTTGCAACTGTAGACGGCTCCAAGGAGGTTTCTGCACACCCTTCTCACCTCGAAAAGAGTTGGTCGTCCACGTGGAGGACATCTGTTAAAGGACACCCAAGGTAGCCCAACACTAAGGCCTTTCCTTAGCAGGCCAAAAAAGGGACTACGACCTTTGCACCCACCTTGACAGGGAAATGACCTTGAATGCACCCCATCAATCATCCTTTCATTTCAACCTTTGAAGTTTTAAAAGAAAAGCTTATGCACCATAATTAATCCCACTAACTTGCACCTTGGAAGGGGGGAAAAGAATGGAATGCACATCCTCAAACAAAGCATGGCTTAGCGTAGTTCTAAGGCGCCTGGTAAGTGCACACACGATGTTGTTCACAAAATAAGACCAAGCTCACCTTGAGTGTGTGTGTAAGAGAAAGAACCATCATGCATATTTTCTGTTATCCATGGCACCCTTTGTGTGTGTGTGTGAGAGAGAGAGAGAGAGAGAACAAAGCCAAGCCTACGACATCACAGAATGAATTCATGCCTTATACGACACCCCGTTGCAACGTGTGTGTGTGTGTGTGTGTGAGAGAGAGAGAGAGAGAGAGAGAGAGAGAGAGAATGTGAGTCATATCACCTGGAGCTCATGCGGGAGAAAATGCAAGGAGAATTGATATATTGCAGCTACGTCCCATAGCGATGTGTCTGCAACAAGTAATTTTGTGTGTGTGTGTGTGTGTGTGTGCACGCACGTACACAAGAGAGAGAGAGAGAGAGAGAGAGAGAGAGAGAGAGAGAGAGTGTAATTTGGCAATTTAGCCGGTTAAAATACACTAAAACCGATTATTTGTGAACATTGGTTCCAATTAAGCATTGCATAAGGTTCATGAATCGCAAACAACCTTCAAATTTGAAGGGCGACCTAGTACTTTTCCTTTTTTAGAAGGTCATAAGGAAACTTCCTTTTTCTTTTTCTTTCTACACAAATTGAAAGGGCATACACCTATTTTTTAAAAAAATTTCTATCATTTATATCTACACTATTCTATCTATACTATATATAATGGAGCTTAAAATTTTCCAAGAAGGAGAGGGCCTCCACGCGTCAACTCTTAGAGCGTTTGCACGGAGTTGCAGTGCAAATGCACCTTTCAAATGGAGTTTGAAAACTTAAGCTATGTTGTTTCGTCCTATAGCCGCTTGAGTGTGTGTGTGTGTGTGTGTGTGTGTGTGTGTGTGTGTGTGTGTCACACACACACACACACACACACACACACTCGCGCCTATGTGTGTGTGTGAGAGAGAGAGGTCAGCGAGACTCAACAATTGGGGGGAGAGAGAGAGAGAGAGAGAGAGAGAGAGAGATAGCACGCTTGGCACCTATGCGTGTGTGTTGTGTGTGTGTGTGTGTATGTGTGTGTGTGCGAGAGAGAGAGAGAGAGAGAGAGAGAGAGAGAGAGAGAGAGAGAGAGGATGGGTCTCACAACTCACCATTTGTAAATTTTCCTTACCAGCTACGCTAGGTATGCTGGTGCTTAGCAAGTGTTGCAGCGTGTGAGTTCAATGGATGACACCATGGGTGAAGGGTGGAAATTTTCTTTGTTTGGGTACCAATATTGTAACTTTCCCTGACAATCCATCTGTGGCTCTGACGATTGAGTTGCCACTACAAAATTTGACACTAGTGGTGGGCCAAGCCTTTGATGTGGTGTTGGCGGAGCCATAAGAGGTGATTCACTCATCACCTACGTCACCCTGGCTCTGATGTTGGTTGTTGGACCAATTATTTGTGATTATTGGTTCCAATTAAGCATTGCATAACGTTCATGAATCACAAACAACCTTCAAATTTGAAGGGCGACCTAGTACTTTTCCTTTTCTAGAAGGTCATAAGGAAACTTCCTTTTTCTTTTTCTTTCTACACAAATTGGAAGGGCATACACCTATTTTTTCTAATTTTCTATCATTTATATCTACACTATTCTATCTATACTATATATAATGGAGCTTAAAATTTTCCAAGAAGGAGAGGGCCTCCACGCGTCAGCTCTTAGAGCGTTTGCACGGACTTGCAGTGCAAATGCACCTTTCAAATTATGGAGTTTGGAAACTTAAGCTATGTTGTTCCGTCCTATAGCCGCTTGAGTGCACGCGCGTGTGTGTGTGTGTGTCACACACACTCGCGCCTATGTGTGTGTGTGTGAGAGAGAGATCAGCGAGACTCAACAATTGGGGAGAGAGAGAGAGAGAGCACACTTGGAACGTATGTGTGTGTGTGTTGTGTGTGTGTGTATGTGTGTGTGCGAGAGAGAGAGAGAGAGAGAGAGAGAGAGAGAGGATGGGTCTCACAACTCACCATTTGTAAATTTTCCTTACCAGTTACGCTAGGTATGCTGGTGCTTAACAAGTGTTGCAGCGTGTGAGTGCAATGGATGACACCATGGGTGAAGGGTGGACATTTTCTTGGTTTGGGTACCAATATTGTAACTTTCTCTGACAATCCATCTGTGGCTCTGATGATTGAGTTGCCACTACAAAATTTGACACTAATGGTGGGCCAAGCCTTTGATGTGGTGTTGACAGAGCCATAAGAGGTGATTCACTCATCACCTACGTCACCCTGGCTCTGATGTTGGTTGTTGGAACTGTGTACGTGGTGCGGGATTTGGTGATTCCCATAATTGACTCTATCTTAGTTGGGATGCATCCAACCCTTAGGCAACTCTTGCCTCACTGCTCGCCAAGAGAGAAAAGCTATAAGAGTAGCTTTGTTAGGTTGAGAAATAGGTTTGAGACCTTGAAACTACCATTAGCCAAGTTGGGAATGTGCTAAAAGGGTTTGAATGTTTCCTTTCATCAACATTGAGGTGCAAGCAATTTGAGAAAACCAAAAAATTTCAAATGTTTAAAAAACGGTTGAATGTTTCTTTTCATCAAAATTGAGGTGCAAGCAATTTGAAACAACCAAAAGCGTTTCAGCATGAGGATATATTGTTTTCCTTATGGATAGTCATGTCAACTGTGGTTGAGGAGCATACATTTGGTCGTGATTCTAATGATAGAATGGATGGCATTGGTCAGAATTGCAAGTTAACTAGCCTACAAGGCATGGACCAAGTTAATATGCAAAGTGTAGGTGGACACAATCCAAGGATGGTAAAAGGATCAATTAAGCATGCAAGTGAGATAGATCTTGATGATGACGATGACATTGACCGTATATCCAGGCAACAGTTTGTGGTGGAAACTTTACTACATGTGTAGCATTCACTCTTCTCAATCAGTCATGGGTTTGGTTGTTGTGTAGGGATCATATGAATATATGGATTTGGATTATATATATGATTTGACATCTTTTGTGGTTTTGAGTGGATGGTATGACTTTAACATCAAAGGTGGTGCTCACGCACAAGGCATGCAAAATACTTGATACTCCAGAGCTCATCATATATAGCAAAGAATAAATTAATGATCAATAATGAGATGATTATGATGATATAAGTAAGTTATTCTTTGGATATGGCTTCTAAATGAGTGTCTCAAAGATAGCGCAAACTTTGGTATGCCTTCATATGGCTGTGCCTGTTTTGCTGAAACTTTATCTTATGGTGATCAGTGTCACTTATAGTGTGGATACAAATAGTTGAGTATCAAATTTTTCATGACATGAGTGCTCAAAAACTTTTCTCAAACATGTGTGCATGTGTGTGTGTGTGTGTGTGTGTGTGTGTGTGTGTGTGTGTGTGTGTGTGTGTGTGCGTGTGTGTGTGTGTGCGTGCGTGTGTGTGTGTGTGTTGAAGGGAGCAAAGCGAACCCCGACGGCCTCTAAAACACCGGGGACCGAATGGCGCGCCTCGAGCCTGTCATGGTAAAGCAAACAGGGGACACCACCTAGCTTCAGCGGCTAGGACGCAAACAACACACCACCATAACAAAGTTTTCATCCAAGAGAGATGGATGCTTGGGAGTAATGATGAAGAGGAAGGGAAATGAGATCAAGTGAGAGAGAGAGAGAGAGAGAGAGAGAGAGAGAGAGAGTGAGGGAGGGGGTATTGCGGCTTAGTACTTAGGCACCATAGAAGGATGGAGAATCCGCACACCCTTCACACATACACAAGCTCATTCCAAACACAAGACTAGGTGGCGATTCCGCACACCTCACATGGGCAAAACATTGCAGGAAAACATACTCACAAAACCTCAAGCTTTATTTAGAGAATAAGGCGATGAAATGGGGAGCATAGGTAGGGGAATGAGAAGGGAGAGAGTGGTAGAGCACATGACGAATAGGTGGGAGTTCATGGAGAAGCCTCGCACGAGCGTTATGGCCATCATCCTTCATTTAGCTGCCCTTCATCTTCCATAGCCCAAGGGTGTAGAGGTCATGCTCAAGACGAGCATGGTGATTTCGGTGATGGTGATGGTGTGGGTGTGTGTGTGTGCACTAGGCACACACAATGCATAGTGTATTCTTTGGTGATTTTGTGTGTGTTTTTTTGTCATGGTGAGCTCTCATGGCATCCTTATATAGGGAAGGAGGAGAGGATTTAGCAATATTTCTAATTGAAATGAGTGTCCCACTCTGGTGACTAGGAAAATGGGGTGCATGTGACTGTGGCTCCCATCTTGTCTCCTCATTATTTAAAATACCAGAGTCAATAGAGAGAGAAGAAGAGAGAATGTGGGTAGGATGTAGAGGATAGGAAATATTTACAATAGTCTAGATTTTGCTAGATATAAGCTTATTAGGGAGAAAAGAGAGAGGTAAGAAATTTACAAGAGAGGTTGTCGAAGGTGGATATTTGTTGATGAGGATGGATCCGCCAAAAATGGTGATAGAATCACTCTAGACTTGCCAAGACCTCATTAAAAGAGCTTTGTCTCTTGTAATCATGCTTGAAGACTTGTAGAACCATAGCCATTCTAGAGGGAAGAAAACTAGGGATGGCCTGTGTCACCATTACATGAGAAAACTGGGTTCCACTACAAAAATCATAGCTCCGCGTTCATAACTCCAAAAATTTTGAAAAAATTTGAGCTAAAAGTTGAGATCACGAGCTACATCTTTCATGTTGAACGCTCCTTCAGATTCGGGGTTCTTCTTTACTTGAAAAATTCATCCAAATAATGTATTATTTGTGGCTGCAAAAGTCTTTTGATGGTCCCCTTTGAGTGGACTTCTCTCTTGCCTTCAAGTGTAAGCTCCTTCATGTGTATGAAAACATGACCTAGAGTTTTGAAAAGATTGGCAATCATCTAGATGGAGGTATTATTGAAATTTGAAAGTGGGGTTGAGGTTTGAAAATGAAAACTAGTGAATAAAATATTTGGTATGGTGGAATAATATACATACATGAAAACCATATTAGAAAATACTAAAATATATAATGTAATTTATATATATTTAATATTTAAGGTCAAAGGAGAGATCAACAAAGAAAGCTTACTTATTTATGCTACATCGTGATTGATTAGCATAAGTCTTATTTATTTAATAAAGGCTAAAACGTTTGTGAAAAAGGAAGAAAAAATCAAAAGTAACTTATATAATGGGAAATATTTTTGTAAAAGGGCAAAAATATATGGGGGGGTTCCCATGCATGGAAAAGCTTGCCTCATTAGCCCTCCCCATAAGGCTAGAGACATTCATGTCTCTAGCTCTGTTTCTTCTTCCGCTTAGCTGTAGGATCCGATATCGAGTTTCCTTCTGAACTAGACATTCCATTTGGCTATTGGTGAGATTTCTGGGATATTCATGAATCTGTAACAGGTCCGGGTGCTAGCTTGTTCCTTGGAATAGTGTCGGTTAATTAAAGGGGAAGCCCATGGCTTCCAGAACTTTGTGCCAATGTCCTCCTGGATCCCAAGTGAAAAATAGGATCATTGTCTGCAGTGTCCGAACAATAAAATTTGCATGCCAAATTGGACCAAATTTGTAACCACCAGTAGCGATAGGGGAAATGAGCATCTTGGCTCCCTCAAAGACAGAACTGAAAATTATGATTCCCAAGAGTGTACCAAGAATCCACCATATATGGCCGCCTTGTTGGTGTGTTGAGCTCATGTTTTCTTCAGAATCCTGTTTACTGCCATGACTAGAAAAAACTGCAAGCATATCATGCTTCTTTTGGGTGTGCTCAAACATGTCAGCTTCCTTTACTAATGCTAATAGCAAGCCACCTACCTTGCGGCTTAAATACAAGCGTAATCCACTTACCTTTCTCCAAAGAGAGGATGCACTATTTGTAAAAAAATTGTACCAAATTGCGAAGGAGGTCTTCATTCTTGCATTCTATCATACTTTTGTCTATCCATGGCTCCTTTTCTCTTATCTCCATGCTGATCTTCTCTCTATATGTTATAGCGGCTAGCCATAGCCATAGGTCTGATGCATCCCATGCAAACACAATGCTGTGTTGTGGAGGATTTTGGAACATCCTTAAAAGGTTGGCAACATATTGATCATCAAACTTACTATGAACATCCTCACATATACTGGAGGCATTACCCATCTCCAAGTTTATAACACCCTTCAGTAGACTAGAGGCATTACCCATCTCTAAGTCTATAACACTACACAATAAAGTCTTGCTCGGCTGCCAAGCCTCTGGAGCAATATCCAACTCCAAACCTTCAATCATACTTACCTCTTCGTTATGGTCCTCAAGTGAAACTGCCTTGATGCAAGATTCCTTTAGCTTGCTACACTGTCCTGGGTCCATGCTGGTGCACAGGCTTCCGTTTTCAAAGCCCTCCCCTTTGCTTGATATGTTGTCCACCTTCTGCAAAGCCTTGCTAGCAGGCTGGTCTTCCTCTTCTCTTGTATCTTTCATGCCCTTTGAATTCCTCTTACTCTGACGAGGCCTAATCAACACTTTACACCTTCTTACCCTTACTGCCCAATGCTGTCGATTGATCGCTTTGGTGCCTATTTCATTCAAGGTTAAAGATGTACTCACATTTGTAACACAATTTTCTTGACTTACCTTCCCCACCTGGGTAGCATCTTTTGATTCTTTAACCTCTTGTTCCACTGCTTCAGTTCTTTGAATAAAATTCTCGCTTGATCCTTCTTCGGTTACCTTCATCTTGACCTCTTCTGCAAGACCAGTGATACTTGGTGTGCGGGTACCAATTGGTGGTGGGCGTAGGATGATTGAAAGTGGTGATTGTGGCGGACGTAGAATTTGTGTTGGTGGGGCTGGTGCTCGGGGTGGGGGTGTTCTTTCTCTAGGGGGTGACAATTGGTTCCTCCTACCTCCTCTATTATAGTTTTGTCGTGGTTTGGGACAGTAGTACATACCGTGACCGTCTTCTCCGCATTTGTAGCAGTGATACTCTCTGTTTTGTTGTCGTGCTCTTCCAGGGTCTTGATCTCTTTCTTGAATCCTCCCTTGCTGTATTAAGTGGGGACAGACAAACTCTCCAGTTGGTCAGTAATATGGGCCAACATATCTTGTTGGTCATCTCTTACCCCAAGAGCCGGTGGTGGTGGTGGAATGGTGGTTGTCGCAGTTGCTGGTCGACGCGATGTTCCTGCTTCTATTGACTCGGTTTCTTTGGCTTTTATTCGCAGCTTCTTGTCCTTAAGGCGAGCAATCTCAACGGCTAACTCGTACGTAGCCGGGAATCTACCTTTCACCTTCTCATTGAGAAGCGGCCATAAGCCATGCATGAACCGATCTTTTTTTAGGAAATCGGGTGCAGCTTTCCCCCTTGCCAGTGACTCAACCCACCGTTCCCACAAATCCACAAATTTGGACTCATAGGTGGCATATTCTAAAAGACCTCCTGCTTCAAGTCTCTCAACTTGTCCCACAACTTTTCTGAAGTGGTACCTCCCCCAAAGCGCCTCTTAAAAGAGGTTTTTAAGGGTTCCCATTCATCCTTGGTTGCTTGTGGAAGTGCATTGTACCATGATCTAGCTTCTAGCTTCATGAGATGCTTAAAGATTCTAACCCGGGATTCATCCGTATCTTTGTTGCTCACTACACATGCTACTTCAAAGTCAGCTAGGAAGTCTGTTACCAAATACTCCCCCTTCTTTCCTTTAAATGTTGGAAATGCTACACTTGCCATGATTACTGAGAGAGAGCTAGAAAGACACACTGCTTAGCTTGCAAAAGTTTTTTTCTTCTTTACAAGGAGGTGTGTATACCCTCTTATACTAGGACATAGATTAAAACTTCAAATTGTACATTGCCTTGTACCAAAGGTAAGACAAATGGTTGATCTGATGCCAGAACCTCCAAAAACCGCTCCCCACCCGGCATGGTGTCAATGACGTGCTGGTAGTGATCCTTCAAATCCAGTATTACCTTGATTGAGCGTACACGTGTTGGTATGTGTGATCTGTTTTGAGGTAGGTTGTGCTGATTCATGTGAAGCTTAGAGGTGCTTAGTCACTGTCCAAGCTTGTGGGAGAGGGTGGTGTTCTTTCCTGAAACAAACTCAGTAGATCCCTAGTTTCTTTAGTGAGAGTGTGAGCCAATGATTTCGTTATCTATGCTGCAGCATCAGGTGCAACTTGAAAACTGACTGTGATAATTACCTCGGTGACTTGAGTTACCCGATTCTCAAAGTAGAATAGTGTTGATTCTCTATTGTGTAGAGCTCCTTCCATTTTGTTGTTGTGGGTTGGTTGTAGGTTGCGGACATGGTTTCGACCTTCTCCTTCTTCTTCTTGGCACTTGGTCTATGTATATCCACTGGGTTTGGCGTGTTGGTTGACTCTCCCACTGCAAATCGATTACCGTTACACCTGGCACTCGAGCTTCGATGGAGATGCGAAGTTCATCTACTTGTGCTTGGAGCTCTTCTTCTTCTGACGTCCAATTAGCAAATCCTGCTAGCCATTCATCCATTCACAATAGTTTAGGGGTTTCAGTCTTGTAAACTGAAGGGTTTCATGAAAAGTTCCTCCGTGGGGGCACCAAATGAGGGGAGCAAAGCGAACCCCGTACCCCGATGGCCTCTAAAACACCGTGGACTGAATGGCGTGCCTCGAGCCTGTCATGGTAAAGCAAACAGGGGACACCACCTAGCTTCAGCGGCTAGGACGCAAACAACACACCTCCATAACAAAGTTTTCATCCAAGAGAGATGGATGCTTGGGAGTAATGATGAAGAGGAAGGGAAATGAGATCAAGTGAGAGAGAGAGAGAGAGAGAGAGGGAGGGGGTATTGCAGCTTAGTACTTAGGAACCACAGAAGGATGGCGAATCCGCACACCCTTCACACATACACAAGCTCACTCCAAACACAAGACTAGGTGGCGATTCCGCACACCTCACATGGGCAAAACATTGCAGGAAAACATACTCACAAAACCTCAAGTTTTATTTAGAGAATAAGGCGATGAAATGGGGAGCATAGGGTAGAGGAATGAGAAGGGAGAGAGTGGTAGAGCACATGGCTGATAGGTTGGAGTTGATGGTGAAGACTCGCACGAGGGTTATGGACATCATCCTTCATTTAGCTGCCCTTCATCTTCCATAGCCCAAGGGTGTAGAGGTCATGCTCAAGACGAGCATGGTGATTTCGGTGATGGTGATGGTGTGGGTGTGTGTGTGTGCACTAGGCACACACAATGCATAGTGTATTCTTTGGTGATGTTGTGTGTGTTATTTTGTCATGGTGAGCTCTCATGGCCTCCTTATATAGGGAAGGAGGAGAGGATTTAGCAATATTTCTAATTGAAGTGAGTGTCCCACTCTGGTGACTAGGAAAATGGGGTGCATGTGACTGTGGCTCCCATCTTGTCTCCTCATTATTTAAAATACCAAAGTCAATAGAGAGAGAAAAAGAGAGAATGTGGGTAGGATGTAGAGGATAGGAAATATTTACAATAGTCTAGCTTTTGCTAGACATAAGCTTATTAGGGAGAAAAGAGAGAGGTAAGAAATTTACAAGAGAAGTTGTCGAAGGCGGATATTTGTTGATGAGGATGGATCCTCCAAAAATGGTGATAGAATCACTCTAGACTTGCCAAGACCTCATTAAAAGAGCCTTGTCTCTTGTAATCATGCTTGAAGACTTGTAGAACCATAGCCATTCTAGAGGGAAGAAAACTAAGGATGGCCTGTGTCACCATTACATGAGAAAACTGGGTTCCACTACAAAAATCATAGCTCCGTGTTCATAACTCCAAAAATTCTGAAAAAATTTGAGCTAAAAGTTGAGATCACGAGCTACATCTTTCATGTTGAACGCTCCTTCAGATTCGGGGTTCTTCTTTACTTGAAAAATTCAGCCAAATAATGTATTTTTTGTGGCTGCAAAAGTCTTTTGGTGGTCCCCTTTGAGTGGACTTCTCTCTTGCCTTCAAGTGTAAGCTCCTTCATGTGTATGAAAACATGACCTAGAGTTTTGAAAAGATTGGAAATCATCTAGATGCAGGTATCATTGAAATTTGAAAGTGGGGTTCGGGTTTGAAAATGAAAACTAGTGAATAAAATATTTGGTAGGGTGGAATAATATACATACATGAAAACCATATTAGAAAATACTAAAATATATAATGTAATTTATATATATTTAATATTTAAGGTCAAAGGAGAGATCAACAAAGAAAGCTTACTTATTTATGCTACATCGTGATTGATTAGCATAAGTCTTATTTATTTAATAAAGGCTAAAACGTTTGTGAAAAAGGCAGAAAAAATCAAAAGTCATGTATGAAAACTTGACCTAGAGTTTTGAAAAGATTGGCAATCATCTAGATGGAGGTATCATTGAAATTTGAAAGTGGGGTTCAGGTTTGAAAATGAAAACTAGTGAATAAAATATTTGGTAGGGTGGAATAATATACATACATGAAAACCATATTAGAAAATACTAAAATATATAATGTAATTTATATATATTTAATATTTAAGGTCAAAGGAGAGATCAACAAAGAAAGCTTACTTATTTATGCTACATCGTGATTGATTAGCATAAGTCTTATTTATTTAATAAAGGCTAAAACGTTTGTGAAAAAGGAAGAAAAAATCAAAAGTAACTTATATAATGGGAAATATTTTTGTAAAAGGGCAAAAATATATGGGGGGGTTCCCATGCATGGAAAAGCTTGCCTCAGTGTGTGTGTGTGTGTGTGTGTGTGTGTGTGTGAGAGAGAGAGAGAGAGAGAGAGAGAGAGAGAGATAGAGAGAGGAGTGGGAAAGAAGACAAAGAAGAGATATCGTAACATGGTAGGAAACATCCCAAGACATTTTGAAGGTCTATCCGGCAAATCTTGAACTTAAAAGAAGTGGAGAGAGGCATGTTACATTGGAACAATCCTACGAGACCTTATATAGTATCTGAAAAGTACTAAACTTTTTTTTAAAAGAAAATCGCACTCATCTATTGTGAGTTGACAAATTTCATCCTTATGAGTATACAGGGTCTCTTGGTCGAACTTGAACACATGACCCGGGTCACAGAGGTCATGTACTCAGTCAACCAAGCTAGATCCTTCGGAGAAGATGTGTAGAAACAAGTGCTAAACTTAAAACATGTTACAAGAGAGTTGAAAGATCTAACCAACAAGTTCTCAACTCAATATATATATATATATATATATATATATATATATATATATATATATATATATATATATATATATATATAGAGAGAGAGAGAGAGAGAGAGAGAGAGAGAGAGAGAGAGAGAGAGAGATAGAGAGAGAAGAGATTTATACAATCTTAATCATTGGTGACCCTATGGTGTACATGAGTTTATGAAATGGTTTATAGGTCCACCTTAATTTCTTCATTCTGTTGTGTTAATATGATCGAATAACTTTAGAAAGTATTGAGTGTTTAAAAAAACTTGATATACACTAATATAACATCCATTGTACATTGATATTGTATTTATTGAAGCATAGGTTTGTTTCATAATACTAAAAGCCATGTTCATTTTTACCGCAGCAACGTGCGGGTCACATACAAGTTGTTTCAAGAATAGAGTCCATGCTTTTCTTAAGCCGCAGCATCGGGTCACATACTAGTCCACTTTATGTGATGGAAAGTACCCATTTCAACTTTTAAGGCTCAAGGTACTTACACTGCACAGGGCTTCAAGTGAGGACATCTACTTTATGTGATGGAAAGCCATTTCAACTTTCAAGGCTAAGGTCTCCATCATATATACTATAGAGCATTAGAAAAAATATGGACTCTCCTAGGGCCCTTTTGATTAGGGAAGGGTTAGTGGAGGACCAATGAAAGGGCTCTTGGGATATCACCTATAGCCTAAGGAGAGATAGGGGGGCAGCCTATTTGTCCCCCTCTTCAATGATTGATTCCTAGAGAGAAAGGGGAGGTGGACTGGGGGGGGGGGGAGAGGTGTCATAAAGCTTAGAGAGGGGCCCTTGACAAAAAGGGACCCCAAAAGAAAAATCGCGCAGGTCAAAAAACCCTAAAAATTTGAAATTTTTGAAAAGTCTCAAAAATAATCATTTTCCCTCCAAAATTACCCAAAACATAACCAAACATCAAAAAGTCACTTTCTCTCTTCAAATTCCCTCTCTCTATCTCTCCCACAATCTTCTCTCCCTTGCCCCCTCCCCTCCCCTCACTCTCTCTCTGCAATCAACCCCACCATAGCCAAAAGCTCACTCTCCATCTTCTCTAGCTCTCCCTCCCCTCCCCCCTCCATTCTCTCTGTGATGTGCACCCCACCATAGCCCAAAGCTCATCACTATCCTCCTCTTCATCTACCCCCCCTCCCTCTCCTCACTCTCTCTACAGTCAACCCCACCATAGCCAAATGCTCACTCTCCATCCTCTCTAGCTCTCCCTCCCCTCACCCCTCCATTCTCCACAATGCAGCCCACAATAGCCCAAAGCTCATCACTATCCCACCATAGCCAAAAGCTCACTCTCCATCCTCTCTATCTCTCCCTTTCTCCCCTTCATTCTCTCTGTACTGTGTAGACCTCACTATCCTTCTCTCCAACCCTCACCCCCCTCCCCCTTCCCAATATCTCTCTACTATGTGGCCACCCGACCTCTTCCCAAGAATGTCCACCCATACCACGCATAGAAAACCCAAGTTGGAGATACAAAAGGTCATACTGCACAACACAAAGAGCTCGAAGGTGGAATGGATGCCACAGGTATTTAGCAAGGCTCATGGGTCTACATGCAACCGTTCAGTCTTGGTCCTCATGGAGTACAATGTCGAGGCATACTGGAACGCCATTGGAAGTGAAGACTAATGGCTTTCAAAACAAAACCTGGGATGGTGGCCATCACTCAACATGTGTATAGTGTAGCTGAGATCCACTTGCAGAGAGCTTCAAACCAATTTTCACCTCATTGTAAGTCTAATGCTAAGTCATCTTATGGGTATGTCCTCTTTAATTTTCATGTGTTCATATTTTTTGACAACAGTATTTGTGAACGTATTTTTTTATCCAGCTTACTTGCAAAGCAACCTCTTGAATGCCTCTCGGGTACCTTTATGGTTGTGCATGCTATAGATAAGAACTAATCTATATAACTCAACAATGTATATTAATTTAAACTATAGTAGCTAACACCATATTTGTTGTATTACAGGATGTTATTGCAGTGGATGCTTCGGCTCAACTTGGTTTGGTGTCAAGTGGAAAGTGCGACTTCTCCAATCAGAAGATCATTCTAAACAGTCTTTTTTTTGTGTGTATACTTGTGGATATGGAGGTCCATGGAGTTATCAATGATGAGACAAGCCCTGCTAAGAGCATAGTAATTGCCTCAGTCTACATTCCATTCAATGTATTTGATCCAGTACATAACATCCCAAGCTATTATTGTAGCCAAGCTACAAACTTTGTAATGAAACTACTTGAATAGAAAGCACTCTTGTTTCATTACATTTTTGTCCACTCTAGTTAATCTTCAACTATATGATGTTTTGATTGTGATCAATTTTTGTTTCATCTAATCTTGTATGAGTATTGTGCTTCCTACCAAATTTTTGGTGCTCATAAGTGAATTGATCAAGTAAATTGATTTTTTGGTAGCAAGTACACCTTTTCAATGTGCCTGCATGTAGATCTAGTAAGCCATCTAATCTCAAAGGTCAGGTTTGATTCATTTTCTGTTGTATGAGCACTTAAAGTTTATCTCAAAATGGTGGCAAGCTTTAAATTCTTAGAAGAATCCCATACTCAAGACTAATCTAAGCAAGATAGAGCAATCATATTATCTTGTGTTGCAGGCATAGACATGAACCTCCTTTGGCATTGAACAAGCATTTAGTCCATGAGCACTTAGAGTTTATCTCAATATATTTGGCATGCTTCAAATTTTTGAAAGAACACACTCAAACCTAATCCAAGAAAGATACAGCAATCATATTCCCTCATGTTTGCAAGCACACACATGAATCCCCTCTTGGCATTGTGAAAACACTTCGTTCTACCTTTGCCATGAATAATGCAATGGAATTCTATTATGTTGTATTTGATATGAATTTGTGTAAGTTCAACCCTAAGCTTGTGTTCTTGGAAATCCCCAAGGAACACAGACTATGAAATCAAAATAAAGAAAAGAGAGCGAACAAACAAGATAGAGATAGGGGATATACATATATATATTGTACATAGATAGATGGAGGATAAACAGACAAATAGATATAGATAAATGCATTAATAGATAGATAGATAGATAGATAGATAGATGGATAGATAATTTGATAGATACACATGTAGATAAAAAACACAAAGATAGATAAATAGATAGATAACTAGGGATAGATAGAGAGAGAGAGAGAGAGAGAGAGAGAGAGAGACCCTTTTGGAACTCAAGGGAATTGCCCCCTTATTGAGGATACACTCTTATGATGGATAAATGACATGATACATGGATCAAACCCAAGACAAGTTACTCCTTGGATTGCTTGCTAATTGAGTATGCATCATGTATACTTTGAGCCATCTGTATAGCAGAGAATGAGTAGAGAATGCATCATGCACATGGTGAGCCATCTATATCCATTTGTAGTAGAGGATGAGTTTTCTTTTTCTAGATATATCATATGAGCTATAGTTTTGTAAAATGCTTCTTTGGATGGATGTTCATGGTTATACTGTAGGCCCAAGGCCACCATGCCCAAAACTAAGCAAGCACAAAGAGTAGGAGGCAAGACAGGGGGTGCATAGGTCTATGGAAGGCCCAAATGCGCTCCCTTGTGGCAGGCTTTTTTTGGGCCTCCCAAGGCCTATGCACCCCCTGCCACAAGGGAGCGCATTTGGGCCTTCCATAGACCTATGGAAGGCCCAAATGTGCTCCCTTGTGGCATGCTTTTTTTGGGCCTCCCAAGGCCTATGCATCCCTTGCCTTGCCTTCTATCTGTGCCAACTTGCTTTGGCATGGTTGACATGGTCCTACAGGATGTTGAAACTTCACTCAACCATGCAATAATAGCTATCTCATACCATGGCGCATTGCAAGCCCCCCTTTGATTTTCAGGATAGTGCCCCATATTGTGTGTGCTCTAGTTCTAGTCTCTAGAAAAAGGGGGTGATTTTCTTGGTTGTACAAGACACTTTTTAGTCTCACAAAGGCCTACTAGCGAAAGAGAGCTGAAGCAAATGGCCATAACATGCACAAAAGGGAGATATACAGAGAGAGATAATTGATTCTTAAAGAAGCTACCCATAAAGGAGCCAATATTCTATTAATACAAAACATTACTCTATAAGTTTATGCAAAAAATAATTGATCATACATGGCTAGCTAGCTGAAAGCAAAGAGATATGGGGGAGGGGGGGGGGGGGGGGGGGGAGAGAGAGAGAGAGAGAGAGAGAGAGAGAGAGAGAGAGAGAGAGAGAGAGATAATAAAGGTTTTCTAAACCCATCCGATGCCTCTTTTCCATCCAATGCATGAATAGGCACCCTTGCCTCCTCTCCTAAACTAACCAACTAGCCCCTACCTTTGAAGCATTGGTTGATATAGTTTTGCAGCCTCAGAAATGCTACCATGATGCAATTACATGGCCCATCTTGATGCAGGCTTATGAGTGATGGGTAATCCTCCCCACTAGCATAATTCTCAACATTGGTTCAACACTTTCTATATTAGTTATGAACCCCTAGTATTCACCAATAATTTACCGTATTCATGTGACACACTTGTATAAGCATCAAACCCCTCAGTAAGAATAAAATCTTCAAAGAAATTTCTACATGGAAACTAATTTGCAAGATCAAATATTTCATATATTAAAGCCATAGCGCTTGTTGTTACAAAACCATGTCCATTGCAGACCACCTCAAACATGATTTTATGAGATTACAAAGTAAAAGCTATGTCGATAGCTTTGGGCATTATGGATACATGATCGGCATGTATAGAGTACATATCTAAATTCTTCAAATGTTGCCTCAAATATACTTAGGTTTGAAACCAGTGCCCTTGTGTAAAGTAACATCGCCATTGCTTGACATACTTGACCTTCCTATGCTTGGGATCCATCTCTGTCTCATGGCTATGGAGTTTCCACCTGTGGTCCAGGGGCACCCTTTTGTGTCCTTCCAACTTGAAATTTTGTGATGTGACTCCACCTTACATGAAAAATAAATATTCTATTCCACAGCTTGCAAGAAGTTGGGTATGCTAGAGTCTTTTCCATAGCTTGTAGAAGTTGGGTATTAGTGTTGTGGGATGCAATAGAGTCAAAGGTGGATGTGAAGACAACTACATTAGCTTGTAATCAGGGTGGGCTTGGTTGATAGGGGAAGTTGAGTGGGAGGGAAGGGTTAGGGTCAGGGGAGGGGATGTTGACATTGAAATGGAAGATTGAGGAGGTAGATGAAGAGGTAGTTGCTGTAGATCTTGGCTTACGGTAGACTTGGTATTTTTGAGGGAGGACAGTGAACAATGGAAGAGGGTACAAGGATAGAAAGAAGAGAGGAGAGAGGAATGTGACAGTGAGAGGAAGTGTTTAGCAGGTAGATGAAGAGGCAAATCGAGGAGTGAGTGAGAATGAGAGGGAGGGTTTAGCAGGTAGATGGAGAGGGAGATGCAAAATTATGTAAGAGTGAGAAGGAGGATTTAGCATTTAGATGAAGAGGGAGATGCAGCAAGTCCTGGCTATGGTGGGCATGGCTACTTTGAGGAAGGGGAGTGAGAGAGACAAAGAGGAGACATGGAGAGAGAGAAAGGGATTTTGGAGGCAAAAAATGATTGTTTGATATTAGAATAGGTTTGGGGTCACTTTTTGGGGGGAAATGACTACTTTTGAAAATTTCAATAAATTTCAAATTTTTAGGGTTTATTTTTGGCCGAGTTTTTAGAAAAAAATGGAAGGTGGGTTTCTCTTTTTGTACAAGGGTCCCTCTCCCTCTTTATGACACCCCCTTTTCTCTAGGAGATGCTGAAAAGCTAGAGGGAGAAGGTAGCCTCCTAGTCACTACTTACCCCACCTTTTCTAGACTTGAAGGCTAGAAAATGACCTACCAAAATATCCCTTTGTCTCTCTTAATCACAACATACTTCCTTAAGATTAGGGATTCTTACAAGGCCCATGGAGAGTCCATATTTTTCCTAATGGTAGAAGTATAGATGTTTTTTTTCCTTCCTAGGTAGAACTCAGTGTGCAGATTTGACCTTATAAATTTATTTATTTTTGTCTGTAAGGTTCTTTCTCTGTATCTCTCTACCTTTTTGTTGAGTTGAAAGCCCTTTATTGGAATTCAAAGCCCTTGGAGAAGTAAGGAGGGAACGACATGTGGAGGGGCTCTTTGAGCTTGAAAAATTTAAGCTGCATTATAAAGAGTATATAAATAAAGAATATAGAAGTATAGAGTATATATATATATATATATATATATATATATATTGCTTTCCCTGCCTTCTGTTTTACCTTCCTCCTACCTCTCTCGCACCTCCTATGCAACAAAAACAAAATCTCTCTCTCTCTGTGTGTGTGTGTGTGTGTGTGTGTGTGTGTGTGTGTGTGTGTGTGTGTGTGTGTGTGTGTGTGTGTGTGTCTCTCTCTCTCTCTCTCTCTCTCTCTCTCTCTCTCTCTCGTCCCTTTGTGTTAAGTCCTATGTATGTGTGTGTGTGTGTGTGAGAGAGAGAGAGAGAGAGAGAGAGAGAGTCTCTCTAGTCCTAATTAAGTGCACACTCCCATGTACTATCTGTGTGTGAGAAAGAGAGACATAGTGCACACATGCAGGAAATCATTCAACAATCTGACAGAGTAGGCTTGAGTTTCACTACACACATGCACGGCTTTCAACAGACAATCCTCAACACTAAGTAACACCTAAATTTCATGAGGGGGAAAGTAATGGAATCGACGGTCTGGGTGGGGGTCCGCGATCTCGAGGTGCAAACTTGGCCAGTGCAAAAAATGAGGCGCGCTCCCAAAAATATGGGGAGCACTAAACTTGGCCAACACAAAAAATGACGTGCATTGGCGCGATTTGAACACGTGACCTCGGGGTCCACGTTTAGGGTCACATTGGATAACCACCTCACCCGCACACACATTGTGTATCCCAAACCGTTTTGACGCTATAATATTGTGATTTCGGGGTCATTGTCCACGTTGTCCAGGTTTGATTTTTTGGGAGTCCAGGTTTAGTGCGTGTTCAGGTTTTGTTTTTTAGCAGACATCTGTGGCTACGATCTTCGTACATGAACATCCCCGCGATCGACCCCATTACTCTCCCCTGCATTAAATATAGGTGTTACTTAGTGTTGAGGACATACAATCAAGCAAAGATAACATCACAACTGACAAAGCTTCTTATATAGATGGTTGTTGGTTTCCTATATCCAAACCATTTTAAACATTTGATTCAATAAATTTCTGTCGGATAAGATCATCCATGGAGTGTTGACTTGCTCGCTTTGCATCAACTATCCACTAGTTAGCAAATGAATTTTGGGCTAACAAATGAGGCTTTGGTGCATGCCTAAAAATCGCAAGGCACCCTTGCACGTCCTAGGGAAGGGCAACCTACATGCTTTCCCTGCGCATAAGAAAGGAAATCCTAGCCAGAACCCTTCGTAATATAGGGCAAAAAATTTCAGCCCGTCCAATTGAAATGCGCTCCAAAGCCATACTAAGCATGTTAGCTGTATAATTGCATTGTGCTTGACCGTTTTAGACTATGTGACATGCTCTCACAATCAAGATACACTACATGCCCCATGATTGAAGTAGACCAAGGCTAGGAGGTACAAAAATTTCAACAAAACACAATTAAATTTCAAGTTGCATGACACCTAATTCAAAAATCATTGGGATCTTCTTGCCCTTGACTCATTGCCGCATGATCAAATGAACCTCTAAAAGCTACAATCCTTACCTCCAAGACTCCGATAACACACATTCAATTTTCAAGTTGCATGACAAAAAAAAATGAAAATGCATTTCAACTTCATGGATAGTGCATTCTCATCTTCCTTTCTTGGCTCTTCATCATGTATTCGCAAAAGACAATAGTACTCCTATAAAAACAACTTGATATACAATGTTTCTCAAATAGAATTCACAAAAGTAAACTCTTTGAAACACCATAAATTCATCCAAAAAAGTAAATGAGATGCTTCGACCAACAATTATACTCATGACCATTAGAATTTTTAATTGATACAAGACTTCCACTTGTCAGAACATGACATGATCAAAGGTTGCCACGGTCCACTGTCAATTCCATGAAGACCAAACTTTTTTGATATAAGTATTAAGGAGGGAAACAATATTAATCTAGACGTCAATTCCATGAAGACCAAACTTTTTTGATATAAGTATTAAGGAGGGAAACATAATGAAATTAGACATGCTAAAAAAAATCAATCAACCTTCAATAGTGTCATGCTACATATACTAACACTCTCAGCAAGTATAAAAGAATTTATACTTTTGCCATGAACCAAAATTTCATGAAGCCAATAAATAGTACAAAGAACACACAAAATTCTATCGATCACATAGATTGTGCTATACAATATAAGAATGAAACATAGTGGAAAGCATACAAATAGGTACTCTTTAAGATGTCATCATTGAAAACCAAAACTTACATAGCAAATCAAACCACTTGCTGGAGTTCAATTTTTCTCATCTCATAAGGTAGGCATAAATACAAAAGGCTTCATCCAAGTTTCCAACATAGTATAATGCAAAATCTCAAAACTTTTATGAGGGATTCTAAGAGCTTCATCGATAACGATAGCACTCAAAAC
Organism: Adiantum capillus-veneris; assembly: GCF_014529385.1. Taxonomy (NCBI): domain Eukaryota; kingdom Viridiplantae; phylum Streptophyta; class Polypodiopsida; order Polypodiales; family Pteridaceae; genus Adiantum; species Adiantum capillus-veneris. The sequence goes on along the minus strand of NC_140935.1, from coordinate 53,107,396 downwards.
ATAGCATGGCAGCCACCTACAAAGAGACATTGATTGATCTTTTTTATTGTTGCTTCATAAAGAGAAAACCTCATCCCAAATCATGGCAGAAGTGGCTGAGGGTCCATTCAACCCAATGAACATGTAATTTTTCAGGGGTTGCCATACTCATGCTTGTTCTATGGGTTGATTTAATGCAATTTCAAAGAGAGAATCCTCGTTCAACCGGGGCCATATTCATAGGAACTATGGAGAGAATTTTCCAAAGCCTCATCAAGTTTGGAAATGAGTCATGCATAGTGATGTCCGCTTTGCATGCTTCCCACCCTTCACGAAAGCCTTTTTATTTTAAAGTTAGTAGACATTACTATTGTAAATGAGTCAAGCTCTCCATGCATCTTTCTGCAACATCTACCAATTTGCCATATTGCTTAAGTATCTCCGACAACCATTTCTTGCTACAATCTTCAAGCATCAACGCTTCGCTTGGATAATGCTTTGGGCTAAAAATCTTGCAAGCATAAAAAATTGGCATGTCTTCTTGCATCCCTGTCGTCAAATTCTCTACAATTTTGATGAGTAATTCTTTACCCAAATGTATGCAATCTTGAAAAGCACCACCTCTGCTACTTCCCTCAATTTTTTTTTATATGTCAATTTGTGAACCTTAAATGTTAGCAACATCCACAAGATCTGACTGGAATTGAAAACTCAAAATATTCAATTTTGAACATACATCTACTAGCAAATGTATACAAAACTGATTTGGATAAATTCTGAGTTCATCATAAATACTTGGCTTGTCTTTTCCAAATGCCATAAGCAATGTAGGCATAATCTTCACCATGCGTTTCATCACTTGTCCGTGTGATAGCCATCTCACAGAGTGGATACGCAGCATGGCTAACTCCTGCAAATCTAATGCTCCCTTGATGAGCTTAAAATCATTTATCCTCTTCCCTGATGCATGAAGCTAAGTGTAAATGCTTCTACTTAGCTTTTCAACGTGTACAAGTCATTAGGAAGTGAATGGAGTATAGGAGGGCCTCTTTATTTGGCAGTTTAAGGAAATGCTTAAAGCTTAAGCGTTAGACAAGGGAAACTAGAACCTATGAGTCCACCTCCCAACCACCCACTATATAGCATGGCGCCTAGCCCTTTGTCCTGGTTGAACTCCCGTTCCACACTGCCTAGCACCCGGCCTTGCCCTTGTCTAGTCCGGCCTTGCCGTTGTCCTGACATTACTCCCCCCTTAAAGAAGAGTTTTCGTCCTCGAAAACAAAAGTGGGGAACTTCTTTTTAAGAACACTAATGTTTTCCCAAGTGGCATCTTCCTCAGGTCAATCTTTCCACTTCATTAAGGCTTGTTCACGTACATGATGACGATTATGTAAATCATGATAGTCGAGAATGTGTTCAAGTTCATGCAGTAAGGTAGCAGGCTCAACGAAATCAACCAAAATCTGTTGGTCAATGATATTGTCATCTCCATGTAACCGCTTACGTAAATGGCTTACATGAAACAACGGATGAATACGAGAATGTGCAGGTAGCGATAATTTGTAGGCAGGATCACCTACTCGCTTGAGTATTTTGAAAGGCCCATAATATCGTGGAGATAATTTAGGTGTTGGCCCAGTTTTCAGAACTTCTAAATGTTCTCGCACACGTAAAAATGCTTTCTCCCCTTTCTCGAAGGTAACTTACTGAGGTTTCTCATCAGTGTACTTCTTATACCAATCCTGCGCTTGTTGGACATTCTGATGAGCGCGTTTCAACATATCCATGTGGTCTTGGAGAAAATCATTAACTTGTTGGAGATTTTCGGTTGCCAACCCCACAGTTAACAGGTGACCTAGGTTGAAACCCATACATGAGTATGAAAGGACTAAATCTAGATGTGAAATGCTTAGCACTATTGTAGGCAAAATCAAGAATAGGTAAATATTCTTCATAGTCTGACTGTTTCTTGCTAACGTATGCTCTTAGCATATCCTCTAGCACTTGGTTAACTTGTTCAGTCGGAACATCTGTTTTTGTATGATCGGTTGTACTAAGGTTTAGTTGTGTTCCCAATCGTTTGAACACAACCCTCCAAAAATGACTGTTAAACTTGAGATCACGATCACTAACAATGTTACTTGGCAAACCATACAACTTGTATAGATTGTCTACAAGTAACTTGGCTAGTTCTAGAGTCTTAACCATTGATTTGGTTGGAATAAACTTACATATTTTATTCAACCGGTCTATGACCACCCATACCGAGTCATGACCTCATACAGTGGTTGGAAAACCCACAATATATTTTATAGAGATACTTTCCCATTTTCCATTGGGAATCTCCAAAGGATGTAAGAGTCCTCCTTCTTTCAGGCGCTCTGCTTTGTTAACTTGACATTTTGGCAATGCAAGACATAAGCTTGAACAAAGCCATATAAACCTGGCCAGTAAAATTGTCGCCGTACAAGAGCGTAAGTCTTTCTAATACCCGGGTGCCCTACACTTGGACTATCATGACATTCATAAAGATTTTGGCACCGAATGTCTATGTCCGTCGGTACACAAACTCCTTCCTTATGGAGTAGGTACCCATTGTCGATGGTGAAATGCTTCCATCGTTGTAGTTCATCACTTAGAGGAGAACTATGTGTGGAGATTAACATTACACTACCGTCATTGGAGTGAGAAGGATCCCTCATTTGTACATGGCTCCACACTTTGGAATATGCTTCATCATGATCATATTTGCCTTTTAGAGAATCCAAAAATTCACTTTGAAGTTCCGTGAACAAGAGAGAATTGATCTTCGACATACGACTTAGAGTGTCAGCCACCACAATGTATCGTCCTTTACGATATCGGAGCTTGGTGTCATATTCCTGAATAATCTCGGCCCACCTAGCTTTCGGACCCTTCAAGTATGTTTGTTGTGTAAACCATTTAATGCTTTCATCGTCAAACACAATCTCAAACTGAGCACCATACAAATAATGTCGCCATGTTTTTAAGGCAACCACTATTGCATAGAGTCCGCACTCATAAGCAGAGTAGTTCTGATGAGATGCATCCAGCTTCTTTCTTTGAAATGCAATTGGCCGTATGTCTTGTAACAAGACTGCTCCAATAGCACGGTCACTGGCATCCGTTTCCAAAACGAATGGTTTCAAAGGATCTACAATAGCTAGCATGGGAGTTGTAGCTAATGCATCCTTGAGCGTATCAAAACTGTGCTATTGAGCGGGTCCCCACTGAAAAGCTTTTCCTTTGCTTTTCAGTTGATCCGTCATGGGAACAACAATATTAGCATAGTTTTTAAAGAACCTTCCGTAAAAACCTGCAAACCCTAAAAAAAAAAATGTAACTCTCCCAGATTTTTTGCAGGAGGCCACTGCCGGATTGTATCCACTTTGGATTGATCCATATATAGCCCATTAGCTGAAATAATATGTCCAAGATAGTGAATTTCTTCTTTCAAAAAATCGCACTTATATTCCTTGGCATATAATTAGTATTTGTTCGTAACAATTCGAACATCTGCCTTAGATGTTGTAAGTGTTCTTCTTCAAAAGCACTGTAGACTAGAATGTCATCGACAAAAACGATGACAAATTTACCCAAATATGGCTTCAAGACACTATCCATAAGTGTCATGAATGTTGCGGGCGCATCGGTTAACCCAAAGGGAATAACCAAAAACTCGTAGTGTCCAAACCTTGTTTGGGATGCAGTTTTGGGTATATCAGCCAGTCAAATACGGACTTGGTAATAGCCTGGCCGCAAGTCTATTTTTGTAAAAATACGAGCATGAGTGAGTTTACCGAACAACTCATCCATGTGTGGCAATGGGTATTTGTTCTTATTAGTAACTGCATTTAAACCACGGTAGTCTACGCATATGCGAATATTGTTGTCTTTTTTCTTCACTAATAGGATAGGAGAAGTCCATGGTGAAGAACTGGGTTGGATAAACCCTCTGCTAAGGTAGTCAGCAAGCTGATGTTCCACCTCAATAGCTTCAATGTAACTCATACGGTAGGGCAGTTTACTGACAGGTTTATTGCCTGCAACCACATCGATGCTATGTTGCACCGATCGTGTCGACAGTAATACTGGTGGCAAATCATTAGGAAAAAAATCTTGAAATTCCTTGAATAATTTTTTAACTGAATAGCAACTTTTGCTTGCTTGGAAGTAGCCATTGGTGGAAGAGATGAGAGAGAAGAATGCAGCATTGAGGAATGTTCAACAGTTTCAATGTTAGAGAGAAAATGAGACAATGAGTAACACAATAAAACTTGATCTATTTCATTAATAGAAATGAGCTTCATAATCTCAGCTGTACATATCAATGGTGAAGAAGGTACATCCTTCTCTCCTAACAACAACACGTGCGTCATAGGATTCGAACATCAAGCTGTTGTGCTCATAGCTACGCTTCAGTGATGGTCCTAGTCTATGTAACCATTCCCTACCAAGGACCTTGTCTTCCCACTCCATGTTCATAACCTGAAAATCCAAGGATATGGAGTAGACTTATACTTCCAACGGAATAGCTCGAACTTGAGTATCCCAGATTTCGGTATCATGTCCATTCATCATTGCTACCTTGTAGCGGTGGGTACTCCAATTTTGAGGCAATTTGAGTTTTTTCACCAATCCGTAATTGATAAAATTGTGAGTAGCACCATCATCTACCAAGATGTGCACCTTGTGCCCTTGCAGAGATCCGTGCATACGTACTAACTCATGTGGTCCGAAGGTCTGTTGCCACATGAAAGCTGTGAGACAACATTCATGCACCACCTTGGTGTGTGTTACTTCCACTGTAGAGAATCGTGAGGAAGAATCAAGAGGTAGAAGTTACACCGTGTGCACTGCTTTCTCCTTGCCATGAGCAATAGATTTCCCCTTAGGACAGTCCTTTTTGCCATGACCGCTTCCTAAACATTGAAAACATAACTTCTCTTTCTTAGCTTTATCAAAGTCCTCAAGAGAGAGAGGACCTCTGGACCCCTCGGGTTTTTTAGATGCTTCTGAATTGGCTACTATAAATTTCCTTTTATTGTGCCCATCATGTGTGCGTGTATTACCATGCGTATTAGCAGGCACGTGATTATGATGTGATTTCTTTTCATCTGAATCATCATTAATATGTTCTTTCACTATGGCTTCCTCAAGTGTTTTAGGGTCTTGGGTCTTGATGTGCTTCTTAAGCTCTAGTGTCAGACCACGTATAAACCTCTGTACTTGCTGAAAGTTATCGAGGCCTTCCAACTTGAGAATAACATCCCGATAGTGAGATATATATTCAAGTAATTATGGGTATTGGTGCATGGAACACGTGTCCCAAGCCATTCAATTCCGATATGCCTCATTAGTAGGCAAAAATTCTTTGCGAAACATAGCTTCAAAATCTTCCCAACTCTGTGGTATGATATTCTTCTCCTTGAGAGACATCCACCATTTGTAGGCCTTGCCTTCCAGAGTTAATCTTGTTTGCAGTGCTTTGATTGCATCTTGGGTACACCGTAAGGCGTGAATTCCATCCCACTTGCTGAGAAAGATATTCACTGCATCCTTATTGCGGTCTCGGTCTTCTCCCTTAAAAGCCGGTAGCTTGGTGTTTTTCAACAACTCATCCACCTCTTTTGCAGTGAGAGTGTGCAAAGTATCAGCAGATGGACCTTGCCGCTGATTAGAAGGGCCTTGCCCCTGTGTAGCAACGTGCTCATGGATGTGCGTGTCAGCAGGACCCTTGGACTTCCATTGCATTAATTGAATAACTTGTGTGGATAATTTAGTGACGTTTTCATTTAAAGATTTAAAATTTCCTTCCATGACTGATATGCGTGTCTGAAGTGCACAAAATTATTGAATGTTGAGCAATTCATAAGTGTCGTCACCTGTCATAGCGTCGCTGGTATTCTCCATGAGAGCATCCGGCCGCGAGCCATCATGGGCAGGATCAGGCTATTTTGTTTGAAATCAAAAGTCATATTGATATCTGAATCCATGGTAACACAATGTAGTGCAAGGAAGAGCAAGAAAAATACCTGATGTACCGCAACTGGTAAATACTGATAAAGAATCCCATTGATACCGGTAATTAGCCTTGCTAATTTCGTTTGTGATCAATTTCCACTGAGGATGTAATCTTGCTCTTGTTTCTAAGAAAACAATTTGATAGTATAGGTGTGCTTGCCTTGAGCACCCGTACTGCACTAATATTTGTAGTTTGGATAACTTGAACTCGTATTGAATGAAGGTACGAAAAAATAATTTGCTAGTATACGTAGTAGAAATAGCACCTTGGCTTTGTATTTCCCGGCCTTGCCCTTGCTTGGCTCTGTTGGTATGCCTAGCTTAGCTCGAAGCTTCACAAGAGGGAGGGGGGTACCCTGCTGTGGGTATTGTCCCTTGTTTGTGAACAAATTTAGTGTAGCCACTAACCCCAAAGGCTTGGGCACCCACCGGGTGTGAAAAAAGAACTCAATACAGCGATGGTGAGCTCACAAGCAGCGGTGGGTGAGAAATTTTGCTCCCCCCACCTTGTGTGGTGGTCGAGAGCGCCTGCCACAGGCACATGAAACACTCGGGGTGCCCACGCAATGCCGTTGTGAGCGGGATGGAAACACACAGAATGCCTCTATAACAACCCGACATACACTCTTGGGAAGATACACACACACACGATGGGACACCACTCGGCTTACACAACACACCTGGCCGAGACAGGGAACACACCTCTGGAGTGAGAGGAGAGAGACTATCCACTTGCCCCTCCACACAAACACACACACACACACACACACAAAAAAACATCAGCTCAAAAGAGGATAATTTTTTATGTTTAGATACAAATGAGCTTGGGCCAACACCAATGGGGCAAACAGCTCACACAATATGGGTAAAATATGCCAGATACAATCACAAATTGGAGAAGAAGATTCATTCATAGGAGAAACTTACATAGCAAAAATAGTAGAAAAAGGGTGAGGAATTTGGAAAAATCGACAGCACCATCGCGTCCGGAACGGCCCAAAATCCCAGTGTCAAAGTGCTCAAATCCGACCTCGGATGAGCAGTTTACGGCCAAAACAGGCTCCAAAATGAGCAAAAACACACCTGTGGCTGTTCCTCCTCTCTTCTCCACGTTTTTTTCTGGTCTTCTCTCTATTTTTTCAGTTCCCACACTTAGATTTATTAGTTGGGCACCCTTGGCCTTTTAGATGACCTCAAACGGACCCCGAACAGGCCAAAAACTGACCTCGCAATGCATAGTTGTCACCTTTTTGCATCATTCGCACACCTGGCACTCAGCTTTTTTCCAATAATGCATCTCGCCACCACGTGAAGTGGCCCCAAAAAAAGTTCCTCATGATGACCTTTCTGCATAATTCTCACAAGCAAACACCCACGTTGTGTCCGTACTTCTCCCCGTGCAAGTATTGACCCCATTCACCCTCCTGACGCCACTCGATGCCATCTGATGCACCTGCTTACCTCATGTCGTCGGCCCGCGGATAGCTTCCCCGAGAAGTTTTACGCGCTACCAACTCCTCATTATTGTAGAAAAAACACACTGGTACAAGTAACGATGAAAATCGATGCACTATGTACATGTTGTCCTACCTGTACACATGTGGGGCCCGCGTAACCACCTGGCTCTGGAAAATGGGCAATACTTTATTTGATGCACCATGCATAGGTATGTACATATGGGCAATCCCTTGCTCCAAAAAACTCCTGACACCGTCAATCCCGAGAGGGAGGGATTTGGTGGAGGTCGCTTGTCGGCCCCTTCTCCTCGCAAGTGGTGTTGCCCACGCAGTCTTCTTCATCGTCCTCCTCATAGGAGATGAGTTCCACGGTGCTCTTCACCCTGACATGCAAAAAAAATGCAAGGCTTTGTGTGGCTCTCCAACACCACGCCTGTCCCTTCCCAAAAATAGTAACCTTGCTCTTGATAGCAATGTTAGACAAGGGGAGCTAGAACCTATGATTCCACCTCCCAACCACCCACTATATAACATGGCTCCTAGCCCTTTGCCCTAGTTGGACTCCTGTTCCACACTGCCTAGCCTGGCCTTGCCCTTGTTTAGTCCGGCCTTGTGGTTGTCTTGACATTAAGCCAAATTTGACCAAGCCTAAAAAAGAGGGCAAAAAGGCCTATGGTGAGATTTTTAAAAATACCATTTGTATATTCTGTATTTTGAAAATAAGTTATTTTAACCCAAAAGAGAGGTGGGTAACTGAATTTGAAAATGTCTTTTCCCCATCTTTCTCCTCTCTCTCTAACATACAAAACACTCTCTCTCACTTAGTTCTCATTAAAAGAAGCACTTTTTGGCTCCTCCCTGCCAAAAAAGGAGATTTTTTACATTCTCTCATTGCATTCTCTCTTGAAAAAGTGAGCCAAGTCTTTCTCTTTCCCCCCTTTTCTCTCTTATCATGTCCACCTCCCAATCATCTAGAGGATATTTTATGTTGCCTACATTTGATAAAAAGTGGAGATCCTCCAAGGTTGCAGATTTACTCTCTCTCCCACTCGCTTCCTTTAAAGTCTTTCTCTCTCTCTCTCTCTCTCTCTCTGTTTTGCTTCATAAGCTAACAAACATGTCATTCAATCACCCTCCATTGCAATACATTACTAATAGGCCAAAATGATATTGATTAAACGCTGATTTGGAGTAGAAGTATGATACTGTGCGAATTGGCACATCGAATCCCAATGCTGCAGATCAGCTATGAAGCATTGGGTGCAAGGAAATCAACTTATGGGTTCATGGTCACATCTACCCTGATGATCCAATGACTAATGCACAACTACCCTTTCGTAATATTGCTGAGCTTTTGTGTTTTATTGGAGATGGAAGAGATGGATTGTTTAGCTACTGGTGGAGATTGTATTCAGCTTTTTTCAATGAAAGGGATGCAAGTAAACATCTCTTAGCTTCCTATTCATCATTGCAAGAGAATTCCGCGAAAGATCTATAGGAAGTTAGAGAGGAATCCAACAAGAAGACGAAGAAACGAAATGATGAGATGACGAATCTCAATGAGAAAGTATAGTGTAACATTTAATGGCCTAATAACTTATGTGTAGTAGAAATTATCATGAACATAGTGGGCATTTCATTAGAGTAGATTCCTAATGAGAATTACAAGAGTGCTTGGGTGGAGAGAGCAACAAAAAGCATAACACCTAGTTAGATAGCATCGACAATACTTTCAAAAGAGAGAGCAATTAAGCTATTGACAACAGTTGAGGACCGGATTTTCATGGAGCCGGTCCCCCCTCCAAAAGGCTTTGTATTATGGTTTCTCCCATCAAGAGAGACATTGTACAATACAATTCTTTGTGTTCCTTCAAGACTAGCTAGTGCAATGAAGATGGAAACTTCATGCACTAAGCAAAACACTTAACAAACACAACTTGAATTATCCCCGTTCTCAGACCCAAGACCTCACACACCTTCGAAGATGGTGAGAGCTAGCAGGGTATGAGAGTAGATTGAGAGGAAGAAGGAGTATCTTACGAGAAAGATGTACATCTCCTCACATAATCACTCATATGTAGCATAGCTTAGCTTAGTAATTAGCTTGGTAGAGGAGATGAGCATGCATTGAAGCTTGGCTCTTGATTGGATTTGCATCCACATGCCAAGAGAGTGTTGATGTAGGCTTCTATCTCACAAGCTTGGAGTAGGTGATGAGTTCTCCATTAAAGCTTGGGAAGAGATAGTCTTCTCTTTCTTCACACATGAGCTTGTGTGAGTGTGTGTGTGATAATGCCTTGCAAACATCAGCCCCCTCTCTCTCTTGGGCGAGCCCTCTTGCTAAATGCTCTTCCTGAAGCCTCATTGGCCCTCCCCAAGTCAAGCCAATTACAATTAAGCAGCATAAGTGATAGCCTTCTGACATGTGTCCCCCTTTCCCCTTTTGTGAGAGCTTTAGGTAATTAAATAATTAAGCTAAACTCTCATTGGACCCCTTTGCCTCCTGGCCAATAGGAATCAGGCAAGCCATGGGGCTCCTGAATGCTCATTGGACCCCTTGGGAGACTGCCCAATAGTCTTCTAGGAGACTTAATTCTCATTGGTTTCTTTTATTAAATGTTTTTTAAATTAATTAAACTAGATTTACTCTAGCTTAATTTTCATTGGTCCACTTCAAGGGTCATCCAATAGAAATTGGGCACACCTTGTGGGCATCTGGCCTAATGAGCTGACATGTGTCCCTCATTCCCTTTGTGTAAAGGGAGCCTGTGTGTGTGTGTGGCTTTCTCTCTCATCCCCTACCTTTAGGGCTCGCCCCCTCCTATGTAGGGATGTGCAAAGACTTTTAGGGCACACACAAAGCATCCAATTTTCCCTAGGGTTGACCTTTGGACACAACCTTTGAATTTTGGAACCTTAGCATTTTGGAAGTCTTAATGGGCTGAACCTTAGGGTCTTTTTAGCCCATTGTTGCACATGGCTCTTTTGTAGATGGCCCCTCCCTTTGGATCCCTATTTTCCCTCCTTTGGATCCCTGCTGTGGCCGGTCTGCTAGCTTAGCCAATATTCTAGATTTTTCTCCCCTGGCCTTCCCCACATTAAATGATCAGTTTAATATGAGAAAATCATTTAGGAGAAGTAGATATTGATTATTATGACATATAGCAACAAAAAAAGAGCAGGAGCATCGACTAGACAATTATGTTCAACTACAACACACTTCGTGGAATATGCATCGATGAATCGATCATCTCACACACATTGACTTCGGCTACCACATTTGTATGTGCAAGAGACAAGCACTGTCCTTGCTATCCTCAAGTGGTGGAGCTCAAAAGAAATGTGTCCATCAAAATAGTTAAGAATACAGATGCAAGATTTTGATTTCCTACATGTTCTATAGGTTGGTGTAACGGTAATTTGATATGCAAAAACTTGGCTTGAATGATGATGGGAATCAATATCGATACTCGAACAATTGGACATGCTCTGCTATAGCATATCATCAAGCAAAAGGAGTTGGTTGACCTTCTACATGATCCATTGAACATTGGCATTCCTAATGTTTTGCGACAAAAGTATTTTAGTGAGCTAAAGAGCATTGTGTCGCCTCAAGAGATGATGGAGGTGTGTGACAACACAGGAATAAGTTTCATGGCTTATGACGCTTTGTATAGAAGTGTCACACTTGATCATCGAACAAAAGGTTTGTTTCGGTTTTGCCAACGCCTTATAGTATCTGTGTTGAAAAAACGTGTGCCAATAATGATGTTGCAAGCTTGTGGGTAGATTTCAGTATGTGGAGGATGACATGCCATTAGAAGACAACAAATTCTTCCGCTACAACGAGTTCAACAATGTGTATGTTGACTTGTTGAAGCTCCAAGAGTCAATGATAATCTTTTATGGGTTGACACAAGAAGATTGTGATGGAAAAGCGATATTTGTTATGAAGCTTGATGCATGCCAAGTTGTTAAAGGTCAATGGCTCAAAAGGGCAAGCGTTACGTTGATGAGCAGGGCCTTGGTGGGTGTCCACGTGGAGGTAAATTCCAATAAGAATGGAAACACTTGTTTAGGTGTTCATTCAGAGAAAAATATTTGGTGGTTGGTAGCTTTTCATCTCCCACATGAGACGCATGAGACTCTAAAACGGTATTTTAATCACACCGCAATCATTGATGTCATTTAGCAACAGCAAGAAGGATAGAGATTGCATGTTTCAGGTCTTGGAACGTTCCAAGTTGAGTGGAATTTGGCAGGACACTTAAAAACACTCAAGTGTATGTTAGGGTACAAGCAAGGTGCAATGACCCTCTTTCCATGCATTTATTGCTTCCACAGTAAAGTCTCAGTGGGAACTGTGGGCAAGGGTGCAAAGGCCAAGGTGGTAAGGGTAAGGGAGGCAAAGTTACAGTCAACTTTGCAAAAGGTGTACCCACTACAACAATGGTTTCAAGGTATCCTCAGTTGTGACCAGAAAGTACCCCCAAATCAAACATGGATTATTAAAATTGGGATCCTATTCTTCCAATACCACTGATGAATGTGCATGTGTGCACCCTTCATGCCCGTCTACAAATTCTTGACAAGTTTCTTATGCTCCATATTAATTACGCTTGAAATATGGAGCCTGCAAAAAGAAGAGAAGAGTGTATACAAGAGCTCAAATATATTTTATCAAGCACTGGTCTACATGGGGGTGCAGTTAGGCATCTAGAAGTATACACGATTACCCTAATAAAGTATGTATGGATGGTAGTAAATCTAGGAATTTTCTTTCAAACTATTATGACTCCCAAAGTCCCAATGAGTTTCAATTGTGGAAAAAGGTATGTGATATTACCATCTACAAAGGTAATGAAGCAGCCCTACAAATTAAGCATGCTCGTGTGTGATAGTCTACTGATGATATTTTTTGTCTTCTTGAAAAGGCAAAGGTAACCGATGATGATATATCCACCCTAAAGTTTTTAATCAATAGTTTTACATCACAAATGGTGGATGCTTGGGGGGAGACACACATAACACATTACATAGTGTGTTGAACATTTGATTTTTTCAATCGAAATACATCTGCATGAGAAACTAAAGTTTGTTATTTTTCACCACATTCTTTTTGCACATAGTGCATTTTTTCTATATATTTAAGATTCGTTAGGCATTTGGAGCATCCAAGGAATGGAGCGCTCACACTAGCAAGAGAACACAATGTATTTCAAAAATACACAATGATAGACCGCTTTTGGCATGTACAAAGTGGCATTTATATGCATGGTCATATGTACAAAAATATGTAAATACATGCATTTGGGAGCTTTGCAAAGAGGTTTCAAGTTCGAAAAAAGATGCAACGTGTACACATTGTGAAAAGTCAGATTCGTGCGCTAGCAGTCGGACACATGTACATGCCCGTATAGGGTATCGGGGCCTTGGATATGGTTTTAGGTGGCTTATTTTGGTTCTAGAGAATGTGTTTGAGCTTTCTACAATGTAAATAATGCAAGTGAGTGTGGGTACTCTCATCCCGCTCAAGAAATTTGGGACATGCAGTAACTGTCTATTTACGGTGCCTGATTTGCAGTGATGCGTGCACCGTCCTAGAAGTGGTTAAAAATAGAATGTGGAGATTTGGAAAAGTTTCTTGGGTATTGATGATAAAGCTTGAAAAATTTGGTGAATTTTCGCGTCTATTTGGGGTTTTTCCCGTGAAAAATGCCCACCGAGGGTCAAAACTGGCCAAAACTTGGCCAAAGAAGGTCAAAAAATGGTCAAAAAAGGTGTGAAATGGCTTAAAATTTCCACATCACTCATGGTGCTGGATGGTCCAGGCTGCGGGAGGACTTTGCAAGAGAAATGTGAGCACTTTCACCTCTCTGTGTGTGGGAGGAAGCAGGGTTCCTACAGGTGGTCTAGTGCAGTCCCGTCGCGTTCGCGTCTTGTTTTCGAGTGTCTGGAGGAGTGAATGAGAGCTTTCTCTCTTCAATTTTGCACTTGGGAGAGTCTATGGAAGTTCTGAGGTTTCCATGGATGTGTGTGTGCAAGGAATTGAGGGAAGAAGGTGCAGATTTCTGCAAGACTATGTGACCCTGTATCGTTGCCATTAGGGTTGGCGCTACTCCAAAGAGTCCAACAGAGTGGAGTTTGGTGAAGCTTTTGCAATGGTTTGAGAGTGGCCTTTTGTGGCTGGAGTTTTGGGTTTTTCATGGTTTTTCTTTTATATTTTGGTCACCATCAAGCATGATTTCAAGTGTTGATCACCTCGACTCACCTTGTAGTGTCTGCGGGTAGGCAAGGGCTTGTAGGTCGAGGCGTTTGGAGTTTGAATTGTGCTTGTGGATAGATTTTTCAGGGAGACTTTGAGTGGTGGTGTGTGTGGGTTGGAATTCAAGTAAATTCCTTGTGTGGTGTTGAGTTATCTGGGTATGTGAGGGTCCACACGACGTCTTTTGCTCCATCATCCTTTGGCGATCCCGTTGGGGAGCGGAAATTTGCCGGTTGTGCACCCAAGTGAAGTGGTTTTGCTGTGAATTTTGAGCTTCATTGAAGAAAATTGGTGGTTTGGTTGAAGTGCAAGACTTCAATTTTTGTGGAGTTACTCACACAAGGGAGAAGCAAGTCCAGAGAGATGGCTTATAGTCATCCAGTTTTCACAGGGAAGGAGGATGTGAAGGACTGGATTGCGGACTTCGAATGGCATACACTTGGTATGCACATTGTGAATGACGAAGCAAAGCTTCATGTATTTCATCTTGCGCTCAAAGGAGAATCTTGGGAGTGGTTTGAAGGTTTAGAGGAAGACAGAAAGCAAACATGGGAACAGGTGAAGCTGGCAATTTTTGACAGGTTTTGGAAAGAAACTGACCGCAACAGAAGCGACAACAAAATTGAGAGTTTTGCAGCAAGATGTTCATGCTAGCTTTAAAGAGTTTTTGCAACACTTCAAAGGACTTTGGGTTCAATTAGAGGCGGCATCCCAAGTACCTCCAAGGGATTTCTTTAAAGTGCGCCAGTTTATGGATTGTCTCCATCCAAGTGTGAGGGAGAAGGTCGATCAAGAGGATCCTGCTACATTTGAAAGAGATGTGGAAATTGTCGAAGCCAAGAGTAAGAAGATCAAGAGAAGGTGGGAGCAAGGCCTGACACATACTGAGCCAGTTGTGGTGCAACTAACGGTCCCTGTGACAACGGATGATAGAGTGGAGTGAGTGGTTCAAGGTCCAGATCCCGTTACGGCCCGGGTTTTGCATGATCTTGCCGGTCAGTTGCAAGAGTTAAGAACTAACATAATGAATAGGAACCAAAGAGAGGAGCGGCCAGCTGGGAGAGGTAGGGGACAAAGTCTACAAGGAAGATGCTACAGCTATGATGAAGAGGTTCACTACGCCCCTGATTGTCCTGAACCACCAAGAGAGAGAGGAGGGATATACCCCTTATATGGACGTGGTCGAGGAAGAATAGAAGAAAATCATCAAGAAAGGGAACTAGAAGCACTTCCGCCGTAGCAACCACCACAACCGTTGCCTGGAAATGGAGAAGGTAGGGCTATTAACATCATTACCCTTGAGCTCAAGATGTGGATGTTTTGGCCAATAAGAGAGCTAGGCATGATAGGGAGAAAGAGACAGAAGAAGAGAGGGAAACAAGAGCAAGGAAAGGAAAGGCTAAGGTAGAAGACAAACCAGAAAATAGCAAGAGGCGGCGAAGAAGGAAAATTGGTCCAAAGGACTACCTCCTTGGCCAAGGTGTTGAAGACTATGATATTGTTGACGGCATACAAAATCAAAAGGCAAATATATCTTTTGGTCAGTTGGTGGCTTTGAACGCTAAATTGAGGAGGCAGTGGACCAAGTGTGTGGGTACGCGGCTTCCTTCCAAGAAGGAAAATTGTCAAAGCATGGTGTCATCTTTGAGGGTTGGTCACCCAGTGGATATGGTGCCAATAGTTGAAGCTATGCTGGGAAAGAAGATGGAAGTGCAAGCATATGTGAATGGTGGTGCCCAGGTGTGTGTCATGACTGAGGCTATCATGAAAGAAATAGGTTTTAATATGTCAATGAATGCTTTGATCCGTATGAGGATGGCCAAACACAAAAAGGCAAGATGTCTTGGAATAGCTGAAGATGTGAAGATAAAAGTCTTGGGGATTGAGTCCTTGGTTGATTGCTATGTGATGCAAGCGGGTGAGAATGCGTATCCAATCATTTTAGGGAGGCATGGCTTATAACCCTTGGTGCTAAGCAGGATTGGGGTACGGGCTTGATCACCATCCCCGACAAAGAGAAAGGAAGGACCATTGTCTACAACATGAAGAAACACGAGATCCCTACACAGCCCCTAGTGGAGATGCAAGATACAAATTCAACAGAAACCACGTCATACAATAGTGATGCTTCATCTACATCATCAAAAGAAAGTGTAGAGGAAGGCTTGATGCAATTATGTCCTGATCTTTTTGAGGTAAGTGTTGAAAAGGAAGCATCGATGCATGATGTGAAGGTCAAGGAGGAGAAGAATAGCCCAAAATCAATTGTGGAGCCTGCCAAAGTGAATGTAAGGAACATGCTAGGAGATGACTTGACAGAAAAAGAAAAGAAGGAGTATGAAGACATGTTTACAGAGTTTCCAAATCTATTCGGCACTGAATATACAGAGTTGCAAGGAGCTAAATGGGTTGAGCATAGAATAAATCTAAAAGAAGATGCCAAGAAAAAGGTTCAAAAGCTTAGGAGGTTGGGGGTCATTCATGAGAAGGCACTTCATGAAGAGTTGACGAAGCTTTTGGAAGCATATTTCATCTTTCGAGTGGAGGAGTATGAATGGGTCTCTCGAGTTGTTATTGTGCCCAAAAAAAACGGAAGATTTAGGATATGTGCTGATTTCAAACCTTTGAATGCTGCCACAAAAAGAAATCATTATCCACTACCCTCCCTGGATGAAATCCTCAATCAAGTTGCAGGTCATGAACGTTATTCAATCATGGATTGATTTTCTAGATACTTTCAGATCTTGATAGCGATTGAAGATCGATTGAAGACGGCCTTCATAACTCCTTGGGGTTGTTTTGCCTACAAAAGAATGCCTTTTGGGCTAGTTAATGCATATGCTACCTTCCAAGGATGGATGAATAGAGTGTTTGGTCCCTACTTGGGTAAGTTCATTCTCATTTTCATGGATGACATTGGGTGTTATAGCTCAAGGATCACACATTTGGAGAAGTTGAGGTTGTGTTTTGAAACGCTTCAACAAGAGGGTGGGCAACTCAACCCAAAGAAGTGTAAGTTTGCTTATGCCAGAGTCCATTTTCTAGGGCATGTGGTTTCCCAAAATGGAATAGAAGCTGACCTAGAGAAATTCAAGGCTTTATTTCTTATGGATCCGCCCAGCAACGCAAAGGATTTGGCATCATTTGTGCATAAGCTCAAATACTTGTCATGTTTTTTTTGGATGCTATGTTAGTATGTGTATCTTCTCCCGAAATTGAGTCAAAGAGTTCAAGGGTTTGAGTGGAATGAAGACATGAAACAGGCTTTTGATGGCATCAAGGAGGTATTGTGTACTTTACCAACAATGAGTCGTCCCGACTTGCGGTCGATTTTCTATGTATCTATCAGTGTGGGGTCAGTAGCTTTTGGGTCGGTTCTCTTACAAAAGCAAGGAAGGAACTTCAAGCCAGTCTATTTTGAGAGAAAGATGAAGAATGTAAGAGAGTTCTCCTACATGCAAATGGAACATTTGGTATTCGCTTTGGTTCTTGCTTGTCGTAGGCTTAAAACCTATCTGTTGCCCCAAAAGTTCTATGTGCTCACCACATCGAATCTTTTTCCGGATGAGTGGACTTTGGAGCTTCAAGAGTTTGAGTTTGAGTTTAAAGTGGATCATTCTGTTAAATCTCACTTGGCAGACATAGTGGTACATAAGGGGGGGGTAGTCATTAAGAACCCAAAAGGCAATGTAATCTTTTCTAGAGCTTCCGATCTTGATGAAGCTGAAAGTAACAATGAGGCCGAGTATCTCACGCTTTTCCTTGGGTTGAAGCAGTGTGTTGAGTTTGGACTGAAGAGGGTCATTGTAAAAGGGGATGGATTGCTAGTCATGAATCAATTGCTTGGTTTGTGGAATGTTAAGAAAGACAATTTGAAGAAGTGGTTCTATGACATCAAGAAGCTTTTGCATGAGTTTGAGAAGATACAGTTTAAGCATGTTCCTCGTGAGCAGAATAAAGAAGCTGATGAGTTGGCCAGGGACAAGTTGGATGCCTTGGTAGCTCCTTTAAAGGTCAAGGAAGCCTTGTATGCAGGAAGGGAATCGTTGCAAGATGTAGAAGTATTTCTTGGTAAAGGGCAATGTCCAGAGGGCATGTCAAAGATTCGTCATAAGAGAATAGTTGCAAAAGCAAGAAACTACACATTGGTAGGTGAGGATCTCATGCTTTATGGCAAGGACAGCATTTTGAAAAAAGTGCCGTACAAAGAAGAGATAGGCTTGATTTTGGAGCACTGCCATGAAGAAATAGGCCATCAAGGCAAGGATCAGGTTGTCTTTCGTGTTTTAAGAGCAGGTTACTGTTGGCCCTCTATGATGAGAAATGCTTATTTTTGGTGCAAGTCATGCCATGAATGCCAAGTGTTTGCAAATCAGAAGCTTTTGGCTGAGGCTCAAAAAGCTATAATGTCTTTTGATGCATTTGCAAAATGGGGAGTAGATGTTGTAGCTGCTCTCATGGAGAAATTGAAAATTCAGCATATGCATTCTTCTCCTTATTACCCACAATGCAATGGGTTGGTTGAGAACTGCAATGGTCAAATTGTGAAGATGCTATCAAAGTATGCTAGAGAGCATCCTAAAGAGTGGGACTTGAACTTGGAAAAGTGTTTGTGGGCTTATAGAACTGTGTATAGAGTGTCAACACAATTTATACCATATGAACTTGTTTATGGAAAGGAATCTCTTATGCCCATACAAGTGCAGTTGGATGCCTTAAAGTTGTTGTGTAGAATGCAAGGTGAGCATAATGACAAGCTGCAAGAAAGAATTCTTTCTCTAGAGTTGTTGTGAATGAATAGAGAGAAAGCCAGTGATTATTATCCTCAACAAGCAGAGACAAGGATGGAGAAAATGAATAAGAGTCTGCCAGAGAAAGAAATCAAAGAGGGAGATCTAGTGATGAAGTATGATTCTCGCTTGGATTTTACTTTTCAAAAGAAGTTGAGGGACAAATGGTTGGGTCCATACAGAGTGAAGCATGTATTTCCTAATGGCACCTATGAGTTCAAAAAGTTTTCTAGTGAACATTTGCGCTACAAAATAAATGGGTATCAGTTGAAGAAATATTTTGCGAGGGATGTGGTTCCAGATGCAAATAGTTTCTTGGTTGAGCATAAATGCTCTACCTAGAGGGTGGGCAATGATGATAGACCGCTTTTGGCGTGTACAAAGTGGCGTTTATATGCATGGTCATATGTATAAAAATATGTAAATACATGCATTTGGGAGATTTACAAAGTGGTTTCAAGTTCGAAAAAAGATGCAAAGTGTACACATTGTGAATAGTCAGGTTCGCGCGCTAGCAGTCGGACACATATACATGCCCGTATAGGGTATCAGGGCCTTGGATATGGTTTTAGGTGGCTTATTTTGGTTCTATTGAATGTGTTTGAGCTTTCTACAATGTAAATAATTCAAGTGACAAGTATGGGTACTCTCATCCCGCTTGAGAAGTTTGGGACATGCATAAATGTCTATTTACGGTGCCTGATCTACGGTGATGCGTGCACCGCCCTAGAAGTGGTTAAAAATAGAATTTGGGGATGTGGAAAAGTGTTTTGGGTATCTAGGATCAAGAGTGAAAAATTTGGTGAATTTTGGAGTCCGTTTGGGGTTTTTCTCGTGAAAAATGTCCGCCGGGGGTCAAAACTGGGCCAAAAGACGTCAAAAGATGGTCAAAAAAGGTATGAAATGGCTTAAAATTGCCACATCACTCACGGTTCCGTGATATTCTAGGCTAAGGGAGGACTTTGGAATAGCAATATGAGCACTTTCACCTCTCTGTGTGTGGGAGGAAGCAAGGTTCCTACAGGTGGTGTAGTGCAGTCCCGTCGCGTTCGCGTCCTGTTTTCGAGTGTGTGGAGGAGTGAATGAGAGTTTTCTCTCTTCAATTTTGCACTTGGGAGAGTCTATGGAGGTTTTGAGGTTTTCATGGATGTGTATGTACAAGGAATTGAGGGAAGAAGGTGCGGCTTTCTGCAAGACTATGTGACCCTGTATCGGTGCGATTAGGGTTTGCGCTACTCCAAAGAGTCCAACAGAGTGGAGTTTGGTGAAGCTTTTGCAATGGTTTGAGAGTGGCCTTTTGTGGCTGGAGTTTTTGGGTTTTTTATGTTTTTTATTTTATATTTTGGTCACCATCAAGCGTGATTTCAAGTGTTGATCACCTCGACTCACCTTGTAGTGTCTGCGGGCAGGCAAGGGCTTGTAAGTCGAGGCGTTTGGAGTTTGAATTGAGCTTGTGGGTAGAGTTTTCAGGGGGATTTTGAGTGGTGGTGTGTGTGGGTTGGAATTCAAGTAAATTCCTTGTGTGGTGTTGAGTTGTCTGGGTATGTGAGTGTGCGCACGGTGTCTTTTGCTCCATCAACGACATGGAGGTGGAAGAAAAAAGAGCAATGCCCTTCACGAGATGATCAATTGGTTCTACAAAGTTTTAGAACGGAGAGAGAGAGAGAGAGAGAGAGAGAGAGAGAGAGAGAGAGAGAGAGAGAGAGAGAGAGAGAGAAGACTAGAGAACAAAGAAGTTTGAAATGTAGAATAGGAAAAGTGGTTAGCTTGAGGCGATCACAATCATATCATGCTTCGAGTGCAAAGGATTGATTCCAACGCTCGTTGGAGACAACGCAACGTGATGGCACGCATTGGTTGGAATTTTTTTTTTTATACACTAACCATTTCTATTGTAAACATGCATTGTCATGCAAACTGACTTGGAAAGGCAACAATTATTAGTCCCATGGCTCGAGTCTTTTTTAAGTTTGAGTGATTTTATTAAGTTTTTTTAAGAAAATTAAAAGTATAAGTACTATATAAGTCAAAACTCACAAATTAAAGTTCATTTCTTGTTTGCACGTTTTAGAACGGTCCAGACGTACACGCACTCATATCATCTTGCACAACATGGACGATACACAAGAGCACACCACCATGCACAACCATGACATCACTGCCACTAACAACATTGAAAATCCATAACCAACACCTCATACACAATCCACTGCTTCAAATCCACATCCTCTACCCCAAGCGGATAATCCAACATAGCAACCGGCTCCAAACATCCAACCGCTCCCCCAACCTTCGACTACAAAGGATCAGAACACCATGCAGTAGATTTTTGGTGATCTCCAGCCACTGCATCATGCAAATCCCACACCTCTGTCATACCTCGGACCATTCACAGCTCTAAACATACCAGCACAAGATACAAGACCTAGAGCTCAAGCAAAAACAACATCTGGAGCTCAAGCAATGGTAGCGCATGAAGCTCAAGCAATGGCTGCACTTAAAGCTCAAGCAATCGCTACTATGCCGCGAAAATTCCCCCTGCGGGTCAAACAAAGGGTAATCACAATAATACCATGTGATATTATTTTAATAGCACACAATGCCAAGAGGAGGAAGAGAATAAGAGAGTTAGAAAAGAAAGAGGCAACTAATAGAGAAGCACAGAGATTGCATGAAGAACAAAGAAGGCAGAGAGAGAAGGAAGAATGGCAGAGAGCCGAGGCTGAGAGAGCCCACTTAGCTAATTTACAAGCACAACCAGAGGCAAAGAGGAGAGCGAAAGAGGATAGAGCTGAGGCCGGCCAAGAAGCAAAGGTTGGGAGCTCCAGACCTTCAAAAATTCCCGAGAGAGCAAAACAATGTGCGAAAAAGAAAAAGAACAAGCTCACACCTGAAGAGCAACAAGCCCAAGAGGAGAGGAGGAAAAGTACAAAAATGACCCTCCTCAATGGGCCCGACAATCAGCTCCTCGAACACCACCAATAGCGCAGAAGAAATGGAAATGGAAGCCTGGCACGGTTGCTCTATGTGAGATCCAAAAATATCAAAAGAGCACCGAGCCATTAATACCAAAGGCAGCTTTCTCTCGGGTGGTAAGAGAAATAATGGACGAATATTCAGATTTTGTTACACATATCCAACGTGCAACTCTGTTGGCCTTACAGGATGTCGTCGAGGACATTTTAATGCACTTGTTCCAAGATGGTGTATCTTGTATGGTGCATGCTAAGCGAGTTACTTTAAAAATACAGATCTAGCTCTAGCAATCAATCTGAGGAATGAAGGGTGCCTCCGTAAGAATTAGTTTCCCCATGTAACCTATGTTTATGGGATTTGTAATCTTTCCATATAATATGAATGAATGGATTTCCTACCATTTGCTGTAATTGTAATAGTTTATTGTGTACTTTCTGTTGTTGAAGTATTTGAATTAATCAAGTTTTTAGATTTCATCTCCTCGACCATCCAAGCACCGGCCGGGATGTGGGACGCTACCGATGAACATTTTGCAAAATGAAGCCATTTTGGGTGCGTACAAAGGTTGTGGGATTGCCAAATTGCACGACGATGACCAGCGGTGCCACACATGGCCAAAAAAGGCCTTGTGCGCCATGGCGGGCATGGACCACGGACCAAAAAAAGGCCCTAGTTAAAACTGGCCCATGCGCGCCGTGGCACACAGGACCTTTTTTCGGCCCGTGTGGCACTGTTGGTCATCATCGTGCATTTTGGCGGTCCCATCGCCTCCATATGCACCCAAAATGGCTCCGTTTTGCAAAATGTTCACCGGTAGGTGTCCCACATCCAGTCGGTGCTTGGATGGTCAAGGTGTGAACACGTTGGAAAAAATATTTTTTTTGGACAATATGTGCAATAAAAAAAAAAGTGCAGAAAGTGAACAAAAAAAATACAAAGGACAAAATTATTGTATATTGCTTTGGATATTACATCATGGCTGGTTGGTTTTCTTGTGAATTATATATGTAGGTATAAGGCGAATGACAGACTTGACACCAAAGGTTTTGACAATATCCTTTGGGTTTGTCACTCCTTGACCTAGGCTTCAAGCACAATGGGAGAGGACTGACCCAGGGTGATTTCTTGTAAAGGTATACAATGCCACCGTCCGATCCACCAAGATACACTTGTGAGAATTAAGGGTAAGGGAATCTTTAGCAAGGATGTCACTTAATGCTTTGCACTTGAGCAGCTCTGCAGAACCATGCTTGGAGAACTCTGTGTGAGCAACTCGGAAAATGGATGACCCTAGATGGCCAAGGTAGTTCCACAGGGAGCTATCTCTACCCATAGGAACGTTGCATGAACCTCCAGAACACATTGCAAACTTATCAACCTGGTATGCAGTCTGCAAAACATTTTAAACAACTTCAACACTTGCTATAGGATACAATAGACTAGCGATAAGGTTAAAAAGTGGTTACCTCAGTTTCTTCATGCATCGCTTCAAGATTTTTCCTTGTAAGCTTGATGCTAGAGGGATGTTCTCCACCAAAAATGATTGGCGGTTTGAGTGCATGAAAAGTGCTTTCCGGGATGCTTTCATAAAATGAGGCACATGATTTGATTTCCATAAAAGTATTTGCCACGGTTTGTACCAAATTTTGTTCGTTTTCACAAGCGAGGAATGAAAGTCTTGGTGGGACACCTTGGTCTTCAAAGTCAATTTGAAAGTTAACCTTCTCTTGCTTTCCACTGGGATCTTTATGCCCACATAGATAGCGAGCACTAAGAGCGACTCATCTTCTCTGAGTTGTAGTGTCTTTGCAATGTCATCAAGGAAAAAGAAGTGACGACCATCCACCACCACTGCATGCAAAGTGAGAATTTGGAGGTCAGGAACTTCCTCCAACACCTCGTCTCCCTCTATCATCCGATCTTCCTCCCTAGTGGAGCTAGGATCTGCCAGGAGGACGAGTGTCATAGATGCTTCAGCCTGCTCATCAACCTCTTCAATAAATTCATTTGATTACTCCACAATGTTTACAGGAGGTTTCTGGTTGGCCTTTTTCTTTGATTTTCCCTTCTCCATGCCCTCAAGCACAAGCAAGACTAGAACCATGTCCCAAGAGATGAATTGGGTGCCTATGCACCCCATGCCCAAGTCTATGAGGTCATCCTCATCCTTTGTCCTATAGTCCCGCTTAGTAAGCCCTTTTATAAACCTCAACAAGCGATAGTGAAAGTTTTTGTCGACCCCATAGAGGTGTTTGATAAAATCCACTGGCAACCACACCATGTCGGATCCCTCAAAGACTATTGCATATTCTTCCATGTTCTCCATCATGTAGTCAAGAAAGCTTTGGAATCCCTCTATATGGAAGTTAGCAATGGCATGCATGTCGATCGTCCCCTCAAACACACTGATTAGTTCATGTGCACGATCTGCAAGGCTTATCTTCTGTAGTTGTGTGAGAAGTGCATCAGAAGATGTTGCCATGGGTTTGTTCACGAAGAAGATGGGAAGAGAGATGAAAGCTAGTGTTTTGTGACTGTGAGAAATGAAGTTTAAAACCTAGAAAGTCAATTTTATACTCAGTGTCACTTTTTAAAAGCACTTACAATTAACGTCAAATTAACTCAAAACTACAGTTATAAATAAAATTACGCGACAAGCCATTGAAAGACATTCCCACTCCAAATTAAAGCACTTGCACATTTCAAACAGAATCTTGAACAAATTAAAAATGGAAAAGAGATTCAAAACGCCATATGTATTAATGGAAGCTAAATCTCTTCAGTTACAAGCTTTTACATTAATACATCATGGAAAACCAATGTTTTCACATAGAAAGATCTTCTCTTTTCTGGAACGAACAACCTTTTCATTGATTAAAAAATATATTGATTGGGAAAGGTATATCTAAGACTAAGATACTTGCAAAAGTGATTGAGATTCCATTCGTTATTCATCGAGATGTCGTGCACTAGATTGTCATGGAGGCATATTTGTTGCAAATCAATTGATTCTCTAGGAGCAACATCAGAGTCTAGTGCCTCCCATTCTCCCTTTGTCAGCTTCCATCTTCTGTAGGTACAAACAATTTGGCAAGCTTTGCTTTTCAATATGGTATCTACACGCCACATTCTCAACAACTACAGAGCATTTGATTGTATCTCCTGGTGGTTGACCACCTTAGTCTCCCATCCAACTGCAAGGAAGCCGTTGGTCGCACTTTCCCCTTTGCAAGTTCACATTGTTGGTGTCCTTTAATTGAACACTATGCAATCGAAAGATAAACATGAACACATGAAGCGACATAAACCAAGTTAGGGAAGCTTTGTAAGAACCATAGGTGCACTTCATTATTGAATGCATATCCGTCTTAATTCTTCTTTTGGTTGTTGTGATCAAGGCACTAGCAGGCTTAGGCCATTCCATACTCTGCAAGGTTGATGGATGAACCGAAGAAATATTACCATACCCAGCTTGCCTAGGTGTTACATAAGTATGGTTATAAAAAAAAATGTCCCATGAGACAAGCTCCGCAGATGGACAACTAGCATAGAGCAGCATGCCAAAGTCAACGTGGATGGTCTCAAAAGTTCATGTGAAGGACTCTACAAAATCAGATGGAAATACATCTGCAAGCATGAATAAGCAATGAAAACCTTATAGACATCGAAGCAATATATACAGCAGAAATACAAAATATACAATCTAAAAACTTGACAGAGGAATGAAATTACAGTTTGCAGGAAACCTGGATGGAGCCATTGTTGTCTCTAGCTTCAATTTGTGAAGCAACATACATATGTTGCACCTTTGCAAGTCGCTTGTCCCCATGGGCTTGCTTGAACTCAAGATTCTTCCCTTCCAATGGTGTGCTCAAGAAGCCATGTGTCTCCTTGAGACCTTGTGTGCACCTCTTGAGCTGGGCTGCATTGTCACCCACATCAATCATTTTAACTCCATCATCACTCAACATCCACCGTCCTGTATATTGCTACATAAAATGGAGTCAATGACACTCCTAGGTTATTGAGTACTAGATGATGCCATGCGGAATAGTGGCACAACCTATAGACAAACACTTATGATTAGACATTGCACATCCATGTTCTCAGCTGTAGAGAGCAAGATTCTTGATGGTACACAAAGATGAAGGATGCCACTTACTGCTATACTGCTCCACCTGCTTGTTGGCTTAAATGGGGAAGAAAATGCTGCAAATCTTGAGAGGAAAGTAGATCCTCTCTAGAGAGCACAATGGAGAAGGACCAAGAAACCTGTTGAGGATATAAAGAGGGATGATCTAGCAGAAGGATATGCTGCAGATCTTCATCTTTAGGTAGTGGTGTTTAGTGAGGCTCATGGAGAAATGGAGAACTTCAGCTTGAGGAGAATCCAGCAAGCTTGAGGAGCATGCAGTAAGCTTCAGGAGGGAAAGGAGGTTCAAACTTTTGTTGTAAAGCTTTTGGGAGGGAAAACTGAAAGAAAACTCTTGCAAGGTCAAGTGAAGAGAAGTGAGAGATGGGACAAAAGAGAGAGGGAGGGAATGATCAGCATGTTTTTGGAGGGACTCCTTTTTAGGATCAAGGAGGGGAGAAACTCACAGCCACGTGAGAGAGAAAGGATTGGTTTTTATTCACCTATCTAGAGAAAAGTTCAATTTTTTGAATTTATAAGAGATTTTCTCTTTATATTTTATAAAAGAGTACAAGTTTGACCACTTACTTTTAGGCCCTACCATACCCACCATTTCAGTCCACATGGCATCCACTCATTTTTCCCTTCCATAATCTCCTTTTTAATCCCATGGCAAATAAAGAGGCCCCCTTAGACCCCATTCCCTTCCTAATGTCTGGAAAAGAATCTACAGCTTGACTTGTTGCAAGATTTCACAATGAGCAAACACGATGCACAAGACAAAGCTGGGGGACATCATGTCTCAGCCTCACAATAAGGCCACCTCTATCACCCACCATGACAGAGCATCCATCACTAGCAAGTCATACAAGATTTTTCAAAGCCAATCGCATATCCTTTAGCAACTTAAGGAGAGCATCATACTTGGCTTCCGCTCCTCCATCGTCAGTTCTTATGAGTTTCACAAAAGTGACATGATTGTCCCCCTTCCCTCCGTGTGAAAGCATGGAATGGTGGCTCAAATAGCTGTGTCCATGGACACCTACTATCAAAAACTTTGGCCTACAATTAGACATGAATTCACATAAAATTTCTATCATGATATATGTCAATGGATAGCTCTTAAAGAATAAAATGTAGAAGTACAATCACTTATAAATTTTATTTATTTTGTATTCTTTTTTCCACAAGATTGTTTTTGTGATATGCTATCTAATAGCTTAAATATCATTCCACCTATTCATGCTTTCACCCCTCCCTCTTTAAGATAGCTAACGTAGACAATCAAGTGTCCCTCTTTGTCGTGATCAATACTATCATCAACCATTATGGAATACCAAGGACTTGCTTGGATTTCTCTACATAGAGCATTCCAAAGAACATCCCTGATTGCTTGTACAACTCTATTAATGTAAGTTCCATAATTTGCATGGTGTGGAATATTTGGAAGGCCTTGCTCAATCTGATGAAAGCAAATCTTCTCAAAGAGCTCCATCGGACCAGCAGACTTCACCACAAAGTACGCTTGCCACATAATTGTGTTGACACGTACTTTCTCCTTGTCTTCAAAGGTGGCCACATAATTAGGGAGCGGGATGCAAATCCGCTTTTCCTTATTTGCCCACTTGATGTGGTCATCCGATTCACTATGCTCAATCAAGGCTAGAAGCTGGAATGTGACAGACCCTTTTTTTGCAAAAGGGTTCTTGTGCTTGGAATAAATACACCACTCACATTTAATTCTCAACATCCCTTCAACAACCACTAGATAAGCCCAAGGGTGCTGAAGTTTCCAAGCTAGTCTCCATCTTCTTTGCTTCTTAGACTTAGAAGATGATTCCAAGCTATTGGGATCTTGCACTTTTGGACGAACTTACTCATCGTCTTCTATGTCTATCTCTGACCCATCTCCAAAGAGCTGTTCTAGCACTTGGTCTCATTGTTTTTATAGTTCCCTCTACTTTCTTTTGGTTCTATCTTCCACAGGTTTGTAAAAGCTTGAGAGATCTACTTGCTTCTTTTTTTTATCAATATTTTTTGTGCCCATAATTATAGAAATCTACACTCATACTCACAAAAGAAAATTTATTTTTATTAAAGATGCATGCTATCTTACAATCAGCTCACCTTCAATGAAACACATTTGAAGGGAAAAGGAATTATAGACTTCAAAAGAAAGTTGACATACCAGCAAATAGAAAATGCCTTGATCTTTGAGTCGATACAAAGCCACAATCCAAAAGACACCTTGATAAAGATTTAAATTCTTCAAGTTGAACTTTGAGGCTGCATAAGCAAAAAGAATTTATGTATGCGACAAGGTTTGGACTGTATGAAACAAAAAATTGTGTTTATAATCAATCATAACCTATTAAACTTACACGTAGAAAAAAGATGAAAAGAGTGTTACATAGAAGAGATGATATTGAAAAGTGCAAAAGTGTCGTGTTTTGGAATTCAAAACAACTTGAATAGTCCATCAAAAACACAAATTTATTGATATGCATATACAATAGACCAAAGATGCTACACAAGTGATGTCTCATCTCTCCCTATTTTGAACAAAGTTAATGTCTCTTTCTATTTCTTTTATGCATACTTATGTGATAGACCTCTCACCTATTGAACTTGCACGTGGAAAACAAATGAAAAGAATCTTGATTTTCTCCTTAGAGACATCATTTGATAAAGTCTAATATTGTCTGTTAACATATTTGTGACAAGCAAAACCTTGATAGTCCATCAAGCACACATAGACATATTCGACTTCTTATAATACAAACAAAATGCATCTTCATGTTTGATCATCAAAACATGTAGAGCTTGTATCTAGAAAAAACTTCAACAAAGTGTTTGTATAAGCTAGAGTAATAGTGTAGGCTCAAATATCCTAAAAAACCCTTGCAACCCCTTTCATTTTGATCCATTGTGAGGCTGGTAGGAAACCTCTCAAACAAAATACATGTGCCCGCAACAAGTATGCCACAAATGTCTTGATGAAAGTTTTCGAATTTCAAGAGAAACGTATGTAATAAGTGCTGATGAAGAGGCCATTCTCTACTCGCGAATCAGTGTGCCTTGCATACAAACATTGAGGAAAAGTTATAATGTCAAAAATCAAATGAGCACAGCTAGAAAAACTTACCAGGACTCAGCAGAAGACAGAGCAAGGTTGTGATTCTAGGCACGGTTCAAGGGTTGAAAGATGGACTACTTCATGTCCTAGGAGCTGCTAATGCATGGATTGTAGTGCATGTCCAACATGGCTCGAGAAAATAAGCTGAGTTATTTTTACCCAATGCGAAGGGTAAGCCTCTCACTTCTAACTGTTTAGAACTAAGGTCACAAACTAAAAGTTTCTTGCCTTCCACCTGAAAAAACAAACCCACATGAGCAGAGAGAGAAGCAGCAAGCCTATAAGTTTGAGCTCGTCACCAAAGGGAGGTGGCCACTGTTACCATACACATGTGGTAGTGATGTGTGTGAACACACTAGGACCACCGGGGCATTTTTTCCCTCTTTAGGAGGTTTTTTTTTTCCGTGCATTGTATATACACCCATCACTCTAGGGCTATCTATCTTTCCATTACACACTAAGTAACACACTCTCTATCGAGTGCCTTGAGCTTCCTTCATCTTCTTCAAGCTGTGTGCGTTTCTCTGCAACCCTAATTCCAACAATTGGTATCAGAGAAGGTTGCATCCTCCCGGGTTTAGTCGCCAGTTGCTCCAGCAAACGTCTGCTCAGATTTTTTATTTGAGCTCATTTCGGCTTTGTTTCCACTATAGGCAGCTCTGCACAGGCAATTTTGTCATTTTGTGCAAAATTTTTGTCAGTGTCGTTTTCTACATAACATGTGCCTTACAATCTTCTACGGTGTGTGCTATATAGCACGTGTTGTTCCCGCTCTGTTTCTCAATATTGGAGCAGTTTTTGCATCAGGTGCAGCATTTACCATGGCTGACAACAACACAGATGTCTTCAAGATGTTTGCTACTGAGGACAGGTTGGATAGGGACAATTATCCTATGTGGGCTTATATGATGCAACACGTTCTTGTGTCAAAGGGCGTCTAGAATATTGTGCAGGGAATTGATGTACGTCCTGGTTCTGAGGATGTAGGCAATGTTGAGGATGTTGTAGGCCTTGCTGCAAGGATTGTTGCTATTAGAGTTGTTTTGCCTACGGCAGAATAATCTCGTTGGGATGTAAAGGATGTGCAGGCTCATGCATTGATTGCATTGCCTGTGAAGCGCACCATTGTTCCTCACATCCGTTCAGCATAATTTGCAAAACAGGCTTGGGATATTTTGGCCGGTCTTTATGCAAGTTGCAATGACAATTGCTTTGCTGCGTAAAAGGCTGGAGTCGAAGATTATGCATGAGGAGGATGATATGGATACTTTTCTTGCTGATGTCAAGGATATCAATGAGCAACTTATTTCTGCAGGTGAAATCATTTCCGACAGTTCCCTTGTGCAGACTGTTCTTGATGCCTTACCAGATTCTTACCAGACTTTTGCTAGTATTTGGAGACTTATGACCCAAGGAAATCCTGAAGTTGTCAAGTTTGATGCATTATGCACATTGTTGTTGCAAGAGTCACTTTCCAGAAAAAACAGAACTAGGCAGCGTGCAGTTGAACAAGCTTTTATTGCTTCTCAAAGAAAGGGTGGTAACAACAATGCAACCACTTCATATGGTTCTTTTGCGACTGACAAAAGTTCTATTCCTAATGCCTCTGTTGGCAGCAATTCATCTGGAAATTTTGGTGATAAGGGCAAAAATAATATGCGTTGCCATTATTGTAAATCTAATGATCACTTGATCAAGCAATGTCCTAAGTTGAAGGCCAAAGAGGCTAAGAAGAAAGAGCGTGATTCCACTGCAAATGCTAGTTCCACTACAAATGTAACCATTGTTGAGTCTTATGTGAAAGGAGGCTGTGATGTTGATGTTGATGTTGATGCAGAATGGGCTTTTAGCACAAAGTGCACTTACAATCCTGTTGTCCATGATGCATTCTTGTTAGCTGCTACAGATTCACATGTGTGGTATTTCGACAGTGGTGCTACAAAGCACATTACCTCACATTGTGAATTGTTCACCTCTCTCATATTCTGTCCCTCATGGGAATTGAGTCACTTGTGCCAACAATGCCTCTTATTTGGTTCAGGGAGATAAAAAGATTGTGCTTATTACTGCTAATGGCAGTTATTTCACACTTGTTGATGCACTTTATGTACCTGGGATCAAGAAGAATCTTTTTTCTGTATCTGCACTTGCTAGACTTGGACTTGTAGTCAAATTTGTGGATGATAGATATACGGTTCATGATCTCAATTTTGGTGATGAAATCATTGCATCATGGATTTTGTGCCATGGGCTGTATAAGCTCACTTTGTATGACAAGTGTGGAAAAAAGTTTGCAAATGCAGTTGCAGATTCAAGGGCTATTTCAGATGCAAAATTATGGCATGCACATTTTGGTCATCTCAATTTTGCCAATTTGCTACGCTTCCAGAAATCTGATATGGTTGCTTCTTTACCGCCTCTTGAAGCACCTGCCAAACATGTTTGTGAAGGCTGTATTTTGGGTAGCATTCTAAGTTTCCAAAGGATGGTTCAGTTCGGGCCACAAGAAGGTTGCAACTTGTGCGTAGTGATGTTTGTGGGCCCATGCAAACTCCGTCCTTGGGCAATTACCTTTACTTCGTGACTTTCATTGATGATTA
Source organism: Adiantum capillus-veneris (assembly GCF_014529385.1). Classification (NCBI taxonomy): domain Eukaryota; kingdom Viridiplantae; phylum Streptophyta; class Polypodiopsida; order Polypodiales; family Pteridaceae; genus Adiantum; species Adiantum capillus-veneris. The sequence goes on along the minus strand of NC_140935.1, from coordinate 53,076,016 downwards.
CTCCAGGCATGCATGGGTATTTCTGCTTAAAGAAAAGTCCAAAGTTTTTATGTGCTTCAAACAATTTATGGCTAAGGCTGAAAATGTATCAAAATGTACTATGGGCACCCTACGTTCCAATCGAGGGGGGAGTATATGTCTCATGAATTTAATGCATTCGTGGCTAGTCGTGGGATAAAAAACCAATGTACAGTGCCTTATACACCTCAGCAAAATGGTGTTACTGAGAGGAAAAATAGGTCACTTACGGAAATGGCACGATGTATGGTCAAAAGTCAAGCTTTGCCGCATTCTTTTTGGCTTGAGGCCATCATGTGTGTCACTTATTTACTAAACAGGTGTCCTACGAAAGCTTTGCAGTATATTACTCCATATGAAGCATTTCATGATAGAAAGCCTTCTATTGAGTACATGTGTGTTTTTGGTTGTTTGGCATATGCTTTGCTGCCACAAACACAGTAGAGAAAATTGGATGATAAGGCTGTCAAATGTATTTTTGTTGGTTATAGTGCTGAAAGCAAAGGTTACAGTTGTATCATTCGCAAACAAAGCGTACTTTGGTTTCACAAGATGTAGTGTTTGTGGAAGATTCTGTTCAACCCTTGTTGTCATGTACTAGAGACAATAATGTAAGCTTTCAAGACATTTATGACACTTTGTTGCCTCTTTTTTGTGGTGGAAATACAAATGTAAATTCCAATGAGGCAAATGTACAACCTATGGGAGTTTTTGAAAATGTTACAGATGAGCCTCTTACTGATGCAGATGTACATGATGTACTCGATGAGAAAAGGGCTGAAAATGAGCAGGCTAGAGGTATGCCAAAATGGCTGGTGCATACATTGCGTGACAATAAATTGGATGCACCTTTGTCTAGTCATACTCTTTTAGGCTCTCCCCGTGCATCTTATGCATCAGATTGTTATTCTTTGGCTATGTCTAGCTTACATGATGTTGAGGAGCCTCTGTCTTTTGATGAAGCACAAAATTCAGAGAATTGGATGGCTGCCATCATGCAATCAGAATATGATGCACTTATAGAAAATGACACATGGACTTTATGTGATTTTCCTTCTTGCAAAGAGGCCATTGGTACAAAGTGGGTGTACAAGTTGAAACGCAAGCCGGATGGTGAGATCGATCGCCATAAGGCTCGACTTGTTGCAAAGGGTTATGCACAACAAAAAGGCATATATTACGAAGAGATTTTTGCTCCCACTTGTTGTATGACTACTGTATATTTTCTATGTGCATTGGGAGCTCATTTTGGTTGGGATGTACATCAATCACACATTGTTACCGGTTTCTTGAATGGTGACATATTTGAGGAAGTTTATGTTAACGCAGCCTCGCGGTTTTGTCAAGAAAGGACAAGAGGACAAAGTGTGCAAATGTAAAAAGGCTTTGTATGGGTTGAAGCAATCTCCTCATGCTTGATATGAGAAAGCTGACACTCATTTGGTCAAACAAGGCTTTCGTAACAGTCCATCAGAAAGCACATTGTATGTAAAGCGTGAGGGTGATGTATTTCTCATTGTGGTTCTTTATGTAGATGATTTGCTGATCACTAGACCAAATGAGAGATATTTCTGAATTTAAGGCTGATTTGAATGTTACTTCAAGATGAAAGATTTGGGTTGTTGCATCATTACTTGGGTATACAGTTTAAGCAGTGTGATGGTGGTATTGCCTTGTGTCAAAAAAGTTACATAGAGACATTGCTATGTAAGTCTCGACTTGAGGATTGCAAACCTATTGCCACTCCCATGGAAACAGGTTTGAAATTAAGCCTTCATGACGCTGGTCATCCTGCTGATGTCACTCTTTACCAAATTGTTGTTGGATTCCTCATTTATGTATGCAATAGGAGGCCAGATATTCAGTTAGCAATCTCACAAGTCAGCAGATTTATGCATAGCCCAGGGTCTAAGCACTGGCAGGCTATCAAGAGGATTTTCCGCTACCTTAGTGGCACTTTACATCTTGGCTTGTTTTATCCCAAGGGGAGATCATTGCCACTAGACTTACATGATTTTTCTAACTCAGATTGATCATTGCCGCCAGACTTACATTCTTTTTTGGACTTAGGTTGGGCTGGTTGTTTTGACACACGAGTGTTGACAAGTGGTTTTTGTTTCGTGCTTGGCAATTCATCTATATCATGGTTGAGAAAGAAGAAACCTTATGGCCACTTCCAGTTGTGAGGCTAAGTATAGGGAAGTCTTCACAGCTACGATTGAGTGTGTATGGTTCAGCCACCTTATGGTTGATTTGGGTGTTAGATAGGACACTGCCAACACTATCTACACTAGCAATCAGAGCGCATTGGCAGTTGCAAGGAACCCAATTTTTCATGCTCGCACAAAGCCATTGAGGTGCATTGCCACTATGTCAGAGAGAGGCTCTCAGCAGGAGAGATCAGTTTGGATTATGTGCCAACACAGGACAACCTTGCAGATCTTTTTACAAAGGCATTTTCTTATGAGAATCTTGAAGCTTTCCGCAAAGCTTTGGGCTTCCTCCCCTTTGTGGACTGATCATGTCCTCAGGGCATGGCACTTCCCTTTATTAATGTGCCAACTCTCGTTCACTGAATCACTCCAGGAGGGATTTGTTACCATACACATGTGGTAGTGATCATCACTCTAGGGCTATCTATCTTTCCATTACACACAAAGTAACACACTCTCTATCAAGTGCCTTGAGCTTCCTTCGTCTTCTCCAAGCTGTGTGCGTTTCTCAGCAACCCTAATTCCAACAACCACTTTTGCCAAGCTTGGTTTTTCTTGGGCTCGAGCCTCGACTTTGATCTGTTTTACTCTAAAGCAAAGCAAGGCTGTTTCCCTTGGATGGAGCCTACCAATGCTTGCAATCAGAGAGAGTGACTGAGAGATGATTGAGGACCAAGCTTCGCGAGTAGATGGCGGAGAGCAAGGGGTTCCGGAATCGCGAGGAGATGGCAGACAGTGAGGAATTCAGGTTGTGGTTTTTTCTTTGCCCCTGCTTTTCAAAAATTAGAGAGAGTATGTCTAGTCTGTCTCACTTACATGTTTCAAAATTGGCAAGCATTTAAAAAAATATTGTCCTATGTAAATTGTAATATTGCTCCTAGATACTATGAACCTATGCTCCCATAAGATATTAGACCTTAAAGGTCACTTACTAAAGCTACCCTTCCTGAGGAAGGGTTTGGAAAGAGCAACCCTTCCTGCATGAATGGTTTTTTGGCCAACTGCCCCTTCAATGGGAAGAGATAAAATCTTTTTTCCATGCACATGCAAGGATATTGGCAAAGAAAGGACGAGTAGGGTTGCAATTTTCAGGCCTGCTTTGGTGCTGCTTATTTTTGGTTCCATAAGTGAAGAATTAATTCAACGAATAAAGGTTCATCAAATCATCATTGAGTGTCTTGCAAAGCTAACGTCATGATAGGGGATCCTAAGTACTTATGCTAGTATAAATGATATGTGTGTTAATAAATAACGACATGCATACCATTGAACATACCCATGGCAATTATATCATTGGTTATGACAATGTCTATATTGGTACAAGAAGGGGTTTTAGAGGCACACCTTTAAAAAGAAGGCGTGGCATAAGCGGCACCTTAGTGTGCACTATGGCATGAACAATGCCAAAAATATAATCCAAATTTGAATGTTTTGTCATGACATCGCATCGAGTCATTGCTTTTGCAATGCACTCGTGCATTGCATTGTGCCTCTCTTATATGTGACATGTGCAGTGACACTTGCAAACTAGAGGGTGTCGCATGAGAGACGCCTGCAACAACTAAAAAACATATGAGATCTCGTGGGTGGATTCATTCCTTGGTGAAGCTAGAGAGAGAGAGAGAGAGCCACACGCATGCTCTACCCCTCTCCCCTACCACACACACATGCACAAAGCAAAAAGAGAGAGACAAAGAGATGAAACATAGCATAATACTATTTTAACACCTTCACAAGGCCAAAATGACTTATACGACCAAAACTTACAACCGTATTAGATGTCATATAATCATCTAAGATTTAAAGCATAAAAAGAAACATCCTAGATCCTAGAACTATCCCACTAGGACAAGCTTCATGAAAATGAAGCTTGTAACCAAGTAGGATACAATCTCATATTCCAAACTGTACAATGGCGGTATGGCAAAGAGGAGGACACTCTAATAGGAGGGGCCAAAAATGATGAGTCATCCCGTGAACTCGCATAGGCCACTCTAATAGGAGGGGCCAAAAATGATGAGTCATCCCGTGAACTCGCATAGGCCACTCCAGCATAGCATCTGTCTTGTCTATTGTGAAAAGTTGAGGAGATGTCACCTAGTATGAGCTATGATACCCTGTATCCTCATGTCTGCACGTCGCGTATGCAAAGATCTCCAAGGCCTCAGTTGTCTCAAACAACTAAGATGGACTACTCAATCAAAAAATATGGCCTATCGAGGGGCTATATAGTACTCTCACTCAATACTATCCTAAGTGGTGCTAGTGACAAGATCCCTAAGCTCTCTTGGGGTTGGTGCTTTGTGTGTCAACATTCTGCTCCTCAAGACTATCTCTTTAAATCGGCATACCTCTAGAAAAAAGGCCCCTACGCATAGTTGGTCTATATAGTCCATCTTTGGTCCCCAACCATGCAAGAGATATGTATCCATGTATCTCGCTCACATTATGAAGGCATCATCCGTTGTCGTATTTTGACACGTACATAATGTGAAAAGATGCAAATAAAGTTTCTTTTATGGGTTTTTGATGCATGGGAACAATGGTAGCAATGTGCATATTTGTCAGCTGCTTGTTGACGTTGTGGAGTGCAAATGGTGAATAAAACAATGCCTCTATAGACTAGCACACAACAAGTCATCGGAAAGATATACTAGGACAACACCAAAATCGCTTGCAATAAACACCTTCTATTGAGGCACCGGTTGGAATTAGAATATTCTAAGAGCATTAAAGCATAGCTTGGCTCAAGTAGATGTCCGTAGACTATTCATATGAAGAAAACTGATGTAAAATGAGAGAGATATGGCTTCCCAAAGATGAGAGGGTCTTCACAAGAGCAAAAATATGAGCTCTCTGGAATAATTTCTCTTGTTGCAGGTGTCGCAACTATTCTTATGGGAGAGATTTTTCCCTTTTATCAAAGGGTAATCTTTCTCTCTCCTTAGCCATCAAGGCTCCCTCCAAATCTGTAAGGTTTTCAGTTTCTGAAACCTTAAAGATTGTATAAAGCTTCATCAAACTGATATGATTATTGAAAAAGCAATATAGAATTGTCCGACCGTCGCAAATATTGGTATTTTTGGAATCTTAAGCACAGTAAACCCTGGGCTAGAAATTTTCAGAATAGAATTCCGATAAAATCTGGAAAAGTTACGGCTCTGGAAGGTTACACTATAAATTTAATTAGTTAAGTAAAATTAGATGGTTTTAGTAATTATTATTAATAAAGACTTTCTTATCCTAAGGTTCTAGAATTACTGATATTTTCAATTTTCATCATTAAAAATCACTGAAATTAGTAAAAATCGATTCTGGAAGCTAGGGGAGCTATGTGGAGATGTGGGGAACCTTCTCGGGACTAGATTTAGCAGCAAGGGACGTTTTTAGAGCTACAGGGCTGCTTGGGATGCAAGTTACTGCCATTTTCTAGCTTGTGAATGCCCAGAAACCTATAAATATGACCCTTGCTTCACAATTTCAGGGAGACTCGGAGCCTTGGTACATTCTCTCTCATCTAGAGAGACCGCTACGTAGAAATCACTAGAGATCAAGCTCTAGTTGGTTAATTAAACGATAATTAGCCTAATTTTTCTTAATTAGCAAAGTTAGGTTAACCTATTTTTTAATAAATTGAAGATTAATCCTATGTATACTTAAAAATCCTCTCTTAATTAAATATTCTCTGCTGATTATTGTGATTAAGCTTAGGGATATTAAGCTAATTAATTAATATATCATATTAGGGCTGAAATTGTCTATTTTAGCCATAAATTAATGAGAATTATACTAATTAAGTTTAGATAATTATTAGAGCTGTGTTACAGTGTCATTATGTTAGGAAGATTTTCTTATAATTTTCTTAGTAATTTTCATAATTAATTAAGCAGAATTACACTATTTTTAAGAGAAAAATAAAGGAAAAAATGATCAAATTGATTCAAAATGATTTAAGATATCTATCAGAAGTTAATCACATCTTAGGGAACCCGTGAAAATTATATTAATCTCAGAAAATTAGTTTACCTAATTATCTTAGCAGTACACTCTTTTTAAGATAAATTAAAAGGCAAAAAATAGCAAATTGATTCAAAATTCTTTGAGATAATTATCAAAGTTTAATTACATATTAGGAACCTGTGATAATTATGTTAACCTCAAATAATTAGTTTACCTAATTATCTTAGCAAAATTACACTATTTTTAGGACAAATTAAAAGGGGAAAAATAGCAAATTGATTCAAAATGCTTTAAGATAATTATCAAAGATTAACTATATCTTAGGAAACCCATGATAATTATGTTAGCCTCAGATAATTAGTTTGCCTAATTATCTTAGTAGAATTACACTATTTTTAGGACAAATTAAACGGGGGGAAATAGCAAATTGATTCAAAATTCTTTGATATATTTATCAGAGGTTAATTAGATTTTAGAAAAATTGTGATAATTATGTTAACCTTAGATAATTAGTTTACCTAATTATCTTAGTAGAATTACACTATTTTTAGGAAAAATTAAAAGGGAGAAAATAGCAAATTGATTCAAAATGCTTTAAGATGATTATCAGAAATAAAATACACCTTAGAAAACCTAGGATAATTATCTTAATCTCAAATAATTAGTTTAACTAATCATCTCAGTATAATTACACTATTTTTAGGAGAAATTAAAAGGGAGAAAATAGCAAAGTAATTCAGAATGCTTTGAGATAATTATCAGAGGTAAACTACATCCTAAATAACCTATGATAATTATCTTAACTACATATAAATATTTTAGATAATCATCCTATTAGAAACCACTATTATTGATGATAAATTAAAGGAGGAAATTAGCTAATCATGTGCTATTATTACATGCTATTTATCAAAACTAGATTATAGAATAAAGAGGCTGTGATAATTATGTCAAGGTTAGAAAAGTAGTACAGGTATTTATCTAAGTCATATTATACTAATTCTAGCAAAAAACTAAAGAGGGAAATTAGTAAATCATGTTATTTGATTACATGCTATTTCTCAGAGCTAAACTACATGATGAAAATGCCATGGTAATTATGTCAAGGTTAGAAACTTAGTATAGATATTTATTTAAGTCAAAATATACTAATTTTGACTGAAATTTAAAGGGAGAAATTAGGTAATTATGTTATATGATTACATCCTATTTATCAGAGATAGCTTACATAATATAAAGGTCATGATAATAATGTCAACGTTAGAAAAGGAGTATAAATATTTATTTAAGTCAAATTATTCTAATTTTAGTTGAAAATTAAAGATAGAAATTATATAATTAAGTTGGAAAATAATAAGATAATTACCAGAGGCCAAAAGTATCCTTATCTACTTATGATAACTATTCCATAAATTATTAGTAATTTTAGAAAATTAAAATTGACTAAAAGTCCTATTTTTGGCCAAAGATTAATTTAAAAAAATAGATTTTGCGATCAAATTTTTTTAGGAAAATTATAGTAAGTGTAAACCTATGATATCAAGTTGAGAAAATGAAATCTTTAAGAGAAAATAAATAGAATAAATATTAAGCCCAAAATAAGTAGATTCCAAGCTGAAAAGTCGATGGGAAAATTAAGAAAAAGATATAGAAAATTATAAGAAAATTAGGAGAGCTTAGAAAACCCTTAGGAAAGCGATGGAAAAAGTTATTATGCCTATATAGACAAATAAAAAATTACTAGGTCAAGAATTTACCAATTAAGACTATAAATTTAACCTTGGAATGGGTTATGGTTGAATACAAAGGTTAAGTCTAGATTTTGAATTATTTACCTAATGGTTAAACGTCCTTTTTATAAGGATAAGAAGTTATTGCACCTAAAAGGACCCGAGAAAATCCTACATCTGATGATGAGGACGTAGCTCCAAAGCGAACTAGAGCGTCGCACGACGACGAAGCCAGGCCTAGTAGTAGGCCTACGGAGGAGAGTCTTCAGGTGCCAACGCAGGAGCAGATGGCCAATCAATCCCATATGGGTTTTCCATTATTCAATTAAGTCTTTAAATAGTTTAAGTTCTTTTATAAGTTAACATTGCATACGTAAGAAGTGAGTAAGAATCAAGAAAGGAATAATTGACCAAAAATGGAAGGTAACTTTTAAAGTGCATTTGTTTATAATGTAGGAAAGAATTGTTTGGGTTAAAACTGGTTGAATTAAGAAAGACATGATTGATCATCCTTAAGACAGCTTGTCTCAAGACAGCTCCGACTCCTTAGTATAAATTCATGATAATGATTGGCTTTCTAGCCACGGATAAGTCAGTTACCCCCATGAACATTGAGTTTCTACTCCGTGTCATGTCTTGATGTTTCTACATAAGTTAGGATACCGATTTTTATCCTAGGGGAGCCGCCCAGTTATATGGACAAGTGGTTTGGTGTATGGACACCCGGAACCTTGGGTGGTGGTATATCCACTCCGTATTGTGAATAAGGAATGGGTGCCGTTTTTTTCACCCTTAGGTGATCTTGAGACAAGAAGAGTACTGGTCATGGTTATTATGGACAGTGTTTTGATTGAGAGTACCCTCTCTTAAGTTTAAAGATGTCTGTTTGCTAAAAGAATGTTTTCAATACTGTTTCAAGGGCTGTTTTAATAAAATCATGTTATAAAGAATAAAAGGAATCATTATTTTATTTGTGATAAGAACGTGGTAGTAATTCAATAACAAACAAATCATGTGTGAGTGCGGGGTGGTAAGTAGGGATTGACTAAGGTTGTGAATCATGGACGGATGGACCTGATTAGTCAAGTAACTATCCATCCTTGCACAATAAAACATTAAAAAACTTCTTCACTTGGAAGACGAGTCCACCAGCGGCTGTGCCCTCACATCTGTTAGGGGGAAAAAAGCATTGGTTGAGGATACCTTAGCCCAATTGTGGCAGTCATAGGGCCGAAATAGTTTTTTTGGACTTTTAATACGTTGTCTCGTTTTCGCTGCGAGACAGGACTAGGTCTTCTTCTAAGGCTATAGACCCAAGCCATTGTCAATGGTAAAGGTCTATTCCTTGGATTTTTCTTGTTTAGAGACTTTGATTTTATCAGACCTGGAGACCTGTCAAGGATCCCATCCCGATCTTGGTATTAGTGGGTTGGGGATCTCACAAAATCGTTGATTTAATTGGTTCATTTTAGGCGTCATTTTTGGAAAGAAGTGGCCCTTGGGGTCAGTGGCTTGAGGGACGAAGAAGCCTTTTCAAAAAATTTATTTAGGACCAAATTCAGATCCTCACGCCCGTGGGTAGGCAGGTTGTTGAATCGAGAACCTGAGTCTATTAGTGGGACTGATGTTCCAGTTTGAGGAATGCAAGAGGCATACAAACCTCTGCTTCTTCAAGAAGTTAGGGGGGTTTTTGATTCTCTTCGAGACCCCTTAGGATCCTTCACCAGCAAGCTTCAAACCCAAACAAATGTGGGGGTAAAGCCAAAGAAAGTGGAAGCTTTGTTATTGTTGTCATCTCCAAAGATACTAAACAGCTGGCTACTTTTATTCAAAAGGTTAAATATTTGTCTCAGTTCATACCTTTGGCATCACAATTACTCTACCCATTACAGGAAGTGGATAAGAATAATTTATTAGAGTGGACGCATGTTTGTGAAGAGGTATTTGAGAAGGTCATAGATGTTTTGAGTACAAGTCTCCCTATTATGCAAGATTTTGATTGAAAAAAGGAATTTTATGTCAATCCATCAGTAGAAGATGACGCTATTGGAGCCACGTTATTGCAAAGAGGGAAAGAATCACAGTATATAAAACCTCTCTATTATGCTAGTAGAGTAAAAATTCCTCATGAGAAAGATTGTTCTGAGATTGAGTTGGTGATGATAAGCATGGTGTATGCTTGCAGAAGATTTAGGCTTTATTTGCTGCAAAGGCTATTCACCTTTTCTACTAGTTACTCATACTCAAATATATCAAAGACAGTGATAATATAGGTTATTGAGCTGCAAGAATTTCATTTTCCTTTCTTGGTAGAAGAGAGAACTCAGCTACTCTGGATGATTTACTTATAAAGACACTCATGTTTTGGTTAAGAAAGAGTTTGTGCAAAGGAAAATGGTGGAAACTCCTGCTATTTCCAATGCTTCATTATTATTATTTGATGGTTCTTATAAAAAAATTCATGATGCTACATCAGGAGGAGTTGTCATCTATGATGTTAAAGGGAATCTAATAAGGAAACAAGAATTGAAGCTCGATGCAAAAATTAACACTAGTTTCGTACCAAAAAGGACACTTTAGTGTCCTTTTTTCGCGGATTTAATTAAAATGGTACATGAAATCTAGAACACAGCTCAAGAAATTCTTTTGCAAACTTATAAAATTTTATTCAAAGTACTCATAGAAATTGTAATCCCTCACTTATGATAGTAATTACACTCATGAAAAGAACCTATGCAAAACAGCATTCAATGTTTCATTAGAACTTGTACTCTAGCCTAAGAAAAAAATGAGCAAGGTGCATGCAATAATCCGTGGTAACTACTTATATATGTGTTTGATATTTTTGCAATTTTCATATAGGAAAAAAATCCTTTGTGACTATAATTAAATATAAAAAGTCATGTAGGTCAAATATGCAAGATTCCCAAATTCAATTAACGATCACAAAAGAAATTTAGTTCATCTAAATTTACAATGTCTTATGATTCATATATACTATATCTATGACTCCATTACATAAGGTGATAATTTTTAATGGTTATGCAAGACACATTTGGTGATTTATGGAATATCTAAAAAATTGCGCGTGTTGTAATTATGATTTTTTATTTATCAAAGATAAGCCTTAAAATAAATTCACTTTTGAATTTTTCTGTTCATCTCACTTATTTGTATACAAATATCTCATATGGACACAATTGGGAGATTTATATACACACTTTCATTAGTTTTCCATAGCAATTTTTTTTTGCAAGAAATTACACACTACAATTTTTTTTAAATGAGCTTAAATTACAAGATGCCTATGAGTTTGAACCCTTGAAAAATGCTTAGTTGATCAGTATTGACCTATAGATACATTATACACCTTAGTTGTTGTCCCATAACCTCATCATGTTAATGAAAGAGGCCTTGAAAGACCAAAATTTTCCTCTTTGTCAGCATTTTCAAGATTTTGGTCTTTTGATTATAACAAAAGCCTAGTCCCATAACTAGGTTACGAAGCTCACTTTCTGGCTATAATGAGTTTTTTCCTATCATACACCTTGAAATCTATGCAAAATCTTATTTTGATGAGAAGTTATATTAATCTATGAAAAATTTGTTCAAACTGCACTAAATTTCTATGATATTTTCATCTTAAATCTTATCATTATAATCTTAATTTGGTATTAATTTTGACAAAAGTAAAATTTGACTATGTTCTTCACCTCACAACTGACCTAAGATATGAACGTGACTTATGATTTTTTTTCTAGATTCAACAAATAATTATGACAAGTTGCTAGAAAAATAGGACACTTTAGTGTCTAAGGATATTTGAGTGTCCGATTACAGAACTAGTATTAATAATGAAGCAGAACATATGGCTCTTGAAATTGGTTTATACATCTATTTACAGTTGGGAATCAGACGTTTACAAATCAAAGGTGATGCCTTGTTGGTTGTTAAGCTAGTGTTGGGAGTGTGCAGAAATAAGAAACCTAAACTGAAGAGCTTGTGCTTTAAGGTAAAACTGCTACTCAAGAAATTTGAAGCATGGAGTTTGCAACATGTTGATAGGCCTCAAAATGAAGAAGCTCATGAGGTTGCTCAAGGAATGATTACAAGTGTGTTTGTGTTAAAAGTCGATACCCCTTTATATCATAGAAGGAAAGTGTTGTCAAAAGACGTGGATTTTTTGTTAACCGGTGTTTTGCCTATGGATATACCAAAAAGAAAGTACAAAATGCTTGATGATGTACTTTACATGAATTTAAATGACTTAGTGTTGCATCGTGTACCTTCGAAAGAAGAAATTTACAAGATTTTGAAACCATGAAGGATCTTGTGGAGGCCATTTTTCTATGAAAATTATGTTGCACAAAATCTTATAAGAAGGATATGTTTGGCCAAGCATTCAGTGAGATGTCAATCATTGGTGTCGATCCTGCTTATCATGTCAAAAAAAGGGAGAGAGAGTTTTGGAACCTCAGTTCCAAAAGACAATTTTGGCTTTTGATGTGTTAAAAAAATGGGGCTTTGATGTTGTTGACTGGTAAAAGAAATGCTTACATCTTGCTTAGAGTAGATATTTATCACATTGGGTAAAAGCTAAAGCACTCAAACAGATTACCAGTAAAGAAATGAGAAAATTTGTGTATGAGCATATATGTTGTAAGTTTGGTGTGCCATTGGAGTTAGTTTCTGACAAGGGACTAGGATTTAGAGGTGAGATGTTTGATTTTATGTGTAAGAAGCTTAATATACAACACAAATATAGTACCCCTTATTATCCACAGTGTAATGGTTTGAATGAAAGATTCAATGGAGAGCTGGTGAAAATTTTGACAAGAATGACTCAAACACATGGAAAAACTTGGGACTCAGATTACCTTGCGCTTTATGGGAATACATAATTGCTATTAAGACAAGTACAAGGTTTTCTCTATATAATTTTGTTTATCATAAGGAGGCTTTGTTGTCCATTGAGGTGGAAATTCCTGCACTTAAGCTATTGTCACTTGAAGATGAAGAGCAACAAGACACTTGGGAGTAAAGATTGTTGTTAGACAGAGCTTTAGCTTTGAATTATTTTGAAGAATTGTCTAAGAAAGCTCAAATTAAGATTAATGAATGTGTCAAGGATAAGGAAATTGAGAAAGGTGGTCTTGTGTTACGGTATAACAGCAAATTGGATAACACCTTTCAAAAAAAGTTTCAGATCAAATGGGAAGGTCCCTTTAGTGTGGTGATTAAGTTTGATAATGGAGCTTATCAGCTAGCTGATTTAGATGGTCTAGAGCACAAGTAATGTGTTAATGACTATAGACTTAAACAATATTTGGCACGTTTGATGATAGTTATAATAGATGAGATGATGTTAATGTAGGAAGAGAATGTGGAGATATAAAAGAATGCGAATGAGGTTTCTAGGGATGAGCTACAATAGTTGTTTACCCTAGAAATGTTTGCTTGTCATGAATAACTAAGTAGACTAGGGGGTTAGCAACCTATGTCAGATGGTATTTGATTGAGCATAAAGCCAATTAATAGAATCGAGATACTTGCCAAATTACACTTTGTACATATGTGTACATACCTCATCGCACTTTGGGAGTGGTTTGCTAAAACAGTTATATAGAGGTGTGTTTTTTTCCTACTTGTTTTCTAGCATTTTGGTTTTAACAAGTCCCTAGAAGATGGTTTTTGATGAGTACTTTCAGCTATGCTTTATAGCTCATCAATCGGATTTATACATCATGAGATATGTGTGTTTGAAATTGGCCGTTTTTACTTGGAAGGAGGTTGCAAGTGCATGTGGGAGATTGGTGATTGGGCCAGCATGATGACCTCTGATTTGGAAATGCTGAGGCTGGAGGCTTTTATAAGTAGCCAAGATCGTGGGCTTGAAGTTGTGATTCACGGCATGTCATTTGGTGGCCGGAGTAGTAAGCTACACCTCCGGGAAGTTACTCTTGCCTTGAGGTTTGCCTAGAAACTTTGTTGTGTGTGAGAAAGTTGGGGCGATTGTGGAAGGGATGCCATGAGGCAGTGGATTTATCCCAAATTGTGGGGTGTGAGAAGGGGGAGTAGGGTATAATGGGAGGATGGAGGCTCACTTTGACTTTGAATGAAATGAGAGAGAAAGACCTCTCTTCTCTTGGCCATGGGGGCTCGTGGGCTCCTTGGAGGTTTGTTCGCCCGCCTGTTCACACTGCTCTACCCACACGCATGGCTGAATCTTTTCCTTGGACAAATGTTTTTGAAAAGGCTCCTCGGCATTTAGGCCACTGTTTTCCAGCCCTCACTTTCCAAAAATGAAGCACAAAATAAACCAATCAAATGCAAGATTCGATGAGGCCCCTAATAACCGAAGAGAGAGGAAGATCATGCTTAACTAAAAAGGAAAAATTTCCCCATAAGAATAGCTCCAATCTTTGCAACACCTGCAAATATTCCACAAAGTTCATTTTTGGAGCTTTTGTGAAGACCTCTCACATTTGGAAGCCCATAACTTGCTTGTTTTTTATCGGATTTCTTCATGTGAATACTCTACAAACACCTACTCGAGCTAAGATATGCTCTTATTCTCTCATAATTTTCTAGTTCCAACTATAGTCTCAATAGGAGGGTTTTTCATATATCTCTACAGGTGCTTAACACAAGTGATTTCAGTGTTGTCATGGCATTTCTTTCGGACGATGTGTGCAGGCTAGGCTAAAGAGGCATTTTTTTTCTTCATTGTGTGCACTCCACAATGGGTGTCTCTTATGCAATCCCAATGAATTGAAATTAAATCGCTTAAGCGATGCTATTTTTGACATCAATGAAGTGATACTGTAACAATTTTGTTTTTTAGTGGTGGAGTTGAAGCTAGAGATGAGCTTCTTGACTAGGGAGCTTTCTCTCTCTCTCTCTCTCTCTCTCTCTCTCTCGCTCTCTCTCTCTCTCTCTCTCACACACACACACACACACACACGCATATTCTCTCTCTCTCTCTCTCTCTCTCTCTCTCTCTCTCACACACACACACACACACACACACACACACACACACACACACACACACACAAAAAGAGATATTTGTTCACAAGTGTATCTAGTGTGATAGTACACACTCTCACTACACTTTCTCTCTTTGTTTCTCTCTCACACAAATATACTTCCTCTCACTCTTTGAGACACACACATACTCTCTCTCTCTCTCTCTCTCTCTCTCTCTCTCTCTCTCTCTCTCTCTCTCTTGCAATGGAGAATGGCACACAAAGGATACTTGTCGTTGAGAATGAGAATCTCAAGAGGACACTTGAGATGCAAACAAAACGTTTGATGCAACTTGAAGAGGAAGTCAAGGAATGTAAACGCTCTCTTGTGGACTTGAATGCTTTGAAGGAGCGAATGAGCAAAGTACATCATGACCATGTATTAAAAGAGGAGAAATTCAACACCACGAGCCGCAATGTATGCATGAAAAATGTATACACAAACAAGTCTTGGGCTGATGTATGTGGTAGCAATGTGGTTTCTAATTATGCAAGATATGGCTCAAACAAAGAATGTTGAGGATGTGGATGTGGAGGAGTTGAAGGAACGGGAGCAACATTCCAAGAACATTATTATTCGTGGAATTCCCAAAAACAAGCTAGAGACATCTTCTTCTCTTGCCATTGTTATTGACGATTTCTTCAAAACCAACTTTGGCATGTCCAGAGTTATGGTCTATGGAGCACATAGAGTGGGGAAGCAAGGAGCTCCTCGCTTGGGAGAACGGCCAATTGTATGCACCATGTCGGATGAGACCAAGTGAAAGATTATCCTTGATAACAGTTGGATCTATTTGAGGGATAAAAAATGTTTTGTATGTGAAGATCGCACTATTAAGCAACAAAATATGTGGCGTAAGGAATATGAGGAAAAGAATAAGAAAAACAAGGAGATCTGTCGTGAAGAAAATGTGTCCAAGGAGGAGGCAAGTCTTTTGAGCAAATAGGGATGTGTTACCTATGAGACCGAGTTACAATTGAAAATATGATTTTGGAATTGTAATGGATACCCATGGAATACGGGGATTGGCATTGATGAACTAATAAGCAAAGCTGATGTTGTACTTCTTGTTGAAACTTGGGAGCATGATACACAAAGGATTAACGGCTTGGAGAATTACAATGTACATTCATTGATGTGGTCAAATAATCTTAAGCAACAAAGAGAACAAGGAGGGGTAGCATGTATGGTTAAGAAAGGATTGTAAGATTTTGTATCAAGTGTGAAAGATGACAAGTACAAACGTTATATATGGCTGAAAATTATGACACCAAAAAGAGCACCCATTTTTGTAGTCAGTTGCTACATTCCTCATCATGATTCTCCCATTTATGCTTGCATGGATAGAGATCAGCCATTTTTTGATTTAGAAGAGGACATTACTTATTTCAAAGGTGAAGGTGATGTTATTGTATTTGGATATACGAATGCTCGCACAAAAGCATTGCAACATGATACTCAACCATTTGATATGCCATACATTTCAAGGGAGTTGGAGGAAGTTCACTTGTATGATCGTTCTTCAATGGATGAGAAAGAGCCGGATCACTATGGAAAGTTACTTTTACACATGTGTAACAGCACGAGTATGCTCATTGCCAATGGTGTATCTTTGTGGGGTGGAACCAATGGATTTACATGTAGGAGACATAATGGAGATAGTGTGATTGACTATATGCTACTCTCCGAAGCATCATGTATCACATAAATAGTTTTATGTTTGGCCAATGGACCCCGGAATCCTACCATCGCACCTTATGTATTGACCTTTCATGTGGAGAAGCAACTAAGCATGATAATTTCAGCCAAAGGAAAGAGAAATTATCACTATGAATGGATTTCAAATGGGCATCAATGTACATTGAAATGATTGAGCAAAAATTATGGATGAAGAAGCTTCAATATGATGCACCATTGGAAACTAAATGGGAAGCTTTCAAGAAAGTTATTTGTTCTTGTGTCGAAGAATGCTTTGCTATAAAGCATCTCCATGGTATCAGCAAAGATAGATCACGCAAAAGGTGGTTTGATAAAGAATGTTAAGATGCTCAAAAGTCCTTGATAAAGCTTGATGCAACTATGGACAAAGACAACTATCAAATTCATTTGCATACATACAAGGCATTGATTCAAAATAAGAGAAGAAGATGGGAAGTAAAGCAACAACTTTTTCAAGTCCAAGAAAAGGCACATGCATGTGGAAGATTTTGGAGAAACTTGAGGGGCAAGCGACTCGAGAATTTTTGTAACTTGAGTTTTGTGGATATGTACACACATTGTATGCAATTATATGAGCAAGCAAATGCTGAAAAAATACCATTTTGATGGTTCACTCCCATGTATGCCCTCCTTTTTTACTATTGAGGATGTATGTGGTGGGCTTGAAAAGTTGGCCACTCGTAAAGCGGGAGATCTTCAAGGTATCAAGCCAAAGATGATCAAATGGACAGGAGATTTTACCCATGAGTGGATGTGTGATATATTCAACATTGCACTTCAACATGGTATGCCTTATGATTGGAGTATAAATTGGGTTAAGCCTTTGCACAAAGGAGGGGATGCAAAGAATATAAACAACTACTAGACTATAATGATTGGGTCTCTTATGGAAAAGTTGTTTGGGTGCATAATGGAGATGAAATTAAGTGATTAGACTGAAGATAATGAAAAGCGTGCAAAGGGACAAGTGGGTTTTCATCAATGCCATATCACCATTGATCATCTTGTCACTCTTCGTGTTCTCATGGAGGAAAGTCAGTTGAAAGGAAAGCGATTGTATTGTTGTTTTGTGGACTTTAAAAAAGCCTTTGATATGATTTCACGTAACAATTTGTGGAGAAGGATGGAAGAACTCCAAGTGCCAAGTGAGTTAAGGTGATTTGTCAATTGCGCATGGGAAGAGAAATCTCAAAAAAAATTGTAAACACTATTGGGGTTAAACAAGGATGTTCGTTGTCACCAACTCTCTTTGGTCTATGCATCGATCAATTGGAACAAATGGTACTTGACTTTATGCAAGAAGAAGGCATTGAAGAGGTCACTATTTGCAATGCGGTAATCATGCTTTTGTTGTATGCGGATGATGTAGTGCTTCTATAGCACACACTTTAGAAGATACACAAAAGCGTATGGTTGTCCTTGAGAACTTTTGCTTGCATAGTGGGCTAATTGTGAATGAATCCAAGACAAAGGTTATGCTTGTGAAAACCAACCATAAGGAGAAACCATGCATTGTGTACAACAATGAGACACTTGAAGTTGTTGAGAGCTTTAAGTACCTTGGCCTTGAGGTTTCGTCCAATCACAAGTGGCATGAATGTGCTATGCGTCGTTTGGAAGCGGGAAAGAGAGCATTTTATGCATTCGAGAACATGTGTAATGCGAGAAACGTCAAGTGTTGGATTCTCAAGAAGATCTTTTTGATGCATTGGTGACACCGATTCTTCTTTATGGAGTTGAAGTTTGGGACGGGAGCATCTTAAAGTCTGCTTGGAAAGAGTTTGAGAATGTCCCAAAGTGTTTTCTTACAAACTTTCTCCAAGTGAAAACACAAACACCATACATGCTCCTACTTCTTGAGTTGGGATGTCTTCCAATTGAGGTTATGGGCATGGAAAGGGTTGTGGAGTACATGATAAAGATGCGTCAAAACCCCTCACATCAACTTCCTACAATTGCATGAAAAGTAAGCAAGAAAGTTCAAAAGACGCATAAAAGCAAGATCTTGAGCACGGGATGGATGCAAGACATAAAGAAGTGGTTTGGGAGATGGGATGCATTACACTTGCTACATGATGCTTCAATTGACTCCCAAGTGAATGAAGCTTTTCTACAACGCCAATGTATTACGGCTTGGGAGAAATCCGGTGGATCACGCTTCATACATTACACCACCAATATTGCCCCCAACTACAAAACCATGTTCTTCGCTGAAAGAGGAAACCCTTATGACACTTACATGCTTGAGCCTATCCCCTTGTCAACGATAGGCACTATCGCAGTCATTCGACTTAGCTCCCATTTCCTTCGATGCGAGATAGGGCGTTGGGGAAATGGAGAAGAGTCAAATCAACTATGCACATTATGCTCACTGCAAGTTCGAGAGTCTGAGTACCACACACTACGAGAGTGCTCAGCTTTTGGTCACATCCGAGCTTGCTTCTCTCACATTCTCAGCCATAACTTAGACCTACACACTTTCCTCTCCCAGCCAAAGTGTGGGCTCTCCATTACGACTCTCATCATTGCAATTTTGGAGCATCGAGGGTCACTCATCAACCATACACATACTACATCACATGTAACTTTGGTCCCATAGGTCATATTTGACCTTTGAGGACGATAATAAAATTTCTCTCTCTCTCTCTCTCTCTCTCTCTCTCTCTCTCTCTCTCTCTCTCTCTCTCTCTCTCTCTCTCTCTCTCATGTGACCTTGGGCATCGGTCCCATAGGTCATATTTGACCTCCAAGGACAATAATAAAATCTCTCTCTCTCTCTCTCTCTCTCTCTCTCTCTCTCTCTCTCTCTCTCTCTCTCTCTCTCTCTCTCTCTCTCTCATGCATGTTGGTGCAACTGAGTTGTGTTGACCCAAGATAGTGGTACTAGCATCAGTGTGGAATTGTGAGGACTCATAAAGAAGCGATGGAGCAAATACTAGATGCAGATTGCAGCAAGTTGGATTGTGATGTGTATGCTAGATGTGGCACTTTACAGGTCAAGCGATGATTTTGGGCCTCTAATGATCGAGATATTTGCAGGTACATGAAATATAGTCACCGTTTACTCTATGGCTTGTTTTTTTTTTTGGCTTGTTAGTGGGAGTTCTTTTGGAGATCCATTCCAAACCAGAGCTTGAATGTGACCATCTATTATGGTTGCATTGGGATTCGGAGAGGCCAATGTTTGTTGCAGTTGCCATTATCGGCAAGTATCAAAGCATCCGGGGATTTGATTCTTGTGGGTCAATTATGTTTACTTAAATCCTTGAAGGTCTTGGTTCCAAAGCAAGGTCTCAATTATGGTAAGAGATGCAAAGCTATTGGCTGCGGGTTGCGTTTGGTGGGAACACCCGCTAAGTCGCAAGTTAAGTTTTTTTTAAAGATTGCCATGCTATTAAAAAAAAAACAATAGCAAGCTCGAGTCGATTGAGAAGTGGTGCCAAGTGGTGGATAGCAGAGGAATTGCCATCTGTTGGGGATGCCCTGGGCAGTGGAAGTTCCCAGAGAGGAGGGCAAAATTTGGGGGTTTTTTCATGCAAGGTGATCAATCGATGTTAGGGGGCCAATTCGTGGTGCATGCAGAGGGGGAAGCCAAGGAGCAAAGGGCCGCCTGGTGGCGAGTAGGGCCACTAGGGGCTGCATGAAGGTGGTGGTCCTAGGCGCATAACGTGGAGCTACAGGGAAACGCTAAAGGAATTCTGCCAACCTTGCATCAAACAGGGTGTCGCAGCTTACAAGGTGGATCGGTTGCAGGGCAACACCACAAAAGGTGAAGAGGGGGAGACTCAAGGGCCTCATCAGGGTCGGGACCTGCAGACAACCAATTAGGACGAGAGAAGAGGCCGCCAGGGGCTTGGAGAGCTTAAAAATAGAGCAAGGTCAGCAAAAGGAGGGTTAAGAGAACCACCAAAAGGGGGGGCTCCTCAGTTTGAGAGGTGGCGAGGGCCGTAGCTCATCAAACAAAGGGATGGAAGGAGTACATTGCAGAGAGAGGGCCTATAGGTGTTCACTGGGACGGGGCAGCTTTACCAGAAAGCAAGGCAGTGCTGTATGCAAGTAAAAGATGTCGTGAGGTGCAGGGGGAAAGCATGTTAACCTGTCGCACTTTTTGTGCTAGTTAACAGTTTCAAGTTAGCACATCTTCGAAAAGTTTGACATCCGGTAAATTTTTTACAAATAATATCAAAATTTGTCGGAGGTTGTACATTTGGATTCCTTGTTTCAAGTGCTTTAAGCATGACAGGTTAACATGCTTTCACCCTGTAGATATTGGGATAGAAGCTCCATTGGGGGAACTACATGCAAAGGGGCCTGAGAAAGCGGTCTACAAAGAGCTTCCAAAAAAACATATGTGGGGAGGTAGCAAGGCATGGTCGGCTAGAGAGGGCCATGATCAGTCAAAGCTGATAAGGGGAAAGGATTGAAGCCGCCAATGAGGGTAGCCGATAATCAAAAGGCGAGGTTAAAGGAGAGACGCGATGGCTACAAGCAAAAAGCAAGGATTGTCGTGGCCGTGGATGCCATCATTGTACCCGCATGTCTGTTTTGATGCATGGTGTTTTTATGGTTTGTGGTGATCACTCGATTTGGATCATTTCGTTTCTACATCTTGTCTCGTGCATATCACCCGTGGTAGTGTTGGCTCCGGGTCTTTTGTGTGTGTTTGTGCAGAGAGAGAGGGAGAGAGAGAATGATTGAGTGAGCTATTTTGTGTGTGGTCGAGGCGTGTGTGGCCTCCCTGTGTGAGTGCATTTACAAATTTGGGAGTAGTATGCATCAAGTGGTGTCGGGATATGATGGTTTGTTGGTGGGTTTATTGTTGAAATGCTCATGGGTGAATGTGGGTAGTCGTGATTGCTCGTAGGTGAGTCCATGATGTGAAGGTTGGCAGATAGTGTGCGTGTGTACGGGAGTCTGTGTGTTTAGGGGTGCCGGATATATCTGTGGGCTATAGTGAGGCAGTGTAGAGTGTACCGAGTGTTGTTCCCAGTTCCCCCTTCCCATCAGTGGTGCCCCCACTGAGGATCTATTGATTGCTCCTTGGTGAAGTTGAAGACGGTGTCGCGGTTTGAAGAACAAAATCTAACCAGAATGGCATGGTCGGATTTTCCTACTTTTACAGGTGTTGAAGATGCTGAAGTGTGGCTACAGGACTATGGTCTATTTTTGTTGGAGAGCGGCTTGTCAAAAGAAGAGGGAGTGGCCTTAGCTTTCCCGCTCTTGGTTCGTGGAGGTATGGTACAAGGGCTTGCAGGCTGAAGAATAACAGGATTGGATCAAATTGGAAGCGACATTCCGAAGCCGATATGTGGCCAACATGCAGTGGAGTGAAGTAAAGCAGATGATGGACAACCTAAAGCAAAGCCTTGATGGTGATTTCCGAGCATTCGTGTGGGAGTTTGAGGCCATATGGAGAAAGTTGGTTAAGGTAACTATTGTAGAGAATGCAGATTTTTTGAAGATGACCAAGTTTGTGGATTGCTTGCATGTCAAATTTTGGGATAAACTCAAGATAGATGGACTGTGAACGTACGAGGAGGCAGTAGCCTATGCGCAGAGCAGGACAATGAAGCTTTTAAAGAAGCAACAAGAAAAAAAGGTTCTTGCGAGTCCATGGGTGCCAAGGCCAGTTGCCAGGGAAGAGCTTCAGGTAATCCAACCTTTTGTTGATGCACATGTGGTAGTAGTGGATAGGCGTGATGACAGAGTAGAGACGATACCGTGTAGGCCTATGAGGCCTCAGCAGTTGCAGAGAGGAGTCTACCGAGTACCGCCTGATGTGCTTGACCAAGTGACTTCCGGAAAGCAAGCAGTGGAGAAGATAGTTGAAGTGCCAAAGCCGGTGAATTTTGTGGAGAAAATTGAGGTGTATTCGATCTATAGTAGTGCCTTGGATACGGACAGCACATGGGAAACGGAGTTTGCTTTCTCAAGGTATGAGACATATGATATTATGCATGTCGATAAGGTGGTCAAAGAGCAACAAATTGCAGGTGAAGAGACATTTTGTGCGGACCAGGCGGGTGGGGAACCCTCTCTCTTGCCTTGTGATGGTAAGGTCATGTTGACTGAAGAAGAATGTCTTGATGAAGATGACTGGGGGTTCGATGATCCAGCGGTCGATGTAGATGACGAGTCGCAGGTTTTGGTTGCTAAAGCTATGGCAAGAATACAAGGTATGCAAGGCTTGCCGCCTTTTCTAGTGTTGTTTGAAGAGTCTACAGGTGAAGATATGCCAGTGTCTGCTTTGGATGATCAGTTGCCACAACAGGTTGGTGCCATGTTGTTGATGGATGTGCTGCTGAAGGTTGCTATGAAAATGCCGTTATGCCGGTTGTTACAGGTTGCTTTCCTTAAAGACAATGATGTTGTGGAGAGATATCTAGTCAACAGCTGGGAGATAGATGATGCAAAGGCTTTGCAAGGTGTACAAGCTTGTTTTATGTGTGAAGAAGGCTCCTGTATGCAGTTTTTTGAAGGGTTATGCTGTCAAGAGCTACATAAACGGATGGCTTATAGGTTTACAAATGCAAAGCAGGGATGGTACGTATCTGTGTTACAGATGGATGGTGGTGATCAATGCCATGTTTTTGATCCAGGTGGAGTTTACACTATGCTTGAAAAACTTGCAGCTTTCCATTTGACCCAGACGGGTGCTACAGCCAGTGAATCTCTCTCTCTCTATCTACTGCTATTTATCTAGCTTTTGTACATAGTATCTATCAGTTTCTTCTTATGCAATGATATATTCTCTAAATAATGCTATGGTTGAACATAAATGTTCAACCAGTAGGTTGGGCAATGATGGTGCAGCTGAGTTGTGTCGACCCAAGATAGTGGTACTAGCATCAGTGTGGAATTGTGAGGACTCATGAAGAAGCGATGGAGCAAATACTATATACAGATTGCAACAAGTTGAATTGTGATGTGTATGCCAGATGTGGCACTTTACAGGTCAAGCGATGATTTTGGGCCTCTAATGATCGAGATGTTTGCAAGTACATGAAATATAGTCACCGTTTACTCTATGGCCTGATTTTTTTTTTTGGCTTGTTATTTGGAGTTCTTTTGGAGATCCATTCCAAACCAGAGTTTGAATGTGGCCATATATTATGGTTGCATTGGGATTCGGAGCGGCCAATGTTTGTTGCAGTCACCATTATCGACAAGTATCATAGCATCCGACGATTTGATTCTTGTGGGTCAATTATGTTTACTTAAAGCCGTGAAGGTCTTGGTTCCAAAGCAAGGTCTCAGGTTATGGTAAGAGATGCAAAGCTATTGGCTATGGGTTGTGTTTGGTGGGAACACCCGCTAAGTTGCAAGTTAAGTTTTTTTTAAAGATTGCCACGCTAAAAAAAAAAACGAAAGGAAGCTGCAGTCGATTGAGAAGTGGCACCAGGTGGTGGACATGCAGAGGAAGCGCCATCTGTTGAGGATGCCCTGGGTAGTGGCAGTTCCCAGATAGGAGGGCACCATTTGGGGGTTTTTTCATGTAGGGTGATCAATCGATGGTAGGGGGGCCAATTGGTGGTGCATGTAGAGGGCGAAGCCAGGGAGCAAAGGGCCGCCTGGTGGCGAGCAGGGCCAGTAGGGGCTGCATGAAGGTGGTGTTCCTAGGTGCATAACATGGAGATACAGGGAATCCCTAAAGGAAGGCGGCCAACCTTGCATGAAACAGGGTGGCGCAGCTTACAAGGTGGGTCGGCTGCAGGGCAGCGCCACAGGAGGTGAAGAGGGGGAGACTCAAGGGCTTCATCAGGGTTGCGACCTGGAGACAACCAAGGACGACAGAACGGGCCACCAGGGGCTTGGAGAGCTGAAAAATAGGGCCACAAGGTCGGAAACAGGAGGGTTAAGAGAACCACCAAAATGGGGGGCTCGTCAGGCGAGGGCCACAGCTCATCAAACAAAGGACTGGAAGGAGCACGTTGCAGAGGCAGGGCCGATAGGTGTTCACTGGGAGGGGGCAGCTTGATCAGAAAGCACGGCAGTGCTGCATGCAAGTAAAAGATTCCGTGAACTGCAGATGTTGGGATAGAAGCTCCATTGGGGGCACTACACGCAAAGGGGCCTGAGAAGAAGGGCTGAAAAGAACTGCCAATAAAAACATCTGTGGGGAGGTAGCAAGGCATGGTGGGCTAGAGAGGGCCGTGATCAGTCAAAGCCGATAAGGGGAGAGGATTGAAGCCGCCAATGAGGGTGGCCGATAATCAAAAGGCGAGGTTAAAGGAGAGCCGCCATGGCTGCAAGTGAAAAGCAAGGATTGTCGTGGCCATGGATGCCATCATTGTACCCGCATATCTGTTTTGATGCATGGTTTTTTTATGGTTTGTGGTGAATGCTCGATTTGGATCATTTTGTTTCTGCATCTTGTCTCGTGCATATCAGCCGTGGTAGCGTTGGCTCCGGGTGTTTTTGTGTGTGTTTGTGCAGAGAGAGGGAGAGAGAGAATGATTGAGTGAGCTATTTTGTGTGTGGTCGAGGCATGTGTCGCCTCCTTTTGTGAGTGCATTTACAAATTGGGGAGTAGTATGCATCCAGTGGCGGTGTCTGGATATGATGGTTTGTTGGTGGGTTTATTGCTGAAATGCTCATGTGTGAATGTGGGTAGTCTTGATTGCTCGTAGGTGAGTCCATGGTGTGAAGGCTCGTAGGTGAGTCCATGGTGTGAAGGTTGGCAAATAGTGTGCGTGTGTACGTGATTCTGTGTGGTTAGGGGTGCCGGATATATCCGTGGGCTATAGAGAGGCAGTGTAGAGTGTACTGGGTGTTGCTCCCAGTTCCCCCTTCCCAACGTGCGCATGCACAAACGTATTGCTGAGTATCGAATTGATTGTGCATCATATAAAAAATGACACACATCAATCACTTACATAGGTTACAACATCGATAACGGTACTTTCTTTTTCCTCTATTGATCACCGCTTTTTGTAGAAACACTTTATCAAGCATGGACGATTCACAAAACCTAAACTGGTCATACTATATATCAATGAATGTATATACAATGTCATGGAGATGTCATGACATGTGCCACATCAGTATGGATACTCACAAAAGGGCATGCCAGAGAAAGCGTCTTCTGAAGCGCACTATATCCCTCAGAAGTTGTTGTCATAATCTTTGCTAATATTGGGAGACGAGGTAATCTTTGGTATTCAAAAAGAAATCCAAATTTAGATTGTTTTGGTTATTTTGTCAGCTCTAGCTTTTAATTATATTAACTATAAAATCTATCGCATACACTTACAAAAGTAGCAATAAAACCATCTCTCCCCATGCAACCGAGGTGAGATGTATGTCCACTTGAAACCCTACCCATTGGTGCCACCTAAATTAGTTTTTTGAAATGAAAGGAAAAGTTATATTATATATTCTATCTTTATATAAATTTCAAGGTCAATATACTTCAATGAAATAATAAAAAAGCACACTCTTTGTTGTGGAAATGACACTTCTCACCACATCTCTTGACGGAAGTGCATTCAAAACTCCCCATGAAATACACTAGGCCTCTTATTGCTAGGGACATAGGCATACCTCCCAGTTGTTTTTAAAGGAGTGTCAATGTACTATTTCAATTTTATATTTTTCACACTAGTATGCTCTATTAGTGAGTCAATGAATGAAAATAAAACCAAATCAATCTTAACTTGTTTTATCTCTATTTGTGTAGATTTGGATTCCTCTTGTACACCATTGCCTCTAATTGCATTCAAAATAGTCACACAACATTCGTAATTCCAAAAAAAATTAATTTTTGACTTAGTCTTGTCACATTTGGTATTATTGTTTGTCACATTTGGCCACCTATATAATTAGGCTATTTGACTATAATTGGGATTATGCAATTGATGCAGAAATGGGATTAAAGTGGTCCGATAGGTGTGTAACCTAAGAATAGGTTAGAGACCATGTCAAGTTTGATAGCTTTTGGAGAAGGTTTGTCTGCAATTATATGAGTTTTCATGATGCAAGAAGCGTAGGAAGACACTTGGGATTTTCACACTAGGAAGTATAAGTAGTTCAATACCTCAAGGTGTGAGTTTTTTGGTAAGGGACTGACAACCCCATAGCATGACTCCATGCCCTAGTTTGGCCAGCTTCATATCGGTTGATATTATATGTTTTTTGAGGTTCTTGCTATACTATAGCAGGTGCGGGGCTATAAGAAGGAAAATTGTGATTAAAGATCATTTGTTGCTTGTCTTGAAAGTTTGAAGAGAATGAAAATCACCAGAGGAGTCAAGAAGGTAAGCATTAGGAGAAAGTTGGGCTCACTTTTGGGCCCTGTAAGAAGTGCCACGTCGGCTTAGAGAGAGAAAATGAAAATGTTCAATTGTACATTTTATGTAATACTTTTTTACGCCAACAAAAAGCCAAAATGAAATTCTTTGGTAGGTACCCGTCCTCTTTATCATTCTTATCCTTCATTCTCTTGTCAGGAATCCAACTAACTGTATGACTAATGATTTGAAATGCCAACTTACAAGCATTCCCTCCAGAAACATAAGCCACACAAACTCTATCAACTCTAAACTTGAAAACATGGTCTTCCCTCCCAAAACCTGAGATATTTCATGAGTTTCGAATGTCTGTCTTTTTCTCTATCAACTCTAGAAATGAAGAACGCTTCTTTTTCTGATGAAAACACCAATTTGAACTTGCAATCCTCATCCCCTTCATCTTTAACACTTACCCAAAGAAACAACACACATCATCTTCATGTTGATGTATTGCAAGAGTACGCACCGTTGCAAAAACGTAGGAGGGACTCTTTCTTATCTCAACGAGAGAAATAACTCAGAAGGACAAACAAGGAACATCATTTGGATTTGTGGACCGATGGGTCCATTTATCCAAAGGATCCTACGATAAATACACTACCTCCCTTTGCTAATATCACTAACCTCTTACATTTCATAGGCCGGCGATGGCAAGGATGGGCTATTGGGATACACCGAACATTTGGAAATTAGAGGATTGAATGCGGAAAGGCAAAAGAAACTTTTTGGCGATAGAGAACACGCAGCTGAAGAAACTTAATGAAGCATGCTTTCAAAATATATCATCAAACCACTACAAGAAGTTGTGTGCTCTTGTGACGCTGTTAGCGACGGAAATACACTTGGTTTTTATAACCCCCGACGTCGCTAAAACCGTCGCTACGAGAGCGTCGCTATATACGTCGCTATAGCGACGCTCATAGCGACGCTACAGAGCTATAAATAGTGACGCTTATAGCGACGCCCGAGAGAATTTTTTTTTGGTGGCAGGATATTGAATGCCCTGCCACCCATCAACCATGTTGTACTTGATTCACTTTTTAAAAAAAGTGCAAAGATAGATAATAGACCCAAAATAGTCACCCACAAGACGCATTGTTTGCAAAATTAACAATCGTACACATCATAAGTAAAATGAATTGATTGGCAAATGTAATAATGACAATTGTACAACATCATAGACATAAATAATTGATTGACAAAAAGAACTGCGGTGACAAATGTAATAATATACATGGTTCAAAGAGACGTATAAAATCCGTTTCATGATACATAAGCTATGAGAAACCCTAAACTAATGCTATCTAGCTACGGCTAAACTGACGTCGTCTAGTCAGACGTCTCATCGCGTCTAAGCGGCGTATCTGTCGGATTCTGCAAAAAAAGACAATAAGACAGCTTTCAGTAAGTATAAACATATAACGACATTTATAAAACAATACAAAAAATAAAAAAAAGTAAAACCTAATACTAACCATACCGCCGCGAGAACTGAGAATGTCCATCAGGGCGTTTAAGCCCTTCCTGCCTGCGTACTCGCGCTCGTACGGTGTGGGATCACGTCCTGTCATCGACCACTGTCAAAACATATAAAGATTTCATTATGTTAGAACTAAAAAACTCATAAACCCTAAACTATCGAACATGCATAAAGAGCAATGTGAAAACACTTACAAAATCGGCCTCAAATGATGCCCATCCACCGCTCCCCAAGTGGTGCGAGCTCCCTGCCTCTACTCGCGCTCTGGCTGCATCCTTTTGTTGCTTCCACTTGTCGGGATTCTCGCGCGCTGCTTTCTTCGCATTCTTCCAATCTTCTTTGGCCAGCCAATCTGGCCTGTTCCACCCATTCTTGATTGCTTTTTGCACTTCGGAACGCTTGTGTTTGCAATATTCGCGCATTCGAATCTTCATCAGGTCTTCATTGAAGCGCTGATCCCGTGTTGGAACGGGAAACTCATCATGAAGTATGCTGATGACTCTGTTTTTTAAATCACTTGGTACTTCACTCCATTTGTTTAGTATGTAGTGTCTAAACAGCTGAGAGCAAAGACCACGCATGCGCGAAATCACCTTCTTGCCGTCATCATCCATGATGATGCCGCCACTAATGTCGACGGAGTAAGGCAAGCCCTCTAGCCGGTGACGCGTGAACCTGGGTGTCCCGACAGGGGTCTCTAGCGGCGTGTCAATGGGGGTACGGACGTCAGGTGTCTCCACCGGCGTCTGGGCCCCGAAACGAGGAGTGTCGAGTGGGGTGGCTCCTGGCGCAGTAGGCAGAGGTGTGTAGCTTCTAGGAACAGTCAGCCGTGCAAAACCTGACGTAGATGGCGATGCTGTGGCTGGTGTGGGGACGGGCAAAGAAGGGGAGAGTAAAGAGCCTCGTCGAACACGAGGCGGTGTGGAGGCATCGGTGGCGGAATCCCCACAACAACCGCCACCGCCACCACTAGAGCGCAGGTGTCTAGACGAGTGTGAAGCTCGTCTCGTCGACGTCGAAGCTTTGGAGCGCGTCGAATGCTCCGAAAGAGAGAGAGATGCGGATGGAGTAGGAACGCGCGATGATGCGCCAGAGCGATGACGCTCCACGTACCACTGTCTCTGCTGCGGTGACAAAGAAGAAAGAAACTCCTCATCATCCATACCTGCATTAAACACACGAATATTTAAACTTAATATTGAATGAATAGAGTAGACAATGACGCAAAGACCATTAAATACAATGACGTAATGACGCATATAAATACAATGACGCAATGAATCGAGTGATAGAAGAGGCAAGTCGAAAACTCAGAATTTTCAATCAAAAGATGTGAGCGCGAGTAGAAAAGAGCGTTATACACCATGGAAGGTACTTAGAGAGCCAGAGCTTTTACAACACGGAGCAAAATTGTTCAAATACAATATTTGTGGCTTTAAGAGATCTCTCTCTCATCCTCGCATAACTCAGCATAACTTTCTATATCTATATAGAGCTCTCTGTTTAAACACATATCCTCTGTTTCATTTTGTAGCTCCTCTGCATGCACCCCATATAGAGTAGTAGCATCTTGATGCTCGTCTGGCACCACCGCAGCGGCTTCTGATTGAGCATCTTCTCTGATCTCCTCCATTGATGTCGTTGTGATTGGCACATGGTAGCCTTCATACGTCCTTGCACTACGAGGGGCTACCTCTATGACGTACCACCAGTTTGATGTAGACTTTGTAGGATGAAATATTACCTGCCAGAGCCACATAACTTACATGAGAGCTTTCAAGCACATAACTTGTAAAAGGGGGATGTTAACTATTTACATACTTACTTGTTCACAATGCTCGGGTAGTACGAAAGTGTCTCTTAGGTCAGTCCATTTCTTAGTAGAATCCACCTCAAGAAAACCAGACTCTCCTCTACGCACAGTAGCGTTGCGACCCTCCATGATTATCTTGAACCATTGCACGTCGAACAAGTCGACAAAAAATCCTCTGTAATCGATCCTCAAAATCTCTTGCAGCGTGCCGAAGTAAGTGAGTTCCGCCACCACAGGATCTGCATCAGAGGAACGTCGTCGACTAGACTGTTCAAATTTTGCCATGATTTCACAATCTTGAGTAAAACGCTTTTTGTCGATTCGTTCCACCCTAAAATGTCGACCTTTACACCATGCTGCTGTGTATGACTTATACTACAACGAACAAAGATTATGAGTGGCTGTTCAAACGTTTATAAATAAAGTCACTTGCTAGTCGTACATTGCAAACTTACCTTGGTCGCGCAACCCCGAGAGTACTCCCACTCTTCTTTACTCACTTCGTCACCGCATTGTTGTGCGCTTTTCAATTGGTTGTGCAACCATCTTAAGCTCATGAAGGTTGGTAGGCTCTCCAGAACCGCTGGATAGTGCATCGGTGGTCGTCTTCCCCGTCTCCACTCGATTCGTGCCCTTTGTCGCTCTTGCTTTGCATCCTCATATTGTGAAATCCACTTTTGCATCACTGGATTGTGAAGCATGCAAAATCGGTTGATTTTAGCCTCTAGATCTTCCGTCATCTTCTTCTCAACACCGAGATTGCACATGACAATCCCAGATATGCGCTCATCATCTATGGTTCGCCATAGCGTGTCCCGGGATTTATCAAATCCGTCTAGCCACTCTCCAATGTACACTAGGGACTCTGATACCAACCAACCTTCTGCCATGCTACCCTCCGGACGTGCCTTTTGACGCACATATCCCTTAAGCGTTTTCATGAAACGCTCTAAGAAGAACATCCATCTGGAATGAACTGTGCCAGCTATTTCCACCTCATCAACTATGTGAACAAGAAGATGCACCTGAATGGTTAGCATTGTAGTAGGAAAATGTTTCTCAAACATGCACACAAGCTCCGCAGCATTTAGTTTGGCGAATGGTATGGAGTCTACGTTGATCTCCTTTTGTGAGATCCATTGCACCAGCTTTGCAAGTTTGTAGATTGTGTTACGGATGTCGAGAGACAAACATCCCTCAATGGCAACCGGTAAAATAAATTGTAAAGTATGTGCAGCAATGATATTAAAGTCCACATTTTATGCAATGATATTAAAGTCCACTATGAACGTACCTGACACATTTTATGCCAATCGTGTGACTTCAAACCGGTAAGCTTTCCTTCTTTAGTAAAACACGTTCGGAGCGAGTGCATTACGCCAGTGGGGGTCCGCAAAGATCGAATGGTCTCTTTTACTTTGCGTTCTTGGGCTCCTGTGAAAATCCATGGTGCTTTAGGGAGTTTTATCGATCCATCAGACGCTGTTTGCGGCCAATATTGCTCCATACGATCCACATTTCTAAGGTCAACTCTGGCTCCCAAAGTATCTTTATTGCCGGTCAAATGGTCCCATAGTAGATTAGCCACATTCTTCAATATGTGCATTGGATCGAGCAAGTGATTGATCATGAGTCGGGGCCAGTATGGTAACTCGTACCATAGAGATAGTCTCTTCATCCCTAGAGGCAATCCGTCATCGCACATCTCCTTCTGCTCTAACCATGCTTGTGCAGACATCCTTGGTGGCTCTCTTCCCAAAAAGTCGTCGCGTAACACATGATTCTCTGGAAGATACGCTTGATGACCTTCGTAGATTTGCTTCTTCAGTGAGGGTGCCCTACGTGCATTCAGTCTAGGTCCACATGTGACACATGCTTTGTATCCGCTTGTTTGAAGCCCTGCATGTATACACATGATAATAGATCAACTATGGGAAAAAACAAGATTTACAGTGTCTGAGTGAGGAGTGTCAATAGATCACCTGAGCATTCTGTTAGCCCAGGATAGTCATGCATGGTCCACATTAGAATGCCTCTGATCAAAGCATTCCGTCGTCCTGTGTGTCGGCTCATATCCACCACCTCTATGCCAATCCACAATTGTTGTAGCTCTTCCAATAGTGGACGAAGATACACATCCATATTCTCCACTTTATATCGCCCTGGCACAATCAAGCTTAGCCATAGGTAGTAGTGACTCTTGCCACCCTGAAGATCCACCTTCTTCCCTATCTTCTGAAGACATTTCACCAGTACTTTTGGATCGACAGAGCCCACCATGAGTGAAGGCAACAATACCCTATATTCCATTGAGGGCTTTCTTCACCCGCTTCATGCAGGCATCGTAGTCTATGGAGACCTAAATCTAATCTAATATAACGTAAATCTAAATCTAGCTTAAATAAACGTAAATCTAGTTAAAAATAAACCTAAATCTAATTTAATGTAAGTCTACATATAACCTAATCTTTAACGTCTTTTAAGATAGTTTCCTACGACGTTATAACTCTCCTCTTCTTGTGTGTGTGCGCGTGTGTGGATGTGTGTGCCAATAAAAAGAGATAAATGGTATAACCTTTCTATCACCCATGCCAAGTATGATAGATTGATTATGCCATTTCCCTCTTGAATAATAGGTCTTGAGTTCAACTTCTCGTCGACTAGATCTTTAGGTCTTTTAATTTTAATTAGTTTCCTACGACGTTAAATTAGTTTCTCTCTCTTTCTCTCTCAATGTGTGTGCGTTTTTTTGGATCGTATGCATGTTTTCTCTCTCTTTTCCTCTCTCAATGTGTGCGTTTTTTGTTTATGCATGTTCTCTCTCTCTTTTTCTCTCTCAATGCGTGCGTTTTTTGTTTATGCATGCTCTCTCTCTCTTTTTCTCTCTCAATGTGTGTGCATTCTTTGTTTATGTATGTGTGTGTGCGCGTTTTTGTTTTTGTTTGTACTCTCTCTCTCTCTCTCTCTCTCTCTCTCTCTCTCTCTCAAAAACACTATGTGTGTGTATGTGTGTGTGTGTGAGAGAGAGAGAGAGGGAGAGAGAAAGAGGGGAAGGGAACATGAGAATGAGGAGAGGGAAGGAGCATACCTGGCTCTCCTTCCTCTCCTCGTGTGTGTGTGTGTGTGTGGAGAAGAAAAAGAGAGAGAGAGAGAGAGAGAGAGAGAGAGGGAGAGCGTTACCTGCTCCTTGCTTGAGGGCGCCGAAAAACTCAGATCTGAGATCTGAGTTTTTGGGCGCGCTCGGTTATTTTTTTACCCCAGTCGGCGTCGCTATGAGCGTCGCTATGAGCGTCGCAAATTTACAAAGAAATTTGTGACGCTCATAGCGACGCCGGGGGAAAAAAAATTTGAGCGTCGTTGTGTCAGCGTCGCTAATATGAAGAGCCTCTTGTAGTGAACAAAGAGACAATCCAAGGAGTTGAGAAGAAGATCACACGTTTGCGAGAGAAAGACGCCGTGCTTTGTAGTCGGAAAAGAAAACGAAATCTGTGCAACATTGAGAATATGAAGATTGATAGTGGTGGCCTGGAAAAACAAATACGAGCTTTAAGGTAACTTGGAAGTTTGTTTTTGCTTTTGTATCTTCAATGTGCTTCACTAAGAAATGGATACACTTTCCTATACATGATCATAATGCATGGTGCTTTTTTGGCAGGTCTTTACTGCATCAAACTCGAATGGTGAAGGCTTCAATGTCGGAGTGCATTACAGCCGTTTAGTTCCAAAAGTAGTGAAAGAGATGATAACTCAGAAAACATTTTCGTAAGTTGAAAGGGAGGCTCCTTACCTCCTTCATGAACGATAATCAATTAGAACCACTACAAGAGGCTCTTCACATTAGCGACGCTCACACAGCGACGCTCAAAAAAAAAAATCCCGGCGTCGCTATGAGCGTCGCTATAAGCGTCGCTATGAGCGTCGCAAATTTACAAAGAAATTTGCGACGCTCATAGCGACGCTCACTGGGGTAAAAAAAATAACCGAGCGCGCCCAAAAACTCAGATCTCAGATCTGAGTTTTTCGGCGCCCTCAAGCAAAGAGCAGGTAACGCTCTCCCTCACTCTCTCTCTCTCTCTCTCTCTCTCTCTTTTTCTTTTACACACACACACACACACACACACACACACGAGGAGAGGAAGGAGAGCCAGGTATGCTCCTTCTCTCTCCTCATTCTCATGTTCCCTTCCCCTCTTTCTCTCTCCATCGCGCTCTCTCTCACACACACACACATATAGTGTTTTTGAGAGAGAGAGAGAGAGAGAGAGAGAGAGAGAGAGAGAGTGCAAAAACGCACACATACATAAACAAAGAATGCACACACACATTGAGAGAGAAAAAGAGAGAGAGAGCATGCATAAACAAAAAACGCACGCATTGAGAGAGGAAAAGAGAGAGAGAACATGCATAAACAAAAAACGCACACATTGAGAGAGGAAAAGAGAAAGAAAACATGCATACGATCCAAAAAAACGCACACACATTGAGAGAGAAAGAAAGAGAAACTAAGGGAGCGTCGTAGGAAACTAATTAAAATTAAAAGACCTAAAGATCTAGCCGACGAGGAGTTGAACTGAAGACCTATTATTCAAGAGAGAAATGGCATAATCAATCTATCATACTTGGCATGAGTGATAGAAAGGTTATACCATTTATCTCTTTTTATTGGCACACACATCCACACACGCGCACACACACAGGAAGAAGAGAGTTATAACGTCGTAGGAAACTATTTTAAAAGACGTTAAAGATTAGGTTATATGTAGACTTACATTAAATTAGATTTAGGTTTATTTTTAACTAGATTTACATTTATTTAAGCTAGATTTAGATTTATGTTATATTAGATTAGATGCGGGTCTCCATAGACTGCGATGCCTGCATGAAGCGGGTGAAGAAAGCCCTCAATGGAATATAGGGTATTGCTGCCTTCACTCATAGTGGGCTCCGTCGATCCAAAAGTACTGGTGAAATGTCTTCAGAAGATAGGGAAGAAGGTGGATCTTCAGGGCGGCAAGAGTCACTACATCCCCGACACAATGACCATCTAGACAACCTCTAGTCATTAGACTTACGTTAAATTAGATTTAGCTTTATTTTTAGTTAGATTTACGTTTATTTAGATTTACGCTTATTTACGTTAGATCGAGTCCACGCAAGAATTACTTACGGTTTAGGGTTTAGAGTTAGACGAACAGTGAAAAGATCTACTGTGAAAAGATGTTAAGATGAAGTGAAGTGCTACAGCTAGAGAAGAGGCAAAGGGATTTTGTCCACTACATGCAGTATCATGTAGACGTGGGTGTCTAGATTTCTTGTACCCACAAATATAGGTATTGACCAATAAAGACGAGATTATAACCCGGTGGTTCTGATCTCCGTGCACCTCTAGACCGAGGTGTGCGGGGATTGGACATGACTAGAGAATGTGAGGTAAAGAGAGAGAGAGAGAGAGAGAGAGAGAGAGAGAGAGAGAGAGATAAGATGAAGAATGCCAATAGAATATTAAATTTGTTGTCTAGGTTATAAGTTTTTTATCCTCATTATGAGTAGCGACGAGGATGTGGGACCGTCCAACCGAAACACCTATCTCTCAACGAGGGTCTTATGTCCTTGTAATCAATGCAAGCATGCTGTGCGACGGACAAGACGTGTTTCTTTGCAGCACGTTCGTGAATTTGGCGAGTTCGATCCATCTATTATAGATCGAGTTGTTGCCAATTATAACTCGTCGGACTCTGACGCTGGCCAACAAGCAGCAATCTTGCAACCCAATAGACGTATTCGCAGGCGCTTTGGTCAAGCAGCATATGTGAGGCCACAAGATGTAGCCTCTGACAGCTCGGGGGATGATCATGCAGAGCACATTCCCAACGAGGCAATGTTTGAGCCCGAGATTGATGAAATGATCGAGACGATCATGGATTCAGAAAGGCTTATCTATGATGATATGAAAAGTGAAGCCGATACATCATTGTATAATGGAGCACGTATGTCTAGATTGAAAGCACTCCTGGTTCTTCTCAACATGCAGGCAAAGTTTGGATGGAGTGACACTAGCGTCACAGCGCTTTTCAGGTGATCTATTACAATTAGTTTACTTTAATAGAACTCATGGTGTATAATGATCTGATAGATTTTTACACGACTGTATCATATTTTTATGTTGTGTAGATTGCTGAAAGAGCACATTCTACCAGCTGACAATGTGATGCCAGATTCCCGAGATGAAGCAAGAAAGATTTTGCGAAACTTGGGGATGGATTACAATTCTATCCACGCTTGTCCTAATGACTGCATTCTTTTCAGAGG
Source organism: Adiantum capillus-veneris (assembly GCF_014529385.1). Classification (NCBI taxonomy): domain Eukaryota; kingdom Viridiplantae; phylum Streptophyta; class Polypodiopsida; order Polypodiales; family Pteridaceae; genus Adiantum; species Adiantum capillus-veneris. Next base: position 53,039,456 of record NC_140935.1, on the reverse strand, counting down.
GGAATACACAGACATGGAGAAGTGTCCGAAATGTGATTCCGAAAGATATCGAGTAGATCTCCACGGGACAAAAATTCCACAAAAGGTTTTGCGACATTTTCCTTTGCTTCCTCGCATCAAGCATTTCTTCGAATGTAAGTCCATGGCCGCCCTAGCATCATGGCATGAGGAGAATAAATCTTCGGATGGTGTGCTACGAATTCCTGCAGATTGCGCAGCCTGGAAACATATAGATGGAACATGGTCGGATTTTGCCAGGGAAGCTCGAAATTTGCGCTTAGGCCTGGCTATGGATGGCGTAAATCCATTTGGTCAAAGATCAACATCTTACAGTGTATGGCCCGTTGTCATCGTCAACTACAACATTCCCCCGTGGTTGACTACGAAGAAGGGGCACCTATGGCTAAGCTTGATTGTGCCAGGGCGATATAAAGTGGGGAATATGGATGTGTATCTTCGTCCACTATTGGAAGAGCTACAACAATTGTGGATTGGCATAGAGGTGGTGGATATGAGCCGACACACAGGACGACGGAATGCTTTGATCAGAGGTATTCTAATGTGGACCATGCATGACTATCCCGGGCTAACAGAATGCTCAGGTGATCTATTGACACTCCTCTCTCAGACACTGTAAATCTTGTTTTTCCCCATAGTTGATCTATTATCATGTGTATACATGCAGGGCTTCAAACAAGCGGATACAGAGCATGTGTCACATGTGGACCTAGACTGAATGCACGTAGGGCACCCTCACTGAAGAAGCAAATCTACGAAGGTCATCAAGCGTATCTTCCGGAGAATCATGTGTTACGCGACGGCTTTTTGGGAAGAGAGCCACCAAGGATGTCTGCACAAGCATGGTTAGAGCAGAAGGAGATGTGCGATGACGGATTGCCTCCAGGGATGAAGAGACTATCTCTATGGTACGAGTTACCATACTGGCCTCGACTCGTGATCAATCACTTGCTCGATCCAATGCACATATTCAAGAATGTGGGTAATCTACTATGGGACCATTTGACCGGCAAGAAAGATACTTTGGGAGCCAGAGTTGACCTTAGAAATGTGGATCGTATGGAGCAATATTGGCCGCAAACAGCGTCTAATGGATCGATAAAACTTCCTAAAGCACCATGGATTTTCACAGGAGCCCAAGAACGCAAAGTAAAAGAGGCCATTCGATCTTTGCGGACCCCCACTGGCGTAATGCACTCGCTCCGAACGTGTTTTACTAAAGAAGGAAAGCTTACCGGTTTGAAGTCACACGATTGGCATAAAATGTGTCAGGTACGTTCATAGTGGACTTTAATATCATTGCATAAAATGTGGACTTTAATATCATTGCTGCACATACTTTACAGTTTATTTTACCGGTTGCCATTGAGGGATGTTTGTCTCTCGACATCCGTAACACAATCTACAAACTTGCAAAGCTGGTGCAATGGATCTCACAAAAGGAGATCGACGTAGACTCCATACCATTCGCCAAACTAAATGCTGCGGAGCTTGTGTGCATGTTTGAGAAACATTTTCCTACTACAATGCTAACCATTCAGGTGCATCTTCTTATTCACATAGTTGATGAGGTGGAAATAGCTGGCACAGTTCATTCCAGATGGATGTTCTTCTTAGAGCGTTTCATGAAAACGCTTAAGGGATATGTGCGTCAAAAGGCACGTCCGGAGGGTAGCATGGCAGAAGGTTGGTTGGTATCAGAGTCCCTAGTGTACATTGGAGAGTGGTTAGACGGATTTGATAAATCCCGGGACACGCTATGGCGAACCATAGATGATGAGCGCATATCTGGGATTGTCATGTGCAATCTCGGTGTTGAGAAGAAGATGACGGAAGATCTAGAGGCTAAAATCAACCAATTTTGCATGCTTCACAATCCAGTGATGCAAAAGTGGATTTCACAATATGAGGATGCAAAGCAAGAGCGACAAAGGGCACGAATCGAGTGGAGACGGGGAAGACGACCACCGATGCACTATCCAGCGGTTCTGGAGAGCCTACCAACCTTCATGAGCTTAAGATGGTTGCACAACCAATTGAAAAGCGCACAACAATGCGGTGACGAAGTGACTGAAGAAGAGTGGGAGTACTCTCGGGGTTGCGCGACCAAGGTAAGTTTGCAATGTACGACTAGCAAGTGACTTTATTTATAAACGTTTGAACGGCCACTCATAATCTTTGTTCGTTGTAGTATAAGTCATACACAGCAGCATGGTGTAAAGGTCGACATTTTAGGGTGGAACGAATCGACAAAAAGCGTTTTACTCAAGATTGTGGAATCATGGCAAAATTTGAACAGTCTAGTCGACGACGTTCCTCTGATGCAGATCCCGTGGTGGCGGAACTCACTTACTTCGGCACGCTGCAAGAGATTTTGAGGATCGATTACAGAGGATTTTTTGTCGACTTGTTCGACGTGCAATGGTTCAAGATAATCATGGAGGGTCGAAACGCTACTGTGCGTAGAGGAGAGTCTGGTTTTCTTGAGGTGGATTCTACTAAGAAATGGACTGACCTAAGAGACACTTTCGTACTACCCGAGCATTGTGAACAAGTAAGTATATAAATAGTTAACATCCCCCTTTTACAAGTTATGTGCTTGAAAGCTCTCATGTAAGTTATGTGGCTCTGGCAGGTAGTATTTCATCCTACAAAGTCTACATCAAACTGGTGGTACGTCATAGAGGTAGCCCCTCGTAGTGCAAGGACGTATGAAGGCTACCATGTGCCAATCACAACGACATCAATGGAGGAGATCAGAGAAGATGCTCAATCAGAAGCCGCTGCGGTGGTGCCAGACGAGCATCAAGATGCTACTGCTCTATATGGGGTGCATGCAGAGGAGCTACAAAATGAAACAGAGGATATGTGTTTAAACGGAGAGCTCTATATAGATATAGGAAGTTATGCTGAGTTATGCGAGGATGAGAGAGAGATCTCTTAAAGCCACAAATATTGTATTTGAACAATTTTGCTCCGTGCTGTAAAAGCTCTAGCTCTTTTGATTGAAAATTCTGAGTTTTCGACTTGCCTCTTCTACCACTCGATTCATTGCGTCATTGTATTTATATGCGTCATTACGTCATTGTATTTAATGGTATTTGCGTCATTGTCTACTCTATTCATTCAATATTAAGTTTAAATATTCGTGTGTTTAATGCAGGTATGGATGATGAGGAGTTTCTTTCTTCTTTGTCACCGCAGCAGAGACAGTGGTACGTGGAGCGTCATCGCTCTGGCGCATCATCGCGCGTTCCTACACCATCCGCATCTCCCTCTCTTTCGGAGCATTCGGCGCGCTCCGAAGCTTCGGCGTCGACGACACGAGCGTCACACTCTTCTAAACACCGGCGCTCTAGTGGTGGCGGTGGCGGTTGTTGTGGGGATTCCGCCACCGATGCCTCCACACCGCCTCGTGTTCGACGAGGCTCTTTACCCTCCCCTTCTTTGCCCGCCCCCACACCAGCCACAGCATCGCCGTCTACGCCAGGTTTTGCACGGCTGACTGTTCCTAGAAGCTACACACCTCTACCTACTCCGCCAGGAGCCACCCCACTCGACACTCCTCGCTTCAGGGCCCAGACGCCGGTGGAGACACCTGACGTCCGTACCCCCATCGACACGCCGCTAGAGACCCCTGCCGGGACACCCAGGTTCACGCGTCACCGGCCAGAGGGCTTGCCTTACTCCGTCGACATCAGCGGCGGCATCATCATGGATGATGACGGCAAGAAGGTGATCTCGCGCATGCGTGGTCTTTGCTCTCAGCTGTTTAGACACTATATACTAAACAAATGGAGTGAAGTACCAAGTGATTTAAAAAACAGAGTCATCAGCATACTTCATGATGAGTTTCCCGTTCCAACACGGGATCAGCGCTTCAATGAAGACCTGATGAAGATTCGAATGCGCGAATACTGCAAACACAAGCGTTCCGAAGTGCAAAAAGCAATCAAGAATGGGTGGAATAGGCCAGATTGGCTGGCCAAAGAAGATTGGAAGAATGCGAAGAAAGCAGCGCGCGAGAATCCCGACAAGTGGAAGCAACAAAAAGATGCAGCCAGAGCGCGAGTAGAGGCAGGGAGCTCGCACCACTTGGGGAGCGGTGGATGGGCATCATTTGAGGCCGATTTTGTAAGTCTTTTCACATTGCTCTTTATGCATGTTCGATAGTTTAGGGTTTATGAGTTTTTTAGTTCTAACATAATGAAATCTTTGTATGTTTTGACAGTGGTCGATGACAGGACGTGATCCCACACCGTACGAGCGCGAGTACGCAGGCAGGAAGGGCTTAAACGCCCTGATGGACATTCTCAGTTCTCGCAGCGGCATGGTTAGTATTACGGTTTACTCTTTTTTATTTTTTGTATTGTTTTATAAATGTCGTTATATGTTTATACTTACTGAAAACTGTCTTATTGTCTTTTTTTGCAGAATCCGACAGATACGCCGCTTGGACGCGATGAGACGTCTGATTAGACGACGTCAGTTTAGCCGTAGCTAGATAGCATTAGTTTAGGGTTTCTCATAGCTTATGTATCATGAGACGGATTTTATACGTCTTTTTGAACCATGTATATTATTACATTTGTCACCGCAATTCCTTTTGCCAATCAATTCTTTATGCCTATGATGTTGTACAATTGTCATTATTACATTTGCCAATCAATTCAGTTTGTCTATGATGTGTACAATTGTCAATTTTGCAAACAATGCGTCTTGTGGGTGACTATTTTGGGTCTATTATTTACCTTTGCACTTTTTTTAAAAAGTGAATCAAGTACAATATGGTTGATGGGTGGCAGGGCATTCAATGCCTTGCCACCAAAAAAATATTCTCTCAGGCGTCGCTATAAGCGTCGCTATTTATGGCTCTGTAGCGTCGCTATATGCGTCGCTATACTCTTCTGTGAGAGCGTCGCTATAAGCGTCGCTATATAGCGACGCCTATAGCGACGCATATAGCGACGCTCTCGTAGCGACGCTTTTAGCGACGCTTATAGCGACGCCGGGGGTTATAAAAACCCAGTGTATTTCCGTCGCTAAGAGCGTCACAAGAGCACATAACCTCTTGTAGTGAACCAATGGAAGTGCAAGCAATACTTGATGAGAGTGGCATCTCGCAGATGGGATACAGGGCACTCTTCAAAAAATTAGCTAAAAAGTCTCAAAATAAACTACAGAGAGGACCATTGCTTCCAAAGCCATCACATGTAAAGGTTGCTCGCCAATACGTAAATGATGAGGTGTTTGAGAAACTTGGGTCACCATTCCATATTCAAGCAATGTTCTTAGGCAAGGGTGACAAAGAGGTACAGTTTAACGAGCAAAACAACCTCTTCGTTGATCTTGAAGAATTGCAAAGGTATGCAGTTCACTTCTTTGACATCAGTCGAGAGGAGTGCGGTGGGGTTTTCAAGTTTGTTTTGAAGCTCAACGAGTGCGAGGTCCTGAAGAACAAAAAGCTAGAGAGAGCCACCATTACCCTCATGACAAGAGCTTTGGATCCATCAATAACGAAAGAGGATCCACGATACTCTAGCGTGCAATGCAAAAACAACATTCTGACTTTAGGATCATTTTAGGTATACTTCGTTCACTCTATAATAACAAAAATATTGATTATTTGGTTGTTGATTTTGTGTTTTTGTTTCTCATTGCAGGTTGATAAGGAAATTTTTGAAATCCTCGATTGGGTTTATAGTCAAACCCAAATTTCTTCTATCATCAGTGAACAAAGAAACGGAGCCATTCTTCCAATGGAAGAATTTGGTGACTATACAGTGGAATGGCACATGGCAGGTAACTTCAAGACTCCTAAGTGTATGTACAACATAACACACGGAGCAGCTGTGGCAAATCCATGCTTATATTGCATGGGTGATGCACAATCTCTTGAGAGTGTGCAATGGAATAGAGATCCCAATAGACATCTTCAAGATAAACCTTTTAGGCCAGTGCTTGATATTCTTGTGAGTAGAGTTCATGTCTGTACACTTCATGCACTCTGTCAAATAATTGAAAAGGTGATTCATTTGTACATATGTTTTGCATGCACATTAAAGACAGAGAGTGAGTCAAAACTAGTGATCAAAGCATTACAGGGAGTGCTCTTAGACATTGGTTTGCATGAAGGCAATGTCAAAATCGAAGAGGACCCTAAGATGTCTCAAAGTCGTTACAAGGTACCTAAGAAAGCATCGAGATAGGTGGCGTTGGTGCACCCAGTTTTGGTCGGCCCAGGGAGAGCTTAAAAGACGGTACATGGAGGTTTGCCAGTAGATGACACGAGGCTTGAGCACTTGTTTGATGCAGGGTTCAACATGTCCTAAGTTGAAGTGTATGTCACATGTGGCATCTATCATAACAAGGAGTGGCGGCTTGAGTTAATTGATGCTCGTGGCAGTTGTGCTAATCTCGATCACGAGGCCATCCGCCAACAACCATGGCCATTTGTTCAAGTCAAAAGGCAAAGGGAGGTCTATTGGCATGAAGTGCCAGGGCCGCGTTTTATTGGGCTTCGGACATTGGAGCATGCGGATGTGTGCAAGGGGGCCAAGCCCAAAAGATTTTTTAAGCTATTCAAAAGAAAAAAACGAGCTGCAGCAGAACGGGTGGAACTGCTAGTCGATGCAAAGGAAAGGGCCGCCATGTGTTCGGTGTGGTGGCCATGCAAAAGAAAAAGGGAGGCGCTGTTTGCAGTCAAAGGTGGGCTGCAAGTTGCATCAGGGGGTGGCCGCCAGAGAGGAGTATAGGAGGTGACGGCTGCATCTCTGAGGGGCGGCAACGGACTGCAGCCCATGCAGCCCATCAGAGGAGGAGGAAAGTGCACAAGAGAGGGAGATTGCCAGCTACCTCGGGAACAAGGAGGGCACGGGCTGAGAAAAGGAACCTGAGTGAAGCCAACTCGGGGCAGCTTATAGGCAGCGCTACAGTAACAAGGGCAAAGCCAAGGTCTGGGGGGCCGCCAGGAGCCAGAAACGCGCATGACACGGGCTGAGAAGCCTTGAGAGCCTGAGAAACCTGAGAAGCCGCCAGGTTCATCAACTACCTGGACCGAGCAGAGGCCGAAGGTGTTACGAGGAGCATTACTGCAAGCAAGGAAGAGAAGGTGACCTAAGACCTTGTGCCGGTGACGAGAGAAGCCAGGGCTGGAGTTGGCGGGCTGCAAAAGCTGCAAAGGGCGACCTTAGAGGGGCATCATCAAGAAGCATTGCTGAATTCAGCCAGAGATCGTCCAATTGCTTGCAGGTGGCTGTATGCTTTTGAGGATCATCAGTTCTGCGAGAAGGATAACGGTCCTTTTCATAAAACCTTCCGGTTCATGGACAAGTCAGGGCTATTGAGAGCAGCCCATGTTGATAGACGATCACTTTTTGTCCTCGAGCTTGTTTTGTAAGTTTGAGGAAACCCGCCATCGACTGAGTTTGTATATTTTACTTTGAAAGCAGTCACTGCCCTATCTAAAGCTCCTCGCTCTCCTTGCCTCATCCATCTTGTATTGGTGTCTTCTCTTGTGCTCATACCTTGATTCCGTGTGGGTTTTTCGAGGGGTGTGTAAAGCAAAGAGAGGGAGGGAGAAAGATGGATTGTGTGTGTGCAGGAGAGAGTAAGAGAGGAGTTTAATGATTGCGGCTCTATCGTCTTTCTTGGAAAGGATGCTATGTGTTGAGCTATTGATGAATTAGTGCCGCTAAGGTGTATGTGACTAGGCGGGTGTATCGGGAACTGTGCAAATTGCGAGCTTGTTAGTAAAGTCCTACAGAAAATAGTGTGTGAGTGAGTCTATCTGAGGGGTTTGGGGTGCCGGGTATCCGCTGGGTTATAGAGAGGCATCAAGTTTGTGTACTATGTGTGTTCCCATTTCCCCCATCCCATCAGTGGTACCCCCACTCAGGATCTACTGATTGCTCCTCGGTAAAGTGTTGAAGCTTGAAGATGATGCTTGATATCGAATTGGTGCTTGCTAGAGATGAAGAGGCAGAAGATTGGTTTTCCGATTTGGAGTTATACTTATTGCAGATGGGAATTGTTGGGGATGAAGCCAAATTAAAGGCGTTACCATTAGTTCTACAAGGATAGGCCAAAGCTTGGTTCGAGGGAGTGGATGTTGCCAATAGGCAGTCATGGTCGAGGGTTCGGACCTATTTTGTCAAAGAAAGATTTCAAGACTGCTCTATTGGGTGGAAGATTCGATCAAAAGGCATGCATTGCTGAAGTTGACTCCTATGATGAAGATGTAACAGGCTTTACCAGTAGAGGATATGAAAGTGGTTATGAAGATGACGAAGATGCTTGGAGTGATTCAAGCTCCAGTTCTATGGAGGATTTTGCGGCTTTTGCGACATATGATGAAGATTGGAAGGCGATGCTTGACCTAGCTTACCATGCGGAAGTGCAAGACTTTGAAGACCTAGTGGAGGAAGACGGATTGCTATCTACATCTGGTTCGAGTGAAGGTGAAGTAGAGGTATGCAGTGGTGTTTTATCTATGCAGGGGGTGGGGCAACCTTGCCTCCTGAGTGAAAGAAGATTGAGTTTGTTTCTTTGGTTTTCAATCTATCAATCTTGCAAGATTAGAAGTCATATCAATCTATCAAAGAGAAATAAAAACACACGATGTTGAAAGAAACTAAGACCATAAATCAACCCAAATAAGCATCTTGTAATTCATGATTGCCTGCATGCTACACATTACCGAGTGATATTCATGAGCTAGCTCATCGACTAGGATGTTTGATCTTCCAATTTGCTTCTCCATAACTTTTGAAGTATTGGCAAACTTAGCATTGTTGTCGTTGACAACATTCTCTTCACAAGTCCTTGAAGCTATGAGTGCACACGGAGACGTACGTGATACTCATTTGACCATGCATGAGTGAAGTGATCATCCTAAATAAAGGAACAAGAGTTTGACAAGTAACTAGATAAGCAAAACAATATAAGAGTAAACATATTATTGCTTTTCACATTATAATAAGAGATAGAAACCACTTGAAACACGTATCTCATTATTTTGCAGATGAGGGAAGCTCTCTTTCTCATTCTCATTAATGCTCGGTTCATCAAAAGCCTAGACAAATAGCATTATCACCATCTTTAATATAAGATTATCCTCGCACAACAAACTCTTTTGCAAAGCACTTATAACAACTAGCTTTGTCCAAGAAAACAATGAAATCAAGATCTGTAAGCTAAAGTGCAATACCTCTTTGATTGTTACACTTTCATAGCTGGACATTTTTTCTTCACTTTCACTCAAGCCGATCAATATCTAAACATTAAACACTTTGCATTCATGTCTAACATGTGAGATGTATCTAATGGTTTAAAGCAAGTAGAAAATTGCTCTTGCTATGTGCAATATCCTACCTACCCTCTCATGGACGATGCAATGTACAAATGTAATTTTACACATTTAGAAACAATGAATTGTGGCAAGCTGCATACTACTTGAGTAGCACTTCCCATAATCAACAACTACATGTATTATTACCTCCTCCTTTTCAAGTTTGTCAATATTGGCATCAGTACTTAAACATACACATGTTTCATTATTTTCCTGTAACATATCAAAATGAAAGTATTTATTAAATCAAAATGTAGTTTTAATTAACATTCCATTATGAATATTTTTCCATTGCATATACAACATAATGCCAAAGCACTTCAAGTTGCAAGCATAGGTGATAGTCTTGATAGACATCTTCACGTCAAGGGCCTTTTGGTATGAGTTTAAAACCAAAGATAGAATGCAATGCAACATTTGTAGCACTTACAATGAGAACAAATATAGGAAAACACATGTCTAGAAACGAACGTATCTGCATAAATTTGCATGTGAGATCAGCCTCAACAGACCAGCTGATTCCCCAATTGAGCGTGCCTATACCACAACCACCTTGGCCTTGAGAGCCTCATCAATAGCTAGTGTGAGGTTCCAATGATGGTACCAATGGTGGCTTTTGAATTAGGAGCCGCATGAGATCTGAGAATTGCCACACTAGAAGCCTGCCACATATTTGATTTTAGGAATTGACAGATATGTGGGAGAGTGGTGAAGGAAGCTGGCTAGGAGGAGGGAAGGAGGCTGCGATTCCCAGCTAACCAAAACTCGACCATTTAGGTCCTACCAAGGCTATCAATCCTGTCCTCTCCCCTATCCAACTTATAGTTGAGGCCTTTAAAGTCTCTCCATTTAGAACCCTTTTTAGGCTTTCTTTCGGCAACCAATGATTTGCAAACAAAAGTAAAGTAAATGCCAATCTAGCAAGGTGGGGCAAACCTCTGAAGGGTGGTTGGGACTCCGTGCACATGTATAAGCTTGAAAGAGAAGCGAAGAGAGACAAAGATTGCGACAAGGAACAACTTCATCATCATATACAAGATGTGTACAAGGAGGAAGCCGAACGCTTCTTGTTGTTGCGCTTCTCCCCTTTGCCTACCCTTGCCATTACTAAACCTCACCCCCCTCCCCCCTTGTTTGCACTGCCAACCTCTCACCTCCTCCCTGTGCGGTGTCGTACAACGTCCCCCGCTGTCTGCTGCTTGTGCCCCCTTGTTGCTACATGTTCCCCTCCCTCACGCTGCCATTCCCCTCCCACCCTGCTTGTCACAGGCTTGGGCACCCCAAGTCGAGAAATCCGACATGACACACGAGAGAACCACTTAAAATACTTTACAACTTTAAAAACTTGAGTCGACACGGCCCGGCGTAGTTCCGTGCCCAGAGATATTGGCCCCAAAACCTGGCGTCCCTTTCAGTATTTTTTTATTATATTAATGCTTGAGCAAAGTAAAATTACCGAAAGGGGTCCTCTGCTCTCAGACTCCGCGTCCAGATGCTCTGAAGAGTGAGGCCCCTTGGGCTTTATTTATTCTTACAAGGGATGCCCCAAAAGCAGTAAACTCAAAAGCAAATTATCCCAAAAGCAACTTGGTTCAAAAATTGCCAGATAAAACATTAGTGTAAATTTCAAAAATCCGTACAAGCCACATCATCAGCCAGCTCAAAAAGCTGGATTCCGTACAATCTGCCACGTTAGCCTACCAGCACGTTAGGATTCCATATTGCTGTCTGTCAATGCATTTCGCATGCGTTCGTACTACCAGCTATCAACCAACGTCCGTATTGTCCTCTGCTCTTGGGTGGTCATGCCACGTCACCATCTCCATGTGTGTGTGTGTGTGTGTGTGGGGGCTTGCTTTATTTTAATGCCTTTATGTCACTTGGGTCCCATCGGACGGGGTCTCATAAGTTGGTGGGAACTTCTTCCGCTTCTTCTTCTTCTGTTGTTCTTGCTTCTTAGGGTTTAGGCCCCTCGGTCGGGATTTGCAGGTCGGTGGGAACTTCTTCCGCTTCTTCTTCTTCTGTTGTTCCTGCTTCTTAGGATTTAGGCCCCTCAGCCGGGATCTGTAGGTTGGCTCCGTTCTTCTGTGACTTGACTGTCACGTGACACATCCAACCCTATGTGTCCGTGGACAAGCTACAGCATGATCAGGGTTCAGTCAGTCCAGTCAATCTAGATTAGAGGTGATCTGGCACTTTTGTGAGTCTATTCGTAGGCCGTGCATGCCCAGTGACTTAGTGTAGATGCATATCCTCTGGTTGCACACAGCATGATCATCAATATTTCCATCAGAATCCATTAGAATCAGTTAGGGGAATTTTTCCAGTGCATTTAGCCTATTTTTCCAGTGCATTTAGCCTATTTTTCCTATTTTTGACATTTTCACTTATTATTTTTAAGTGACTTCCCAACAAAAGTAGGTAGGGCAATTTTGCTAAGAAAATATATAAGCAAACCCAAGTTAGCACTTTCTGGCAAAAGAAGCAGCAGGAGCTCCCCGCTCAACAGGCATCTTCTCAGCAAGAACCCCACAGTACCCTCAGCATCCCTTGGCGTTTTTGGTTTTCCCTCATCGCCCACACTCAACCCTAGAGTTTTTGCAGATCGCTGGCACCTCCCCCTGACCTGGCGTTTTCAGTTTACCACCATCGCCAGCACTTCCCAGATTTGCCTAGCGTTTTTGCTAACAATTCCCAGATCTGCCAGTGTTCTCATTTTCAGCCTTAAGTGCAGCAAATGCAGCAGCGTTTTCAGCTCGTACAGTTGTCCATGTCTGCACTCCACGCGATTTAGTCTTTTGGCATATTTTAATGGCCTTCTGTCCCTTGGGACCCATTCGAAAGGAACCATAAGTTGGAACAACTTTAAAAATCAATTTTATCTGATGTTCAGGTAGTCGTGCCACGTCATCACTTTGTGAAATACGCCCCTCTTAAAAAAATTGTAATCGTCCTCGATTACACCTGCAAAATTTGACATAAGCCATAAACCAGTTCAGTAGACACTAACTCTAAGTTCTGACGTGTTAGACGACACAAATCAAGCACTTGCACAAAGACGACAGTCACTGAACATCCACATCACATTCCAATCATATCTGTAGCACGGATAATGTGTCGTGCTCTCTACAGTGGGTGGTCCTTAGTGCAATGTGCGTGACAATCTCACTCAAACAGATTGAACAAACAGACTGAACAGAAAGGAAACAATAGACATCAACAGAGCTCACAAAGTCACAACAGCAGACCAGAACATATGACTCGACTATCTCAAAGATTGATACAGACTCTGGCGTGGCAGCACACTCAGCTCCAACCCAGGACTCACAGGTACAATGGGGTGTTGAGGCTCAGATGTGCAGGGATGGTGAAGATGTGCTCTATGAATAGACTCACTCTAGTCGACTACGTACAAGATAATCCCCCTGGCCCAAAACAACTACTCATATGTACAATCATCAAGAGCCACCAACGGCTCATAAAGAACATCATCTAAGTCTATCCCCACTGGGTGGCGGTGTGACTTGGCCACGATGTCCGCTAGACCACCATATCCCTGCCACGTGTCTCTGCCCAGCGAGTCCGTCTAGTGTGAACCGACCAAACCAAAGACCAACTGTAAACTAACTGTCCTGTGAAAGTAACACTGTAGCCTACTATAGGTTGCCCGCTACAAGACCGCTGCCCATCCCGGAGAGCGGAACTGAAGAACTGAAATATCGGCGATCTACTGTTGGTGGTCGGATGATGGAGGAGGAGGAGGCTGATAGAAAGGTGGGTAAGGAGATGGAGGCCAAGTGTATGGTGAGGGGTAGTGGCCATGAGGAGGGTACATCGGGTATGGAGTAGCCACCCCATGAGCAACAGCAGGCTGCGTAGGGTGAGAAGGTGGAGCTGGTGGAAATCCAGGAAAAGACTGAGTAGGCTGAGAGGGTGGAACAGGTTGTTGGAATCCAGGGAAGCCGTAGAAGTGCTGAGGAAAGGATGGAGACTCGGAGGGGGAGGCCATAAAGGGTCCATGAAATTGTGATGAGACCGATCCTGCTGGTTTAGACTCCATATTGGTGGGATTTGCTTTCTCTGCTGTTTGAGAATCCCTTGAATGGGCTTTGGAAACGTCCGTCTGTATCTGTGTTGCCATAGCAGAAATTTGCGTAGAAACCGAGGTTGTAGTTGTAGTTGTAGCTGTAGCTGTAGCTGTAGCTGTAGCTGTAGCTGGAATTGTCTGTGAAATGGCCACAGCTTGGTATTTGGCACATGAGGGACACAGTGTATGTACCACACGAGAGAGGTCCTGAACTGTTGCGGCCATATCATTTGCCTCTTTTAACTGTTTTTGCTAAGTGTGGACGATATGTTTGAGGTCCACTACCTGTTGAGTTAAGATTTTTATGCGATCTTGAGCCGTAGCAATGAAATTGTCCCGATCCGTCGCTCGTTGACAATGAGCTTGCACTTCCCTTTGCATACCGTCATAGCAAGCCTGATGCAGACCGTTGGTACCTTGCAATGAGAGGGCTACATTCATAATCGTCGCAATGGCTCTTCTGTCCGCATCTAAAAAGTCTGTCGGCCTGAGGTGCAAAATTCTCATATAAGCATGAGGTGTTCCAGAGCTAGATGCCCCTGCAGTACCCCTAGGTGCCCCTGCACTAAGAGTAGTACGTGGTGCTGACGACACCACTGGAGGTTGTGTTTTAGTGACTACAACACTACTCACAAGAGGTGGTGTGAAAGTTGAGGTGGCCACAGAAGTAGACATACGCACTGTTGGTGTTGTACTATGGACGTCAGAGATTTTGACCTGTGATTCGGAGAAGGGTAGTGTTGCTAGTTGCTCAGACGAATCTTTTTGTACCTTTGCCCTCTTGCGCAAGATGCCTTTCCCTTTGGCCATTTTGGAACGGTCTTGTTCTTTTGGATCATCTTGAAGGGTGAGCACAGCTGTTGCATCTGCCTTTTGCTGCATAATCTGCACTACCCAATTCATAATAGGGGCTGCATAGCAATTGAACCTTTCCGCTTTCCCTTTACGCTGAGTCCGAAAACGCTTTGCCTTGTCCTATAGCGCTTTAAACAGCAGATGGTGAAATGGATACAGCAGGCAGTGGCAAAGACAAAAAAAAAAGCATCGCATATTGCTGGAGAACTTGGAGAAGATGGAACCCTTGTTCTTTCCGGTGCGTGCAGTAAAAAATAATACCGTAACACTGAATACAACTGCTGACTCCTGTGATAGTCTGGATGTGAGTCCAGCAAAAGTTCCTGACAAGCATTTGCAGTTTCCTCTGGGTAGATATTCGAGAAGGTTGTGGTTGCAGGCAGAGGTGCCAGCACAGTCAATATTCCCATAGCCTGTCCGATATCCTCCACTGTAAGTGTAGTACCATTCAGCTTTGGAAAAGTGAGCAAGAGGGAACTTAGCTTAGCAGTAGAGATATTGCAGGACAAATCGGCCTGAGCCAAATTTTGAAGATCCAAGTGTATCATTTTTTGCTGAGAGAACACATCCTTGAGTGCCGGGTTAGGCGTCTGTAAATGATATATCATTAGTAAAGGTACCTTGGAGAGAGCACCAGACGGGCGAGGCACCTGGAGAGTGGTGACCCTGTCAGCAGTGACTGATTGGGGTGAATCTTCCTCTGAAGATTCCTCTGAAAGCTGCTCTGAACTAAGAGCATAGTCTGATTTACTGTCAGAGCTATCCCCAGAGGGAGAGGACTCTTCCTCTGATTGGAGATGCTTTTCTCTATTCCGAGTACGAACCATCTTTATAAACTGTGCCAAGGACTTCCACTGAGAAACTTGGGTAGCAGGGTGACGGAGCTTGGGAGGCACCCTGGCTATGGGAAGAGGTTGGAGTCAGGAGTACGCTTGGCGCTTCTGATATAAAGAAGTTGGAGGCTGATTTACGTTCAAATTGAAGCTAAAGCCACGTAAGTAAGCTTTCGCTTTCTAGATGTTTTCTTTTTTTCTTTAATGTGCTTTTCTGGTCTTTGCTTTTTTTTATTTTTGATTGCCTTTGGCGCAGCAGCCAGGAGGCAAGGGCGCTGGGAGGGCGAGGGCTGAGGACGGCGAAGGACTTGAGGGGCTTTAGGGGTGAGGGCGAGGTGGAGGGTCGAGGGCGAGGGGAGGGAAAGGGCGACAAGCGAGGGCGAGGTGGAGGGTCGAGCGCGAGGGGAAGGGGAGGGCTAGGGCGAGGGGAAGGGGAGGGCGAGGGCGAGGGCGAGGGAAGGGACAAGGCGAGAGGCTAGGGGGCTAGAGGCGAGGGCAAGGGGGAACAAGGGCGAGAGGCGAGGGAATGGGAAAGGGCGAGGGTATAGGGGCGAGGGCGAGGGTATAGGGGATAAGGGTAGAGAGGGCTATAGGGGATAAGGGGGGCGAGGGCGAGGGCGAGGGAAAGGGGAGGGCTAGGGCTAGGGGCGAGGGAATGGGAGAGGGAGAGTAGCGAGGGAATAGGGGATAAGTTAGGGCGAGGGAAAGGGGAGGGCTAGGGGTGAAAACAGAGGGTGGTAGAGGAAGAAGAAGAGAGTTTTAACGTGCAAGAAACTATTCAGAGATCATAAAGATCAAGCCGAGGAGTTGAACGCAAGACCTGCTATTGAAGAGGGTGCGATTGAAGAGGAAAAGGAAATGGCATAGCCAATCTTCCCCACGTGGTTATAGAAAGACCGTTACGGCAACAATTCATCAAGGTTAGGTTAGGTGAGGGGTTAATGGTATTTTCAAGGCACTCACAAGCAAAGAGAAGAAGAAAGCAAAGGGAAGGAGTGAGATTGTGGGTTCGGGTCCCACCGTGATCGCCAATATGAGAGCACCTGTAGCGCGGATAATGTGTCGTGCTCTCTACAATGGGTGGTCCTTAGTGCAATGTGCGTGACAATCTCACTCAAACAGATTGAACAAACAGACTGAACAGAAAGGAAACAATAGACATCAACAGAGCTCACAAAGTCACAACAGCAGACCAGAACATATGACTCGACTATCTCAAAGACTAATACAGACTCTGGCGTGGCAGCACACTCAGCTCCAGCCCAGGACTCACAGGTACAATGGGGTGTCGAGGCTCAAATGTGCAGGGATGGTGAAGATGTGCCCTATGAATAGACTCACTCTAGACGACTACGTACAAGATAATCCCCCTGGCCCAAAACAACTACTCATATGTACAATCATCAAGAGCCACCAACGGCTCATAAAGAACATCATCTAAGTCTATCCCCACTGGGTTGCGGTGGTGACCTGGCCACGATGTCCGCTAGACCACCGTATCCCTGCCATGTGTCTCTGCCCAGCGAGTCCATCTAGTGTGAACCGACCAGACCAAAGACCAACTGACCAAAGACCAACTGTAAACTAACTGTCCTGTGAAAGTGACACTGTAGCCTGCCACAATATCGCATAAAATCCATCGAGATCTCAGACCATGGTCTCTCGGCAATCGCATCTAGATCCACACCGGATCTTACTGATGTCGGATTCTGTTAGATCTCACTGATTTATGTCCCTGCTCGACCCAACCTGTGCCTCCTATGTAGGCAGCCCATTGGGCACTAGGATCAACAAAAGCGAAAGAGAGGATAGCCAGCGTTTTCAGCCTCATCTCCTTGGCGTTTCCAGCCAAGATCAGCCAGTGTTTCTCAGCCTCTCCATCAGCGTTTTCAGCCCTAGATGGTCAGCGATTTTCCGGCAAAACAGCCAGCACTTCAAGTTGAAGCGCCAGCAGAACCGCAGCCTAGCCTCGTCGTGGTTGCAGACCCCTTGCCATCAACACCGCTAGCAGATCCCGGCATTCAACCTTAGCGTCGTCGTCGTCGTCGACATCGTCGTCATCGTCGTTACCTTCGTCAACACAGTACCCCAGCACCCAGTAACCCTTGTGCCTTGGCTCGGCATAAGGATCCACAGAACCTCGTCGTCGTTGTCGTCGTTGTCATAGACTTATCAATACCTCGTCGTCAACATCTGCACCTATTGAGGCCTTCTGCTGCCCCAATCCAGCCCCAGCCTATTGCTGCATTTTTCAGCCAGTTATCCTCTCCCACTCAGCCCCTCCCTTGGCTCTAGGAGGTGGTTCCAATTTGCTGCAAGTTTCAGCCCATTTTTGCCGACTATCGTGGTGGTCAGAGGGTGTCAGAGAACCCCAAATCTACTGCGTTTTTGTGGGGACAGTTTTCAGCCAAGGTGGTCTTCACATCTGAGACGTTTTGTTGGCCTCCTAACCAATCTCCATTGGTGGTCATAGGTAGCCCACATCAAAGGTCTATCGTAGGTACATCAGATCAGCCCCAAAGGCCCATTTATTGAAGAGGTATCAAGGCAGTATCATCTCCCTAGTCTCAAGTCAAGTAGTAGTCATGCATCAAGCATCAAAGGGTGTATGTTCACTTTATGCAATGAAAAATTATTACCATTCTGGTAACGGGATGGGGGGCCATTGAGAGGGTATTGGGACCCTAGTTGGTGTGTGGTCTTCTCTCTCTCTCTCTCTCTCTCTCTCTCTCTCTCTCTCTCTCAATCATCTCTATCCGCATTCTCTAAAGAAAACTTGAGATCAAAAAAGAAGCATAATTGAAGCAAGGAAGGGGTATTTGGTATTGTGTAGCATCATGTATACGGAGAAAGTGTCTGAAGAAGTAAACTTCAAATTCGGAGTCCGATGCGGTGACTACAAATGTTCTTGCTTTTACTTCAAATCTACCTTCAACTTCATTAGGGACTTGTAGAGAGTTGCATTTTAATAATACTCTTGATAAATTTCTTTATCAGCACCAAGCTCACTAATGGCTCTTACTTCCTTGGCAGGACTTAGAGGACCTATTCAGTCTCTAGAGGATGGGGTGGCTAACGAGTCAAAGGTTGTTGGCCTTCGTGAAACTCAAAAATGGGACAAGAATATGTTTCCTTCTTGCATTGTGAGCCAGACTTTGGGCAAGATGGCTCGACTGGTTCTAGGAGGCAAGGCCGACCTCCAACTTTTCCATATACCTTACAACTGTTGATAAAGCATGCCCCAAGGCATGGTGCACATGCGGAGGAGCTCTAGCTTTTACTGTTGATAGGCTCTTGGAGCCAAGGAGACACTAACGATGTTTGTACCTGCTTGGTTGTCATTGGTGGATAGAATTGTCTATCCACGTGCCCTATGATGTTCTATAGAAAGGTGAATTTGATGCTGTGGTGTATAGGAAATGTAGATTATTTCCTATACCTATGTTTTAAATCTTGGAGGCCATCTAGTGGCAGCATCTTTGAAAACGATGGTTCATATGTATATCAAGATCAAATTTACACAAGAGTTTTCCTCATTTGACACCTCTCTTGAGGTTCCTAGAGGCAAGGCTATCCCCTGCACACCACTTTACAATCAGCGCTTTTTGCATCAGCATTGTTTTGCAAATCTGGAGTAGATATGCGTGCATCTACCCACTTTTGGAGCCAGTCTACAGTGCTATTTGGACATGTTTTTCAGCCCTACCTCACTGCAAACCAGAGGAACACCTCTTTCTGGACTCTATCGCACCTCAGCATATCGATCGAGGAGATTTGAGCACACTGTTTTTTAGTATAGCAACAAAATTCAGCCCTACAGCAGTAGGTGGTGGGCAGCAGCACTCTACTTATGTTTTCATGGATATCAAAATTCAGCCAAACCTGTACTGTGTTTTCTATAGTGATAGTAAACAACATCAATATCTTCGTCATCCAGTGACACCGGCCCCCATGTCCGTGCTTCATACATCCGATGGAAAGGTATTCCACTGCTGTCTAGACCTATTTTCAGACCCCAATAGGTTGCAAAACAAAGGAGCACATAGATCTCCACCTTCTGGACTGTACAACGGTCAAAACAACGCTATCATTACAAGTATTTAATGGTCTAAAGATCAACAAGTCTACTGATTTGGAAGGCTGATAGATAAGTATTTCGAACTTTTCTTTTTCCTCGACCTGTGAGATGGAGTGAAATCGCAAATTTATGCACAAGAGCATGCACATGGGCTTTGGGAAAGATTGGTAGAACTCTTTAAGAACAAGTTATGTCTTTGGCTAGAATACTGATTCCTATAAAAAATCCCAAGCTCATTTCTCAATTCGTAAGTCAACCAAATACGCATGCCACCTATCTCTCACAAACTGGCTACCACAAGAACCACTATCCAACCTTGTCGCCTATAACCAACGATATGCAAGCAAAGTATGGCTCAACCCCCATTTATAAAACTAACAACAAGAAAAAGTATAGACATCTTACTTGTACATGCCCAACCTCAGTTTCTGAGATGCTCTCAGTCAATAAAAGATACACAGCAAGAAGAATCAATCTCTCACCCTATGATCAAAATCGGTTCATAGTGAGGTCATAAATCAAAAAATTACTTCTTCTAGTAGAAAATAAGCTATTCACTTACCACTCTTACAGAACTTGCCACTCTCCTTGTTCCCGGAAGCAACAAAGTACTCATACCAATACCAATGGCTAAGTCAGAAACTTCAACCTCCCACATTTCATAAGGACCTGTCAAGATTTTTTGAACAAAAGCACCGCCTCCGAAGCCAACCATTCCTTCATCCAATCCTTTAAGGCATGTGTAGTCTATTGTTGCACCTATAGCTGCCAGCCTATCTTGGCGAAATTGGATCACTTGCTCCGGAATGAAGAAGGAACTACCAAACATGGTGACACAGAGAAAAGAAGCATCTTTTGCCGGGATCGGAAGAATCATGTCCTCTATTGATGTTGTCATTTTAAATTGAGTTGCACTACTTCTTTCTTCTATGGTTGGAACGTAGACTTATTCATGATGGGAATGCAAAAGCAAACTTTTTGCTATATTTTTTTTCTACTGGTTGTGTTTTTTTCATGTAGTTTCTTTGCGTGAGTACCTTGGAAAATAGCTCCTCCATGCTCCAAGCACATTCCTTCCTATCTATGAATACTGATGTGAGTTCCCCTTTCCTCATCTCTATTACTTCAACTATGGCAGCCCTCAACTCTGGATTTTTCTTTAAGTTTCCACTAAGAAACTCCTCCCTTGAAAATCTTCCAACACCATTTTCGCATGTCTTTAATATTGTCATTGCATATCTTTGCTTGAGATCTATAGCTCTCCTTCAAAATAGCTTTTGCAGGTACCTTCTTTTGCTCCTTGGCTTCAAGTGCTATTTGTATGTCACTTTGTTGTGTGAACTTCTTTGTATTGAGGGTTCTTTTGTGTATCCTCTGGCTTCATTGACTGCTGGTTTCGAGCTTTATTTGTTGATTCCATGGAGAAACGGCGAAGCATGCTGACCTTGATGAAGATTCATCTTTCCTTGCTGTGTTTTGAGTTTAAGGCAAGTAATCACATAAATCAAAATGTCCAGTGTTGGGCGCCAATTACTTTCCTTTCTCAAGTCAGGGTGCTTACAGACCGGGGTGCCCAAAGATGGGCAGGCATTGCGAGCGCCAACGTGGTAGGGGTGTGTCAAAAAATTACAGGCTGTGCAAATCTCGCTCTGGACATGAGTTGGGCAGCGGAACTCCCCCGTCCAAAGATGGGCAGGGGCTGAGCCGCGGACCCCACGCTTGAAAAGGGATGGCTGAACCAATCAGCTAACCAGCACTCGCTGAAATAGAGCTGAGAAATTAAATAGATAAAAATACTTGTTTGCACAATCTGTAAACGTTGCCCGCCCGTCCCATGGTGAGATGGGCAGGCGCGTTGTTGGTGTGTATGCAGCCTCACCTCGAGCTTCATATAATCTGTTTTCAAGTGTTGCCACCAATTTAAAGCCCCTTTTTATGCCGAATTCACGCAACATGCATCATGTTCGCTCTTACCAAAGAGCCAATCCTATACAATTTCATTTTGAGCCAAGGGAGAGAAAGCTCACGAGCAACAGTTAGAGGGACCAACCCTTCATGATGAGGTGTGGGAACGTAGACATGACACAGTAGGACATCAACCCGGATGCTAGTGGTTATAGATCTTGTAGTGGGTGGCGAGTTGTAGGGTGGAGCTATATTGGTGAAAGGCATATGAGGCCCTGTGAGACGCGGACACCGGAGGGGGCCCTGATATGTAGAATTGGGCTCGTTCCTTGTCACACTTGGCGGCGGATAACAATTAAAATTCTATTTTTTTGACTTGGACATTCGTCGAATGGGCGCAGCCCAACTGGTGAAACGTTTGCCTTTGACGTGCAATATTGTTGGCTCGAATCCTAGCAATGCTCTTCCCACCACCTCTTTTGATCATGTCCGCCATGAAGCGGGGATGGGTGAGGGGTCTGCCTCGGGTGATTTCGCACAGCAAAACGGACACATTCTTCGATGAACCACTTTTTGCCACCTCGGTCTCACACACGTCCGGGCGGAAGTGTGACATAGGCTTCACTAAAGTGGAACTCGATGGGAGTTGGAAGTTTTTGGTGGCAGCGAGTGGTGTAGGCCTCATGATTAACCTTGCGAGGCTTCTCCACTCTCAGTGTCTCTTCGGAGAGGACTTTCGGAAGGTACGTGGCAACATATGCACCCTCTGGCTTCTCTTCCATCTTTTCCCTCTCCCACTCGACTAGAAGGACTGTGTGACCAATGACCACTGAGCGTCCCTCTCTAAGAGCACCGTTGCACGAAGGGGGGGCAACCTCCATCTGGCACTTGAGAGAGAGAGAGAGAGAGAGAGAGAGAGAGAGAGAGAGAGAGAGAGAGAGACCCCAGGCCCGACACTTCAGCAAAGAGAGAGCAGTCACAGTAGCAGTTCAGAAGTTCAGTATATATATATATATATCTATATATATATATCTAGAGAGAGAGAGAGAGATAGAAGAAGAAGAATAGAATTTTAACGACGGCACTTCAATAGAGAGAGAGAGAGAGCTTTGATTGTAGCGGTTCACCGCCTGATGCCATATTTCCACTCAGGAATTTCAACAGACCTCGCTTTGAACCTCCTCCATGTGCCACATGGCATTGTCTGAATTTGGGCCTCTGTAATAGAGTGAATACATAGGCCATGTCCTAAAATTACAATGCAGCCTTGTATTGCCCTCCCGTGGCTTTGATGGAGTTGGAATCCTTTTTACTTTTTTGCCTATAGTCAATTATCCTAGAGCAATGGAGTGCATTTTTGTCTTGTCTCGCAAGTATTATGTACAAGCTTATCATTTCAAAGAAATTTGTTAAGGAAAAAAAATTCAAAGTTAGAAGTATTGTGGATTTATTGATATCTTGTCTCTCAAAGTTAATCTGGAGATGTTTCTATTGCAATTAATACCATTTCTAGGAATGTCTTTAAATCCATTGCTAGGATTGCTAGCAATCAACACGATTGCTAGGATCTCCTTCTTGGAGCAATATGCTAGGAGTGTTTCTTGTATCCATTCAAAAAGGTCTATGTGGTCCACAAAAAGAAATTATTCTCATTTGCCCACACATGTATAGGTACTAGTAGACTCCCTCAATGGCCCTTTTCTTTAAGTTATAACAATTGCCTAAATGCATGTCATCTTCTATGTATTTGTAGGCTCCTCCGAAAAAACAAATTATTTGGCTTGGGCGACCTCAATTATGTTGTCACAAAGGGCTCAAGAAAAGCTTGTTCTTTTATAAATGGCCCTTAATTGACCTGGTTAATTCTCTTTTCCATTTCAATAGTTTATTTAAAATTTAATCAAAAGGTTTTGTGTGTAAAAAAAGTATTTGATTAATCAAAGCCTCTTATGTATTCAAAATAAAGCAGTCAGCACTAAGCTTAAAGCATTTCTTCTAATGCCGCATCTGATTCAGTCACTTGACAATACTTCAAGAAGCAAATCAGTAGTCTGGCGAAGTTACCATGCCAACTAGTTGACACAGTGTACGTTTTAAATGTACAATTAGAAAAAGAATCCAGCCTTATAGTAAGCAATTGGTCATTGAGAAACCCTTACATGAAAGATTTTATTGCATTAGCTCTCTTTCAAGAGTTTCCCTAAAGTTTAAAAGGGGGTTTTAAATAGTGTCTCTTATTATACAAGATTATACCAAAGTTAGTACTACCTTTGTCATCACAAGTGACAAGACCTTGTCATTGAGCCTTTAAATTGCGAGAAAAATGTTTGATGGTTTTAACTTTCATATATGGCAGGTAAAAATAAGGTTTCATTTAATGAAAATGGTTTGTGAAATATTCTCAAAGGCATCTATATACAAGGGAGCACTAAACGAGGGCGCACTATGGCAATTTAACAATGATATGACCTTGGGGATCATAGAAAAAAGCATTGATGACACTTTATTGATTGTATTAGTCTTCACTCGTAGCAAAAGCAACATGGGATGCTGTGCGCTCCTTGCCGCACTGTCGAAGCAAGGGACTTGCCAATACACCGTATGCGAGCCACAAACGGCTCCAAGCACACAACAAGCCTAAACTAGCAAGCTCAAGAAAACAAAGGGTGTGTCACTCACCGCTCTACGCTCGCCTTCGTGGTGGATTCCTCGCCGCGATGAAGAAGAAGCTGCAGTCGTGCCGCGCTCAACCGCTTCGCCGCCGTCGTGCCTTCGTAATGCTCGATCGCACACACACTCTCCCTCTCTCTCTCTCACACACACACACACACAAGGAGGTGAAGAAGAACAAGATGGAGATGGAGCAAGAGCACTCTTCAATTGCACAAATGAGAGAATGAGTAAAAATTAGGTTTAGTTGGCTTTTATAGGAGCTTACCCCATTCACACTTGGGCGCCCATGCTTAACCAACTAATCCCTTGAATGTCCAAGTTAAAGTGCGTCTCTCATCGGCGATCACTCTACCTTTCCCTATTGGTCCGACAAGCCCGGTACCTGACTCTACCAAATACATAATACAACGTTTATAGATCATAGGGTGTCCGTGTGCCGTGAGGGTTAACATGCCCCCCTTCCTGATGTAGATTCCGTCCTCGGAAGCTATTGAGTTGAAGTTGGTTCGTCGAGGTGGAAGAGCATTTGAGATGAATGTCCTTAGCCTTCTTCAGTCACTGCAAAATCAAACAACATTGGCACAGTAATTGCATTCTCTTAAAAAGCATATGCAGTTTTAGATAGAAAAATTGATTGGTCAAAGAATTTCAAACAATTTGTTAGCAATGAACATTAAATTGCAATGTAATCAAATGCATAAACACATGTAAAGGTAAAAAATTAAACAAGTCTGGGGTCGCTAATTTGACGGTCGAAAGGCACTAGAGATCGAATATTAATACCATGGGTAAGCTTCTTAACTTTCTGTGGTCAATTAAGTTGTTTAATCACGAGAGCCAAGTATTCATGTTCGAGGGCTGACTAGAGGCTATATCTAGAAGACCTTGTAGTTAAGCTACCATAGAAGGAATTTCTCATGAAATCATCGCCTGACTGATTACTTTTTCTTTGACCCCCCAAGGTCTTTTCACAGTGATTCAATTATGATGTGTGTGCTTATTTTGTATGCCTTGGGTTTTTTGCTTTTCAAGGAAAAGCGCCCACACTGGGAACCTCTAGGGCTCTAGTACCATAGGCAATACATGTGAGTGAAGTACCAAATCAAGCTGAGATTTCTCTTCCAGCTTAAAATTTTACATTGTGGCACTTTGATTTTTTGTTTGTTCATTTTCATCATTTAAATTTTGTAACTTTGGGGGGTCATATAACACTGTTACATTCCCCAGGCTCATCACATTAGTAAACTCCCTTTATAATACTTAAGCTAAAGGTCAATAGGGTTAAGCCCACTAGAAAGCCCTAGTACATTTCATACAATGCTGCCTAAATCGGATTAAGAACCTAAGTAACCATTGTTTATTAGGAAGGCATTCCCCATGGTATTAAGAGAAGATTTCTAATACCTAGCTTGGTCAAACTAGCTTAGTCGGACTGCTTGATTTTTACCTCTAAACAAGTGATTATGACAAAACACTACATTGAATTAAATGTTTGATACTAACCAATGCGCTGAATATTATGCTACCAATCACAATCAAAGCAGACAAACATGGATGCAAAAAAGATAACGGCAATGCTAATGGACAAGAAACACCTGTTTGTGTTGATGGTCGCGCTTGATTTGAAGTGTGAACGAGAGAAAGGTTCCATGAAGGTCCAAATCCTATCAATAGCAACACGCTCCTGTACACACTAGGAAACAAAAGGAATACCTCCAGGAGGCACATCAGTGGGAAAAAAGAACTTTTCTAATCACTCAACTCTAAAACAGAAACACTCTATCGTACTAATCTTACCTACCCTCCATCACTCAAGTGATGAGGATCAAAGGTGTTTTATGGCATAGGTTTCTGGTTCACTGTACCAAATGTGACATGTGTAGGTCTGAGTCAATGTTTTGACTTTAATGTGCATACTCGTTTGCTAATTGCTCTTGCTCTTTTTTTTTTTGTTTTTTTTTTTGTGAGTATAAAGCTTTATATGTACATTCCCTAAGATTGGAATTGAGAGGTCAGGGAAAAAGGTTGAGAGGGAAACAAATGAATGATGACTGTCAGCAAACACTCCCCCCTTCCTTGGGTAGATCATACCATTTGAAATGAGCTTGTCACCCTTTGAAACCAATTGTTCCAGTTGGTAATAGGTGAGGATTTTTGCCAGTAGTTTGTTATTACCCTAGGTGCCTCGTCAAGTTGCAAGGGTGGTAAGGTACTCTCCCAGGATCGAACTTGAAGTGGTTCATCAGGTGATTCTTGAACACTGGGAGGTGTGGATTCTTTTATAGCTTCATGGAGGTCCACTACTATAGATGGAGGCTGTGTAGAAGCTTTTACCTCTATGGATGTATTACATGAGGAGCTAGAATCTTCATGGGACTCCCCCCTTCCTGAGCTAGGTGGAACAAATCGTTCTTTCTTTGGTACCCAAACTAGCTCGGGAGCGGGTGTGTAGCATTCTGTGATTTTTTTCTTTCCATGATCATTGATTCGTTTTGGAGCTACGGGATTGGGCTCACTTGGGTCAGGTGATAGGTAAGAGCACAATCTACGTTTTGGCACCCAGATTTGATCATTTCCTTGATAGTAGCCTTGGGCTTCCAATAGTCATTTAGGGATCCATCGCAACATTTTCTTACTTTTCTTGGAGCGATTGGTACGTTTCTTACAAGGCTTCTGTTTTTTAGCACTAGCTATGGTCACTAAAGAAGCTTTAGGGACCCACTTGTATGTTTTCTTCGTGACATTAGGATGAGTCTTGTCAGAAGCGATATGCATTGCTTGTAGCATATTTAAGGGTACAGGAATTTCATTCCCCTCAGGTGTTACCCAGGTCGTCCCCCTATTTCCCCAAGTGTCTATGGTTGATGCTAGGTGGACCCAATCCACATTGTCTGATTCCGTCATACCCGGTAACACATCCATGTAAGGAGAATCTTGACCAATGTCTGTATCCTTCTTACAAGTGTAACAATATTGTAGTGGGGCCGAGTGAACTGTGGTGTCAGAGCGATGATCAATAATGGTTTTACTCCCTAAGGGGTGTACCTTACCAGTCACCAAATCCACTCTAAGGACAGAGTCTTGGAATTGCAAATAGACATGATTTTTAGACCAATCGTGAACCATTTGTGCTTCCCTCATGAATGGTCGTCCTAAAATCATTTCATATGACATAAGGTGTTTAGAGAAATCCATTACAATGAACGTATGTCGCACCTTGTATCCTAGAACTTTGATCTTAAGATCCTTGAGCATCCCCATAGGTTTGGCTATGGTACCATTTGCCATCTTTACCACAATGTTAGTAACACTGAGGCGGGGTTTTCCCATGGATTCCCAACAATCTTTTGTAACGATGCTAACTCCCGCACCACCATCAAGAATTCCCTTTATAGTTAATCCCTTGGTAGTGATGGGTAGGGTCGCATTAGACTCGTCGCCTTCAAAATACTGGCCTAATTCGTTAATTGGTACCTCGATCACAGACTCGTGTTCATCTAAGTCAAGTGATTACACATGATTTTCCTCATCAATCATAATCGAGTCAGGCCTATTTGGTTGCGCAAACTGCGGTAATCCCGTTTGTAGCTCTCCGTTAAGGAATGCTCGAAGTGCAAGGAATAACTCAGGATCTCCATACAGCTTTGCTATGATCGTGGTTCGGACCTCAGAAGACATGAAGTCCACTAGTTTGGCAACATTCATTGGTGTTTTGCAGGGTGTAGGTCCTTGACTAGGAACTGGTGAGGATGGAATCTCATATTCCTCAATGGGATCAGGTATTCCTTCGTTAAACATCCTTTCCAACAAGAAGGGTGTATGCTCACTTTCTGATGTCCTGTCCTCACTCCCTTCTTGGATGATACTAGATATGGCTAACGGTCTATGGTTCATGTGGGGTGGATGAACTTGCGTGGGAAACACTGTGTCATGAATTTTTACATGCATGGGTTCTGGTTCTAGTTTCCTTTGAGTCTCCTCCACTAAACCTCTTAGATGTTTCACCTGCTTAATCTCGTCTACAGGGTTTGGGTACGTCCCAATCTTCTTTTTACGATTTTTCCCTTTTTGCCCCTGCGGTTTATCTTGGGGGTCGTGGATTGGATTTGGAAACACTTGTGGTGTTTTCAGAGGCTCTTTATGGTTTTCTCTTATTCGGTTTTCATTTGGTTCCATGTTACGGTTTTCTTTGTCGGTCTTTCCCTTTGTGGTATTGGTTCTAGTCTCCATTGTCTCGACTGAATCTGAATCATCCTCGAGGTCATTCATATACACGGGGTCATCTCCTGTTCCTATGTTTGTTTTGGAACTTGGCTTTGAATTTTCCGTATTCTGCGACTTCTTCCTTCGTGTCTTCTTTTTCTTTGCTTGGATAACTGACGCGGTATCTCTCTCTTCGAGGATATGTCCTGGCCCTTGAAGCATGGACCGTGTAATCGCATAAGCGGGTGCAACGGGTGGCATTGGCGATGTCACACTAGCAATTTCGACCAAATTCAGGGATGTGATTTTAGGCGCATTTGGGTTATAGGGGCATTGGGCAATCAAGTGATCTATGCCACAACGATTACATGTGAGTATTGGCATTGCAGACGTGCTCCCTTGATTCACTTGCATCTGTGCAGCATTCTTTTGCAGCCTAATAGGGCACTCCGCTACTCGATGTGGTCCACCACACTCGTAGCATTGAAGAGGTGGCCTCCTAGCCTGGGTGTTGATATTTTGACCTCTGGGTGCGAGAGCAGCAGCTTGATAAACCGGCTTGACTTGTCCCCAACAATCTTCCATGTAGTATATAGGACATTCTTCCAATGTATCAAGTCCGTAGGCAATACTAGTGTCTATTTCCTCCTCACAACCATCTGCATAAGCATTAGATGGCTCGCAACCCACTTGGTTCATAGGGGCGACTCTTGGATGCGGGGGCTGCGGTCCTAGCACAGGAGGTGGTAACGGTGTAGCTTGTACAACATTTTGAGATCTAGGGACCATGTGTTGCGGTAGTTGCTCAACAGGTGGAGTAGGCATCAATACAGGAGCTCGAGGTGCATCCGTCCAGGCTACAGGTGGTCTATTTGCCATCATACGTTTGATCATTAAACAATCCTTAGCTTGGTGACCATACCTACCACATGCGTTGCAAGTTCCATTAAATTTTACTCTAAACGTAGGGCACTCACTAGTGCTATGTGGACCTAAGCAAATGGAACACCATTGTTGCTCCCTTCTTGGATACATGTGACTATTTTGAGGGGGTCGATTATCCTTAAGAGACTCTTGGATTGCCTTGGTGAGGTCTGTCAAGAATGTCTCAAATACCTTTGGCTCATTGGCAATGGGCTTTGCAGTCATGGGTTCATACTCAATGGCTTGTGAGCTAGTGGATCTCGTCTCAGTAGACACCCTCATGCCTGCTATCATCAAGTTGTCCTCTAATTGGATTGCATTGGCAGTGACATCTTCCCAGGTTGTGATACCTCTAATCACTAGTCCATTATAGATTCCTTCATTCCTCAACCCTCGAATGAATCGATCAAGCAGTTGGTTATTGTTGAAGCGCTCATTTACAGGGCAACGAGAGTTTAAGTGCTTTAGACGACTAATGAAGTCTCTTACTGACTCTCCTTCCTTACGTTCGGCCTTCTGTAGCTGAGATGCTACACCCCAAAGCACACCTTCTCGTATGTACTCCTTTAGAAACAACCTTCGAAGGGTAGGGTAGATTGTTTTCTCGTCCACCCTTAGGGTCCTATACCAATCTCCAGCCTTCCCACTTAATGTCAAGCTTAAGGCATTGCACTTATGTAGTTCGTTGCGTTCCCCTAAGGAATCACATACTTGTTCAAACACTTCAATGTGTTTTCTAGCATCTTCGTCCCCATTGAATTTTTGCGTGAGTTTGGCAATTTGTACTGCCTTACTTCTAGGCTCTCTATCAGATGCATGATGCATATTTTCCGCAATAGATCGACCTATGGTTTGAGCAAACACTGCCAAGTCACCTATGTGAGGAGGTAGGGCCGGTGGAGGTACTCTTGGAATCATATGTGGGAGAGGAACGGGTACCGGTCTTGGCATATGTGTGGATGATGCAGGATATGGAACATAACCGGGCATAGGTCCACTCGGATAAGAGCTAGGGAGCGGCACTCGAGGAGCATAAGCAAGTGGTACAATTGGAGGTGTGGGGGCCATGTGTGCATAAGGGGCTAGAGGCACATATGGTCGAGGCCCCATATTAGGTACTACAACACTAGGTAGTGGCACTGCGCTAACCGTAGATGTCATCGGTACATTCTCTGTTAGGCTTATCCCTGGAGTGAGCACTGTGTTTTCCTTGATAGAGGGTTGAGCCAAGTTAGGGAAGCTAAAGTTTTCGCTCGGAGGCTCAGATTGCATAGAGACCCCAGGTGAAATGACGTAAGATGGGTCCATGGGGCTCATTAGAGGAGTCTCCATTTGTGATAGAGTAGGCTGTTGAGCCTTGCTCGTATCCAGAAATCTCATGGGGCCAGTTGAGAGTATATTTACCCCTCGGTTTTGCCTTTCTGATTGAATAATGCCATGGATAACATTACAGATCATTTTCTGTTGATCTTCGATGCTCGTGGCACTAGAGGTGGATTGTACAATCTCTATCCATCCTACATGGTAGGCGTGGCCAGAGTGTAGATCCGTCAACACCTCAGTGTGGAGGTCATATGTCCAATGATCATTAATGAACAATCCTTCTAGAGTCGACGTGTTAACGGTTTCTTGTGAGGTAGAAGCAATGTTGCTCCCCGTGGTTTTACTTGCCACCAACGGTACTCTAGAGGGAACTTCTGAAGGAGGCAGCTCAACAGGGCCTTCTTGGTAAGAAGTTGGAAGGATATCCACATGGACACTCTTTGGGGGTGTGGGGTCCACGTGCGATGTGAAAGGAGAGTCCACTTCCCCACCCCCTTCGCGTGCTTCATCTGCATCAGGTTTCGAGCGAGTAGCTCTACCTAATGTTTCCATGAAACGGCTAAACATACTAGTACTAGGCTGTGGAGCTTCGGGAGGTGCATGGCCTTCTCTCTCAGTGTTTTGGGTAGGGTATGCTTCCATGATTTCTGAGTCGGAGGAGGAATCACTAGCGGCTATTTTAGGGTCTTGGGTGGTGCTACCTTGTGTCCCCGCTGAGGGTCTAGAGCTTATCGTGGATGGGTAATGGGTGTCCGTATGAACAGAGGCACCCTCAATATGCTCGTGTTCTAGCACCCGCCCAAAGCGTAAGTGCATGTGCTTTTGATACCCTAAGGTGTCAAAAAGCTGCTCTAGGAGGCCTTGTGACTAGTTTTTAGCGTGTTTTTTGTTTGTTTTTTTGCTAGATTTTTTAGAGCGTGTCGTGGAATGGGCCGTGTGATAGCTCAAAACGAGCGTATCGGTCAGAGGGTCGTGTCGTGCTTTACAGCCCTCCGTTTGGTCACTCTATGCCCTCGGAATCCCTAAAACTGTCAATTTCCAGTAGGGAACTAGGCCCAAACTAGAAAGTCTAAGGGTGCAAGTGGGAAGAGAAAGGAGGAGAGTGGAGGACTTGTCCCACATGCTCTCATTCTCTATTGAGGGAGTAGGGTATATATATAAGAGTGAGTCTAGTATATATCATAAGGCTGAGGCCTGGGCCTGGGCTTGGGCTTGGGCTTGGGAAAATGATCCCGATCCCGATCTATCTTTTATACAAACCAACCCGTCCGTTTTAAGAGTCACGTTTTTTATTTTCGAAAAAATTTTCCGCCCGCTCACTCGCGTTTTTAATTTCCGAAATAATTATTTTATTTTTTTTTCTTTTTTTTTCTTTTTTTTTCCTCGAAAAACTTTTTTTTTCCAAACTTTTTTTTTTTTACTTTTTTTTTTTGATGCAGAAAATACAGAAATTGAAAAAAACGCAGAAAATGCAGAAAATTGCAGAAAATGCAGGAAAACGCAGAAATTGCAGAAAATGCAGAAAAAACGCAGAAATTGCAGAAAATGCAGCAAAAACACAGAAATTGCAGAAAATTGCAGAAATTGAAAACGCCGAACTTGAAAATGCAGAAATTGAAAAAACACAGACAATAGCAGAAATTGAAATTTGACAGCAATTGCAGAAAACGCAAAAAACAGAAATCTCCACACACCCCTTCCCCGCCTTTCCTATGATAGAAATTGCACCACAAGGAAGCGTAAAGTGCTAACCGAGCTTAGTGTAGGGCATATCCCCGGCAGCGGTGCCAAAAATGTGCGCTCCTTGCCGCACTGTCGAAGCAAGGGACTTGCCAATACACCGTATGCGAGCCACAAACGGCTCCAAGCACACAACAAGCCTAAACTAGCAAGCTCAAGAAAACAAAGGGTGTGTCACTCACCGCTCTACGCTCGCCTTCGTGGTGGATTCCTCGCCGCGATGAAGAAGAAGCTACAGTCGTGCCGCGCTCAACCGCTTCGCCGCCGTCGTGCCTTCGTAATGCTCGATCGCACACACACTCTCCCTCTCTCTCTCTCTCTCTCACACACACACACACAAGGAGGTGAAGAAGAACAAGATGGAGATGGAGCAAGAGCACTCTTCAATTGCACAAATGAGAGAATGAGTAAAAATTAGGTTTAGTTGGCTTTTATAGGAGCTTACCCCATTCACACTTGGGCGCCCATGCTTAACCAACTAATCCCTTGAATGTCCAAGTTAAAGTGCGCCTCTCATTGGCGATCACTCTACCTTTCCCTATTGGTCCGACAAGCCCGGTACCTGACTCTACCAAATACATAATACAACGTTTATAGATCATAGGGTGTCCGTGTGCCGTGAGGGTTAACAGATGCTTTATGTGGTTCTTCACGAGTTGCTTGTAAACAATTATATCAAGAAACTCGTGAGTCGTATATTTCTTTGCGCTTATAAAACACTTATAAAACAATCACAAACTTCGATGGAAAATCATTTAAGCCATCAATAGTGTGCTTGAACATTCGACCCGAATTTCAACAATACTTAAAATAATGACGTCACTTTTTTAAAGCAATGGTCAAGATGTCTCATCTCTATTATAGTCTCATCTCTACTTAAAAGGATCTACCAAAACCAAAACTTTCTAACAAAAAAGCTTCATAAAACAAGAAGGAGAACAAAGACTCATTAATTCATTGAAGGATTCCTTTATGCCCAAGCAACATCGCCTCTTCCCATGAAGACCAATAATTATTTCAGAATGAATGAACTCACCCTAGTCCCTACTATAATGTAAGCTACCCAATGTTTCTTTGAGAATGAACGTGCAATTTTATTTGCATGGGTCAACATAAACAATACAAAACATTTAAGGTTAGAGATTTCCTAACTTTAGAACATCAAAGTTTATAAATAGTGATCGTGCAAAAATGTGGCCAACGTTTTTATATAACATAATAGAAAATATAAGCTTTCTAAATTTGGAATAGAAGTCTAGGTAATCATCAATAAAAAGATATTTATCTCTGTGGTACATAGTTAATGTATTTTGCCCACATATTTGAAAACAAATGTAGATTATCTCGATACTCCTTCTTTTCTTGAAGATATAGCTTTGTTCTTCATATTTGAAAACAAATGTAGATTATCTCGATACTCCTCCTTTTCTTGAAGATATAGCTTTGTTCTTCTCTTTGAGCTTTGCTTGCATAGCAAG
Source organism: Adiantum capillus-veneris (assembly GCF_014529385.1). NCBI lineage: Eukaryota > Viridiplantae > Streptophyta > Polypodiopsida > Polypodiales > Pteridaceae > Adiantum > Adiantum capillus-veneris. The sequence continues at coordinate 53,005,990 of NC_140935.1, read as the reverse complement.
CTCAGAGAGAGAGAGAGAGAGAGAGAGAGAGAGAGAGAGAGAGAGAGTCCACATTGTAATGCTCGTGGTGTTTCCTACCTAGCTTGAATGGTTTGGTATCCAACATGTTGTTCGCTCAAGCAATTATGTCTTTGGAGGGAATGATTGCTCGGGTGCCGCTTCATGGTTGATGAATGTGCCATGACTTCACTAGTTTGATGAGAGAGAGAGAGAGAGAGAGTGATTCCCCAAGCTACATGCTTACATCCACATGGTATATGTGAGGTGCCTTGGATATGAATCCGCCTATTGTCAAAGATATTGAGGCTCATTGTAGACACCTAGTTTTTCTTTCATTTTCTATATGTTGTTTATATGGAAGGCCCACTATATACATGTTCCACACATGAACTCAATGTTTACACCTTTCTAACTTTTGGCATTTTTGTTGAATTATAGGAGGAGATGATTCACTCTTACTACACAATTAGTATAAGTCAAGATTCGGGCCGCTTTAGACAACATATGACCTTTTAGGACATGGTAATCTTCACATACCTTCTTTGAGTTTTGACAACACTACACGATCGTGCAAAATGTGGTAGTCTTTATTGGTACAAATGTGATAGTGGTTGTTGCTGCACACTTCTATATATTTACACATGTTAAGACAAGCCATCCACTACCATGGCTTCCCAATTTAGCCTAAATAATGCAATCTATGAATGTCTCCCACTACTTGATCGCCTCAAGAGCCTCTCCCTGTGTGTCTGCACAACTCTGCACACGATCATGCAAAATGTGGTAGTCTTTATTGGTACAAATGTGATAATGGTTGTTGCTGCACACTTCTATATATTTACACATGTTAAGACAAGCCATCCACTACCATGGCTTCCCAATTTAGCCTAAATAATGCAATCTATGAATGTCTCCCACTACTTGATCGCCTCAAGAGCCTCTCCCTGTGTCTAGCAAAAAAAACCCGAGGCATCTTTGATCTTGATATCTGACAAAGACCTCTCTAAATAGACAATGAAAGCGGTCTTGTATCTCATAAGATACTGGTTGATGACATATGTGATGTAACTCTGTCTATGGCTCTATATGGCAAATCCCGGTCTCTACTAGTGCTCTCTCGAATCTGCAAGTCTCAATCACTAATTGATGCGATGATGTGAGCATCTGATCAATAGCACATCGGATCCCATGGGATAAATGAGTGTCCATATAAGCAAGTCTGATCACAAATCCATCCTCTGCGAGTTGGAGAAGATGCTCTCAATAGAAAGACATCTTCGTGCCCACCAAACTCTACGTGGCTGTATCCATGTGCTCTTGGTATCTAGCTGAATCAGATCCTGATGTGCGAGTCTAGTGATCATTGACCGTGTGCGAGATAGGGAGGGTGCATCCAAGGAGTACTGGAACGGAGGCAGTCTGTCCATGTTGAATGAGAATGAGAGAGAGAGAGAGAAGAAGAAGAAGAAGAAGAGAGTTTTAACATCGTAGGAAGCTATCCCAAGAGACCTTAAAGATCTAGCTGATTCTTTCAGAAATTGAAGCACCACTTATAGATTTACTCAAGGGATGCAAGACCAAGGGCTAGAAAGTGTAAGTAGAGGGAAGGTCTTTGGAGGCTTTCTATGCACTCATTAGTCGGTTCGGTAAGTTTGTCATGCTGATCCCTTGCAAGCATATATCTTCAGCAGAAGAGGTCGCTCGACTATTCATCCGGTTTTGGTATCCCATTGCTGGGTTGCCCAAGACCATCACCTCCAATGGGGATGCCAAGTTTACTTCCTAGTTTTGTGTAAGGTGCAGCGGAAATGAATGTTGAACTTTGCTCAAGATCAGTGCTCTGAACTCTGCTCAAGGGTTCCTTTTACTTACGAAAGAGAGAGCCTTCAGTTCCTTTAGTGAGAGAGTGCAAATGATCACAAACAAAGTGGTAAACACTGTGAATGAAGGTGCTGAGATTGAGAGATAGAGAGAGAAGAATACGACACCAGAATGTTGTCAAACCCTCCTCCGAAGGCCCCACTGAAAACTGAAAACGCTAAGGGCTGAATTTTGCAAATCTTGTATATGTTGAACTCTGACTCTATGTCGGTGACGATGGCGATGACGACGCACTGAAAATGCAAATGTTGAAATCTGCGAATAGCAAGCTGAAATTGCAAACACTGGCTGGTCTGACCGTGCGGTGAGGATCTGCTACGGGAAGGTAAGATATGCGAGGTTTGGGGGCTGCGATGTGGATGCTAATTGCTGAAAATGAAAAACGCTGATGCAAATGCAAGAACCTGTTGCCGGAAACTGCAAACGCTAGGGCTGAAAATGTGTCTGCCGCAAAAAACGCTAGGAGATCTGCAAACGCCAGGCTGTTTGCAAGTGGAAAAACGTTGGGGCTGATCTGCACTTGATGAAAACGCCAGGCTGATTCTGATGGTTGAAAACGCTAGATGTTTCGCCGGGGAGTCTTGTTGAGAAAGACTTGTGGTCTCTGTTGCCTCTTCTCCAGAAACTTCTAGCGCTAGGTTTTCTTATATATTTGCTTAGCCAATTTGCCCTATCTAGTTTTCCAACAAAGTCACTTATTAATAAGTGAAAAATGGCTAAAATAGGGAAAATGGGTTCTATGCACTGTAAAATGCTCCTGATGGGTACTGACTGTAATCTGATGATCATGCTGTGTGCAACCAGAGGCTATGCAACTACTCTAAGTGCCTTAACATGCATGGTCTGCGAACAGACTCACAAAGATGCCGGAACACTTCTTAAGCTAATTGAACCCTTGTCATGAAGTAGCTTGTCCACGGACATATAGGGTTAGATGTGCACGTGATATCCCCTCCTTTTTAAAGTGAGGTACTCGTACCGAATTGTATGGCGTCGAGGGAGATCGCCAATAGCGTGTGGAATCCTGAAAAGGACTCTTCGCCGGCCCACTTTGATGCGTGGGTCATGTGATACTTGAACTTCATAAAGGTCTGTAATGCTTGCTTCTTTGGGCTGCGTCAAAAGCGACACAAAGTCATATGTGGCTGCGTCAAAGCTCCAACTTCGGCTATAGTCGTGGATCTACTTTCTTCAAGAATCTCCGAGGATGAAAATTCTTGAAACCTTTTCCAACACAAAAACATGAACATATCCATTCCACGTAAAGTGACTGGAAAAATTCTAGTCTTCTCTCAGGACTGTGCATGCAATGTAGATGAACATATAGACGGAGTGCCAAAATGTTCATCAAACACACGCAAACAATGGAATCAAAACTTGTCTTTCTGATCTAAATCTATCAAATGTGACAAATGACAATGAAAATGCCGATGCTTGATGCTAAATCCTTCTTGTGCTCTTTTGGATACTGTGTCATGCCAAGAAGGAGACATGAAATGTGAATTCCTTGGGTGCAAACATATCATTCTTTTATGAGTAATCCGTATACATCCCTGCTCATTCATGGGCGAATCGTGTTTATCGTACAATATGGCATGCCTATGAAAAGGGATCACATAAAGACGGTGACTAAAATACAGGAAACCGTCACTAATGAAATACTCGATCTTCATGAATCATCATCATTGTGAATAATCACATCTATATCATGCAAATCATGTGTGTCGTGCTTTGGAGAAGACAAGACTGAGAGAGTCTCCTTCTCTTGCTTCTTTTCAATCTTTGCTTGCACATTAGAAATGAGAGATGAAGAATGAACAACTTGCTCCCCACGAATGACAATGAAGAGTCACTCTTGGCATTGAAAGTGAAAGTATTAGCTGCCCAATCAATGAGAGGGTTATGCTCACGAAACCATCGAATGCCTAAAAGCATATCACATCCTGAAAGAGGAAAGATGTAAGGTGCAACAGAAGTGAATGTTTGAACTTTGCTCAAGATGAGTGCTCCGAACTGTGCTCAAGGATTCCTTTTATTTACGGAAGGGAGAGCCTTCCGTTCCTTTAGTGAGAGAGTGCAATGGACACAAACAAAGTAAATAGACATTGTGCATGAAGGTGCTGAGACTGAGAGATAGAGAAAGAAGAGAATACGACACCAGAATTTTGTCAAACCCTGCTCCGAAGGCTCCACTCTCTATGGCGAGAGCGGTCTACTTATGATTGCACAAATCTCTACAATGCTTGGACTTGCCGACGATGTCGACGACGATGAGACGGGCTGAAAACTGAAATCGCTAAGGGCTGAAATATGCAAATCTTTATCTGCTGAATTCTGACTCTATGTCGGTGACGATGTCAATGACGACGATGCGACGACGACACGCTGAAAACGCAGATGCTGAAATCTGCGTTTTTCGGGCTGAATCTGCAAACTTCACGAGATCTAACTGTGCGGTGAGGATGTGCTGCGGGAAGGTGAGATCTGCGAGGCTCGGGGATTCTACTGCGGACTGTTGAAAACTGAAAACGTTGAGTCTAGGGCTGATTCCGTCGTGAAGATTTACAAAAACGTTGTCAGGAGTTTTTTGGAGCAAGGGATTGCGCATATGTACATACACATGCATAGTGCATCAAATAAAGAATTGCCCATTTTCCAGAGCCAGGTGGTTACGTGGGGCCCACGTGTGTACAGGTAGGACAGGGTGTATATAGTGCATCGATTTTCACTATTACCAGTACCAGTGTGTTTTTTCTACAATAATGAGGAGTTGGTAGCGCGTAAAACTTCTTGAGGAAGCTGTCCGCGGGCCGACGACATGAGGTAAGCAGGTGCGTCAGATGGCATCAGGAGGCCAAACGGGGTCAATATTTGCACGTGGATGAATACGGACACAAAGTGGTGTTTTCTTGTGAGAGTTATGCAGAAAGGTCATCATTAGGACCACTTTTTGGGGCCACTTCACGTGGTGGCGAGATGCATTATTAGAAAAAAGCTGAGTGCCAGGTGTGCGAATGATGCAAAAAGGTGACAACTATGCACTGCGAGGTCAATTTTTGGCATGTTCGGGGTCCGTTTGAGGTCATCTAAAAGGCCAAGGGTGCCCAACTAATAAAGCTAAGTGTGGGAACTGAAAAAACAGAGAGAAGACCAGAAAAAAATGTGGAGAAGAGAGGAGGAACAGCCGCAGGTGTGTTTTTGCTCATTTTGGAGCCTGTTTTGGCCGTAAACTGCTCATCCGAGGTCGGATTTGAGCACTTTGACATTGTAGACTGGGGTTTTGGGCCGTTCCGGACGCGATGGTGCTGTCGATTTTTCCAAATTTCTCACCCTTTTTCTACTGTTTTTGCTATGTAAGTTTCTCCTATGAATGAAGCTTCTTCTCCAATTTGTGATTGTATCTGGCATATTTTACCCATATTGTGTGAGCTGTTTGCCCCATTGGTGTTGGCCCAAGCTCATTTGTATCTAAACATCAGAAATTCTCCTCTTTTGAGCTGATTTTTGTGTGTGTGTGTGTGTGTTTGTGTTTGTGTGGAGTGGGCAAGTGGATAGTCTCTCTTCTCTCACTCCAGAGGTGTGTTCCCTGTCTCGGCCAGGTGTGTTGTGTAAGCCGAGTGGTGCCCCATAGTGTGTGTGTGTATCTTCCCAAGAGTGTGTGACGGGTCGTTATAGAGGCGCTGTGTGTGTTTTCATCCCGCTCACAACGTTGAGGTTGATCTGCAAACCAAAAACTTTAATGCTGAAAATGGGTCCTGCTGCAAACATGCTGTGGATCTGCTGGTGAAATCCACTAATGCTAGTGTTGATCTGTCCTTTGCTGTCGCTAGGCTAATGTAGATGCAAAAACGGTGGCTGATCTGGGTTCTTGTCCAAAAACGCTAGGTTATCTGCAATCTTGCTAACCTCCAAGCAGGCTCTTTCGACAAGACAGGGATTAACCACATCATGTATACTACTAGAATCAAACAAGACTGTTAGGTGTAGCGGAATGAATTTTTGCGCTTTGCTCAAGATGAGTGCTCCGAACTGTGCTCAAGGTTCCTTTTGTTCTTATGGAAGGGAGAGCCTTCCGTTCTTAATGAGAGAATGCTATGATCACAAACAAAGTGAATGGATACTGTGCGTGCAAGTGTATGAGACTGAGAGATAGAGAGAGAACAGAGATACGACACCAGAGACGTAGTAAAACCCTCCTCCGAAGGCCCCACTCTCGTCGGCGAGAGTGGTTTACGTATGATTGCACAATCTGGTACAAATGGAATGCATGAGACTGATGCAAGTTTAGGCTATGTCGGCGATGACGACGGTGATGACGAGACCGACACTAGGGCTGAAATCTGCAATCTTTCTACTGCTGTCCTAAAACGCTATGGGCTGAAATCTGCTACTAGTCCAAAACGTTGATTTGGGGGGTTGTTTCTGTGGGTCTTTGTCGCTGAAAATCTGCAGGTTTAGGGATGCATACTTTTCAGCTTTTCATGAACAATCCGCATACATTCGTGCTCATTCATGAGTGAAACATGCTCAACGCACAATATGTCATGCCTAGGAAAAGGGATCACATAAAGACGCTAACTAAAATACAGGAAATGATCACGAATGAAACAGTCAAACAATGCGTGTTGACTAATCATGCGAACACATAGTACTTCCTGTGAGGGTTCTGTGGACCTAGGCTCGAGAGCCAAGATGGGTTCTTCCTGATTGGACAAATCTTCCTGTGTGGGTGCTTTGGACCTCGACTCGTAAGCCAAGATTGGTTCTTCGTGATTGATCGAATCTGCAATAAGGTTAAGAAACAGTATCAACTAACTCATCATCCTTGTGAACAATCACATCATCTTCATGCAAATCATCATGCTTGTGAGAAATCACATCTTGATGCAAATCATCATGCTCATCATTATCATCCAAATCATCATGCTTCTCATTGTCAATCAAATCATCATGCAAATCTTGTGTGTCATGCTTTGGAGAAGAAGAGACTGAGAGAGTCTCCTTTTCCCGAATCTCTTCCATCTGTGCCTGAACTTGAGAAAAGAGACGCAAGAATTCTTTCATGTGTTGGTCGCTCTTTTCTTTGATGGCTTTGTTTTCGCGATCAAATTCTGCTTGACTTTCTTTATTCTCGCGATCCAATTTGGCTTTTCTTTCTTTCTCTTCCAAGTTGTACTTACGCTCTATGACTGCCATGCTTTCTTCGTATTCACGATCTATGTTTGCCATTTCTTCTTCATAGGCCTTTTTGTCTGCTTCTCTTTCTTCGTGTTCTAACTTTCCTTCCAGAAACAACTGCTTCAAAGCCTCCATAGGAGTTAGTGCAATCCTTGGCGTAGATGGGGAAGGAGGAGGGTTGGAAAAACCTCCTGGTGAGGAAAATTCTTCTTCGCCTCTCTCATGCTCATCACCTCTAAGCGAAGTATCCATTCCGCTTTGAGTCATGACCATCCGCTGAAGTCTTGGGTTCTTGTGGGTTCTTGTGGTCTTGGGTTCTTAAGTTCACGAGGAACTTGGGTTCTTGCGGTCTTGGGTTCTTAAGTTCACAAGGAACTTGGGTTCTTGGTTCTTGGGATTCTTGAGTTCTTGAGGTTCTTCTTTCGCTTGCAATCTGTGTTTGAGAAGGATTTTCTCTTCACCCGAGTTCTGCTCTTTTCCGCGGGCGCACCCCTTGGCGACCTTGCGCTCACACCAAGGTTGCTTTTTCCCACATCATGTCGATTGGCCGGCTGCTAAGTTCACGGTCTGCTCTCAATGAGTGAAAAGAGGCACAAGGGGAGGCTAGACAAGCCCTTCTTTCTTGGGTTTCCTATCACTCTTCAAAAACACGATTAGGAATCGACACGCCCAAGCGAACTTGGGTTCGTGCGACCTCAACAAGCAAAAAAAAAAACTCTGTGGTTCTTTCCTTGAGTGATACAAAACACTACCAAAGCTCTGATACCATTGTTAGGTGTAGTGGAATGAATGTTTGCGCTTTGCTCAAGATGAGTGCTCCGAACTGTGCTCAAGGTTCCTTTTGTTCTTATGGAAGGGAGAGCCTTCCGTTCTTAATGAGAGAATGCTATGATCACAAACAAAGTGAATGGACACTGTGCGTGCAAGTGTATGAGACTGAGAGATAGAGAGAGGAGAGATACGACACCAGAGACGTTGTAAAACCCTCCTTCGAAGGCCCCACTCTCGTCGGTGAGAGTGGTCTACTTATGATTGCACAATCTGGTACAAATGGAATGCATGGGACCGATGCAAGTCTAGGCTATGTCGGCGATGACGACGGTGACAACTAGACCGACACTAGAACTAAATCTGCAATCTTTCTACTGCTGTCCAAAAACGCTATGGGCTGAAATCTGCTACTAGTCCAAAACGCTGATTTGGGGGGCTGTTTCTATGGGTCTTTGTCGCTGAAAATATGCAGGTTTAGGGTTGAAAACTGAGGTTCCTTAAGGCTGAAAACTGAGGTTCTTACTGGGCTGAATCTTGCTGGTCTTTTCTACTGCTGAATCGCCTGATGAATACTGCCAAAAATGCTAGGTGATGAAGCTCTCAACAACGCTAGCTGCTATGTGTGGCGATGATCTTCTTCAAAAACGCTACTGGCTTGAAGCAGCGGCGAAGATGATCCAAAACGCTAGGGGTGCCTGTGGAAGGAAAACGCTAGGCTAGGGGGATGGTTCTTCTTTTCTTGGAGGAAATCCACCAAGGGGTCTTGTTGAGAAGTTTCTTGCTAAGCTTGGCTCCTGTTGCCTCTTCTGCCATTTAGTGCTAGCTCTAGTTTACTTATATACAAACTTACTCAATTTGCCCTACCTACTTTTCAACAAAAGTCACTTAAAAATAATAAGTGAAAAATGTTAAAAATAGGTAAAATAGGCTAAATGCACTGGAAAATTCCCTTGAAGGATTCTGATGGGAATGCTTATGATCATGCTGTGTGCAACCAGAGGATATGCATCTACACTAAGTGACTGGGCATGCACGGTCTACGAATAGACTCACAAAAGTGCCAGATCACTTCTAATCTAGACGGATTGGAATGATTGAACCCCGATCATGCTGTAGCTTGTCCACGGACACATAGGGTTGGATGTGTCACGTGACAAAGACCACCATGTGTTGACCATTCACATGACCATAACACTTAATGAGAGACTCATCAATAGGAGGATCATGAGAAACTTGGGACACATGAGTGTTCTTATTTATGACATTAACAGAGGATGTGGGTTTTGTGGGTTCTTTAGATTCATTAGAGTCAAGCTTAGGAGATGTTCTTTTTATCTGACTCCATCGGGCGTCGCTCTCTTCTTCCCTCTATCTCTCTCTCTCTCTCTCCCTCTACACCTCTCTATTGCATTCTCTCAAACCCTCTCTTCAGGGGAAATTAAAAGGAACCATCATCTAAGCTAAAAGGAATCACTAACGCAAGGAAGAAAGTTGAAGGATTTGTGGAAGTGTAAAACTAGATCGTCACCATTTCAATTCCACTGCATTTGATACCCAGAGTCTGTAGTCACAGTTCGCAGAGGGATCGGCATTCCATGGTCCACAAACCGGGACCCACATTGCGCTTCTCAACCCCGCAATTCATATGGTATAATTGTACCATTTACTAATACAGTAATTGCGGGTTAGGTAACCTTGTGTTATGATCATTTCTCTCAATTTGTATATTGAATTTTCTCTCTCTCCCCTCTAATCGGTTTTGCAAGTGGGCAACGGTAGTTGTTCTTGGTGGTGTGTTATACATAGCCTTGGAGCTTGTTGTCTATGCAGGATTGCTTTGCGACATTGAGGGCTAGAGTTACCTGAGAGGAAGGTTCTGGTGTTGCCGGTGTTTCTTCAAGATCAAAAGCTCGATGCTACCAACCATTTGGATTGGAAGGTGCCTATGGAGGCAGTGTTGGAGACCTACAACCTTATCTTGATGATGCACGACGAGATTAATCGGCCAAAGGCTCCTACATGCATGTCTCTCTCCCACCCATGTAATCGAGGAAACTTACAGGCTCAACTGTCTTGGGATCAATGAAAAATATGGTTTCGCTCATTTATCTTTCTCGATGGAAGAGACAAAGCACTTGGATGATTGCTTTTGACAAGAGCTTACTTGGAGGTACAATTGCACACCATGGACACTTGACAATCGGCACCCATGAAGGATCACATTCAAAAGATGCAAGAGATGCAACAGGTGCTTCATGCAAGGAAGCTGATCTCTTTAAAGGATATGGCTATCATCTTGATGACCGTTTGACTCCTAAGTTCCATGGTGTTCGATCAGGAGGACCAATTACGGAGCTCTAGATTAAGAAGAAGAAGAAGAGTATTTTAACGTCGTAGGAAACTATCCCAAAAGACCATGGCATAATAGTCATCCATGAAAGAAAAGTAGAAGCAAACTACACAAAAAATGATATATATATTTTTTGGTGAGAGAATCAAGGAAACGATACGTCATATGTGTGCATATTCAAAGGAATTGTTTTGAAGAACTCAAATTCAGATTTGAATTTGGATCAGTCAGAGGAACCTCTGCTATATAAATACTAGCCAAGGTGTAGGTGTAGGTAGTCTTTATTAACTCTCTCTCTCTCAAGAGGATTGTCAAGAAGAAAATAAATACACAATTCTCTAGAAATACACATGCCAAAATCTTGTCGGAACGAGCCTTAAAGAGCCTAGAAGGTAGAGATGTTAATGCTCACCTAAGGATATAACTAGCAAGTTTACACCTTTGAATTTGAAGCATGAAAATGTCAAAAGTAGTCAAAAGTCCAATAAAGTAATTTGTAGTGTGGATGAATTTTTTGAAAGACTTTTGGTTGTGAAGTAATTGTGTCAATCCTATTTGTGGCTTTATGGTTTTTCTTGGTGTTTGCATCTTAGGCTATGTTTTATCTTGATGGAGTGTGTCAAGTAACCAGGCAAGAAATAGCGCAGTTAAACACCAAGAAGACTTCCTAGTAGTAACATTGGTAAGGTTTTTAATATAAACTATAGGGCCTTGCAAGAGATCCATTTATAGGGTGGAGGTTATAGAGGATGTTGGGGTTGAGAACAAAGAGGTCAGGGTTGCCAGCATGGTGGGGTTTGCCAGTTGATGAGAACCACACGTGCCCACATTGGTTTGCAATTGGGTTAGAGGCAACAACATTCATAGTCAAATTGGTTTATTCACACAACATGTCACGTACGCACTCACTTGCGCTACGTGGACATACTTCTGCTATAATCTAGCATGAGTCATTAGCTTAGGACAGAGCCTGGCACCTTTGTGAGTCTCTAGCAGGACATGCATGTCGAGACCGGTTATAGTTGCATACCCTCTCTTGCACAGGACAACATTTCATCATGTAGGTGTTTTGCCGCATGTGAACCACCTCTTAGCCTGGCTTATTTAATAAGTCACTTTTCAGCCTATTATTTAAATGGTCGTGGGGCTGAATTAAACCCTGCTCGATCCAACGTTGGTACAGCTGAAGGTGGTCGGCTCATGGAAATGCCAGGAGCAGCTGCATGAAGCTTTGCAGGAGGATATCTGAATACTTGGGCACGTACTAGATGTAGATGGGAACAAGTGTTCTTGTGATGTGTATGTGTGATATGTTGATGGTCGAGTCATGGATTTGAGCTCTATTGGTCGGGATGCCTCAAGTGCGAGGACTATTGATATTTTTGGTGGCTTTTGATATGCTGTGTGGTTTGGGTGTTACGGCTTGCCCTGTGCAGCTCTTGAGGGGAAGCTATGCTTGATCGGTGGACGAAATCAACCAACTTGAAGTTTGTGATGACTGTGGCAGTCATCGTCTCTTGGGACTGGGATCGACCAGGATCTCGCCGACCAGGGACTACCGTCGTAAAGACATTTGTGCATGATTGGTATCGAAACTCTGATGCCTACCACCAAGCACAGCATTGGCATCGACATAGCCGGGCGAAACTCAAAGTGAATCGATCACCGATCACCTTGTGCGGGAATGCTACCCAATTGGGGACGTTAAAATTTAAAAAAAAAAGAACTTTTGAAAAAAGCCTGCAACACAACAGAGAACGAGCAGCACAGGGAAAGTGGTGCCACCCGGTGGCCATGCAAAAGCAAAAAATGAGGGCCATAAGGAGATGGCGTTAATTGCAGAGGTGGCGGTCTGAGAGCGCTGGAAGGAGGGCTGCGGGCTCTGTAGCTTGCATGGGAAAGTAGCGCCACTTGGAGGTTTGCATGGGAGGGCGGTCAGTTTTGGACAGAGGCGGACGGGGTTTGATCGGGCTGCTGTTGTAGGGGGCCGTAGAAGTGACAGGAGGGGATGCAGTTAAGGGCTACAGGGAGGATGCTACAGAGAGTAAATATGATTCAAGGTGTATGAGAGCTAGCCAAGGGCTGGCCGAGCAGCGAGAAAGGAGGACTAGGAAAAGCCGTGGGCTTTCTGGAGCAAGCAGTACGGAGGGGGTGCCTCTGACGACGGCAGAGTCTGCATGTGTGGAGCTTGGGAAGACCAAGGGGGCATTTATTGGAGTCATGACGGGCTACAGAACCGACAGAGGCCGCCATGAAGAGGAGGCTAGCGCTGAGAAGGTGAAGAGACCGCCAGCAAGGGAGGCTCAAGGCTGTGACCAAGGGGGGTCCATCCAAGGCCATCACTGAGTAAAGAAGCAGCCAGAGAGGTGCTGCGTGAGGTGGCGGGGGCTGCATAAGGCGAGAGAGAAGAGCGCCATCTGGTGGATAGAGGAGGGGCGTCCTCTTGTGGAAGGGGTCGACTGGTGTGGAAAGAAAGGTGCCGTGAGCAGAGTAACACAAAGCCATGTTAAGTTTTGGGGGAGCGCGCTGGTTGGAGGGAGTTGTTATGCAAAGGGCTAGCATGTCGGGGATGCCCATAAATTGAAAAGGTGCCGCTGCAAGCTACGGATAGCTAGACGCCAAGGCACATGGAAGCACGAAGGAAAGAGTACAAGAGGAAACATGAGCAGGGATAATCTCCAAAAGCCGAGGAAGGGTACCAGGTTGCACCAAAGCACGCAATTGACAGTCACCATCATTGTATTGGGATTGTGTTGATGTGATACATAGTTGGTTTGTGTTTTTTGTCGAGCTTGCCATCGATCTCATCTACGGCTCGTCTTTTGCCATATGCCCGTGGTAGCATTGGCTCCGGGATTGTGTGTGTGTGAGCAAAGAGGGAGGGAGAGAATGATTGAGTGAGCAATTATATGTGTGGTCGAGGCATGTGTCGCCTCCCTGTGTGAGTGTGTTTATAGTATTGGGATGAGTGTATGCGTTGGTGGGTACAAGTGTGGGATGGTGGTTTGTTGACAAATGTTTGCGGTTATGGTCGAGTGTGTGTAGCCGTGATTTCTCGTAGGCGAGTCGGTGTACGGGAGATTGGCAGATAGTGTGTGTTGTATGTGATTATGTGTGGTTAGGGGTGCGGAATTTATCCTGGGCTATAGAGAGGCAAGTGTAGAGTGTGCTGGGTTTGTTCCCTCTTCCCCCTTTCCAACGTGTTAAGTAGCCCATAGGGCGCTTGTAGAAGCCAGAGAACCAGGGAATTTGTAGGGCACCAAGCCGTGCCGTAGTAGCCAGTAGCAACCCAACGTTTTCTCAGCAGGACAAGCTATGATGACCAACGTTTTTCAACCATAATGACCAACGTTTTCAGCCATGATGATGGGTGATTTCAACCAGCATGAACAACGTTTTCAGTGAAGACAGCCATCGTTTTCAATTGTGAAGCGGCAACAGACCTCAACCTAGCCTCGTCGTTGGTTACAGACCCCTTACCATCGACACCGCTAGAAGATTCCGGCATTCAGCCATAGTGTCGTTGCCGTCGTTACTGTCGTCCACACAGTAACTCAACACCCAGTACCCCTTGTGCCAGACCCTCATCGTCGCCGTCATCGTTGTTGACATAGACTCCATCAGTACCTCGTTGTCGACATAGACCCCATCGATACCTGGTCATCGTCGACATAGATCTATAGAACCTAATCGTCGACATAGACACCATCAGTACCTTGTCGTTGTCGACATCATTGTCGTCGACATCGACTGCAACAATACCTCGATCGTCATTGTCGATCTTTACCAATGTGGTCACTCAAGTAACAGAATCTGAACTTTGGTGTTTTGTTTGCTAAACATTTGGTGTTGAGAGGGCTAGATCAGTGTGACATAAAAACACGTTTTGTTACTCTGAAAACCCAAAACCCTGAAATAGCCGAAATGTTTTGGCGAAACTGCACGAAACGTTGGGTTTAAAAAAAAAAACCCGTTCTTGTGGCATCCTTGTCAACTCCGATAGCATCTTGTATGTGACCCTTGAGTGGTCTTCTTTATGTGTCCTTTTACATACCATTTTCTTTTCTATAGATCGTTTTTATTCTCTTCTCACTTCTTTTTGCACACATGCACTCTCATAAAACCCTTAGTTGAGGCTTTAAAAGGAAAACTAGCTCTCTATTAAAGTGCAAAAGGAGGATAACATTTGTTCATAGACGACAGAAACTTGTAAATATCTATGTTGGCACATGGTATCAACTCATGCATAGAGTCACTCGCTTTCTGTTTGAGGTATGTTTGTATAATATAATTTACCCTTGTTGTCTAAACCGTGTTTGCAACTAAATTTTTTCATGTTTTACTCATGTGCAGGTTTTGTATTGGGATGACTTCTTATTTTGGACATTGAAGTGTTCTCTATATTTTCTCTTAGTTGAGAATGTTATATGAGTAGTGCTTGTAGGTTTGAAGTTCTACTTAATGATATAGCTTTCTTTTTTATGTACCTTTGTTTAGATGTTCTTTTCTGATTAGTGCATTACTTGTTCTGTGGAGTAAAGATGATCTCCCATTTTAAAATGTAATTGGTGGTTGGCTTTTGAGATTCAAAATAAATAGGTAATAGTAAAAGAACTGTAAAGTATTCTTGTGGCTATTCTCTATCAATTTTAAATCAAGCCTTTTCTTTTAGACTATGGTTAGTTATTTTAAATTTTTTCATCAAGTTTGGTTCTTTGAGTCATAAAAAATAATGAAATGTAATCTAAGAGAACGTGTGACCTTATCTTATTCAAGATTTTTTTTTTTTGAAATGACATATAAGTTGATCATAACTTTTGAAAGATAAGTCTAATTCGTTTGAATGTTGTCTGATGTATAAATTCATAAAAGTGGTTTTTTTTTGAAGTTATGGAAATCACTAGCCAAAGAAATTTCATAGTTTGTGGGGAGAACAATCTTAATTCAGTTTCCTTTAATAGCTTTGGCACATCTATCAAAAGATTAATTTTTCTCTACAATTTAATTTTTTGGGTCATACCTTTGATGCACTATGTATATTTGAATTCAAAATGAGAGCTACATTGTAGTTAGCGACCTTCATTAGATATATGTTTGTACTTTATCAATTTGTTAAAAGAATGAAATACACTTCAATTATCATTTTTGTTAAAACAATGTAATACACTTCAATTGTCAAATGATAGAAGTGACAACATATATAAGATTTCTTCTTTGATAAAAAGCTTAAGGTTATTAAACCTTAACTTTATATACCTATCTGTCTCATCCAAAGAGGACAATACATAAGCTATAATCAAACTATCTAGTCATCTATAGCAATCCACAAACAATTTGTTAGAGAAATAAGTTGGATGAAGTAGTCAATGCTCTTTTTGTATAGCTGTTAGAAATGTTTTCATCTTGTTAATGTCAAATTTTGGTTAAGTGAGATTTTTGATCTTGTTATGTGAATATATTTCACATGATTTTAAATTAAAAAATTAACTAGAGATTAGTTACATCTTCTATTTAACACAAAGAGCCACGAGTCATAGGTTTAAAATGTCCGTGTAATTTAGGGTTGCAAGGGCTTGTGTCATCTCTTGTCTTCCTCATGCGGTCTTCTTGACAGTTTGTTTGTTTCAAGTCCTTTCGAGGCAACACACTTTCATGACAACTCGGGAGATCTCTTGGTGATGGGCACATTTGAGCCCCACCCTCCCCACCCTGTCGGATCTATTTGGTACGTCTATTAGTTTTTGCGATGTCGGATGGTCTCCCTTATTTGATCGGTGATTTTGGGATGGTTCGATCTTATTGCTTATGAATGTGTATGTTTCGATGATGCTCTGGCACGGTTTGTGCGCAAGGTTTATCATGTAAATTTTTTGATTAATTCAATTCTACTCACCGTGGTAAGTTTTTTTAAAAAATAAAAATAAAAAATAAATTCTATAAGTATTCTGTTTGGTTTCTTTATTAAAGCTTCAAAGACACAATCAATTTTCAAATGCACATTCTCTATCTTTTGAAGTAAGAATATCTATTTTATGTGTGCAATAATCACATTAAAAATTAATCACGTGATTTATATTTGCAACACTTCTAAGGAATTGTTGAATTAGAGGTAATGAAAAAAAAACTTTAAGATTGCTTTTCAGCTTTTATACGAGTACAAAAACAATTACTTTGTGCTAGTGCAAACACGAAGCATTATTGTATATCATAAATTTAAAATGTGGGCATCAATTAGGTGACGATGGTACGTGACCCTTGCCCGACCATGTTTCATGGCTAATATTTGAAAGGGATAAGCATCTTCCCTCGTGGGCCCTCTGTTGCGTTGAAGAATAAAATCAAATAAATCGTGTGCATGCATATTAACTTAAAAAATAAAATTTGAATTATTTTTTATGGTTGTAATTTGGTTCTTTTGTTTAGAAACGTAGAACTTCTACATTCACATGGTTATGAGAGTCCTTGAAAAAGTGACATTTCTTATAATGAGAAATTGTTTGTTTTTCACGATGAGAAATTGTTCATCCATAGAAAGTGAAAGTTCTTATGTTGAAAGTGTATGTCAAAAAGCACACATTCTCATAGCGAAAATATTTTCACCTCGTGACAAAGTAAGGTTTATTATCATCTTCATGTTTCTCAAGCAAAGTGCAACTTGTAAATGTGTCACTTAGTGTTATGCAAAATGACCAACTTGTTAAATCCGTGATTCTAATATGCAAAATTTTCACGGATGTTTCTAATCATGATAACATGTCTAAAACTCCTGGTGAGAGAGAGAGAGCAAAGGAAAGGCCCGCCATGTGTTCGGTGTGGTGGGCATGCAAAAGCAAAAGGGACGTGTTGTTCACAGTAAAAGATGGGCTGCCAGTTGCATCAGGGGGTGGCCGCCAGAGAGGAGTATAGGAGGTGACGGCTGCATCTCTGAGGGGCGGCAACGGGGGACTGCAGCCTATCAGAGGAGGAGGAAAGTGCACGAGAAGGGAAGATTGCCAGCTACGGGAACAAGGAGGGCACGGGCTGAGAAAAGGAGCCTGAGTGAAGACAACTCAGGGTAGCTAATAGGCAGTGCTACAGTAACGAGGGCAAAGCCAAGGCCTGGGGGGCCGCCAGGAGCCAGAAACAAGCATGACACGGGCTGAGAAGCCTTGAGAGCCTGAGAAACCTGAGAAGCCGCCAGGTTCATCAACTACCTGGACCGAGCAAAGGCCAAAGGTGTTACGAGGAGCATTATTGAAAGCAAGGAGAGAAGTCGACCTAAGACCTTGCATGTGCCAACAGCAAGTCCTGGGCCATGTTGTCCAGCCATTTCCAATCCTTCACGTTTCTCCTAAGATCGTCTTCCAACTGCTCTGCTCCGAGATTGCTCCACCATTGCGACAACGCAATGCGGCTTTGCGGTGGCACTTCGCCTGTTAGCATCTCCAGCAACATGGCACCAAGGCTCCATGTGTCGGCCGCCATGCTCAAGATACCGTCTGTGCGTACCTCCGGTGCACAATAGCCAGGAGTTCCCCTGCCTTTGCAATCTTGCAACACCATGTAATTACCATCAGTGCCCTCATCGGCTTGCAAGGGCACGGCCAACCCAAAATCTGCTAAGCATGCTGTGGAGATGGCCTCCTCCTCACGGAGAAGAACGTTCTCAGGCTTTATGTCGAGGTGCATGATGTCGTGCTGACGCAGAAGAGCAACGCGCCTTGGAGACATTGTACACAGCAAGGACCGCCTCACTGTCTCTCATGTTGCAGCCCCCTCTCCACTTCTTTTGCATAACATCCAATAAGCTGCCTCCCTTGCAAAGCTCCATGGCAACACAAGGCCGGCCGTCGAATTAGCTCTCGTAAGCACCCAACATGGGCACGATCGGCGTGTCGCGGTATGCTCGCTCTGAGAGGAATTTCATGACCCAAAGCTCCCATGAAGCGTCCACCACTTCTTGCTCCTCATGATCAGGATGCTTCACAAGCATTTTACATGCCATATACCTGTAATAAAGACTACTGTTAGAATCTGTAACGAGTTCCCTAGCAAGAAATACGGTACCAAAGCTGCCCTCACCGAGAGGGGCACCCACAATCTCCAACCCTTTAATGTCACCCGTATAAATGTTCTGCTCCTGCTGCAGATTTAAGAATGATATAGCAGGCTGTTCAATATTGTCGATGGGTGCACGTAAATCCTCCATCGCCGCTCTTCTCTGATTGTAATGTGGAAGGTAGAGCGCTGATCTCCTGGTCGATGATATTGCAGACGATCACAGCGCCTAGCTTGCGCTGAAGGCTTCAGAATCCGCAGGTTCTGCTTGACCTAGCTAGTAGCGCTAGCTATCAAACTGCAAGTGGGAGAAGCATTCATTTGAATTTTGCACGCATTTGCAATCGCGTGTTTATACGTCGAAAAGCAAAAGCGTGTCGAAGCCGTGGTTTAAGGTCCAAAACCGCGGGCTCCTGTAAGGACCGGAAGCACCTCTACCTCTCTCTCTCTCTCTCTCTCTCTCTCTCTCCTTCGGGAGAAAGTACATCCCTCAGGAATTTATTGTATTTCTCGCTAGCCATGGGATAAAACACCAACATAAAAATTCTTGTCTTCAAAAAACGTCAAGCTTTCTAGGGTTTAGCGATGGCATAGCATCATCATCTCTGGGCCCCCCTACCGCCCAGTGAGATGACCACGCCGGTCATCTCACCCACCCTCAACCCCGACGCGAGAACCCCCAGCATCTGGGCTTCGGGAGGCTTGCCTCATCATCATACCCTAGTGCATCCCAACACGACGGCCGCCCACGCAAGCGGATTAAACGACTTCCACCTACTTGCCAACCCGCATTTCAACCACCTGGGGCCCTTCCAATGCGAAGACAAGCACATGCTGCATGAAACGCTAAGCAAGCTTCAAGTTGCCAGGCAAGCAAGGCAAGATGCCGGGTTCTTCACTCAGCCCCCCTCTGCCCACCCACCAACAGGGCTACATCCCAGGGCTCCTGAAAGCGCTCCCATTGCACCCGCCTCTAGTGCTGCCACTGAGTCTCAACGAGGAGGAAGCAGAGGCCACCCTGCAGGAGGTGCTGGCAAGACTTCAGATGGTAAGCCTCTGGTCATACTACCTGCTATTCAAGTTCGCAAAACCCAGAATGATTTAGAAGGTCGAGCCCTCATAGGCTTGCTAGCATGACCTCGGCCCCCAGCCGATGTGCTAATAGGGTGGATAAGAAGTCAGTGGGGGGCAATAGGGGCGGACGTCGAGACCATACAGGCCCTGCCCAAAAATCAATACGTCTTTGTTTTCAAGACCGCAGACATGGCTTTTAGGGTATTAAGCTCGGGGCAGTGGCTACTGCGCTCCTCCCCTCTCTGCCTGTTCAAATGGAATAAGGATTATAACGCTGAGAGAGATGCCCTATCTCACTTCCCATTGTGGGTCGAGTTCCCTAACCTGCCTCTTCACTTCCACAACCACTTGAAGGTGATAGGCTCGCAACTAGGGAAGGTTCTAGGAGGACGCCCATGGGGAGAATACATCCCCTCCTGGCACCCGCAAGCCTTGATAGAGATTGATATCGCTGAGGACCTCCCTTCGGCAATGATCATCGTTGTGGACGATGGAGAAGATTTTGAACAACCTCTGCCGTACAAGTACCTGCCTAACGCATGCTTTCACTGTGGAACGAAAGGACACTTCGTTCGGGATTGCCGATCAAAAACCCTAAACCAGAAACGTCAGCAAGAGCTCAGGCAACAAGTGAAGGTCATCAACAAGCCCCCCAGACGGTCCCTCAACAAAATAATCGAACCAATAGGCCAGCTGCTGAGAAACCCTTGAATGAAAGAGCCAAGCCTAGGCAGTCAAACAGATATGCCCTCCTAGCCTCACTTCCAGAATGGGAGGACTCAGAGGTGGCAGACTCAATGGGACAGGACTCAGAAGAGGAACTAGACACAGAGTCTAGACTAGAAGAGCCAGTCAACAAAACGGATAGAGGTGCTGCCATTGACTCAACAAAGCATCGAGCAACATGGAAATGAACAAGGAGAATGTTGCCCCTCGACATGCAAGCTGCCCAGAAGCTGGACCTTCCCCGATGGAGGTACAAAAGGATAATAAGAGAAGTCACAACTCAGCAACCTAGCCCTCACCAAGGGCTCAGGCAAAGAGCAGAAAAGGCAGAAAAAGTGTAAATTGAAGCTACTCTCTTGGAACATAAAGGGGCTTACCGATCCCAACAAAGCTAAGAAGACCAAAGCTTGGATTTTGAACTATCCTGTTGTTGACGTGATGGGACTTCAGGAAGTCAAAATTGCAGGGCAAGAGTTGGAGCAAAGACTACAAATGATATCCAAGGAGCGGATGTGGGTGTACTCCTCGCATAGCAGAGGCTCAGGAGGAATTGCCTTAGGCATCCCTTCAAACTGGAAAATAAACCAATCACTATCGAGAATAGGTGAATATTGGGTTGCTCTCTTCATTGAGGCACCCCTTAGCTTCCTATTGATCTCAATCTATACAAGAGGCTCGGTTAAAGACATGACCAAACTGTGGAGTCAAATAGCACAGCATAAGGGTCAGACCATCCTGATGGGGGACTTCAATATGGTTGAGAGGCTACGGAGGATAGGTACCTCATGAAGGGGCAAGTAGTGGGGGAAACGGAGAAACAAGAATGGATTAACCTTAAAGAACAGCTAGACCCATTGGACATAGGATCACAAGGCGATTACACCTTGCAAAACTATTCAAGAGGGAGCCTTGCTCAAAAGGCTCGGCTTGATAGATGCTACGTTAATACCTCTCTAGCCAATCAGTTCAATAGGATCAAAGCTACTGCTAGAGCCACCTCCTGCGTGTCAGACCACTATCCTTTAATCATCATGATGGATAGCAAATGCAATAAGATTAGGAACCATTGGTTCCACACAAATCCAGCACTCTTTCGATTAAAGGAGGTCCAGAGTAGTATAAAAGCTATCTGGGTTCAAGCGTTCTCTAAGGGCAACACTCCAGCCAAGGCCTAGAGGATGGTGCTCATCAACACCCAACTCTCTCTGATCTCTTTTAGGAAAAAAGTGATAGAGATTTGTAGAAAAAGAAAGGACTCCATCTATGATGAACTTTTAGAACTAGATACCTGCAGTAAGGAGGACCAGGTAGTGCAGAGCAAAATTACCACCCTTCGTCACCAACTCAAACTGGAAGAAGAACTCTCCCTGCAACACACCGAAGCCTTTTTTAGAGAATGGTGGGCGGGGAAAACAGACAAACCATCCAAACCCATGTTCAGAATGGTGGGCGGGGAAAACAGACAAACCATCCAAACCCATGTTCAGAAGTCTCTGAAAGAAACATCAGAGAGAAATGGTCCCAATGTTGGGACCAGAGGGATAGCCACCACAAAAGAGGAAAACCTGGAAGTGGTTAGAGATCACTACGCTCAGCTATTCAGCCCCCTAGAAGCTCAAGATGAGTCAGTTATCCTTGCGAGAAGCATTATTAGGAGAAGGAGGAACAGAGTCATCCCTCCTCACTTGAGCACTCAACTAGCTTCACAGCTAACGCTGGGAGAAATCAAGGGGGCCATAGATGCTCTCAAATTGAAAAAACACCAGGCATAGATGGCCTCCCTGCTGAGTTCTACCAAACGTTCAGAGATGTCCTAGCACCTATCCTACTCATGGTGTGGCAAGAAGCTGTGAAATTTGGAGCCCTGCCGATTCAACTCAATATTGGGATCATCAAGCTGCTGCATAAAAAAGGCCCCAAGGAGATATTATCTAACTGGAGACCATTGACTATGCTCAATGCAGCATACAAAATTTTGCTAAAGCCATCTCCCTCAGAATAGCCCCAACCCTAACTAAATGGCTATGCTCTGAGCAGAAAGGATTTGTCAAAGGGCGACGACTCCTGGAAGCAATGATAGCTATGTGGGAAGGAATAGAGTATGATGAAGCTACTGGAGTAGACTACATCTTCATCAAGGTCGACTTTGACAAAGCATATGACAGGCTTGAATGGTCGTTCATTTTGGAAAGCTTAACTATGATGGGGTTTGGGCCCAGGATGGTAAGGTTTGTACAGACACTACTTGGCAATGCCCAAGCCCGTGTCGCACTCAACAATGAATTGTCAGAACCATTCCCCCTTAATCGATCGGTTAGGCAGGGATGTCCTCTTGCCCCTCTGCTATTTGCCACATCATCTGACTCCCTAAATTGGCTAGTAAAAGCTCAAATGCAACAAGGCAGCCTTAAAGGAATCAAGCTACCTAACGATAACCAATAGTGTTTATCTCAATTTGCTAACGACACTAACATCCTCCTGAATAACAACGACAACTCTCTGAAAGCATTCTGGGAATGCCTCAACAGATTCTGCACAACCTCAGGGTCTAAAATCAATCACACCAAAACAGGGAGATCAGAGCCTCAAAGGCTCCACTCCCTAGGTGGGTGGAGGAGCAAGGATGCACAATTATTCGGGATGGAGTGGTCTTCAGACTTCTAGGGATCCCCTTTGGGTTTGTGATAACAATGGCCCAAAGGTGGCAGTGGATAATGGACAAATTCCATAGCAAACTCAACATATGGACTGGATGCTAACCTGGCGGGTAGAACTGTAGTGATAAAACATTACCTTGTAGGTTATGTGCTCTTCTTTCTCTCTTGCTGGAGACCACCTAACTATCAATTAAAAGACCTAACCAAAATATGTAGAAATTTTCTTTGGTCAGGAGACCCACATAAAAAAGGGCTTGCCAAAGTAAATTGGGAAGTCTACTATTTACCTAAAGAACTGGGGGGTCTCGGCCTCACTAACTTCGAACTATGGGCAGACAAATTAGTTGTAAAACAAATCCTCAGAGCAATGGAGAACCCGGGTGAAAAGTGGTCCTCTCTTCTATTTCAGGACATCCACAAATTCCATATTAAAGGGCATAAGGGAATCACCAACATTCCCCTGACTACGGTTTTTTTTGGACCCTTAGAAGTTGTAGCTAAGGGGCCAGAACTGCTCAAATCTTTGTGGGCGGCTTGGAACAGGTACAGAGGCCTTATCAAAATTAAATGGGAGTCTAAACACAATAGACAGTTAAGGGCTATTGAATCTATGTGGTGGTCTCTCCCCCCTATCCCCCCCCAACTGAGCCAGAGGCATCTCAGGTCTACTAAAAGACTCCAGAAGTAAGGAATTACGTCTTGGAAAGATGTGCGGAACACAACTGAGTTCAAGTGGCATAATGAAGCCAAACTTCTGGTGGGGTACCAACTTCAACCGTGGGAACTCACCCTTAGCCAGACCAGGATAGCCATCTTCCCTAAGGAGAAAGAATGGATGCTCTCAGAGTTGCCTAACCGTGCACTGAAGGCACTATACTGGGCAGGAGGGGGGGCTCTCGCCAACCCTCCTAATAGAACTCCAGCCCTAAAAGAAACTTTACATACCACCTTAAACAGAAAATGGAACCTGTCCCTCGACAAAAGGCAATGGATCTTCAAATTCAAAACTCTCTGGCATCAAGATACCCCGTCCAAACACTCGGCATTGCTTTGGTTAGTTATGCACAAAGGAGTGTGGACAGGCTTCATAATGAGCCATGTCGGCATGGGGGATGGGCTCTATAAACGATGTAATGGGAATGAAGAAGATATTCCCCATCTCTTTATCAACTGCCCTGCCAACAGAGAAATACTTACCCTGTTAGTTAGTGGGATAGGGTTCACCCCCAACTGGAAACAGCTCCTCCTTGGAGACTCTATAGGACTCTTCTTTGTAGTATGGAATAGGATAAGAGGCGAATTCTTTTGGATCATATGGAAAGAAAGTAATAGTTGTTTTTATGATGAGGCTTACCAGACTAAAAGTCTGAGAGTGCTATTTTCTCACTTTTTTGTGTAGGTAAATCAGCTAAAGCTTGAGCAGAATATACCAAGCTAATTATAAAGTGCTCATGGATTGCATGGGGTATTACAACAGTGCAAACACTACCAAGAAGCAAGAGATCCTACTGGATGGTTCTTACTCCCACCTGCAGAGAATGATCGACGACTATAAGGCCGAAGGGGAAAAACTAAGGCGAAAACTGAACAATGGATTAAGGGTAATTAGCCACTTGCAGAATGTACTTAGCGCTTTTCCTGGGGGACTCAACCTGGGGGACACCCCGTGATTGTCAACATCTCACCTTTGTAACTAAATTCGAATGTATTAGGACTAAGCTAGCAACCCTGATCCCAACTCTAGCCCAGAGGGCCTTGTATTTTTTACCGGATGTAACTTTTGGTTTCTTCTCAATAAAATTCTCACGCCCTTTATGGAAAAAAAAAACACCAACATACAATGTGGGAAAGGTTTAGCCTTGAGGGTTAGGGGAGAAAGCCACCACTCATCATTGTATGACACCTCGGAATGTGGGATTCTCGACCTTGGCATCATGAGGCCTTCAACCTATACATGCAGCCAACTCAACATCCGTTAAGAAATCCCACATCTCCATTGATAAAGCCACCATTGCATGAATAGGTGGAACGCCATCATTGTGTGACACCTCAATAGGGTCAAAGCATAAATTGGTCGTACCACTTTTTACAACTTTTGGTGGTACCACCAATTGCCCCAACAAGAAAGGGAAACCACTAGGTTTCAAGAATTGGTTGAAAGTAACGGTATGTGTATCTGAGAATTTTCTCGTAGTAAAGTGTGGGGAGTAATGGCACGTGGGGTCGACTTAGATTTTCAACGTTGCATCATGCAAATGAGAAATAGAGAAGTAGAAACCTTGATCAATAGCGATGGTGCTCATTGCTTATGTGATGTGGAACCTTGAGTGTGACACAATGACAAATCACCTATATCACTTGCAAGAAATCATCTAGATATCATGTGCGTTCAAAGAGGTTTTAACACTAGAATGGTAACATGACACTTTTATGTCCGTGGACACTTTTGTGTCCTGTTAAGTGACCATTTTGCTTGAATTATTTGAAGAGTATGAAAATGAATTTCTAGGTGCTATATATCCACAAATTTGCCTTATGAGCTGAAAAAAACTTAGCATTTTTTTATGAGTATCGATCTCACCATTAACCTTAATCTTGCACAACATTTTTGAACTTAAACTCTGTGAAAAAACGGGTCCTTTTTTTGGATTTTTTTCAATTTTTGGAAACTATACCACTCTAAACTTCATGTTTGTGAGGTTTAGATCGCTAGAGGTTAGGCCTTCATAGTTCTCAACATGTTTTGATGCTTGTAGGGAGAGCTAAGTGTTAAAATTGAAAGTTATGACCAATTTACAAGAATTGCATAATCCTGTTTTTTGGCCAAAATTAGCACTTTTATGATTTTTTTGGTGGCTTTCTTGATATCCAAATTCAATTTTGATTGTGTAAGTCTAATGTATAACATAAAGCTAATCTTCCTTGAGTTTTGGGGGACCTAATATGCTATATAGCATAGTATATGATGATGGTTGAGTTTTTTGATTGCTGAAGAATACTATACATTTTAGAGTAGCAAGTATAACTTTCTCAATATTGCTAGTTTCTTAGGCCAATTGTGTGTATTTTGTAGGTAGTGACCATATCTAATCATAGACTACAAACTTGGCTAGATATTGAGTAGTTTCTATGAGTTTTTAGAGATCATAATGCTAAACCCAGTTTTTTCATGTTTGCTGTATTTAGCACTTTATCATTGCCCCCAAGGTTCCAATTGTAAGAGATCCATTATCCTTTTGACATGCTCCATGGCTCCTTTTGAATCCAGAGGCCCATAGGGAACTAAGAAAACATGTATATAGTATCTGTATTGAGCGTGACTATAGAAACTTTGATGATAGATCCGCAAAATGGCAAAAATGCAACTTTTTTGTACCTATTTTTTTTGCCCAAAAAACATTTAGTGAGGTAAAAGAAACCATATGTTTTGGTCACCAACCCATTGAAGTTAACAGGGCATTTTATCTCATGTCCTACAAAAATCTCCACTCTTATTTATATGCAATCAACCGTAAGAAATTGTTGTTTTGGGCAAAATGCACTGGTCCATCAACTTTGGAGGCTTGTAGTGACCAAGGGATGAGAAAAATTACAAGTTTCTCATTTTTTCCATATGTAGTAGTAATTGAACTATAAGCTCATGAAAGGATTTTTCAAAATGAGTGGATCTACTATGGTTTTGGAATTTTTTCCCAAAACCCTGAAAGGACACTTTTATGTCCTGTTAGGTTACCATTCTAGTGTTAAAAAAACCCCTATACTTACATGCACTGACATAATAAATTAATTCCCTTTTCTTAAGAAGCTTATAGAATGCATTAAAAATCAACTTATGTAATTGTAATGTTGTTAATTTCAAAAAAAACTTTCTTAGTACAAAAACCCCTTACTTCGAACTCTTCTATACTTAAAAGTTTTCAATCCCCTACCCTCGATTCTTCCCCCATCCCACAGAGAGTCGCGTGGTACTGGTGGTGCCTGTCTACTCTCTATTGCTAGATTGACCCTAGTGTTTTAACCAGTATGAAAGGAGATACACCATAGAAGTCCACACCCTCCAGCCTACGTGGCAAGAGGGGACCTGTTTTTAAGAGGAGAAGATGGAGAAATCCCCTTGGCCCTCTGTAGAACAAGACACGATGTATGTGTTTTTCCCAAACAAAGTATAAACAACGTTTGTCTACAAAGGTACATTTTGGTTTGATTTGGGTCTATCAATCATGGGAATTGGATGCATAAATCTTACAATGCATGAGCACTGACTCTCTCATTGGGGTCACACTCCAACTTTCCCATCACACAACTAGCAATCGGCATCGCTATTGGTTGGGGTTTCTCCTTCTCCATTGCTCATCTCTCTCCCCCCTCTCCCTTCTCTCATTGATCTCCCCCCAATCCCACACAAAATCGTGCAGTATTGTTGCTACATGCCCCGGGGGATTCACTCTATATACAGAATGAGACGCCACCTGCGAGCGGACAACTTTGATAAAACCCCTATATATGACTCTTATTAGGGAATATGACCCCCCTTTCTACGCTTATACGACAATCAATGAAGAAAAATATCGTACCCTATCTTACATATAAAATTTAGGTCTCACATGATCTAAGTGAGTAAAACTAGTCAACGATTGTGTAGCATGGTGACTGACAATGTACTAAGGAACCAATATTGTTGATAACTAGATGTACCCTCAATGTGTCTTAGTTTGACTTTCAAAGTATGTACCGGATCAGTCTACACTATGGCTACTTGTCCAATTATGACCCATCCAAAGCTGGTGTACATAAACCCTTGACCTACTCCAAATCAGCCCTTATCTTTGTCCAGCTTGATGCAAAATTTGATTTGTGACCTGATAAAAAACTTTCCAAAAATTCATCCGAGTCCTAGTGCACACTGGTGACCAATCGTTTACAAGTAATCAACCCGAGTCAGCCCCCCAGTCTCCCCCCCACCCCCCACCCCACCCCCCCCATAAATATGATACCCCCCTCCCTTATTTTTAAGCTTAGGAGATAAATTATTGGGGACCTAACCCTAGCTT
Organism: Adiantum capillus-veneris; assembly: GCF_014529385.1. Classification (NCBI taxonomy): domain Eukaryota; kingdom Viridiplantae; phylum Streptophyta; class Polypodiopsida; order Polypodiales; family Pteridaceae; genus Adiantum; species Adiantum capillus-veneris. The sequence continues at coordinate 52,978,265 of NC_140935.1, read as the reverse complement.
ATATGCTTATGTAACTTGTTAAAAAAAACCCCTCCCCTGCACTTACGTGGTGCGGTAAGTTTTCCATGTGAATCCCCCAGGCTACATGCCTACTTGTTGTTGTTGCTTGGGGGGTTCACCTATAAGACATGTAAGTCACCACTTGAGTTCAAATGAATGGGTTTTCTAACTACCCAAATTATAAAATTTTAACAAGATTATGTTCAAAAAAGGATGTTTTTAATTGATTTAAGAGAAAAACCCATAAGTGTTTAAAGAAAAAGGGGTCATTTGGGTACCTTAAGTATATATGTAAAGGGGATTTTTTAAAACCCTTTGAATGCATGTTATATGAATAGTTTTCTTAAAGGTGCACCCCATGAGTGTTTTTGCCAACGTGGTCTTGTTTCTTTGACCACTAGGAAAGACCCTAGTGCTCTAACCACTATCAAAGGAAATACAAGCCATAAGTCCACACCCTCTAGCTCTTGGTGCAAGAGAGAACTTGTTTAAGAAGAGAATATGGAGAAACCCCCTCATCACAATAGGACCCGATGGGTGTGTATTCTCAAGCAAACCCTAAACAATGTCCAACCACAATGCTACATTTTGGTTCGTTTGGGATTGTTAATTATAGGAGTTGGATGCATAAATCTTACAATATGGAATTATTTTCATGTTTAAGGGTTAACAACATATTAGAGAGTTTGAGACTTTGAAGCCAATTTGGGAATCACATATGTCTTGAAGATTTGGCTATATGGACAAATTTAATACTATTTTTAAAGGCCAAAGACATTTCAAAGCAGTTTTGGCAAGGAGTTTGAAGCACTTAAAAGTATTCAAATAACTTTAGAGAACTCAAAGACGTTTAGATAGAGGAAATCTATACAGCGAGCAAGTAAAATCGAGCGTGTAATTTTCTCGAGCAAAAGTAAAGAGAATTGTAACAAATATTGATTTTTCACTTAAGCCTTGCCATAATCTCAAGTACATGTAATTTAACAAAATGGTCAATCCAAACTGCAACGCATTAAGGTGATTCTTGCTACAATATAAATTCATATTTGATAAAGTAACATAAGCTATCAAATCTCCAAGCACATTGCAATAGCAAATGCAGGTAACCCACAAAAATGGCCAATCCATATAGGAAAGTAAGCCTTAGTTCGTGAAGCCGATGCTATGTTAAAACCCTACGCCCACCCAATCCCTAGAACAACTCTACTTTTGTTAGTGGACCCTGATACACAAACTCAAAGCTTAGAGTCCCAACCCAAGGACACAAAAATACATAAAGTACGTAAGGTGATATTTGACTCTTTTTTATAAATCCTCATAAGTACATCAAGGGGAGCCTAAAAGCAATGGTCACAGCTTACATCACCCCCTTTTGAATGAAGCTAGGAGTGCTAACATGAAAAACATGTGACACATTAATCTCCAATAGAACCTCTCTTACATTCTGGTTTGATTTGGGTTTATTGATCATAGGAGTGGGATGCATAATTCTTACAATGCATGAGCATTGACTGTCTCATTATGTCACACTCTAGCTTTCCCATCACACTAGCAATCAACATCACTATTGGTTGAGGTTTCTCCTTCTCCATTGCTCATGTCTCTCTCCCCTCTCCCTTCCCTCAATGATCTCCCCCCAATCCTACACAAAATCGTGCAATATTGTTGCTACATGCTTACTTGTTGTTGCTGGGGGGTGTCACCTATAAGACATGTAAGTTACCACTTGAGTTCAAATGAATGGGTTGTTTAACTATCGCAAGTTTAAAATTTTAACAAGATTATGTCTACACAAGGGGTTTTAAAATTGATTTTAGAGAAAAAACCATATGTTTTTTAAGAAAAAGGAGTCATTTGAGTACCTTAAGCATGTATGTAAAGGGCCATTTTTAATACCCTTTGAACTCACATTATATGAATAGTTTCTTGAAGCTGCACCCCTTGAGTGTTGTTGTTAGCTTGGTCGTGTTGCTTTGACCACTAAGAAAGACGCTACTGCTCTAACCACTATGAAAGGAGATTTATGCCATAAGTCCACACCCTCTAGCTCGAGGTGCAAGAGAGGACTTGTTTAAGAAGAGAATATGGAGAAACCCCCTCATCACAACAGGACATGATGGGTGTGTATTCTCAAACAAACTCTAAACAAAGTCCAACCACAATGCTATGTTTTGGTTGGTTTGGGATTGTTAATCGTAGGAGTTGGATGCATAAATCTTACAATATGAAATTATTTTCATGTTTAAGGGTTTCACCATATTAGAGAGTTTGAGACTTTAAAGCCAATTTGGAAATCACATATGTCTTGAAGGTTTGGCTATATGGACAAACTTAAAACTATTTTTTAAGGCCAAAGACATTTTGAAGTAGTTTTGGCAAGTAGTTTAAGGCACTTTAAAGTGTTCAAAGAACTTTAGAGAAGTCAAATACGTTTAGACAAAGGAAACCTGAGTGACATATACTCTAGGGGAGGGGGGGGGGGGGGGAGAGAGAGAGAGAGAGAGAGAGAGAGAGAGAGAGAGAGAGAGAGAGAGAGAGAAGGGGACAACGAATGTGAGATAAAAACAAAAAGAACATGGAATGAGATTATACTAATTTAGTGATGGCACGCAAAAGATTTTTCTTGCAGGAGGGTTGCAATGCTGATTCAACTGCTCTTCACAGTGTGGGGAAAATATGAAAACCAAGATACAGAGGTGGGCATAGCAGTGGCCATTGTCCTCTCCTTCTCTCTCAATCTCTCTCTTTAATATCTCTATATGGGCCAAGGCTAGAAAAAACTGAGGTTTAGTGTATTCTAATCGATTGAAATTGTAATATTCCGGTTAGGTTTTGAGCTTACCTTTAAGAAAACCAAGAAATGTCCACAAGTTTTAGTGTAATTATTGGCAAAATCTTCAAATTTGCCCTTATTTTTACCCATAAGGGAAAGTGTATTTTTCTAGCCTTGATCTGGGCTGCAAGTTGAGCAACTCCAAAGGGGGACAGGGTGAAGGACGGGTTTTAGGCGAAGTGATGATGCTATGCAAAAGGACAACAAATGACACTAGTATCTAACGAGAAGGTAAGTGCTCTGCCATAAGTATTTATTCTTTATGCTTTGTTAATCCAATAGGGACATGGTCCTAGTCTCTACACTATACGGCGCCGACGAGGGACCTTTAGGGTCAGAATCCAGATCTCGAATTAAAATATTCACACAAAAAGTCACAATGATCACGTGCCCAGCCAGCTCATAGGCAATACCAGCAATAGTGGCAGTAATAATATACATGCTCAGTGCTATGGCCGTTGAGGAATAAATGCCACCTTTATTGGCCACTGATCAAGCGAAGGGACACACAGTTTGTAGCTTGCAGGATCACTTGCATGTTTTGAGACAAGGCAACTTTGGAAACTGAATTGCATTGTACTAGGACATACCCCTAACTGGTACCGCGTTGGCACGAGAGGGTAAAGGGCAGAAAACATGGTCTCTGAGGCATATGAAAATTAATGTTGTCTATTAAAAAAATTAGACTTTTTGGCATGATTTCAAGAAATTTACATTGCTTTTGGCTAATTAAGGATGATGTATGTCCTTTTCTCCATGCTCTCAACCTGAATTTTCAAATTCCCAAGAGGACGCATAATAAGCTGAGACACGTTTTTCCCATACATTGGACCTAGCGTTCAAATTTAGAATAAAAGTGTATAGTTTAAATAAAGTGTCTTGAATGATGAAGTCATCAATTAAACAAACAAAATGGAGTAGAGAAGCATTCTAGGCATCAAGTGGGACTTGGCCCTACTCAGTATTGCATCGATGCAGGAGGGATACAGATGAAAAACATGCAATCTATTGAGCTTGCAAAGTGAACTTAGCATAACATGGGACATTGCCTCACTCAGCACCACATTGGAATGGGAGAGTTCGGTGCAGAAAACTAGTTTTTGGGATTGTAAAGCAATCAAAAGATTCATATAATTGTTTTGGGACATGGCTCTAATCCATATCGTGTAAGCGCGAGATAGTTAAGTTCAATGTCATGTTTTGTTAATGACTTCTTGAACTACTCGACATTTACTATTTGTGGCCTTCTTTACATTTCACCCTCAAAGTCCAAAACCGCGGGCTCGTGTAAGGACCGGAAGCTCTCACATATATCACTTGCCTCCAAGCAGCCTCAGCCTGGTAGCGTTCCCAAGAAGCACAGGAAATTGAACCTAGCCCAAAATGATTTCTCATTTTCTAACTAGGATATGTAAGTACCTCTCTCTCTCTGTCTCGCTCTCTCTCTCTCTCTCTCTCTCTTCTCCTTCATTTTAATCAGAAGAAAGTACACCCCTTAGGAATTTATTGCTTTCTTACTAGCCATGGGATAAAACATCAACATATAATGTGGGCAAGGTTGAGGTTAGGGGATACAACCACCACTCATCATTGTATGAAACCTCAGGTAGGGTGAAGGCACCTCGATAGGGACAAAAGTACATGCCTGAGGAATTTATTGCATTTCTCGCTAGCCATGGGAATCGGATTTTGGGATTTGACCTTGGCATCATGAAGCCTTCAGCGTGTACATGACAGCCAACTCAATATTCGTTAAGAAACCCCACATTTCCATTGATGAAGCCACCATTGCATGAGCATGTGGAACGCCATCATTGTGTGACACCTCAATAGGGTCAAAGCATAAATTGGTCGTATCACTTTTTACAACATTTGGTGGTACCACCAATTTCCCCAACAAGAAAAGGAAACCGCTAGGTTTTCAAAATTGGATGAAAGTAGGTTTCACATATCTGAGAATATTTTCGTAGTAAAGTGTGGGGAGTAATGGCACGTAGGGTTGACTAATATTCTCAACGTTTCATGCAAATAAGAAATAGAGAAGTAGAAACCTTAACTAATAGCGATGGTGCTCGTTGCTTATGTGATGTGGAACCTCGAGTGTGACACAATGAGAAATCACCTATATCACTTACAAGAAATTATCTATATCATGTGCGTTCAAAGAGTATTAAAAGAACCCTTATACTTACAAGCTCTAACATAATAAATAATCCCCTTTTCTTAACAAGCTTACAGAATTCAATAAAAACCCACTTCTATAATTGTACTATTGTTAATTTAAAAAAAAAACAATCTTAGTAAAAAACCCCCTTATTTTGAACTCTTCTATACCTATAAGTTTTTGGTCCCCTACTCTCAATTCTTCCCCCATTCCACAAAGAGTCGCATGGTACTAGTGGTGCCTACATACTTTCTATTGCTAGATTGACCCTAGTGTTTTAACCAGTATGAAAGGAGATACACCATAGAAGTCCGCACCCTCCAGCCTATACAAGGCTAGAGGGGACCTGTTTTTAGGAAAAGAAGATGGAGAAACACCCTTGGCCCTCTCTAGAATAGAACATGATGTATGTGTTTTCCCAAACAAAGTATAAACAATGTATGGCTACAAAGGTACATTCTAATTTGATTTGCATTGATTAATCATGGGAGTTGGATGCATAAATCTTACAATGCATGAGCACTGATTGTCTCATTGGGTCACACTCGAGCTTTCCCATCACACAACTAGCAATGGACATCGCTATTGGTTGGGGTTTCTCCTTCTCCGTTGCTCATCTCTCTCTCCCCTCTCCCTTCCCTCACTGATCTCCCCCCAATCCCACACAAAATCATGCATTATTGTTGCTACATGCCTACTTGTTGTTGTTGCTCATGGGGTTCACCTATAAGACATGTAAGTTACCACGTGAGTTAAAATTATGTTTACAAAAGGGGTTTTTCAATTGATTTTAAAGAAAAACCCATACGTTTTTCAAGAAAAAGGGGTCATTTGAGTACCTTAAGCATGTATGTAAAGGGCCTTTTTTAATACCCTTTGAACGTGCGTTATATGAATACTTTCTTAAAGGTTCACCCCCTAAGTGTTGTTGCTAGCATGTCCATGTTGCTTTGACCACTAAGAAAGACCCTACTGCTCTAACCGCTATGAAATAAGATACAAGCCATAAGTCCCAACCCTCTAGCTTGGGGTGCAAGAGAGGACTTGTGTAAGAAGAGAATATCGAGAAACCCCCTCATCACAATAGGAACGATGGGTGTGTATTCTCAAACAAACTCTAAACAAAGTCCAACCACAATTCTATGATCAGGTTGGTTTGGGATTGTAAATCGTAGGAGTTGGATGCATAAATCTTACAATATGTAATTATTTTCATATTTTATGCATAAATCTAACAACAGTCAGGGGGTGCACCTTTAAGAAACTATTCATATAACGTGCGTTCAAAGGGTATTAAAAAAGGCCCTTTACATACATGCTTAAGGTACTCAAATGACCCCTTTTTCTAAAAGCTTATGGGTTTTTTTCTAAAATCAATTAAAAACCCCCTTTTGTGAACATAATCTTGTTAAAATTTTAAAATTTGGGTAGTTAGAAAACCCATTCATTTGAACTCAAGTGGTAACTTACATTTCTTATAGGTGAACCCCCCGAGCAGCAACAACAAGTAGGCATGTAGCAACAATATTGTACAATTTTGTGTGGGATTGGGGGGAGATCAGTGAGGGAAGGGAGAGGGGAGAGGGGAGAGAGAGATGAGCAATGAAGAAGGAGAAAACCCAACCAATAGCGATGCTGATTGGTGTGACCCAATGAGACAATCAATGCTCATGCGATGTAAGATTTATGCATTTAACTCCTATGATTAATAAACCCAAATCAAACCAGAATGTAAGAGAGGTTATATTGGATCCTAATGCGTCACATGTTTTTCATGTTAGTACTGGTAGCTTTGTTCAAAAGGGGGTGATGTATGTTGTGACCATTAATTGCAGACTCACCTTGATGTCCTTATGAGGATTTATAAAAAGAGACAAAGATCACCTTACGTGCGTGCCTTGCAAGCACATGTACTTTGTGTATTTTCTTGCCCTTGGTTTGGACTCTATAGCTTTGAGTTTTTGTATCAGGCTCCACTAACAAAAGTAGAGTTGTTCCAGGTATTGGGTGGGGGCAAGCGTTCACGAACTTAAGGCTTACTTTCATCTATATCAGAGAGTTTGAGACTTTTAAGCCAATTTGGGAATCACATATGTCTTGAATATCTGGCCATATGGACAAATATAAAACTATTTTTAAAGGCCAAAGACTTCCACAAGGGAGTTCTTGAAAAGCTCTTCTAAGCCATGCTCTCAAAACTTTAGCTAAGATTTGGCCATGTGGTCATTTCTTAAGCTTGTTTTGAAAGTGGGAATTGGGAAATTTCCAAATTCACTAATATGGTGTTGACCGTTGCAAGTACCCACGGTTTACGCAAAATTCAAATCCAAATTCTTCCTAGAGATGGTCAAAGACAAGTTTTTAGAGCAGTGTCGACTCCTCAATCCAAAGGTAAGGTGCAAAGGAGAAGAAGCTAGCTTCTATTAAAACATTTCATCAAAGAAGTGCAACTTGTGGCTCTGCAACAAGGGCATGTATATGTCTTGTGCTCCAATCATTTTAGAAGATAACAGAGTTGCAACAATTGAAGGAAGTGCATTGTGTCCATGAAGCTAAGGGAGAGCTTGAGACTAACATAGTTGTGCTAAGAAAGTTGTTGGTCATGGTTGGTGTTGTCAAAGGTGTTGTGCAAGTGAAGCAAGATGTCTTAGCTCTTTAGATAAAAGATACATAATTTTCTTTGAAGTGCTTCTCAAGTCCTTACATGTGATTCCAATTGTCATTCAAAATGTCTAAACGTCTTTGAATTCTCTAAAGCTCTTTGAACACTTTTAAGTGCTTCAAACTTCTTGCCAAAACTGCTTCAAAATGTCTAAAAGTGCTTCTTTTCTTAAAGGGTGCACCGAGCTTCTTTAAACTTTATGACAGAACCTTTCTAGTACCTATCCCTCTTTCAAGGGGGGATGGTAATTATTGGTGGGACATGTGCTATATGCGGATAGATGCTTTTGAGGGATCATGTTTTAGGAGTATTCATCCTACCATGTCACAAGTGCTTTTGGGCTGACTTGTAGTGCCTTAGACTGTGAAGAGGAGACACCATATGTTGCGTGGTGCTAGGAACTTGTCAATGTGTACGACAAGTCTACATGTGAGGTTTTGTATGACTTTAATATCAATTTAGTATGCTAATGATAGTGACCATGTTCCTTGCATATGTGAAGGTAACGCCGCAAAGTTGTATGAAGCAAGAAGATGCCGAGGGGATTGACATGTAGTTCTTGAAGGACCCGCCCACCACTAGAATACATGGAAGTGGTGGAGTTTCCAGTGGGATTCACTAGTATTACTAAGAATACATCACCTACATGCACCAAAATAGACTTTTTGGCACCTATATATGGGACTGTCCTTTGTAATATCCAGCATTTTTTTCATAAAAAATCTCCCTATTGTACACTCACTGATACCATATGGTAACCCTTAGTCCAAGCTCCAAGTGGAGTTTTTGTTGTGGTTTGAGGACAATCTTCATGGCTCGATGCCCAAGGGATTCACTTATACTTTTAAGGGGATGTCACTTGTATGCAACCATATAGAAAAACCCCCATCTCTAAACCCTACATCACTAACCCAACCCCCTATCTACAAATGCTAAGGCAATCATATAGCTTAGATATTGTATGAATTTTAAATTTTTTCCAAAGTCTCCTTTATACATTGACAGTAATTTCAAAAGCTTATCAAATAAATATACCTCCTACTTAGTGGGATTCCCACAAGGATTTTAAGGCTTCCAATATATATATATATATATATATATATATATATATATATATATATACACACACACACACATGGATACATTGCACAACTAAATTTATAATAAATGTGTAAACCCATAATGTTTTATCTCACTTGGTTTCCGCCTACCCAAATGGAGAAGGCAACAAAGACATGTACATGTATATCACGAGCCTCAACCAAATTATGAGGTCGGGGTCTCTTTTCCAATGGGCTTTTTGTATGAGAAATGTCATAGCAAAGAAGATGATACTGAGAAGTAGCTAGCATGGGCAATTTATGCAGAGTGGCAGTTATTGCTAGGATACAAAAGAACAAATTAGATGCTTGGGATAAGAAAATGAAGAGGTGGTAGATAACAAATGGTCTCCAAATGGTAGTATTTCACAAGGAGTTGCCAACATGTACATGGGGTTTCTTGACGGTGTAAATGATGAAATGGCAATTACGTGCCACACAAGACATATTAGACAACATGAAATTCTTGAGTAGATAAAGATGCACATGTCAAGGGTTAGCAAAACATGTGAGGAAGCAGAAATTGCAAAGAAGGGAATTTTTTAGAGTGGCAAAAAGCAAGGGAGAATATGATCCGTGCAGATGGTGTCAGTGGTGCAATTGTCGGCCTTAGGGAGGACATTCAGTAATGCACAAAGCAGATAGAGAAGTTCAAAAAATTGGTAGAAATCCGGTTGCTTGAAGGAAAAATAGCCTTCCTGGAATGCACACTTCAAAGACTGGGTTGCAAGGTGGAGGTTTCTGATTCGGCATTGAGAGTTACGACCCTAGAGGTAATTGTGTTCTAAACATGTGGAAGCTTTTGGAAGTAGGAAAGTGCACTTGCATGTGTGAAGATTGTTTGTCTTGTCTCTACATGTATATTACAATGATCTAGTTGCTTTTGTGATGACCAAAATAATGTGCACAATACTACCGTTCATTATTCATGACCTGACTTTAAATTAAATCATACTTTGTAAATCATATGACAATCAATGAAACTTGCTTGTAACTTTGTGGAGTGCATGGTGCACTTAATTTGTAGCATAATATTTACAGTTTAAAGCACGGGTCACTAAAACATGCTTTAAATCATACAATTCTACTTTAAATCATATGAATACTAATGATACATGTGTATAAGGTATCATTAAGGTCCAAAACTACAGGCTCCATGCAGCCTCAGCTTGGTAGTGTTCCCAAGAAGCACAGGCAATTGAACCTTGCCCAAAATTATTTCTCATTTTCTAACTAGGATATGTAAGCACCTCTCTCTCTCTCTCTCTCTCTCTCTCTCTCTCTCTCTCTCTCTCTCTCTCTCTCTCTCTCTCTCTCTCTCTCTCTCTCTCTCTCTCTCTCTCTCTCTAATTTTAATGGGGAGAAAGTATGTCCGTCAATAATTTATTGCATTTCTCGCTAGCCATGGGATAAAGCACCAACATACAATGTGGGCAAGGTTGAGGGTTAGGGGATAAAGCCACCACTCATCATTGTATGACACCTCCGTAGGGTCAAGGCACCTCGATAGGGAGGAAAGTACATGCCCAAGGAATTTATTGCATTTCTCGCTAGCCATGGGAATCAAAATCTGGGATTTGACCTTGGCATCATGGGGCCTTCAACCTATACTTGACAGCCAACTCAAAATTCATTAAGAAACCCCACATCTCCATTGATAAAGCCACCATTGCATGAGCAGGTGGAATGCCATCATTGTGTGACACCTCAATAGGGTCAAAGCATAAATTGGTCGTACCACTTTTTTACAACTTTTGGTGGTACCACCAATTGCCCCAACAAGAAAGGGAAACCAATAGGTTTTAAAAATTGGATGAAAGTAAGGGTATGTGTATCAGAGAATTTTCTCGTAGTAAAGTGAGGAGTAATGGCACGTGGGGTCGACTCAGATTTTCAATGTTGCATGTAAATGAGAAATAGAGAAGAAGAAACCTTAACCAATAGTGATGGTGGTCGCTGCTTATGTGAATTGGAACCTCGAGTGTGACACAATGAGAAATCACCTATATCACTTAAAAGAAATCATCTATATCATGTGCGTTCAAAGAGTATTAAAAGAACCCCTATACTTACATGCTGTGACATAATTAATTAATCCCCTTTTCTTAAGAAGCTTACAGAATGCATTAAAAGCCCACTTCTGTAAATTTTGTAATGATGTTAATTTCAAAAATAATTACTTAGTAAGAAAACCCCTTATTTTGAACTCTTCTATACCTAAAGGTTTTTGGTCCCCTACCCTCGATTCTTCCCCCATCCCACACAGAGTCGTGTGGTACTGGTGGTGCCTGCCTAGTTTCTATTGCTAGATTGACACTAGTGTTTTAACTAGTATGAAAGGAGATACACCATAGAAGTCCACACCCTCTAGCCTACGTGGCAAGAGGGGACCTATTTTTAGGAGAAGAAGATGGAGAAATCCCCTTGGCCCTATGGAGAAGAGGACATGATGTATGTGTTTTCCCAAACAAAAGTATAAAAAATGTTTGGCTACAAAGGTACATTCTCATTTGATTTGGGTCTATTATTCATGGGAGTTGGATGCATAAATCTTACAATGCATGAGCACCGATTGTCTCATTGGGTCACACTCGAGCTTTCCCATCACACAACTAGTAATCATCATCGCTATTGGTTGGGGTTTCTTCTTCTCCATTACTCATCTCGCTCCCCCCTCTCCCTTCCCTCACTGATCTCCCCCCAATCCCACACAAAATCATGCAGTATTGTTGCTATATGCCTACTTGTTGTTGTTGCTCGTGGGGTTCACCTATAAGACATGTAAGTTACCACTTGAGTTCAAATGAATGGGTTTTCTAACTACTCAAATTTTAAAATTTTAACAAGATTATGTTCACAAAGGGTATTTTTAATTGATTTTAGAGAAAACCCATAAGCTTCTAAAGAAAAAGGGATCATTTGAGTACCTTAAGCATGTGTGTAAAGGGCCTTTTTTAATACCCTTCGAACACACGCTATATGAATAGTTTCATAAGGTGCACCCCCTAAGTGTTGTTGCCTGCGTGGCCTCGTTACTTTTCCCACTACGAAAGACCCTACTGCTCTAACCACTATGAAACAAGATACAAGCCATAAGTCCACACCCTCTAGCTCATGGTGCAAGAGAGGACTTGTTTAAGAAGAGAATATGGAGAAACCCCCTCATCACAATAGGACACGATGGGTGTGTATTCTAAAAAAAACTCTAAACAAAGTCCAATGACATGTAGTTCTTGAAGTATGCGGTCAGTGGAGTACATGGAAGTGATGGATTTTCCAGGGGATTTACTAGTATTAATAAGGATACATCACCTACATGCACCAAAATTGCCTTTTTGGCACCTATATATAGGACCCTCCTTTGCAAAATCTAGCAATTTTTCCATAAAAAATCCCCCTATTGTACACTCACATGATACCATATGGTAGCCCTTAGTCCATGCTCCAAGTGGAGTTTTTTGAACCTGATATGGCAGAAATCCGATTGCTTGAAGGGAAAATAGCGTTCTTGGAATGCACACTTCAAAGATTGGGTTGCAAGGTGGAGGTTCCTAAGGGCAACGACAGTTACCACCCTAGAGGTAATTGTCTTCTTAACATGTGCAATCTTTTGGAAGTAGGAAAGTGCACTTGCATGTGTGAAGATTGTTTGTATTGTCTCTACATGTATATTACAATTCTCTGGTTGCTTTTGTGATTAAGATTAGGGGTCGAAATACTGTGCACAATACTACTGTTCATTATTCATGACCTGCTTTAAATATAAGCATATTCTATAAATTTAGCATACGACAATCACTGAAACTTGCTTGTAACTTTGTGGAGTGCATGGTGCACTTAATTTGTAGCATAATATTCACAGATTAAAGCACGGGAAGATCATCAAAAAATGCTTTAAATCATACAATTCCACATAAAAGCATATGAATACTAATGAGTTGTGTAGACTTTAGCATCTTTCAATGTTGTTCTGTTGTATACCTGCTTCTTAGGTATCCTAGGATATTGTCAAGGTTGATACCTTGTGGGCCTTATTTCTTGGGAGGGACTTGAAGTTACTTCATATGCTCTAACCTACGGTTTTAGTACTCATATATGTCTATTACCTCCATAGTACTCCTTTTCTTTTAAGCTCCATTATGATGCTATCCATCCCATGTGTTTGTTTTTTGTGTTGATTTTTCGTCCTTAATCCAAACCGGATCATTGACTTGACTAAATTGCTTGGAACAAACACTTGCTTGACTTTCCTTTTCTTTCTTGAGTACTTTGGCTGCTATATCTTTGCTTTTCTGGTTGTCTCCTTTGAGGTTTCAATTTTGTCAGCAATTGACATGAAGGTTTAAAATCCTGACTGGCTTGAAAAAACTGATCCATGAGGGTGCTTTGAAGTAGAGGCATATGCTATCACACCTTCTTTGCTAGTCAGTGGAGGGTCCACTTTAGCTTTACCTTTTTCTGCAAGATTTGTCTTTGATTCTTGTGACTTTTGCAACGTTGAATCTAGCATCAATGGTACCTGTAAATGTCATTGGCTACCTCTTGGAGAAGAGAGTATTAGCATTGTATCTTCTGTGTAGAACTTGTGTGGATCTAACCATTGATATCCAAGGATGACATGTGCAAGCATTTCTTTTGAAGACTTTACCTGAAACTTCACCTACTCTTCATGATTTTGGATGCTAAGGGTAGCAACCATTTCTTTTTTACTTGTAGCCTTACACATGATTTCTCAATTATCTGGCTTGCCTTGAGTATTTTCTAGAATGCAATGGATGTTGTTTGGAACCATATTGCAATTTGCTTCTTTATCCAGTAGATCATTGCATCTAACACTTGCTCCTTTTGTACTGCTAAGAACTACATCTATTCTCACTGTTACTGGTTCTATTGAAGATCTCTCTCCTACTTTTTTCATGGTCTTATCTTGATTTAATCGTGTCTCTATGGAAGGTGGCTTGAGACTTTGTTTTCCAATTTGACTTGCATCAACTGATTCAGCCGACAATGTCTGGATCTTTGGACTTCCTATTGCTTCCTGACTTTTTGCAATTTTGGTCTTCTTTACCTCTTGTCTTAGTGGAATTCTCTCTCAATAGCTGTCATTATTTCTCTTTGCTCTATTTAATCTGCACTTGCTATTGCCCGATTTGTTTTAAGATCTTTTGAAGTTCTATTCAATGGAGATGAATCATCTTCAATAAGATGTGCTTTTATATAAGTCTCCATTTTAACTATGCTTGAGAAATTTGTGTTGTCGTTGTAAAGAATGAGGATGCAAGAGAGCTACACAAGACAAGCACAAAGCACACAGAGATAGAAAGCTTCTTCTTCTTCTTCTTCACTAAGAAAAGAGAGTACAAAATGACTAAGTGCTAAAGCTGAAAAGTAGCACATATGTACATGCGGTCACTAAGTGTGAACTCACTAGAAGCATACTAGGCTAGCACTATAAGTGTAGTCCAGCTGTAGAATCACTGGAAGAGATCCTCCGTGTCGGTCACCTAACATGCCAGTGAGTAAATGCCGTAAGCGGCCAAGACCCGTAGTGGATGCCAGCTCAAGATGTAGAGCTCGACATCTCAACACTCCCCCTCGAGCTCTGCATGTCACAGAGTCCAAGCATAGTCTGGAAACGTCGAAGCTTCTCAGCTCCGAGGGCCTTGGTAAAGATATCCGCTATCTGCTCCTTTGTGCTGACGTAGACCAAGTCGATGTCGCCCGCCAACACTCACTCTCGAACGTAGTGGTAATGGACCTCTATGTGCTTGGTCCTGGCATGGAACACTGGGTTCCTACCAATTGCATGCTGCTGAGGTTGTCACAATGGATGAAAATCTGCTGGTCCACCTGCACTCCCAAGTCCTCAAGTAATGTGCATAGCTAAGCTACCTATCACGCCGCAAATGCTGCACCTCTGTACTCGGCCTCTGTGCTTGATAAAGCAATCGTAGGCTGCTTTTTGATGCTCCAAGTAACAACAGCACTCCCAAAAGAGAACATGAAGCCACTCGTAGATCTCCTATCAACAATGCTACCTACCCAATCTGCATCTGAATACCCATACAATCCTAATGGCACATCTGCTGCATAGAACAATGCATAGTCAAGGGTCCCTTTCACATACCAAAGTGTGCATCGTATCCCATCCAAATGTGGCTTCCTCGGAAGCTGCATGAACCGAATCTCCAAGCCTACTGTGTAGCTCAAGTGTGGCCTCGTGATAGTTAAGTATATTATACTACCCACAATCTTCTTGTACATCTTGACATCCTCAACAACATCACCCTTCTCTGCACTCAGCTTTGCATTCACATCCAAGGGAATAGAAATTGGCTTACAATCAGCTATACCATACTTTGACAACATGTCCAAAGCATACTGTCTCTGTGACAGCCATACACCCTCTGGAGTCCTGATCACCTCAATGCCAAGAAAGTCGCTCAACTCGCCCAAATATTTCATTTCAAACTCCTGTTTGAGAAGACCCTTCACATGGTCAATCTCCATAGCATTGTCACCAACAATAATAAGGTCATCTACATATATGGTAATGACCACAATCCCCATATCACTGTCACGTACATAGAGTGAATGATCAGCATGAGCTCTCCTAAAACCAATACTGACAAGATACTTGGCAATCTTGTCATACCATGCTCTAGAGCCTTGCTTCAAACCATACAAAGCTTTGAGAAGCCTGCATACATAATCTGGGTAACCTCATAAACAAGTGGCTGATCCATATACACTTCCTCTTGCAACTCACCATTCAAGAAGGCATTCTTTACATCCATTTGATGCATAATCCATCCTCTAGATGTAGCCACTGCTATGACAGCTCTCACAGTTGTCATCTTTGCTACTGGAGCAAAGGTCTCCTCATAGTCTATGCCATACATCTGTGCATAACCCTTTGCGACCAACCTTGCCTTGTGACGCTCAATGTTACCATCAGCCTTATGCTTGGTTTTATTCACCCATTTACATCCAATAGATTTCTTGCCACTTGGCAATGGCACCAACTCCCATGTGTCGTTTGCTTCCAATGCAGCCATCTCTTCATTCATTGCATCATCCCAATGCGCATTTCCAACTGCATCCTCAAAACATGTGGGCTCCATATCCTGTATCACCTTAGCCATGTAGGCTTGGTGATGTGCTAGATCCCCATCATAAGTCAATTTCTGAACTGGATTTCTGACTCTGTTAGATCTGCGCAGTCCTGGGTCACTCCTTTGCCCTCTAGCATCTTCTTGTACTTTCCTTACACCAGGTTTCCTGATAGCCAAAATTCCAAATTCCTCATCAAGAATTTGTTCAGAACCATCTGAATCCATGTCTATATGTGAAAAACCTGATGATGCATCAGCCATAAAGGGAGGTTCATCAACCTTGTCCTTTCCTTTTCGTGATACATTCCGTGTACCTGATGATGGAGTAACCTGCGTACGTAGTCTACCATTCCATGGCTTCTCAAAAGAGCCACGAGAAGAGGACTCTTGTGGTCCACTCAAAACCTGTGACTGTGGCCTCACATTTTGTACAACCACATCAGCCCCAATAGTGCCATGTGCATTACTGTACCAGCTGCTCATCTCATCAAATACTACATCTCTGCTCACTCGTAATTCTTGTGTAGTAGGATTGTAGCACCTGTACCCCTTTTGTTCAAGGGAATATCCCACAAGAATACATTTCTCTGCTTTAGGATCCAATTTTCTACGCAACTCATCTGGTACATGCACGTAAGCTATGCAGCCAAACACTTTCAAGTGTGCCAAATCAGGCTTTGTACCTATAAACTTTTCCTCAGGTGTTACATCATGCACCGCAGCTGTAGGTGTCCTGTTCATAATGTACACAACTGTATTTACAGCTTCAGCCCAGAAATGATGAGACATGTTCATCTCATTCATCAATGCACGTGAAACCTCTGTAATGTGCCCGCTTTTCCTTTTTGCGACCCCATTCTGTTGTGGAGTATATTTGCATGTAAACTGCCTGCGTATACCATGCATTCGCAGAAAATTTGAAAAATCATTGGAGAAGTGCTCTCCCCCTCCATCTGACCTCAATGTCTTGATTTGCATATCTGTCTCCTTCTCAATCATGACTTTGAAGTCCTGAAAGTGACCAAACACTTCACTTTTGTTACGCATGAAGTAGACCCATACTTTCCTTGTATGGTCATCAATGAAAGAGACATAATACCTGCAACCATGTATACTTGCAGTATCAGTTGGACCCCAAACATCTGTGTGCACCACCTCAAGTGGCTTTTTACATACATTGCGCTCATGTGGAAATGAGCCCTTTGACTATTTTCCAAGCTGGCATGTTGCACACACTTTATGCATACCATCCACCTTGAATTTGGCCAAACCTTTTACAATTTGTTTTGATTGCATGCTGCGCAATCTCTGCTCATTGACATGGCCAATGCGTTTGTGCCAAATGTCAACATCAGCCACAACACCTGTGCCCTGTGCAAATAATGCATCTTTTACCTCAGGCATGTCTACATTCAGCGTAAACATTCTGCCCACACATTTGCCCTTTGTGATCAGCTTACAGCCATTCTGGAAATCTTCTACATAACAGCCATTCGGATTGAAACAAACTTGCAAACCCTGCTCAACCATTTGTCCAACAGAAACAAGATTCTTTATAATGTTTGGGACATGAAGTACATCTGCTAAGTACTTTGATTTCCCACTCTTTGTATTTAGAGGTATGTCCCCTACATGAGCAATGGGGTGAGCTGTGTCATCTCCTGTCTGTACATAGCTTGACACATCTGGTTTGCGCATATCTCTAAACCACTCTCCACGAGACGTCATGTGATTAGAGGCACCTGAATCCACATACCAAACATCATCTTGGGTGGAATTCTCTGCAGTCATTGTATTCATTACATGCTGCATAACAAACATGCGCTCGCTTCTACTGTCATCTGCATCTCTACTAGTAGATGCATAGTTGCCATGTTCTCTCTTTCCACTTGCTTTTCCCTTTGGACAGTCACGTGACATGTGACCTTTTTCACCACAAGTCCAACATTCTCTGCTATGTGCAGTATGTTGCTGCCTGCTTGATCCTGCACCACGACCTCTTTGACTCCCCCTACCTTGAGACTGGTTTTTCTTGCCATTTGTATTGTTTTGATTTGATTGACCTTCTCAAAATTGGCCCCTCCAACCACTTGGGCCTTGACCACGACCTCTACCTCTGTTGGAGTTAGAATAGAAGTCCTGTTCAGACCTATTTCTGCCACGAGAAGAAGATGTGTCAAGACCAATGTTCTTCTCCTCAAGAATAAGCATAGAAATCAAATCTTGGAACATGGGGATGTCGTCTCTTGTATTCATGGAAGACCTGAAATGTACATACTCATCTCCTAGACCATCCAAGCATGCACGGACAATGTCATCGTCTTCCACTGAGACTTTAATAGATCCAAGAGCCTCAATGATACTCTTGATCTTCAAGGAATAATCATTGATGGAGAGGTTGTTTCTGTTAACCTGATTTAGCTCCAACTTTAGTTGAAGCTTCCTGGCCTTGGTGTTCACCTCGAACACTCTGCCTAAGTTTTTCCATGCAATGGCGGGGGTTTCAGCATCCTGTAGATAGCCCATCATTCCATCTATGATGCTCATAGAAATCCAATACATCACTTTGCTCTGGCTTTGTTGCCAGTCCCTCAAAGCTTTTCTTTGTTCTTCTGTAGCATTTGCCTCGGGAATCTCTGGTTCCTTTTCATTGTCTCCTTCTACATAATCCCAATAACCTTTTCCTTTTAGGAAATTTGTTATTCTGAACTTCCATGCAGGGTAGTTATTTTTCTCAAGCTTCTCAATGACAATATGACTGAAACCGTCAGACATCTTGAAGCACTAAGACAAAATAGCTGCAATCTGCAAAAACTTGCAAATCTGTTGAACCTGCTGTCGTGGTACCTGTAATGCTTTCTACACTCAACTAGTGTCCACAATCAAGCATACATACAACCACTGTACTTGTACAGTAAATCTTTGTGTACTGCACTTTGGAGACTTGTTCAGAAACTTGTACGAAAAACACCAAAAATCGGCATCTGGTACATGGATTGCGAACAAAGAGATTGTGATGCTCTTGCTCTCTTAGCCTCTCTTGCCTGCACCAGGCTCTGATACCATGTAAAGAATGAGGATGCAAGAGAGCTACACAAGACAAGCACAAAGCACAGAGAGATGGAAAGCTTCTTCTTCTTCTTCACTAAGAAAAGAGAGTACAAAATGACTAAGTGCTAAAGCTGAAAAGTAGCACATATGTACATGCGGTCACTAAGTGTGAACTCACTAGAAGCCTACTAGGATGGCACTATAAGTGTAGTCCAGCTGTAGAATCACTGGTAGAGATCCTCCGTGTCGGTCACCTAACGCGCTAGTGAGTAAATGCCGTAAGCGTCCAAGACCCGTAGTGGATGCCAGCTCAAGATGTAGAGCTCGACATCTCAACAATCGTCCGTAGGTGACCAATCTTGGTCTTCATTCTTGGTTGTGTCCGAAGACTGCATTTTGTTTGCATTCTGTATCTCTAGCATCTTTTGGGACAATGGAATTCCCATTATGACGTTGTCTGGCATATCTTTTGTTGTGATCACATGAAATTGAGCTATGATGATATGTGAACTTACTTCAATGGTGGTGGAGATGGTTCCCCAGCATTCTACTCGTTTGTCTCTTAATATGCTCACAAATTCAAGAGCATTTTCCAAACTGTGGTTGGTCACATTTTTTCCAAGTACGAAAGGACATGAGATTCTTGTCTAGTAGAAAATCTAGCTTTACTTTGCTTGAGAATTTTTCTTCATTCTCACCAACAATGTTGTGATTGATCGTCTCAATAGTGGTTGTGTCTTTGGCTAAGCTTTATTTGTAATTTCTTTGCTTTGATCACCTGCTTCAATTGACGTTGACTCCAGTGGTTGTAATATTGTACCTTTTGCTTGAGATTGTTGAGCATTGTCCACCTATATCTGAGTAACCTTTGATCTCAATAGATCCATTGTACTTTCTAGCAAAATCTATCTCTTTGGAGGAGATTTTGGTGGTGACCTTGGTGTAGCTTTTTGGACTTTAGCTTTCATTGAATTTGACTTTTTTGTCACCTGTTTTGGCAACTTGAGGCTTTGCATCATCTTCAGATAGTCTTTGACTTTAGTCGGGCCATCCGTAGGGGTTTGTACAAGGTCCTAATCTTGCTGATATTCGTTACCATGTGCATCTTGATATGCATATGTTAGCTTGATCACATGTAACTGTTTGAACACTATGGGACTCTTGGTTTTTTACTCTGACTTTTGGAGATCAGCTGAAACTTTTGTCCCTGATGATCTTCATAGAAGCATTTGTCTGCCTATTTGGAGGGAATCTGGGTAAATTGGAAACTTCCAACAACCATATGATCTTTCAATGGTTTCTACCATCTGTTGTCTAGAGGCTTTAGGGCTTCTAACTGGTGTAGCATTTCTTGGTACATAAGCTGAGCTTGATCGATTTATAGCTCCCCCCTTCCTAGGGTGATCACTATAGCCTGCTTCATTGTAAGAGTTTAAAATTGTTTGGCTCTGGTATAATCTCACCTTTTGGGATTGTGAAGATACACTTTGGGTGGCACTATTGAAGTTTGGCATCTGTAAACCTTCTGCATAGTTTCCTATGTATCTCCTTGAAACATGACAAACTATTCCCCAAGTCAAGTTGTAGATAGCATTATCTTTGCCATGATATTGTCTATCCCATGGGTCTCCTATGATATGAGCTTCTGTGGTTTCAGAACCCAAAGCATCATAGATGCTAGACTCTCATCTATATCTACGACTATTTTGGTCAAAGTATATGCTCGTTGGGTTACAACATTGAAGCTCGATTTTCGATGGAGGAGAGTTTGGCTCTGAACAGATTTCTGGGTTCACTCGGGTAATATCCTTCAGGTCTAGAGAGAATGGGCTATAATAGATTCTTTCCTTTGAAATGAACCATTATTTCAAAATCTATCACTGGGCGTACTTCTATGAGATGGTATGTGGGCCGTTCAAACACTGGTTGATCCTTTTTGTACAGTTTTCCTTTTTGGTTTGCATAATGTGCATATGAATTGTGTACCATACAAGGCTAACATCATTCTGTTTGATGTGTCCCTTAGAATCGTGAATGATTGCACACTTGTGGCATTGGATACAAAATCATTTTCACAAATCAATCATCACAATTGAAAAATCATTAAGCACACATTGATTTTTAGGTGCACAATCAAGGGCAAAATAGTGCACACACACCTAAAATTAGGCATACACAGACGCAACTAGAATGCGCACACTTGATTTTAGTGCACACACACTTGCAACAACTGACCATTTAAGCATGCAATTAGATCAATTAGCAACGCACATTCACCAATTAGCAATTGAAACTTGTCAATTTTATACGCCATCAAATTTGAAAATTTTTGGCATTGCGACGGCATGAAAGCGAACAATCCAAAAAATTTCAAAGCAATATAGCATCAACATTACATTGCATCATGGTGGAGTCTCTACACATTCTACACATGTTTAGATTCTAGGGAGGTTGAGAATACGACCTTGATTACCTTTCCAATGAAGATCGATTGACGGTGATAGGGGCTTTTCACAAGCCAGGCTCCCATACCCCTCTTCTCTCGTCCCCACCCCATGAAAACCTCCTCTTAGGGAGGGAGTGATAAAAGGAATTGGAAAATTAAGAAAAAAAATAAAGTATGATTATGTAAATATATGAGAAAGGTAAAATGGGCCACCTTGGGCCTGCGGGACAGCCCATCTCCACCCTGCCTCCTTTTTCTTCATTGTTGCCCCACCGTGTGTCCCTTTTCCTCTCCTCCACTCAAAAGGTCAACCCCCTCTCTCTTCCCCTTGTCCTTTCTCCTTTTTCTCTCTCCTCAAGCTACCCCACCCCCTGTCCTTACTAATAATGCACCCCAACTCACATGCCACCTCTCCTATCTTCCAAAACAGTATACCCCACCCCCCTTTTCTCTCTCCTATCATATCCCATGGCCCAAATACCCCCCTCTCTCTCTAAAGGGCGCCATGTCTCTTGTCCTATAGCCAGATAACCTCCCCCACACTCACACACACTCAGTTTCACTGAAAAAAGGTGCCCACAGACCCATCCCCACCCGGTGGTTACCTGATTTTTCTTGTGTTCACACACATATGCACACAAATTCACCTCTGAACACGCTCCCCTCTCTCCCCTCTTGTAATTACTTTATTCTCCATGTCACCTCTCCTTTTTCCATTCACCCATCTCTCTCTCTTAGTCTCTCTCATGAGACTGCTGTTCTGGCACATATACACACAGCCAGACAAGTGGGGCCCACAGTCACATGGCCTGTGTAGATAATGATTTCTTCATTTCTAAATTCTAGAATTTCTCCCCCCTCCTCCCCTATATAAAGAGGGGTCACCATCACACTAGACACACACACAACATCACCAAAGAGTACACTATGCACTGTGTGTGCCTAGTGCACACACACACACACACCGACACCATCACCATCATCGCAATCACCATGCTCGTCTTGAGCATGACCGCTACACCCTTGGGCTATGGAAGATGAAGGGCAGCTAAATGAAGGATGATGGCCATAACCCTCGTGCGAGTCTTCGCCATCAGCTCCCACCTATCCGCCATGTGCTCTACCACTCTCTCCCTTCTCTTTCCCCTACCCTATGCTCCCCATTTCATTGCCTTATTCTCTAAATAAAGCTTGAGGTTTTGTAAGTATGTTTTCTTGCAATGTTTTGCCCATGTGAGGTGTGCGGAATCGCCACCTAGTCTGGTGTTTGGAGTGAGCTTGTGTATGTGTGAAGGGTGTGCGGATTCGCCATCCTTCTGTGGTACCTAAGTACTAAGCCGCTATACTCTCTCTCTCTCTCTCTCACTTGATCTCATTCCCCTTCCTCTTCATCATTACTCCCAAGCATCCATCTCTCTTGGATGAAAACTTTGTTATGGTGGTGTGTCGTTTGTGTCCTAGCCGCTCAAGCTAGGTGGTGCCCCATGTTTGCTTTACTGTGACACGCTCGAGGCGCGCCATTCGGTCCCTGGTGTTTTAGAGGCCGTCGGGGGTTCGAGGTTCGCTTTGCTCCCGTCAACAGTTGAAAGCTCCAATCCTTCGTAGAAAATTAGTGTGTAGGTTAGAAAAAATTAATTAAATTAGGAAGGGGTTAATGTGAAGTTAGAGTGTGTAAACACACAATTGGAAAGATACGGTGACAAATTAGGGAATTATGAACACATTGCTTCATGCACATACATCCAAAATCTACAAAAACATAAACACACAAGTGAAATTAGTGAGGAAACACATCCAATTATGCCACAATTACACTAGCGTAAGCCATCGTCCTTGGAAACTGTGCCAAATGTTGGGGGTTCCATTGTTGCATAACTCCAATGACCAACAAAATTATCAATGTGGAGGGATGAGCTATCTGGCTAGGGCATGGAAGCACTCACACGGTTAGTGAGCTAAGCATGGAAACACGAATGGTTGACTCTACAAGGTGAGCTTCTTGACCTATGGAGAAGCTAAGACACAATGATAGGCAATCGCCACATCCACTTCTCTTCACCTCCAATCAACCCAATCACACACACTAACGACTGCAAGACACACACAACACTAATCCTATCATGCAACACACTAATCTCAAGCACACACACATAGATCTATCAAGCAACACACTCCAATCAACCGGACATGCACACACAAGCAAAAGAGGGCAATCACACAAGATTAGAGTGAGATTAACCATTAATTAGTTAAGATTTAGCTAATCAAAGCATCATAGGCAATCACAAGAAGCATGAGAAAGGCATAGTGAAAGAATTAAGAATTGATTAGTGTTAACCAAGTCACATGAGCAAGGAGAAGCTCAAGGACTCCATATCCACACACCTCAAGAGCTCTCACCAAAGAGTGCTCTCAATAAATGAGCTTGAGAACCCTAATTTCTTTTACACACTACCTTATATACCTAAGGTAAAAATATGCAATGTCCAGGCACCCAAGGCCTTTAGGGCTCCACCATTTACTGAATCTGCTACCTAGGCACACTTATTGACCTATTCTTTACAGCTTGGAACTCCATAATACATTAAAATATTACAATGGCTTGAAATAAATTGAGAATTTACAATATGTGACCGTTTGGGAAAACGTGAAAAATGTGTAACTCCAATCTTTACTGCTTCTTCATGTTGATCTTTGATGTGTATTTGTATGTCTTCGGTCCTGAGCAGCTTGTGTTAACTAACATTGACTCAGTTAAAATTTCCCCCATTCAATTTTAGTGCCCGTTCTCGGGCACTATTGAAAAATGTCCATGGAGGCAGTGGAAGGTTTTTAATTGGTTGTTAATGGGCTGATTGTCTTCATTTGTCATTGAATTTGTTGATGAGGTTCAATTTGCTACAGCATCTTCATTGATCTGAATATGTCTGATGTGAGAGAAGATGTTGCATTTGTCCGTTGTAATAGCATAATGAGGAGGCTTCTGTTTATTTATGAAAAGTATGTACAAGGACAGTAGAACGATGAGGTTCTAAATTAAGGTCTAATACCTGGATGACCAAAAGAAAAAAATCTGGAAAACAATATGTTGTGCAAGAAATATTTTGAGGGGTTCTTCAGAAAGATGGTGTAGCTATAAAAGCATATGACATGGCTTTGCAAGCTCGCACCCCTTTAACAATGGTTTTAGTTGTTGAGGATATGTGCTCTCATCTTAGAGTGCATTGTGCGTGAGTGTTGGATTCTACGACACACCACCAATTGTAAGTTAATAGACTTTGACTCTTATGCTCACCTCATCCAACATGAGTGACATGATTTAGATATGCTCAACACTTTCAGCTTGAGCATAAGCCTAATAACTACGACACTCTTAGCACATAGTTTAATATGACTTGAAGCTTTGATACTAATGCTTTGCTCATTTTATGGCTCAACAACCCGACTTTGACTATGCCAAAGAGTGTTTTTTGCACCCTAGCGACTTGACTTTTTACCTTCTTGTGCTTACTACTGAAGCGGTCCGGGGCGGGCAACAAGAAGAGCAACCTCTAGACACCCTTCAAGGCTCTTGTGCTGCTCAATGGGGCTGGGGCACAACACAACACAAACCAAAACAACAAACCCACAGCCAAATCCCAACTACACAAGGGACACCGCCTAGTTTAAGAGCGAACTAGGACGCAAAAGAGGAGAATCGTTAGAGCAACCCACAAACAAGCAAGGAATTTACACTAACCCTAACACCAATGGAACACTCTCACACACTAAAACACGAGAGAGAGAGAGAGAGAGAGAGAGAGAGAGAGAGAGAGAGAGAGAGAGAGAGAGAGATGGTGCTCGGGCTGCTTTGAAGTGTATCGTTAATGATCAAGCAAACATAAATATATATATGTAAGAAAGAGAGAGAAGGGGGAAGGGGGTGCTTGTTGCACTAATGCCTTCTTACAAATCTGTCATGACCAATCAAAGTGAGATTAGTATTTGTTCAACATAGCCTGAGTAAATTACACCACAATACATCACAAGAAAAAAGCCACCCCAATCACTGTTTTAAGGCTAGGGGAGTCCTCTCCACCCTGTCGCCCTCTTACAGCATGTGGGATTTATGGCTAAATTGATAACAATACCCGGAGACAAGCTATCAAGAACTTAAATAAAACACCAAGACACTTACACATCATTATTGTCCATGACTTCACGTTGGAAGGGAGACAAGGTATCCATGCTTAGTCCAAATTCACCCTCCTTGATTCAGCAAATGTTGTGCTTACACTAGTAGGAGAAATGATAGATTTCCTACTCTCAATTGAATGATCACTCTCTCTTACAATGGCACAGAGTTCCCTTGCTAATCACCCCTAATACAACACATACATATGCCTAATGCCAATGAGATTCCACTCAAGAGCTCCTTCTCAAGAGGTTGAGCTTGGCTTCTCAAGCTATAGCATAGTGCTCTTTCTTCTCCCCCCTTTGTGCTAGCTACACCCTCCTTTTATAGCAATTTTGAAGGCTAGGGTTACTCCTCTAACCATGGTTGGGTTAGATTTTCAGCAATTTATCTAATTTCTTTTGCTTGGCATTATCAAGACATTGGTGGGGAAAGAGAGAGGAGAGAAATGGAGGTGATAGGACTTTTCATAGTGGATTAGTGTTAGTAGAGTTAGTATTAATTTACAAATGGAATTGGATATTTACAATGGGAGTATCCATGTAGGATACAAATAAGGAAGAAAAACTCTTAAGAGGTAAGAAAAGGTGGATTTCTTACAAGGTTGATGCTCCAAGTGTCTTGAGTAGGGCCAATTTTGACGCTTGTTGACGGTCCACTAGCTTTGACGGTACATTTTTTCTCCACTCTTGACCTTCCTTGAGAGACAAGGTAATTGAAGCTGAGTAATCAACCACCATGATGCTGTCTTTTAAGAGAAGAGGCTGAATTTAGTGGTTTTTTTGATAGATATGGGTAATTTGGAGGAGGAAAAATGAGACTAGGTGGTCAATTTTGGAATGGAATTGTGTGTGAGAGGTATGAGTTCACCATGGTTTCTCTTATTCTTCAAGGTTGAGGAGAAGGTGAGTAGGGTGCAGAGAGGAGTGGTGAGAGAGGTGGGGATGATGAGTGGAGAAGTGTGTGTGAAAGAGGAAAATGATAAAGTGGAAGAGAGAGTGTGGCTGCATAGCATGGGAAAACTGGGGTCCACTAATAAAATCATAGCTCAGAGCTCGTAGCTCAAAAAAATATGAAAACATTTGAGGCAAAAGTTCAATCCACGAGCTACAACTTTTGTTTGTATCACCTTTTCAAATTTGGAGAGCAAGTGAACTTTAAAAATTCAGCAAAATTGACCGTTTTTTTCCACTGCACAAGGTCCTTGTGGGGTCCTTCTTTGGATGATTCTTTTGAATACCTCCAAGAGTGAGCCCTCCATAGTGCATGTATGATTGCCACCTACCCTTGACCTTATTTGGTAGGTTTATAATTGAAGATATTGTTGAGATCATGATATAAGTGAATAGTACAACTAAGAAAATCAAATATTGAGGGGTCTAAAAAATATGTACATGTCAAATATAAATAATATAAGTGGAAAAAATATAAAGGGGTCAAAAGAAATCTCTCTCATTATGAGGCTACCATAAAAAGATAAATATTTTTGGTGTTCTAATTTTTTAGAGAAAAAAAAACAAAATAGATGTAGGAAGGGAAAAATCACAATAGTGAAAAAATATACACATAAATAAATCTAGTTTTTTTGGATTTTTGTTGGGGTGGAGTTACACCAAATATAAGAGAAGCTTACATGAAAATATTTCTATATGGAATAAAGAGTATGAAAAATGGTAAGAAAAATTGTGGTAATGGTGAGGCAATGTACAGAGCATAAATAACACACACCTAGGTAGAAATATTTAAATAAATACCAAAATAATTATGAAAAATATTTTATTTAGGCCCTATATACAAAGAAATATTTACATACGCATGGGCCATAATATACTTATATTTTTTATATTTTTTATTTTTTTTGGCTCAACTAGCCCAATGACTAGCTAATTGAGGGTTTTTTATTTCAGTAAGGAGATATGGGAAAAGTCTCCTAACTCACACGCACCTATATACAGTGAAAGGGTGAGGGTAACCATAGTGTTTGAGTGATTTGATAGGGTGAGATAACTCACTATGGCAATTACAGAAAGCCGAAAAATGGCTATCATTAGCCCTCCCCCAGGATGATGGTATATTCATGTACCATCATAGAGCATCTTTTCCAAAGAGAGTGCTTCAGAGTCCTTGACGAGATCTTCATTGTTTGGCCCCTCATAATTTTGGTTGGAGTTACACTCATGCTTCATGTAACAATACTTACATGAGACAACGGCCTTTGGATAGATCTTTGGTAGATCCTTTGGTAGAAGGCGACTCAAGTAAGGCTTCAAGCGATAGCCGTTTACCTTCCTGGAGTGCTCTTTCCCATTCAAGTCCATAAGTTGATAGTAACTTGAATTGAAAGCCTTCTTGACTATGTATGGTCCCTGCCATCTTGTTTCAAATTTGGCATCAAAACGATTATCGAGTTGATTGTCATACCTTAGCACAAGATTTCCTTCATTGATGCCTTTGTCCTTCAGTTTCTTGTCAAGCTTCTCCTTTGTCTGTGTGGCTTTCCTCTTATAGCACTCGTATGCTGCTTCTCTTTTCCACTCAAGCTCAGCTAAGGTAAGAAGTCGATCCATCCATGCTTCTTGATCATCTTGTGCTGATTTGCCATGAAGTCGCATTGTTGGAATGTTTAGTTCAATTGGCTGTAAAGCCTCTTGACCATAGACCAAGTGAATGGCTTCCTTATATGTGGTTCGATACGCCCACAAGGCACCATCCAAGAAGTCATCCCACAACTTTGTCTTGTTTTTCACCATCTTTCTAATGATGCCTGCAATGACACCATTAGCTTTTTCTACCAAACCATTTGATTGGGGATAGTAGGGTGTACTGTGACAATGTAGAATACGAAGTTCTTCACAGACTTCTGTGAGCAATCCCTTTCTAAACCCTGGACCATTATCAGAAACAATCTCCAAAGGTGTGCCAAATCTACAACAAATGTGAGTGTAGACGAATTTGCTCACTATCCTCTCATTTAACTTTGCCACACTTTGTGCTTCCACCCACCTAGTCATATAGTCTACAGCCACTAGAATGTAGAGTTTACCATTTTTTGTCCTAAGCAGAGGACCCATAGCATCAATGCCCCACTTTTCAAAGGGTCCATTTGCAAGCACAATTTGCCTTGGACCGTAAATCAATCTTCTATTCCCATTTACCTGACAATTGTGACAACTTTTATACCAATGTTGGACATCCACATGCAGACTTGGCCAAACATACCCCGCAAGCAAAATCTTCTTCACAGTTAATTCTTGGGAAAAATGACCACCACATGCCTCTTCATGCAAACCTTTTAGAATGGCTGGAATTTCCGCGATAGTTGGTACTCTTCTGCACACTTGATCCTTCCCTTTTTGATAGAGGGAGCCTTCTAGGAAGAGATAGAAACTTGCCTTCTTCATGAGTCTCCTCTTCTGAGCCTTCGTGAAGTCTTGTGGAAACTCACCCTCCAAAATGTAGCCAATAATGGGAGCCAATGACTCCAATCCCTGGTATCTCGGTTGCTTGACAGCTGCTGCCACCATGATGACCTGCACTTCTCTCTCAACACATGTAACTGCTTGTTGTGCAAGTAAATCGGCATCTTCATTTTGTTTCCTAGGAATATGATATAATTGCACCTCCTCAAATTGATTAAATAGCCTACGGATGGTATGAACTATGGCCCTTGGTCTTTCATTTTTGCATGCCCAAATGCCTAAAATCTGCTTCACAATGAGAAGTGCATCCCCTTTTACCATGAGACGTTGTATACCATGGCCAATGCATATTTTTAAACCATGAAGTAGTGTGTCATATTCTGCTTCATTGTTGCTAGCTGAACTTGGTAGATTGAACTTCTCTTTCATGACCACCTCTCCACTTGGGTTGAGCAACACTAGCCCTCCCCCTGCTTTTCCTGTGGCTCGACGAAAAGCTCCATCAAAGAACAAGGTAAAAGCATTAGGAATACTTTTTGGTGGTGGCAATGGTAGGGTCTTTACTTCAGGCACCTTAATCTCCTTTTCATGCACCCTATAAGTGAGAATCCCTGCCAATTGTGCACGCACACTATCTTCTACCTTGAAAGAGTATTGAAACTCTTGCAACTCCATAATCCACTTTGAGATCCTAGTACTAAGATTCATTTGAGATGACACCCAAGGGAACAAATTCTCTGCGGTGAGGATTACAAAAGGTTTTGGGAGCAAGTAGGATCTAAACTTCCTTATCGCAAACATGAGAGAAAGCATCATGAGTTTTGCCTCCGTGTAGCCTCTCTCTAAAGCATTCATGACCCTACTAGCAAAGTAGATGGGCCGCATCCTGGTACTATAGGGATCTTGTTGTAACAAAACTGCACCAATTGTTTCTTTCCCAGCACTAGAGCTAACAGAGAATGTGTACTCCCAACAAGGAGGCATGAGTGTTGGTAGCTCTGACAAAATGGCTTTAATGTTACAAAAGTACTCTTCAAGCTCATCAGACCATGCTTGTTGTGTCAACTTTTGCAGAGGGTGAAGTAACTCCGAGGCTAATTGAATGAAGCGTGACATATACTTCACCTTTTGAATGAATGAGATGACCTCCATAAGACTCTTGGGTGATGGTAGCTCAATAAGAGCCTTTGCCTTTGAAGGATCCACTTCAATGCCTTTGTAAGAAACTTTATGACCAAGCAATATTACTTCATCCTCACCTATATGGCACTTGTCGGGGTTGAGTTGACCTCCCATGTCGTAGAGCTTCTTTAAACCTTCTTCTACCCTTTGTAGATGCATTGATTTTGAGCTATAAATACAGAAATCATCAATGAACACCCTAATTGACTTTCCAAAGAATGCTTGAAACACCATATTCATGAAACGTTGGAATGTTGCAGGAGCATTTGTCAGACCAAATGGCATGACTCTAAAAGCATAACAACCCCAAGGAGTGATAAAGGTTGTTTTCAATTGATCCTCCAATGCAATCCCTATTTGAAAGTAACCTGAGTAACCATCGCACACAGTGTACTTCTCATGACCAGCTACCTCATTTAGTATGTCATCCTGGAATGGGAGGGGAAAGTGATCAATTGAATGGAAGGTACCAATTGAATTTGCCATGTTACTGCTTTCTTGGCTGATGCACCTTGTTTAGTCCTTTCTGATGAATAATTGTATCCATCCATGACTAACAACTGGTCTCCTAAACCCTTGAAAGCCATACCCCATCCATTGTCAATATCCGCTTTCACTGGTAGCATTCTCTTTTTTTCTTTTTTTCTTCTCTTTTTTTCCTTTTTTTTTTTTTGAAACGACTATATACATGATCGTTACCTTAGTTGGAGCTCGAATATGATGAGCTCTCCTCTGAACCATCCTTAGCATTGATTTCACCAGCATATGGCTGTGAAAGACGACATTGGTAGGCCTTCAATTGCCAACCATTTACCAGGGTCTGATGTACCTTACCATCTAGGTCACCTAGTTGGTAACTACCATTTGAGAACCTCTGTATCACTACAAAAGGGCCTTCCCACTTAAGCAAGAACTTACCATCCTTCCTTCAATCAAAGAGATTGTCGTATCTGAGCACTAAAGAACCTTCCTTGACAAGGTTGCGATTGAACTTCTTTCGTTTCTTCTCTGCCTGGGCTGCATAGTACTTCACTGCTGACTCTCGATCTAGCCCTAACCTCTCCAAATCGATGATTATTCCTTCCACCTGCTTCTCTTGACTATCCTCTTGATGTGCTTTTAGAACTCGGAGGCCCGCTAGCTCCACTTCTATAGGCAATAGTGCCTCTTGCCCGTAAACCAAGTGAAAAGGTGTATACCCCAAGGATGTTTTGTAGGCCCAAAGTGCTGCATCTAGGTGTTTGTCCCATGCCTTAGGATGTAAATGCACTTGCTTAGTGATGATTTTACATATACGACCATTTACCTTTTCCACAAGACCATTGCACTGAGGGTAGTATGGTGTAGAGTGCCTGCGCTTGATTTTTAACTTGCTCATCAATTGCCCGACTAAATCAACTCGAAATCCCGGTCCCCTATCCGAGAGAATCTCCAAAGGTGTGCCAAAACGGCAACAAAGGCATTCAAAAGTGAAATCACTCACGTCCTTGGCTGTGATGCGCTTTGTGGGACGAGCTTATGCCCATCTGATCATGTACTCCACCCCCATAATGATGTATTCCTTCCCTGATTGAGTGCAAGGTAGTGGCCCTATTGCATCTATCCCCCATTTTTCAAATGGCCCATACGTTTTGATTGGATGCTGATTTTCATGGGTAAGACGCCTTGGTCCAGCTTTTTGGCAAACCTCACATGTGTGGCACCAATGTTGTACATCTCGATGGAGGCTTGGCCACGTGAACCCTGCTTGTACAATCTTTCTGCTAGTAATCTCTTGTGCAAAGTGGCCACCACACACACCTTCATGACAACTAAACAAAATATCCTTTATCTCTTGGGATGCAGGAACTCTCCTTAAGACAGCATCTTTCCCTCTACAATACAAGTCCTCATTCACTAAGCTATAGCTGGTAGCCTTTTTTGCCAACCACCTACGTTCACTTTTACTCATACCAGAGGGTGCTTCACAATGCTCAAGAAAGTAAAGTAAATCATGCAGCTCCTCCTTTCCCTGGTATAAAGGACTTTTCACAAGGATAGCACCTACTATGAGATTTTGTAGTTCTTCACCTGCTAAGGCATCTGCTTCTTGATTTTGATCTCTAGGTACAAAGTGCACTTGAACTTCTTTAAAACCCTTCAACAAGGCCTTTTCTTCCCTCATCTTAACATACAATTTGTCATTTTTACAGGCCCATACACCAACCATTTGCTTAACAATCAACATGGAGTCACCAAAAACATTTAGCTTTGTGATGCCCTGAGAAAGAAAACATTGCAATCCTAAAACAAGGGCATGGTACTCTGCCTTATTGTTAGAATGAACCTCTTTTAGATGAAACCCTTTTGCAAAGATTTTCTCCTTCTCTGGACCTAATATTACTATGCCTGCTGATGCCTTGTCTTTGGTCCTCTTGTAAGCCCTATCAAAATACAGACTGTGTGCTCCCAGTAGAACTTCAGGCTCCGGGATAGGCGGTACCTTACTAGGTGCCTCTTTCTTGGCCTTCTCATAACACCTTTGTGTGAGGACATCTGCCAAACAAGCACGGGTGGAATCCTCTACTTGTAGTGTGTAGTCAAACTCTTGAAGCTGCACCACCCACTTTGCTATTCTTTGAGACAATTCCATGTGTTGTAGGGCATATGGAAAAACCTCCTCAGTTGTGATCACCACAAATTGTCTCGGAAGTAAGTAAGCCCAAAACTTCTCCACTGCAAACTTAAGAGCTAGCACCAATTGCTCAGTTGCGATGAAACCCTTTTCAACAGCTGTCATCACTCTACTAGAGAAGTAGACTGGTCTCATGAGAGATGTCTTTGGGTCTTTTTGCATCAAGACAGCTCCTAGAGCTTCTGGACCTACACTAGGATTTACATAGAATAACTCACCCCATGTGGGTTGTAGGACGACATGCAATGAGCTCAAAATGGTTTTAACTTCTTGAAAGCACCTTTCACCCTCCTCACTCCATGTCAATGTAGTGTGTTTAGTGAGCTCCTGCAAAGGATAGATTGCCTGAGAAAGGAGATGTATGAATCGTCCCATGTAGCGAACCTTTTGAATGAAGGAGACTAGTTGCTTCACGTTTGAAGGAGTAGGAAAAGCGAACAATGTCTTTACCTTTTCAGGGTCAGCCTCAATACCATCTTGAGACACAACATGGCCTAGTAGAGTGACCTTGCTCTCACCTATGTGGCACTTGTCTTTATTCAATTGCCCACCCAATTGGGCCAGACGGGTGAAACCTTCATCAACCTTGGACAGATGTACTTCCCTAGAGCTGTAAATGCAAAAATCATCAATGAAGACTCGTATGGACTTACCAAAGTACGGTTGAAACACCAAGTTCATAAACCTTTGGAAAGTAGCTGGGGCATTAGTTAAACCAAAAGGCATAACTCTATAAGCAAAACACCCCCAAGGTGTTATGAAGGTAGTCTTTCTTTGGTCTTCATTTGCAATTCTGATTTGGAAGTAGCCTGAGTACCCATCACACACTGTGTACCTTTCATGACCAGCCACTTTATTTAGTATTTCATCTTGAAAAGGCAAAGGAAAATTGTCCCTTTTTGTGGCTGCGTTTAGAGGCTTGTAATCCACACATACCCTCCACTTCCCATTTTTCTTTGGTGCTACCACAAATGGAGACACCCACTCAGAATCTTCCACTGGGTAGATAAATCCTACCTTGAGTAATCTTTTTACTTCTTTTAAGAGTGCATCTTGTTGCACTAGCCCTAATCTCCTTAGCCTTTGCACCACTGGTTTGGCACCTTCCTTTAATTGGATATGGTGTTGGGTTACCGTCACTCCTTTAATGTGCTCGTAATCAGTTATAAAGAGGCCAGCATGCTTCTTTAGTACCTGCAAATAGGGTTCTCTCTCTTCTTCTAGTAGGTCCTTAGCTAGCATCTTCTCTAAGCCTGTGGCTTCTTCCTTGTTTAGAGAGTCTTGACCACCTTCTCCTTCTGGGTTTCGCAGTATTATACCCATGACTTCCAAAGAGCTTGCATCCTCCTCAGATGACTCATCCTCAGATGAAGAGCAACTGCTTGTGCTCCATTCATCCATAGAAGTCTCCATCTCTAGGTCTTGTTGTCTACCCTGCTTCATGTCCTACACAATTTTTTGTTGCTTGCCACCTACCTTATGATTTGGTCGCAACTCAAGGGAACCTGTCTCCCAATCTTGCCTAGCTTTCATAGCCATAAGCCAAGGTCTTCCAAGGATTAGCGGATAGCCCTCCCCCTTAGTTGGGATCACATAAGCATCAATTGAGATTGCCACACCAAAAGCTGAAACCTTCACTCCATTAACCTTTCCCACACAAGCCACCCTTACATTATTTTCCATCTTAGCTTGTAAGGAAGTTTGCTCGTTTACTTCCAAACCCAACCTATGCATTAATTTCTCTGTCATAACACAAATCTCGGCTCCATCATCTACGCACACATTGGAGACTCGCTGACTCTTAATCTCTACATCAATGACTGGCACGATATCCTTCATGCCTCTTGCACTAATAGACCCAACTGACTTTGCCTTAGCCCTCCTGGTGCTGACCATCTTAGACCAGGTTCTACATATCTTTGGGTAAAGGTGGAGGAGTTGCTGCCATGAAATCTTTGGTCCTTGCTTACTCACATCTGCTACCAGGTCGTAAGGTATGGATCCTACCCCAAGTGGAAAGTCTTCTACTCCTATGTGCCTCCTTGACCTACTCTTCCTTTTCTTGTCTCCTATCACTTGGGAGGAACCCTCATTCCCTTTATCCGGCTCTGAAGCTTCCATTTCATCATTTCTTTGTCTCCTAACTCTCTTTATTGGCATGGCAATAGCTTCCTCCATTTTTTCTTTCCCTTTATCCTTACCATTGTCAAGACTTATGACAGAGACAACCCTGTCCTCCCCTCCCGATGGTAGTGGAGGGATCTCTACTGGTGCTTGTGGTGGTGGAGGAGGGGGTCTCAATATTTGGATTGGTGGAGCCACGTGTGCATTTTGTCCATTTAGTGGCCTAGCTCAAGGAGGAGTGACTTGCTGGCGAGGAGTCCGTCTTTGATTACCATTTCCTTGATAGCGTCATGGATGGGGGCAATAATACATGCCGTGACCTACCTCTCCACAGTTGTAGCAAATGTACTCACGTGCTTGCCTTTGTCCTTCTTGTCTATTTCATTCATATCCTGGTTGGGGAGCCCTTACACCTTGAACCAGATTGATGGACAGGCTCTCTAGTTGATTGGTGATTTGTTGAAGTAATTCTTGTTGAGAGGACTCTTGGTCTGTTGCTCGTGTCCCTGCTACTACCCTTGTCGTAGGTTGAGCTAGCGGTGGAGGCTCCATTCCCCCTTGTAGTTGAGCTTGGAATTTTAACTTCCTATTCTTCTCCCTTGCATAAGTCATAGCTTTATCAAAGGTATCTGAGAATTTACCTTTTACCTTTTCTCGAAGGATGGGGTAAAGCCCTGCCAGGAAACAGTCCTTCTTTAGGCATTCTGGCGCCCTTTCTCCTTCACCTAGTGATGCACACCATTTCTCCCACAGGTTGGAAAACTTTCCTTCATAGCTTCTATAGTCATTGGGTGATGTTTGGCGTAGCTCTAAGAGCTGTCTCCATATCTCCTCTGGAGGCTCATGGCGGCAAAATTCTTTGATGAAGGCCATCTTTAAGGACTCCCAGTCTCTTCTTTCTTCAGGTGCCAAAGTTTGATACCATAATTTTGCACCTTCCCTCAAGACCAAAGGAAAGGCCCTTAACTTAGTAGCTTCGTCATCCCTTCCCGATACCAGAAAGGCCATTTCCAAATTATCCAAAAAGTCTGGAGCAACCTCCCCAAGCTTACCATAAAAATTAGGGAAGGCCATAAGTGAGAGAGTAAACAATTACACAAACAACTCCAATTTATTTTAAAATAGAGTATGGTAATTACAATTTGGAGCTTTAGCACAACTTAGCTCAAAATAGGATGAAGATCGACACATCAAAGGAATGGTAATAGTCTAGTAAGGGTAGAATGACAGGATGAGGAGAGCGCAAGATTTCCCCAAGTCTCTCGGCTCCAAACAACAGGACTATTCTTTGCTGATAAAAGATTTTTCTATCAATACAAATATTCACACGGATATGACGCACAAAATGGAAAGGAAACATGCGGGGATCATCATTCTCATTATTGGCATCCATACTTACACACAAGAGCCTAGCTTAGTTGCACCACCTTGGGACCAATGAGCCTGATCAGCCACAGAAAGTCAGCACCTCGGATCACTTCAACTCTTCTTGATGCATCTGTGAAGACGTAAGGCGTGATGGCAACACTTTGTACAATGCTGAGCCTTTTAGCAAGCAACAATTGGATGCTATTACCATAATCAGCATGACGAATGAAAGTGACACCATTAATGTGCAGCACATCATCAATTAAGATAGTTTCCTTAGATTGAGATAACTTCTTGAAAATTAGCAGCAAAGGTAGGGCAGGGAGGCTAGCCGTTCACCCGGTCTCCAAAGCACTTTGGACAATATCCAAAGTGATCTTCACGCGGATAGGAGGTTGGATTGGGATTGGTGGTGTCTAGATTCACAAAGTGCACTGGGAGCACTCGTAGATGGGCGGCAATCTTGTAGGCAAGCCTTCGCCTCTTTGCTTCAGGAGGATTTAGGGGTGAGAGTCGTGGTTGCAAGTTGGAGGTTGAAGTTGGTTGCTCACTAGCCTTTTTCTTGCCTGTAGTGGTAATGTAATCCCTTATTAATGAGATTAAGCCAAATGTTACCTTACGCTTGAGCACGCGCTGCGGCCTTGGGCCACTTAGGTGTAGAGGTGATCTTCCTCCTCTTAGTCGGCTCCTCAGGCAAGAGAGGTCTGGTGATGCTTTCTCTTCCCTTAATGTGTGTCACAGTACCTTCGTGTATGTTGATGTAGAATATTTCAAGCTCGTGTGAGTTGGAGGTTTCTGGAGCACTCATAGGTTGAGAGGAGAGGTATATCAAGCTCTTCTTCTCACTCTCCTTCGTTGGCGACGATCACGAACAAGGCATGTAGAAGAACTTACTTCTTGAATTTCAATGACACTGCAACCTGGTAACAAGACCTCGATGAAAGCTTTTAAGGCCTCTAAAGCCTCCTCCTCTTCTGTTCTCCAATTTGCAAACTCCTCACGCCATTCGTCCATGTTGTAGATTGCACATCTTCATTGCTTGTGGACTGAAGGTCTGTGTAGCCCTGCTCCGTGGGGGCACCAAAATGATAGCGGGAAAAAGAGCAGTGCAATCGGGTGACCTCTGTACTCGTGCACACTCCACAAACCACGCCTCATGCAAACAAGCAAAGAACAAAACAAAGGGGGCACCACCCTAAATTAAGAGGTTTAGGGACCTCACACATAGTGCACATAGGCAAGTGAGACTTCTGGCATTATGATGGCATCAAAACATATGGCAAAACACATACACAAGACATCAGCTTAACAATACAACGGCATCTGATCATACATAACAAGGATATAGAGAAGCAAGCCAAG
The DNA here is from genome assembly GCF_014529385.1 of Adiantum capillus-veneris. Classification (NCBI taxonomy): domain Eukaryota; kingdom Viridiplantae; phylum Streptophyta; class Polypodiopsida; order Polypodiales; family Pteridaceae; genus Adiantum; species Adiantum capillus-veneris. The sequence goes on along the minus strand of NC_140935.1, from coordinate 52,940,591 downwards.
GATGGCATAATCCCTTGTAAAAAACAATCAACCCAGCAACTAGGTATGATCCTACTAGCAACACATCAATACCTTAGAGAATGATGGCGAGGATGGTGGCCATGGAGCATGAGAGAAGACTCCTTATTTAGGTTTTAGGGCTAGTAATGTAGCATACTAGAGGGAGAGAGAGAGAGGGAGAGAGAGTAGAGCTCCATCCATAGCTCCTCGTTGTGAGAAATGTCGTCATAGCTTCATTGCTTGGTGAAGGGGGTGAAGTGTTGTTTTTGAGTGAGAGAAGGCCTCCTTATATAGGTTTCTGAGAGGGTTTAGGATTAGAGATAAACATGCTTAAATCCGTTGATTGGGGTTACTTTTTGCTTAGGGTGGTCAACAGATTGAGGTCACCTGATATGTCACCATCAAGATATTCTCTAGAGTGATGTGAGAGGGGAGGGTAAATGCTGATTTTTCTGATTCTGACACATGGGGATAAGGCCTTGACCAGCATTTAAGAGTAGGTAAGGTGGTTGTTGAAACTGGATGTTCTGCACATGTCAGGGGGGGACCTGCGGGGGGGAGGTGGCAGCTGGGTCCTTCTGAATATCAAATTCTCAAAAAATCCTCAACCATGGCTTATTTTGACATGTGTTCTTTGAAAAAATCAGCATGTCTCTTTTCAACTCAAAAGTCTTTATCCCTGTTGACTCACCTTTACCATAAGATTTTCCCCTTTTCTCCTACTGTAACTGCATTGTTGATGCCCAATCACTGCTTCTAGTAACAGTGAACTGTTACCTACCAAATACTTATGGTGCAGTAAAAAATATTTACCATGGGTAAAAAAAGTTACTGTAGGTAAAAAGTGATTTGTATTTACCATGCAGGTGAAAAATATTTACTGTAAGTAAAAAATATTTACTGTCGGTAAAAAAGTGAAAACGGAGTATGCTGTGCTGTGAGTCCACACGAACATCCTCATGTAAATTTCACTAGAAATTCACACCTAGAATGGGCTATTCTGTAAGATATAGGTTGTACGCATGCATAAGAGCTCGTTCCCACGTATCTTCTGTCCATGGCTCTTTTTACTCTTTGGTGCTTGTGAAGTAGATTTTTCTTCTCTTTCGAGATCCCTTGGACTAGAGTATCCTCATCTCCCCAACAACTGACTGTGCCTTTATTGCATCTTCAGAAGGGGTCCTAAAAACCATGCATCATAGGTCTGGTGTAATTGTAGTTGGATTATGGTCGACTGGTAGCCAAATCTTTGTTCTGTATCCTCTTGTGAGTTGTGGTAGACTTTAGCATCTTTTGATGTTGTTTTATTGTATACCTGCTTCTTAGGTATCCTAGGATATTGTTGAGGTTGATACTTTGTGGGCCTTCTTTCTTGGGAGATACTTGAAGTTAGTTCATATGCTCTAACCTGCGGTGTTGGTACCCATATCTGTCTATTACCTCCGTAGTACTCCTGTTCTTTTAAGCTCCATTGTCATGCTATCCATCCCATGTGTTTGTCTTTTTGTGTTGATTTCTTGTCCTTAATCCAAACCGGATCATTGACTTTGACTAAATTTCTTGGAACAAACACTTGCTTGACTTTCCTTTGCTTTCTTGAGTACTTTGGCTAATATATCTTTGCTTTTTTGGTTGTCTCCTTTGAGGTTTTAGTTGTGTTGGCAGTTGACTTGAAGTTTTAAAATCCTGACTTGCTTGAAGAAGTTGATCCATGAGGGTACTTTGATGTAGAGGCATATGCTATCACACCTTCTTTGCTAGTCTGTGGAGGGTTCACTTTAGCTTTACCTTTGTCTGCAAGATTTGTCTTTTATTCTTGTGACTTTTGCAACTTTGAATTAGCATTAACGGTACCTGTAAATGTTGTTGGCTACCTCTTGGAGAAGAGAGTATTAGCATTGCATCTTCTGTGTAGGACTTGTGTTGATCTAACCAATGATGTCCAAGGATGGCATCTGCAAGAACTTCTTTTGAAGACTTTACCTAAAAATTCACATGCTCTTCATGATTTTGGATGCTAAGGGTAGCAACCATTTATTTTTGACTTGTAGCCTTACACATGATTTCTCTATTATCCGGCTTGCCTTGAGTAATTTCTAAAATTCTCTGGATGTTTTCTGCAACCGTATTGCAATTTTCTTGTTTATCCAATAGAGCATTGCATCTAACACTTGCTCCTTTTGTATTGCAAAGACCTACAACTGTGGGATGGGTGTCTAACCTCACTCCTATCTTATTGCAGACATAGCAAGAACCACGATTAAATTGTCAATCTATGGAACGAAGCTGACTTGACTAGTGCATAGAGGCTACAAGAGGTTGTCAATCTCTCAGAAAAAAACAAACAACTCGCATCTAACTCAAGCTACGCTCAAGTGACTGAAATCACCAAAAGCCAATCGCTCATCGGCAAACAAATCACATCCGGTACAGCATCAGATGACATCCAAATGTAGCGAAACTTCTAGGACATGTTTATAAGACCTAAGCACACATGCTTATGGTCTCAAACTCCGCTTTAGGTCAAGTACCAAAATCGTGATTATTAACAGCTATGGATTTATGACCTAGTCGTTTTCGACCCAGAATGCACCTAAATGCTTAGCAATGATGTCCCAATACCCCACCTATGCTTAGCTTTTATTTTGAAGTGTAAATTTGTACTTATGATGAAATTATGCCGTGGGTTGGCGACGTCAAAATCTACAAAATACTGTGATATATTTACGTCAATGTGTAGAGCTCTTACTTGCGGTTGCAATGCAACAAACATGACTGCAATGTGACAACTGGGGAGGGATTAGGAAGCGCGAAAAGGAGAGAACTGAGCATCGTTAGCTCACACAGTGTATTTAATTATCCAAAACTTAATAATAACTTTACAAAGTTGGCTTTTATACCTTAGCCAAGGTCTAAAATGTAATGTCCGGCGCCCAAGACTTTGAAGATCCACACTTATTATATCTGCAACCCAGGTACACTAAGTGACCTATGCTTTACATCTGTAACTCCAATCTTCACTTCTTCTTCATATTCATCTTTGATGTGCATTCATAAGGCTTTGATCTTTTAGCAGCTCTTGTTAACTGACATCCACTCATTTAACATTCCCCCCTTCCGATTTTAGTGCCCGTCCTCGGGCACTGTTGGAGAAGTGTCTGTGGAGGCTGTGGAATGTTTTGATTGGTTGTTGATGGGATGATCATCTTCATTTGTCGTTGAATTTGTTGCGATAGGGAATTTTGGGTAGTCCCCAAGCGTCTTATTCTCTATGTATTGACTCAATTCTGGTATGTAATTACTTTAAGAGCAAGGTCAACACCAAGTGATAGGAATGTTGGGCAGTCCCCAAGCGTCCTATTCAATAGTGACTTATTGCATGACTTATCTTTCTTTTGTCATTTATCATGCCCCAAGGTGTTGCCGTCGCCTGTAATGTCTTTAACACCTAGGTCAACACCAAGCGATAGGGAGTGTTGGGCACTCCCCAAGCTTCCTATTCGCCTAGTGGTGACCCCATTGCATGGCTTTATTGGTCAGCATGACATTGGTTTGCTACATGTTGTAGTCCACTCAAGGTGCATAGGTGCAAGAAAAAAAGAGTGTCTAATGCATATGTCCAATGATGGGACATCCTATTTATGCATACACAGAAATGCATGGGAAACAATATGTTGTGCAAGAAGGATTTTGAGGGGTTCTTCAAAAAGATGGTGTAGCTATAAAATCATATGACATGGCTTCGCAAGCTGGCACCCCTCTAAGAATGGCTTTTGTTGACGAGGATATGTGATCTCATCTTACTGTGCATTGTGCGTGAATGTTGGACTCTACGACACTCCACCAATTGTACATTAATAGACTTCGACTCTTATGCTCATCTCATCCAGCATGAGCGACATGACATAGATATGCTCAACTCTTCCAGCTTGAGCGTAAGCCTAATAACTACGACTCTTAGCACAGAGGTTAATATGACTTGAAGATTTGGGACTAATGCTTTTCTCATTCATGGTTCAATAGCCCGACTCTTACTATGCCAAAGAGTATTTTTTGCACCCTGGCAACTTGAATTTTCACATTCTTGTGCTTACTACGAACATTTCTTCAGGTAAAAGTAATCTTGAATCCTCAAAAAGAGGATTAGTGAAGGACCAAGTTGGCATTGAAGGTTTCTTTTTCCATACTTGTTTTATCTTCTTGAATTTGCATGAATGTTGGTTGGGTGGTACTTCTTTGACTGTGAATACTCTATTATCTGTTTGATTCTCCAATTAGGCCTATTTGATAGGAGTCTTTGATGTTGTTGTAGGCCTTTGTTCATTGTCGGCATCTAGCTTTTGTCTAGGAGCATTGGAAGACTTGGGAATCCAAATCTCTTGATGAGCTTTGTATCTCCATTGTTGACTTTGTTTTGCTCTTGGTCTTGTTGAGTTCTTGAGATTTTCATGCAGGTCTGGTGTAGTTGTAGTTGGCTTCTGGCTGACTGGTAGCCAAACCTTTGTATAACTTGTCTAGAATCCTTTTCCAAGAGGAACATTCCTTGAGATGCGTCTTTGTTCTGTATCCTCTTGAGAGTTGTGGTAGACTTCAACACCATTCAATGTTGTTTTGTTGTATACCTGCTGCTTAGGTATCCTAGGATATTATCAAGGTTGATACCTTGTGGGCCTTCTTTCTTGGGAGGGTCGTGATGTTACTGCATATACCCTTACCTAAGGTTTTGATACCCATATCTATATGTTACCTTCATAGTACTCCTGCTCTTTTAAGCTCCATTGTGATGTTATCCATCCCATGTGTTTGTCTTTCTGTGTTGATTTACTGTCTTTAATCCAAATTGAATCATTGACTTTGACTAAATTTCTCGGAACAAACACTTGCTTGACTTTCCTTTGCTTTCTTGAGTACTTTGGCTGAAATATCTTTGCTTTTCTGAATATTTCCTTACAGGTTTCAATTGGGTCAGCAACAATTGACTTTAAGTTTTGAAAGTCTGACTTGCTTGAAGAAGCTGATCCATGAGGGTTCTTTGATGTAGAGGCATATGTTGTCACACCTTCTTTGCTAATCGGTGGAAGTTCCAATTTAGCTTTACCTTTGTCTGCAAGATTTTTCTTTGATTCTTGTGACTCCTGCAAATTTGAATCTAGGATTAATGGTACCTGTAAATGTTTTTTGCTACCTCTTGGAAAAGAGAGTATTAGCATTTTATCCTCTTTGTAGGCCTCGTGTTGGTCTAACCACTGATATCCAATGATGACATCTGCAAGCATGTTTTTTTAAGGCTTCACCTGAAACTTCACCTGATCTTCAGTATGTTGGATGCTAAGGATAACAACCATTTCTTCTTGACTTGTAGCCTTATCCATGATTCCTCTGTTACTTGGCTTGCCCTGAGTAATCTCTGGAATGCTCTAAATGTTTTTTGCAACCATATTTCACTTTTCTTCTTTATCCAGTAGAGCATTGCATCTGACACTTGCTACTTGTACTGCTGAGAACTATAGCTATTCTTGTTGCTGGTTCTATTGAAGATTTCTGTCCTGATTTTGTCATGGCCTCATCTTGATCTAACTGTGTCTCTATGGAGAGTGTCTTGAGACCCTGTTTTCCAATTTGACTTTCATCAGATGATTCAACTGGCAATGTATGGATCTTTGGACTTCCTATTTTTTCCTGGTTTTTTGCAACCTCATTCTTCTTTACTTCTGGCTTTGATGGCATTCTTTGCTCAATAGCTTTCATGGTTGCTTTTTGTTCTGTTGGATCTCCACTTGCTATTGCCTGATTTTCTTTAATCTTGTCTGAAGTTATGTTCGATGGAGATGAATCATCTTCAATAAGACCTACTTTGATATCACTCTCTATTTTAACTGTGCTTGAGGACTTTGTGCTGTCGTCCGAGGGTGACCAGTCTTGGTCTTCATTCTTTGTTGTCTCTGAAGATTGCATCTTGTTTACATTCTGTATCTCTAACATATTTTGGGCCATTGGCATTCCCATTATGATGTCGTCTGGCATATCTTTTGTTGTGATCACATGGAATTGAGCTATGATGATCTATGAACTTACTTCAATGGTAGTGGAGATGATTCCCCAGCATTCTGCTCGTTTGTCTCTACTTATGCTCACAAATTCAAGAGCATCTTCCGATTGTGATTGACCACATCTTTTCCAAGTGTGAAAAGACATGAGGTTCTTGTCTAACTGAAAATCTAGCTTTACTTCTCTTGACAACTTTTCTTTGTTTTCATTGGTGATGTTGCACTTGATCATCTCAGGATTTGTGTCTGAGTTTTGTTGTGGTAGTGTCCATTGGTTGAGATTTATCTGTATTTTTTCTTTGATCACCTTGTCCAATTGATGTTGGCTCCATTGGCTGTAATATTGCACCTTTTTGCAAATGTTGAGCATTTTGTGTCTGCATTTGAGTAACTTTTGATCTTAAAAGATCCACTGTAGTTTTTGGTAGAATCTATCTCTTTGGAGGAGATTTTGGTGGTGACCTTGGTGTAGCTTTTTGGACTTTAGCTCCCTTTGACTTTGACTTTTGTGCCACCTGTTTTGGCAGCTTGAGGCTTTGCATCATCTTCAGATAGTCTTTGACTTCAGTTGAGCCATCCATAAGGGTTTGTACAAGATCATGATCTTGCTGATATTCGTTACCATGTGCATCTTGATATGCATATGTGAGCTTGGTCACATGTAACTGTTTGAACACTATTGGAATTGTCGGATTTTGACTCTGACTTGTGGTGATCAACTGAAACTTTTATCCTTGATGATCTTCATAGGGGCATTTGTCTGCAGATCTGATGGAATCTGGGTCAATTGGAAACTTCCAATAACCATATGATCTTTCAATGGTTTATGCCTTGAAGGGGTATGTTGATTAGAAGCTCTAGGGCTTCTAACCGGCGTAGCATTTCCTGTTACATGAGCTAAGCTTGATAAATTTACAGGTCCCCCCTTCCTAGGGTGATCACTGTAGCCTGCTTTATTGTAAGAGTTCAAAATTGTTTGGCTCTGGTTTAGTCTCACCTTTTGGGACTGTGAAGGCACACTCTGGGTAGCATTGTTGATGTTTGGTATCTATAAACCTTCTACATAGTTTCCTATGTATCTGCTTGAAACATAACAAATTATTCCCCAAGTTAAGTTGTAGATAGCATTATCTTTGCCCTGATATTGTCTATCCCATGGGTCTCCTAAGATATGAGCTTCTGTGGTTTCAGGACCCAAGACATCATAGGTGCTAGTTTCTCGTCTATATCTGCGACTGTTTTGGTCAAAGTATATGTTCGTTTGGTCACAACATCAAAGTTTGATTTTTGATGGAGGAGAGTTTGGCTCTGCATAGATTCCTAGGTTCACTCGGGTAATATCCTTTGGCTCTAGAGAGGATGGGCTATAATAGATTCTTTCCTCTGAAATGAACCATCCTTGTTGATCTATCACTGGACGCAGTTCTATGAGCTGGTATGTGGGTCGTTCAAACACTGGTTGATCCTTTTTGTACAGTTTTTCTTTTTGGTCTTTATAGTGTGCATATGAGTTATGTGTACCATACAATGCTAACAACATTCTATTTGATGTGTCCCTTAAACTCGTGAATGATTGCACACTTGTGTCAGCGGATGAAAAATCATTTGCAAATTTAACAGTCTTTTCAACCTTTGGTGATATCTTGACACCTTTACCAAATTCATGCAAAAAAAATTTGTTTAAAGAATCAATTTTAAGCTTTTCAGGTGTGTGTGCATCTTTATGCTGATTTTGAACTTGTAGTGATTTTATTGGTGCTTCTAATGGTAATGCAGAATCATCTGATTGCATCAAAAGTGATGAGCATTGGATGAATAGAAATAGAGGATTCAAGAGATTACCTTTCCAATGCAAGTAGAGATTAGCCATGGCAATACTAACTTTAATCATTCTTTGATCACTAATCTATCAACTCCTACACACATCAAGTCCAGCAAAGTCCGACTTACCATAGACTAGAAACCCCAAGCACACTAATGATAAGCACACACTAATTAACACATGTCAATCACGGCACTTCACCAATAGCTACACACACAAGGTAAATGGTGCTAGAGTTTCATAAAACCTATCTACACACAAGCAAACAATAGGGCACACACACTAATTACAAGATTAAGACCCAACTTAATCAACCTAATTAGTGATGCTAAATATCACAAATCGAATGCTTGTAGAAGAATAAGAGTGGTTAATAGGAAGAAGTACATACCTCAACTCAAATCTAGAACAATGAGAGTGTAATACTACTCCATGATATAATGAAATGTAGAGAAGATAAGACTAATGAGAAAATAGGAATTAGATTAATCAAGAAAATCCTACTCTAATTACAATGATTAGCACTAGCCGCTTAAGAAGGGCCATTAAGCTCAAGGCTAGGCCATAGAGTGAACACGAGAGAGAGAGAGAGAGAGAGAGAGAGAGAGAGAGAGAGAGAGAGAGAGAGAGAGAGAGAGAGCTCTCAAAAGTGGATCCTAAAGAGTGGACACTCAAGAATGAATCCTCCTTGCATAAAGGCTTCCTTTTAAAGGATTTCACCACAATCCCTTCTACTATGGGTTTAAGTTTGATCCCTCAAACTACCATACACAACTTTGGAACTCCAAGTGAGCCCAAGACTTATACAAAGTAAGTTGGAAATTATGCACAACCATAACATATCTCCTGCTTGATGCATATTCAGTGTAGTCTGTGTTAGCCACTGCTAACATTCTCCCCTTCCTAATCTGGTGTACGTCCTCATGTGCCGATGAAGCAAGATACGATGACATAGTAGAAAGCAAGTCCATGGAAGAAATGTTGAGCTGCAAAACATAAGAGCAAGTAATGAGCATCAAAGGAAAACAAAGATAAAAAACATGAAGTACAATGGAACAATCATGCAAAGTGATTTTTTTGCTTCTAAAAGATGAGTGAATCATAGTCAAAAATTAAACAACATAGAGAAAAAAAAAACACTCAAACTATCATGAAGATAAAACCACTTGAAATTTTAGTTTTATGCATGAAACACAAGCAATCAATTATGACCTAGGATAATGCAAGTTCATAAACCTACTAGCCTAAAAACTAGTGACCAATATTAATAAATCATTCAAGTCTATCATGTCTACGGGCTATACAAAAGCTCCTAATCTATTAGTACATTGGCAAAGCCTTTTTGAAGCTCATGGAAGTTTTGTTTTTGTCATTCATTGAAAAAAGTAAAGCACAATACAAGGCTACCACCCCAAGGCAAGTCTAGGTGCAACTCTCGGCTTCTTGAACCCTCAAGAAGGTGTTCCAAAGGGCTACTAGCCTACCAAGGTGATGGCTAACCCCTATCAGCCTAGGGTATCAGTTTAGGGCCTTGACCAAGCAAGCCAAGGGGATTCCCCTCACCTACCAAGTTCCAATAAGGCGCTAGGCCTCACATAGACACAACATAACATATAAATTTTCTTTTCATGTGTCTAGTAGCTTTTTGCTACTTTTTCTTGACACTTTTTTGCTTCATTGTTTCATTTTTTAGCACTTTTTTATTGCATACGAGATGAGATGCTAAAGGCAACTGCACTAAAGGACTAAAGAGTACTCATAGCCCTAGGTCATGTTCAAAATGAATGGAGTATTAAGACTATCACTAAGAGCTTAGGACTATCACTAAGAGCTTAGGACTAGAAATGAACCAACATTAACCTAAGGTCAAGGCCAATTACCTATGATTAGCACACATAAAACCTAATTTTTTGATGAGTTAATATTTACAAAGCAAAGTGTTGAAACTTTAGTATGCCTAGCTTTTGAACATAAAAGAACAATAGCTTAGAAGCAAAAATTACTTAAGCCAAGCATAGAGAATGGAGAGATGAACAAAAGAGAAAAATCATGGAAAGATTACACATATTCATTCTTTTTGAGCATCCTTGAGCAAGCATCCCTAGAATTGGAGCTGATCTCTTGAGACAGCTATAGAAGATTTCAGCTACTAGTGTGAGAAGATTTCAGATAGTGGACTGGACAGAAATAAAAAACTAGACTGGAATTTGGATACTCGAATAAGAATCGGACTTATGTACTGAAAATAATGTTCAGATTCAGATTTAGAATACTAGACAAGAAGTAAATGTAACTGGAATATCTGGCATAATTGGGATTACAGATAAAAGATTACAGGGAATATGATTTATAAAGAGAGTACAGCCGACAACAACTGCCAATGATTCTCAAGTACAAGTGTAGCCAAAGTGCTAACCTAAATGATAACAATTTCCAACCCGATTACAATGTAATGGGCCCTATTTATACACTTCGGGTTTACTATAGTAATTACCATAGTAACTACTAAGCAATTTGTTGCCCATCTCCTAAGAGAGCGTTCCCACATAGTGAAACTATCTAGCCGTCTACATCCTTCCCTTCTTTCTTGAATTTTGGCACGATTCCAAAATTTTTGAAAAATTTCCGTGTCTAATTTTGACATGAGACTGAAAAATCCATCTTCTGATTCTGATGTTGGGGATCGGGCTTGACCACTAACAGAGTGGCCATTCAAAGATTGCGAGAGGCAGCTGAAAAGGCCAAGGTAGAGCTCTCATCAGGCCAAGGTAGAGCTCTCATCGTCTACCTTCCAGCTAAGGAAGAAAAGTCGCTCTGAATTCTGAGATGGAACTATCCAGTATCCTTCCATTGGATCGTATTTTGTTTGCCCTTTGACTTAGAGGGTGCCTGAGAAGTCCTAGTACCAGCATTCTCCTTCTGAATCAGTCGATAAATGGCCTCCTGCTCAAGCTGATACCGCCTTTCTGTGGTCATCTCTACTTCATAAGGCGTGAGGGAATGATAGGTTTTGGTGTCAGGATCATAGAGTGTACGCTTGCCCTTGGTAATCCTGGTTCTAGCTAGCTTATGACAATGCGAAGCAGTATGGATCCATCCTTCTGGAAGAAGCTGATTAGTTTTGACCTGAGCTTCGAAAAGAATCTCAGCCATCTCCCTATACTGTGGTGCCATGCCCGCCTTAGCTGCAATATCCTTTTCAGACAATTTAGAAGATTGGACAGTAAGTTGCAGCAGGCAGCTGATTAGTAATCTTGGTCAGGCCTCTGATCTGAATCTTCCACCGACCCATACAAATCCGGATCCTATGCATCTCCTCTTTTAGTACTACTTGAATATCATTGAGTTGGAGAGTATCATTGAACAGTGTTTTCCAAGTCTTCCATTCCACAGTCGATCACTCATACCAATCATGAAGCTCATCAATAATCTTGAAGTATGTAAGGCGATCAACTGGTTCTGGATGTTGAGGATATAGTGCTAGAAAGAATCTTGGCAGCTCCGTCTCTCTTGCTGGAAAAGCATACAAGAGAACTGGAGAATCAAGCACGAATTCTAAAAAATTGAGAACAGCGTGGTTCTCCTGCTACATCATCTTTCTGGTGATTTTCACTAGCTGAAATAATTTTCGGAGAGCGGTTGCCTGTGCTCCGCGACTGACATTCTAGTCTGAGGTCCTTTGCTAGTGGATGTATGATCCTCAAGAATGGCCCTTACTCTCTGATCAAAAACTCCCTTGGCAGTTTGCATCTACACCAAAACCTCCTTTAACTGTTCCCTAACATCCTTCATATATCTGTAAGTTGGTTTGTTGCCCAACAGAAGTTCTAATTCCAGGGCAAGAGAGCGATAATCTGCAGTAGACTGTCTTTGCAAGTGTGGGTTGGTCACTCTCTCTTCAGCAGTGAGTATCCATTCAGGAACTCTTTCCAGCATCTGGACTATGCTGGGATGCGCAAGCAAACGGCAAGCTTCTTGATCATGGAAAGCCGCTGATTTCCAATGCCTTACCATTTCTCTGGCTCCAACATACAGCCTCTGAAACAGTTCCAAATCAGACAAGAGATCATCATCCTCTAGATATTGTCTGTTTATGGAGGCCTACTGATGTCTCAATTGCCTGTTCAGGGTAATAAGCTACAAGGAATGTTGATGTTGATCCCTCATCCTGTACTTTCATTTTCCCTTTAGCCTCTCTACTGAGCTGGGATTGATCAGCTGGCTAATTCTCAGTGTGACTGGGCTGCTATTCTTCAGACTGCTGATTACGACTGGTGCCCTTTATTCTGGCCTTCATTCTGGCCTTCATTCTGGCCTGGCTGGTCTGGCTGTGAGACTGGCCTCCTTCAATTGGCCTTGTACCACCAGTATCAGGTCTTGGAGGTGGAGATGGTAGTGGAGCATCATCATCATCATTTGTATGCCCTTCTTCTTGGTCATCCTCCTCCTTATCAGCTCCGTCGTCCTTGTCTTCATCTTCCTTGTACACTTCTGCTTCATCCGGGAAAGTCTGCTGCTCAATATAATCCAGAATTTCTTGATTCATCAGAGTAGTATTATACTCAGCCACTTTGTCCTGCAAATCACTCTGCATACTTTCCATCAAAGACTTCAAATTTTCTAAATAAAAAACAACATTGCCTGCTGGATTTAGAATTTCAGCCAAGCTGTTATAAATGTATCTGTCAGTAAGAGAAGCCTTTAGAGATGTATGGTGAATCAACAGGGAGTTGAATTCCACCCGCTTCATTTTGAGCATTGTTTCAGCCCGTTCTGCAGCTCTCAATGCTTCATTCCTTTGATTCTTGATGATCATTATCGCAGATTCAACTTTAATAACTCATTAACCCTCTCTGAATGAGCTTCAAGTACCCTGTGTTGTATGTTCTGCTCATCTTGTGCTTTCTGGAGCTTCTGAATTTGATCTTCAGCCTCCTTCAAGTCAGCTTTAACCTTTTTATTTCATCTTCTGACCCAGCAGCCTCTATCAATTGTCCCATACAATTGACAATAGTATTCCAAGAAGACTGTATGAGAACTGAACATTTTTCCTTTACTGTAGCTGGATCAGAATCAGTAGGCTCATATATTGTTACTGGAGCCATGTAAGGTAAGGTTGCATAATCAGCTTTTCGTAGCAGAAGATTCCCTTTCAGTTGATGGGTCTGCATTTGCTGCAACTTGTCCTGTTTTACCAGGTGCAAAATTTGTTCAGTATTTGGAGTAGAAACTCCACCTGGCAAAGTTGAAGAAGCTGGGCCTTTGCCTTTGTCCACCGACTGGTCTGCTACCTTCTCAGAAGTTGCTACCTTGACCTGATCTTTTCCAGAACCAGTAGCAACTGCACTTTGTCCCACCGACTGGCTAGGCACAGTATTCTGAGCAGGTTGCTTCTCTATTTTGCTCACTATAGCTTTCTCAGTATTCACAGTCTTGACTTGTATTTCTATCTGCCTAAAAAACGCACTGCTCTTTGTCAGTGTATTCTTTGGCTTCTTCCAGCTGCCAGCCTGTTCCTTAGTGGCTTTCCTTTTCAGATTTGTTGAAGTACTCTGATTTTCCGTTGCTTCGTCATCTGAGGACAGCTCAATGTTCTTGGGCTCAGAAACCGGCTTCTCACTCCAAGCCTTTTTACCTGCTCATGGAGCATCTGTAGCAGTGGCCCAATACAAAAATTGCCAAACATACCAAGCTTTGAAAACATTTTAGGATTTTAGCTTGGTAGTTAGCTGGAGCACATTGTGTGACAGGATTTGACAAAGGTTAATAGGAACCTTTGGATCCAATGTCTTGGCCAATAGCATAGCAAAAAGTTTCTCAGATACATACGTTGGATTGTTCTTAAGGCTTACTGCTTCAGCCACAAACCTGTAAGCAGTAGAAGCTTCCAGTCCTGCTACTGGAACACCTTGACCACTTGCCTTGTGCTTAGGCTTAGCCACTTCATCCTCCTTCAGGGCTATACTTATCTGTTGTGGAGTTGCAACAGATGGTTTGGGCTCATTGGGCATCCGGAATGCAAAAGCTATGGTCTCTGATGTAACCAACACCTTTCTACCATTCACCATGGCACTGCTATCTTCAGCGTTGAAAGAATCAAGAACTTTCTTGTTGATGATGTCTGCGTCAAAAGCAATTCTTGTAGCTTGCAACACAATGCGGAGATCCCATAGTTGCAGCAAAGTCATTGCTTGGTCGGTGAATACATAACGCTGGATTTTACTGTACGGTGTGATGGGAAGGCTTGCCTTTGCAGCAGAAACTATGGCTTGGGTTTCCTCAAGAGACTCCTACATCTTGTCTGAGCGTTTCCTTCTACCCATACACTGTGAAGACGATGAAACAGGTGAAGGAGAAGAAGACTTACTTGATGTGTCAAAGTCGTACCCTGGTGTCACTGGCAAGGCTAGCTGACAGTCAACTGTCTCTTCAGAGGTCGAGGTCTGCGGCTGTAGCGAAGAAACCTCGGAGCTCGGAGATGGCGAATGATTAACAGGAGGAAAGCGTCGCGCAGGGGATTTGTGAGGAAAAATGCCAACTCTCCTGACTGTTATACGTGTTTGCGCCATAAAAGCTCCACCACTCACCACTCCTAGACTTGTGTGTGTCGCTGTTGTTGTGACAGACATGCATTGGACAAGACTGCAACCCATCTTTAAAATGATTACTATTGGCGTGCCATCTGACCGTTGGGCACTTAAAAATTGAAAAGTGTGTTCCCATCGATACTGGACTGGTTTCCAGTCTAGCTTGATCATACTGGTACTGATTCTAAGATCAGTCTGGTCTGATTCTACTGGTACTGGTTCTGAAATTGAGACTGGTTGCACATGAAAAAGCCCAAAAATATTTGATTCTGGTATCTCTTGCTCAGCAGTTCCCAGTTCCTTAGTACCTTGTTCTTGCTCATTCTCTCTAGCCTCTAAATAATAAAGCTTGATCTTTGCACCATTATATACTCCTGGCAACAATAATCCAGATAAATCTTTCAGTCTGACTGTACCATTGGAGAAGACCCAGTCTACCTCAAATGGTCCTGCCCAGGCAATCTTCAGGTTTGGCTTATTTGGACCCAGTTTAGACTGATATAGAAGCACCAAATCTCCTTTCTAAAATTCCCGAACCTTAATTTGGCGATCATGCCAGTGCTTCCTTCGTTGTTGAACAATTTCTTGTTCCAACATAGCCCGTTTCCTGAGTTCATCTAACTGCATCAATTCATCTAGGCGTTTTTCAGATTGTGGTTGAAGTCTAAGCCATACTTCACAGCCATTCTCAGACTTGGGATCAAAAACTCCATAGGAACCACAACTTGAGTGCCATACACCATTCTGAATGGTGTCATTCCAGTATTAACCTTATAAGCTGTCCTATATGCCCATAGAGCAGTCTGGAGTTTTAAATCCCACTGGTCTGGTTTCTTTTGCACCACCTTAGTGAGAATAGTCTTTATTGTCTTGTTGCTACTTTCAACCTATCCATTGCATCTGGGATAGTAAGGAGTAGATATCCGATGCTTGACTGAACGCATATCCAATAGAGTTTCCATAGTGTCATTGATAAAATGTGTTCCTTGATCGGACACAATCTCTACTGGACATCCATATCGGCAGACAATATTCTCAAATAGAAACTTTGCAGTTGACTTGGCTGTTTTGTCAGGAAGAGCTTTAGATTCAACCCACTTAGTTACATAACAAGTAGCCATTACTATGTACTTGTTGTTCCTGGGTGTAACCTTCTTAAAAGGTCCCATAAAATCTAGTCCCATTTTCATGAACACTCCCAGTGGTTGTTCTGGTGTCAAAGGAGTCATATCTGCAGCAGCTGTTGGTCGACCCATTATTTGGCATATGTCACAAGTTTTACAAAAAATTCTGACATCAGAAATCATTGTTTTCCACCACAGACTAGCTTGCAGAATCTTCTTGTAGGTTACTTCGTTGGAAAAGTGTCTATACCAAATTCACCATATGTGCTTCGGAAACCACTTGCATTCTTCCTTCAACACCCAGTCTTGATAGAGTAATCCTCCGATGATAGTAAATTTCAGGCTTTTTATGTCCAGAGCTTCCTTCTGGTTCTGCTTCCAGTCCTCTGGAAAGGCACCTTGGGAAAGGAATTGATAAATATCATACCATTCAGGATCAACTGATTCTCGTGCCTCTAACTGAAATAAATCATCATCCACTAGTTCATCTCTCAAGGGTGATTCTGAATAACCTTCCGTACTTCTTGAGAGAAAATCAGATCCATAATGATTCTTGCCAGGCTTATGGAAAATTCTAAATTCAAACTCCATTAGGAACATCATCCATCTTATCAGCTTGCCTTGAATAATGACTTTATTAATCAGAAACAGAAGAGCCTGATGGTCCACATAAAAATGGAACAACTTTCCCAAAAGGTAATGCCTGAACTTTGTAGCGTTGAAAACCATTCTAAGGGCTTCTCTCTCAGTAGTTGTATAGCCTAGTTTAGCCTGACTGAATCTGCGACGGCTGCCAAAATAAACCGGATAATCAGTCCTTCCGTCTGGTTGAGCTAATATTGCTCCCATTGCCAATCCCGAAGCATCTACATGTACGTGGAAAATAATATCCGAGTTTGGATGCCTAAGGACTGGTTTACTAATAATGGCCTTTTTCAGATTCTGGAATCTCTCCTCACATTCAGCAGTCCAGTCGAACTTACTGGTTTTCTTTGTAAGCTCATATAGTGGCACTGCTTGAGAAGCAAACTTATGTACAAATCTTCTATAGAAATTCACATAACCCAGGAAAGAGCTCAACTCTGAAGCATTTCTGGGTGCTTTAGCTTGTTGAACACACTGAATTTTGTCATTGGCCATCTCTATTCCGTTTCAGGAAACCACATGTCCCAGTAGTTGTCCCTTCCAGACTAGGAAAACATATTTGAATGGATTCAAACAAATCCGCTTCTCCTAATAGCGTTTGAAAACCATCTCTAGGAATAGTAGGTGTTGTTCCTCATCTGAATAGACAGTAAAGTCATCCATAAAAATGGCGAGGAACCGATGAAGGAATTCATTAAACATATCCATCATACATCGTTGAAAGGTAGCTGGTGCATTGCACAGGCCAAAAGGCATCACCAGATACATGAAAGCTCCCCACTTGGTGATGAAAGTGGTCTTCGCTCGATCTTTAGGAGCTATCTGTAACTGGTTATAGCCACTGTAACCATCCATGAAGCTATACATTTCATATCCTGTGATCTCATCAAGAAACATGTCAGTAAAAGGCAATGGAAATGGATCTTTGATAATTTGGGCGTTTAGTTTCCTATAGTCGACACAAACTCTCAATTTCCCATTCTTCTTGGGAACGATGACTATGGGAAATAGCCAATCACTACTGGCCACCTCTGTGATGAACCCAGCCTTGAGAAGATTATAATCTCCTCTTTGACCTTCTTTGCATAGTTGGGGTTCATCCGGTATCTTTGCAGTCATATTGGCCTAGCATTTGGCTTCATCTGTATTCGATGCTGACATACTTCAGGATCCACTCCCTTCAGGTCTGTATATTCCCAAGAAAACATGTCTTTATAGTTCTGGAACATCCTGCGTGCCTTCTCCTTCATTGCCGGGTTGAGATGCTTGTTGACTTTGATCATTCTAGGACTATCCTCCAATCCTAGGTTCCACTCTTCCACTTCTTGGTCGTCTGGACGCAACCAATTAGGCCTGCCTCCTTTTCATTTGGTCGACTCTTCAGCATAATCCCAGGATGGTCCATTCATTTCTGAATCAACATTCTGATCCACTGGGTACTCTTCAGAACGTACTGGTTCCTCTACCATACCAGTATCATCTGATTCCACCACCCTTCCAGTTAGCTGAACTGTTCTTTCCCCTGTGTTGATTTCAGTAAACTGATCAGGGAATTGTCTTTTTTGCTTGTCAGTCTGCTCTTTATTTATCAAGACTGCATTCAAGTCAATCTCTACTAAAGGGAATATGTTCATGGCCGCTAACATTCGCTCGATCTTCTTTGCTCTGTACTTCTGACATAACTCCTTCGGCCTCAGTTCTTTTCTCCAGCTCCTAGTATTGTTTGTCTGGATTTGAATTTTGCCCCCACTGGCCCCTTCTATGGTTAATGTTTGGTTTGCATAGTCATGAACAACATGTGCTGTTCTCAACCATGGGCGTCCTAGCAGCATCCCATATGCCCCTTGCACATCCAGAACTAAGGAACTGGTTTTGAATTTTTCCCTCCCAACTCTTATCTGCATATTTTCAGTCATACCCGTCGCATGTACCACTCTGTGATCTTCCATTTGTACTTTGAATGGTGCTGGCTTCAGATCAGTGATACCCATTCTGTACTGGAGATGAACTCCCATTATGTTGACTCCTGCTCATCCATCCAAGATAACACTTGAGAGAGGTTCCCACTGCTTCCTAACCTTGTAGTCCACCTGAATAAGTGGAACTTCATCATCTCGGACGACCATCAGGTCCACTGTTCTGGCCTTCGTCTCAGCTTTCCTGTGCTGTCTGATAAAGTTGACCACTTCAGGCAAGGTTTTTCTGATATCCTCCAGCTTTACAGTCAACTTCTGAATTCTATCACAAATTTTCACATGAATTTATTCTCTTTCTTGGTCAGATTGATTGTCAGAGCTTGAAGAACTGGTATCTTCACACTGTCATTCCTCTTTTGCAGTGCTTCCCATCCTTCCATCAATTCTTAGTTCATCAGACATTCCTTGTACCGCAGTCAGCATGGTCTCAGGTATGGCCGGTACTGACTGATCCTTATCAATCGATTGGGCTGGTATCCTCTGAATGACTCTAGCTTCAGAACTTTCTGGCTGCTCTCGCAGCTTCTTGGCCAAATCCTCCGTGATTTCAGCCTCTAGTTCCATCTGCTCTTGCCATTCATCTACCACCTTCTCTTTCCCTTTGGCCTTCCACACTTCTCTTTGTTGAGCCCACTTGTTGTTGGTAGGATTGACTGGTGTTTCTGAAGTATCTGGAATTTCTTCAATAACTACACCCTTGCTTCTAGTAACTACCCGTACTGGGACTAGCTCTGGTGCTTTAGCCTGAGTAGTAGTAGTTGCAGGTGCATCTGGGCATTGGGCTGCAAAATGGCCATACTTCCCACAAGTGTAGACATTCATTGGAGATATGGTCCTTGGATTTTCATTTTGAATAGCAAGTCTCCATCTTCCGAAGTGGTTGTCTTGTGTGGCTAATTTCGGCAATCTGTCTAGCCATTTCTTCAATTTTCTTGGTCTAAGATCCCTTCTTTGACTTCTCGTTGGATGGTTCATTAGAGCTGCTTTCGGAGCTACTGAACACCTCACTAAAATCAGAACTTTCAGTAGAAGAACTACTGCTACTGGACCTTCGCTTCTTGTGACTCTTTTCCTTCTTGGCCTGCTGTTCCAGCTTCAGTGTCCTTTGGACCAAATCATTGAATTTCTTGGTAGGAGCTGGTACCTCTTTCTCCCGAAGCTTTTTTTAAAGCAATTTGTTGTATGATCTGAGCTGGCAGGTGGGGTAATGGTAATACCATTTCCTCACTGCCTCCTTCAAGGTTTGTGGGAAATATTCCCCCCAATCATCTACATCAATATTTTTCAGTTCAGCATACTGCTCAAAAGCATGTATGTGAATGTCTGGATCATCTTTCTTACCTCCCTTGAATATTGGAAAAGAAATTTTCAGGAAATTTGTGTAATCATTCCGATTACCAGTGATCCTGCCACTTCTCTTCTTGGATTCAGAATGGCGCTTGGAAGTCTTCTTGCAATTGTCAGTGTCAGCATCCCAATCAATCTATGTCTCTATCTCGGTGTCAGTGTCTTCTTTGGTCTGTCTGCTAGAAGTATGGTGACTACCTTTACTTCCCTTGGTACCCTCATCCCCCTGCCGGGATCGAGAACTCTTGGAACTCTTGGCTTTCCGTGCTTCTCATTCTGCCCGTCGACGTCGAGAATGATTGGACTGCTGTGAGTCCTGCGCCTCATCAGCCTGACTATTCTCCTCCTGAGCCTCAATGTCAGTCATCTTCTCTTGCTTGGGGTCAGACTCTCTTCTTGAATCCTAAGGAATAGGGTCAACACGAATGGTGGATTTCCGCCCACGACTGGATTTAGGTGCCATTGTTGAACACTTCCAAGAGTCTTTCAGTCAACGAGCTTCAGCTCGAGCCACCGTGATCGCCAAAATGGAATTGGAGCTGATCTCTTGAGACAACTAATTCCAGTGTTAGAAGATTTCAGCTACTAGTGTGAGCAGATTTCAGACAGTGGACTGGACAGAAATCAGAAACTAGACTGGAATTTGGATACTGGAATAAGAATTAGACTTATGTACTGGAAATAATGTTCAGATTTAGAATTAGACTTATGTACTGGAAATAATGTTCAGATTTAGATTTAGAATACAAGAAGTAAGTGTAACTGGAATATCTGCCATGATTGGGATTACAGATAAAAGGTTACAGGGAATATGATTTACAGCCGACAGCAACTGCCAATGATTCTCAAGTACAAGTGTAGCCAAAGTCCTAACCCAAATGATAACAATTGCCAACCCGATTACAATGTAATGGGCCCTATTTATACACTTTGGGTTTATTGTAGTAATTACCATAGTAACTACTAAGCAATTCGCTGCCCATCTCCAAAGAGAACGTTCCCACATAGTGAAACTATCCAGCCGTCTATAATCCCCTTTGTAGAGAAGTATTTTGATCTTTTTATTTGCAAAAGAATCTGATTTGAAGCTAAGTGTAAACACAAGCTCCAAGGTCCTTTTATTGAAAGCCACACAAAAAAACACACAAGAAAAACATTAATGAAAACCTAAAGCTAGGGTCTTGCATACCCAAATTTGCCAAAGGGAAAAAACCCAAGGGAAAAAAGTGCCTTTGGTTATGCACATCTCTAAAGTAGAAAATTTATGCATATATATCATCAATGAGAGAGATAAAATGCTTCTACATAAGCAAATTTTATAATTTTTACTATCTCTCATGCATGATTCAAAAGTTTGATTAATTTCTAGCTCAATGAAATATGGAAAAAACAAGCCAAGAGAGCTGAAAATAATGCAGCTTTTGAATGAAATGAAATGGCTCTTGAAAGCCAAATTTTACACTTAAAATATTTTCAAAATTTTGGCTAACAACTAGCTCACATGAAGTTTTACAATTTTTAGAGCAATCTATGAGGTAGAGATGACTGCAACTTGATGAAATGAAAATAAATGGCTCTCAATAGCCAAATTTGTACTTGAAAGCTCTCAAAAAAATTGTCTACACTAGCTCGAATGAAAACATTTCCACTTAGACCAAGCTATGAGCTAGCATGTATACAATTTTTAATCCAAAGAATTGGAATGGGTGTAAGTAGCCACATTTTGCAATACATTGCAATACATTGCAATGCCAACATCTCGTATTTGCAATGTAATCCCTCTTTGCCAATCACTCCTCACAATGAATCTCAATTGTTAGTGCCAAAGCATTTGTACATGCACATCAAGCACCAAAAAATATTGAGTTCAATCATAAATTCAAAATGGTACCTTATGGCCCTTTGAACAAGCTCAATGGATTGTGAGGATTTATCATGCAAATCAAGCACCAAGATGCAATAGGGCTCAAGTTTTGATACACACTTTCAGGGATATAATATTTACGTAATTACGTCAAATTTTGTGTGATCACAAGGTCTTATTGACACATTTACATGATCACAATAAACATGATCACACATAACCTAGTTCATGGTGACCTGCAAACCCACAAAATTCTCGCCGGGATTTTTAGTATCCCCGACGGGCCCACCGGGGATACTAAGAAGCCCGGTGGGTTGTCAGCGCTATATATACGCGGGCCCACTGGGTGTATTAGCATCTTGCTTTCATCTTCACAGAGAGAGAGAGAGAGAGAGAGAGAGAGAGAGAGAGAGAGAGAGAGAGAGAGAGAGAGAGAGAGAGAGAGCTCTCGCGACCACCTTTGTAGGTATGTCGAGAGGAGAGAGGAGAGAGGGGGTCATGTGGGAGCGCGCTCTGCATTGCAGTGCGCGGAAACAGCAGAGTACCTGACCATATGATCCGGGTATGTGTTGTGTGTGTAACATTTAAAGACAGACCCTAACCCTGTCCACCATCCACTTGTTGAACTTGCACCATCATTTTATCCGATTTAAACATTTCTATGATATACATGTTTTGTCAAGTGTATTCTTTTTTTTATTGAAGTGTATTATCTGGTTTGAAGTGGTTCACCTAATTGAGTCAATTATCTTTAATTTCAAATTTGTCATTAACTGTTAGTATTTCAAATTTGCCTTCAGGTTCAATTAGTCTCATTTATTGTGGTTTGATTTAGTGGATTCCGCGCTGTGTCCCAATGAGTGAGAATATATTCAATGATATTGAATATTTGTCTATCTGTTGCCTACAGCTCTAAGAGAAAATGGCCGATCAAGAACAAGATATTGACATCCAATCATTGCCTGATGATCAACAACAAGCGGCTGTTAATGCATTTCAATGCATGAAGTCTCTGGCACACGGCATGTCGAAACAACAAGCAACACGTACTGCTCGCCGACTCTCAAAGTGGGAAAATCCAAACCATATGCAATGGAAAGAGATCAATAAAGAAGTGACAAAGGACATGATCAAGACAATATGGCCATGTGAGAATGCAGAGATCAAGAAAGGAAGGTGGAAGGTTTCGAAGTGCAACCATGATGGTATCAAAGATAACGCTGAGAGGATTTATTTGGAGGTTTATGGCCATCCCCTACACAATGTAGATTGTGCGCTATATTTTGAAAAAATGTTATATGTTCACTTTGTGCAACAGCGACCAGTAGACTTCTCGTCAAAGGAGACAATTGTTGCCACTCATGATTTAAGGGAGAGTTATTTCACTTTCACCCGAGATGAGCTAACATTAGTGGAAGGCGCCGACCTACAGTTAAAGAGAGTGAAGGATATTCACACGACACAATTGGCAGAGAAAGATGCCGAAATAACACGTCTTTCTATAGCCACCAAAAACCGCAACCCTCACAAGTCCGGATGGAGAAAAGCATTCACTGCTTAAGTCAGGACGTTCAAAACCTGACACAGCGAGTGAATCCAACACCTGTACAAGGGACACACATCAACCACCTTGTCTTGCATCCGGAGTTGGTCCCCTCATCTACTTCAAATGCATCCTCATCTTCCCAATGTCCAGTTTGCTACAAGAATTTTGATGGATGTAGTGGGTACCATACATTGACATGTGGTCATTATTATCATTTAGGTTTTTTTATTCGTTTGATGCAAAACAATAGTCGATGCGCAATCTGTTCACAAGATATTCCACAAGGAATATATATTATGTTTGGCATGGCAAACGAATATAAATTCAAGAAAGCACGCTAGATATCCCTAGCACAACTAGAAATCTGTTTGATGAGCAAGATGCTGCTTCAAGGAAACACAACTGAGATCGACAAACTATGTAATATCGCGACAAACTATGTACTATTGAGAATATGAAGCATTGTAATTACTCAAAACACATTTGATTACAAGGTCTTTTACAATGGTTTTTGACATTTACTCATTCTACTCTCAAGCTATATTGAATCATTTGAGTTGTTATCTGGTTCTAAGTCTGAGTGTTGTGGTTCTCCTTGTAATTCAACCTCCACATCTATTATCAAATTCTCTTCTGTTTCGTCTACAGTGCATTGAGATATACCAACGTTGAAATCTTCTTCATCTTCGTTTGACAGTCATACAACCAGCACTTTTGATGTGATTCAGTATCTTTTTGTTGCAATACATATACACTAATTTCTCTGCTCTTTCTGCTAATAGTCTGTTGCGAATAGTGCTGTGAACATACTTGTACATACTCCAATTTCTCTCGGAACTTGAATTTGTTTCACATTGTGCGAGTACTTTCATTGCAAGGGGACGTAAGGTAGAGTAATGCTCTCTACCATTCATCATCAGTAATGCTCTCTACCATTCATCATCCACCACTTCCATGCAGGTTGCTCTTTTGCCATTACCTGTACAAAATCATTCGCAAAAGGACCTTCTTTTAATCTAATGCACTCATTTCTTTGATGCAATCAATTCGGTCCTGAACGTTGGAGTAGAACGTGTTGACCACGTGATAGAAATTACCTAACACCTCTGTATTGGACATCAAATCTAAATTCCAATACTCTGGATCGAGCATGTAAGCCATGCTATGGAGTGGACTATGAGCGCTCTTCCACCTTGCATGAAAATACTTAGCCAAAATTTTTCGTTGTTTGCCAGAGAATGGTAATCGCCATTCCTTCTCTACTACAGACTCTTTCAGCTCTTCAGGATTTTCAAGACTCTGTTGGAATGACCACCATGTCATCCACACTTTGCCCAAGTTTGGAGCCCTTTGATCAAGATTGCGGATCATGAACATAACGGGCATCATTACATGGGATGCATCCATAATTACACTCCTCCACCAAGCAACCTTGTTTACATTGCCATGTAGACATGTAATTTTATCTTTCACTGTTTCTTTATGCTCAAGCTGCCATTCATCAAAGGCCACACAATTGAATATGTCAATCACAACACATTTATTACGGAGAAGTGATTCCAAGGTATAAAAGTGTGTGCAGAACCGAGTTTCAGCAAGAAGTTTCAGCATCACTGACATGCGCATCCTATACAAATCGAGCACTCTTTGTCGTTTCAAGATAAATTTCACAACCTGACGTGCTGTATCAATTATTTTGGCGAACCATGTGGTTTCTTCGCTAGTGTACCAATCTTTCAGCACCAAGTTCAAGCTGTGCATATTACAACCATTGGCAAAAATGTGTGGGAAGCACTTCTTTATTAATTTATTGGCGTTTTTACAATTTTTTGCGTTGTCCATGACAACTTGAACGACATGTTCAGCACCAATTTCTTTAATTACATTAATCAAGACCTCATAAATATATTTGCCACTTTTAATTGCACCAAAACTATCAACTGCCTTTATAAACGTTTCTCCCCTTGGACAAACCAACGTTACATTGATCAATGGTCTTCTCTGAACATTTGACTAGTCATCACTCACAATCGTACATCCTGAAAGCGATTATTATTTTTCCAATACGCTCTTTGACTTCGATGTAACATTTGTCGAAGAAAACATTTCTTATCGTGTGATAAGAAGGAGCTGAAAATCCTGGACCAAACTCACCGATTTTCTTCCAAGCAGCCTTCCAATGATTGTTGTCTACCATGACCAAAGCACTTCTAGTAAAGAATATTGCTTTGGCGAGTGATGTTTGTGCTTCTTCTAGAGACTGCACTTGAAAGCTTTGATGTACTGATTTTTGACGCATTTGACAAAGTCCACCTTCATTGTGACGTTTATAAGGAACACTGCCTGGAATATCCTCTCCTTGCGCAGGTTGTTCTCCAAGGTTAGTTGGCATCACTACAGGATCTGCGGAGTTAATATTTGGCTCTGGGAACTCTTGACTCAAAGGACAGAGCTATATATATGTCTTCTCTTGCCACCCTTTTTGGTGAGCTCTTCTCTCAAATGCTTTGCAACTGCAGGTGCCTGAGAATGTTCACATTTCTTACAATTGTTTTTAGCGCTACCCAGAAAATGATCTCTAATACGTGGTGCACCGCCAGATTTTGTTGTGTGACAAAATTTACATTGCCACTCCATATATCGGCCTCATATGTTGTGAGCATAATCCCACTCTTTGCCAGGAGCTTTTTTATTCTTTGGCTTCTTCGTACCACTTGTGCCCACATTTTGCTCCATTGCTTTTAAATTAAAACTGAAGAGAAAAGAACAAGATGTTCAGTTTTGAAAACATTTTTTTTATTTTCAATATATATTATAATTTAAAAAGCATTCAATATGAAAGTAACCATGATGCACAATATGAGATTTTCAATGCACGCTACTCAATTCACATATCGATCACCTATATTGTGAGCAACCATACACATTGCAATGTAGTCTATACATGGCATAATAACTATAACAATGCTATGAATCTCTCTATGCAATTATTATTATAATGATTATTTATATGTTCACTTTGATTTGCAAACAATAAGACACATCTAATTTCATTTGCTACAAAAAAACAAACGAAAGCAATAAAATATATGATTGGTCATTTCATGCACTAATAATCTATCGTAATACATAATGCACTCTCTGTATAAACCAATGCATGAACTAACGCAAATAAATCTTCAATATAATCACCCAATTGGGGACTACTTGTACCCAATGAAGGATTGTAGCCCACCCATGCAACCAATTTAATATATATTTAAGTTGTTTTAACCCAATCAAGGATTATAGCTCTTATATTGTAAATCAACTCAAATGCAAGACTTCAAGGATCTTTATATTCCTGGTACACTAGTAGAGGACATCCAACCCTAGACTATCTACTCGTCATTTACATATGTTCATCTTCTAAAACCAATTACAGCCCTCATTTGGACCAATGGCTTCTTCGCAATGACCATGATTCTCCAAGTTTTCAGTTGGTTTGGTTTCGTACCTTTATGTCGGTAAACGAATTAAAATTTTTTAGAAGTGGTTACCGAAGTAAGAATCACGTTCGGCCCAAAAAAAGGACCTGTGACTTTGTAACCTTAGGTCAATTCACAAGGAGATGACAATACCCGGCACTCAGATACACTTCCCAAGGATTTTCCTAGTTAAAAGACCGGGGTTAGCACACTATTTACTATATAGAACTAATCTCGCCGGGATTTTTCATTTTCGCGGCGGGCCCGCCGGGCTACTGCATATACCTGGCGGGCCCGCCGGGAGAATGAACAATCCCGACGGGACCCGCAGGGAAAATGAAAACGCCCGAATGGCTAACCGGCTCTTTAGGTTTTTGCAGTTCAAAATCAAGGTCACGTTAACAATTAATGTGATCACGTCATTTTTTTGTGTTAATACTAGACTTATTTACGTAATCACCTGATCGTGATTACGTTAATGAAATCCCTGCACACTTTTCACCAATCATACCTGCATCATCAATGTATCTCTTCAATTGATGCTTGCATGTATGTCAAAAAGAATTTTTTGTTTAGCGGTTGCAAATGCTACATGAAATTAGCAGAACTTAAATTTTTAGTGCAAGTAAGGTCATTTGTGCATAGAAACAATGAACGTTCCACACAATTAAGAAGAATTTATAAAATGTCGACCTTTAATAGACAAATTTTATGATCTTGACCAATAAAGGCTCAAAGTCTGCAATTCTTCAATATGAAGTTCAGTTATTAGTGCTTAAAACCATTGTCCCATTCAGATGAAGCACTAAAAGAATCAATCACAAGTCACGTACTTGATGACACCACACAATGAGACTCAAACGCGACACTTGATTTGATCTTGCAAAAATATGATGGATTTTTTTTTTACAAATAAAATATGATCACTCTTGAGGAAACTCCCCACAATCACTCATATTGCCCATAAAATTTAAAACCACGATAGTTTGGCATTATAAATTCATTGGAGTCAATTTGAAGCTAATACATATGTGCTCATTCTGGACGTCTCTGTTCAAGCTCATTTTGAGATGAGAAATGAAAGGTGATTTGATCCCAAAAAATTTATTTACAGTCAAGAATTGTGCTGCAGTCCATGGGCAAGAATGAGGGAGGTGGGAATCATCTCTTAATGAGAGTAACTTTTTTTTTTCTTTTTAATTCTTTCTTCCTATCGTCTCTGTGAGCCTAAGTGGCATCAGCCCGTCTGTGGGGGGAGATAGGGGGTAGGGAAAGGGTGGTGTTTGTGGGTGAGTGCGTGTGTGTGTGTGTGTGTGTGTGTGTGTGTGTGTGTGTGTGTGTGTGTGTGTGTGTGTGTGTGTGTGTGTGTGTGTGTGTGTGTGTGTGTGTGTGTGTGTGTGTGTGTGTGTGTGTGTGTGTGTGTGTGTGTGTGTGTGTGTGTGTGTGTGCGTGCGCGTGTGTGTGTGTGTGTGTGTGTCGATTGAAGGTGGCGAGTGAGATCGAAGCAAAGAGAGATTCTAACTTCCAAAATCACAGGACTCATGACAGCAGAACCTGCAAAGTGGAAACAACTTGTGAGTGTGTGCACGAGCATGGGCTGGTACAAGTTACCAACCAACTACGGGCCCAGCTTCACAGATGTGGCTTGGTAACTTGGCTCTGCTCGGTATGTGTGTGTCTGATGGGCGTTGGGCGGCTTTGCCTGCAATGCAAAGTTTGTGGGGTCAACAAGGTAGATTGATGTTGAGCCGAGATGGTGGGTGGAGGATAAGGCATCAAGCCAACATATGTGAGGTCTTCAAGGAGGCCACGATGGCGTTTCATCATTTGTAGGTGGGAAAACAAGGCAAAAGTGACGGCAGTTTTGGGGCGGCTAGGTCGTGAATGGGAGCATCAAAGAAGGTGGGACCTAGGAGTAAATGAAGAGATTGACTCGGAGCTGTATATACCTACAGCTAGCAGATTTCAATAGCGAGGTGTTTTGTGAACATAACCAGCAAGCTGCAAGGGAATGAGGGTGATTCAAGGGGGTTTGCAAGTGTGGGGCCAGGAAAAGCGTAGCTTCAGTATCCATGCCAGAAATTAACATCCAAAACCGACATTTTAGAGCAAGTAGGCTTGAAGGTGCCAGACTTCCAAGCCAGGCGACAAAAGTGGCAATATGGATGATGATGGAATTGGCTGGTTCTCAACAACATTCAAAACAGAATTTGTACCTTTACTTCATTTCTTTTCTTTTTGAAATCACCCCCAAGTTGTAAGAAGAGTTTCCTATGCATGAATGTGTGTGGTGCATGGGCAATTAAGCAAAGGTGGGTTACCATGGATGTGTGTGGAGTCATGCTGCATGCAAGGGAGAATAATAATACATGTGCTTGTGTGTTTGCGACAAAAGTGGCAATATGGATGATGATGGCATTGGCTGGTTCTCAACAATGTTTAAAACGAAATTTGTACCTTTACTTCATTTCTTTTCTTTTTGAAATCACCCCCAAGTTGTAAGAGGAGTTTCCTATGCATGAATGTGTGTGTTGCATGGGCAGTTAAGCAAAGGTGGGTTACCATGGATGTGTGTGGATCCATGCAAGGCAGAATAATAATGCTTGTGCTTGTGTGTTTGTATGACCCAATTTGAACACATCATCCTCAAAACAAATCAGCACCACTCAAAGTAACCACGATTTGAAAATTATTGAGTACTTGCATATAGCCCATTTTAAAGTTCACAATTGCACTCATGATGCATTTTGACTCGCATCCTTAAAATTATGAGGGATATTGCTCAATTTATTGCTATTCTTCTTCAATTGAACTACATACTCAAAATTGGTGCTCATTTTCAACTTTATAATGTCATCTTGACAATGTTTGTTTGTGCATGCACAAAACACATGAGGCAAAAGATTGACACACAACATCGAGCATACAAATGAACATTTCCTATGTATTTCCATATTCAATTGACATTAGCAAGAATCACAATGGAAAACACAATAGCTCCTTCATTTCAACCTTAATGAATCACTTGTCACTCAATTTCAATTTAATGCATGGTGCACAAGCAACTTAATTAGAACCTACGTATCTCCAATCAAATCATAATGCAAGTTCCAATAACATCAAAGGTGGTGGTGGCTCAAGCATTACATGCGCTCATTACATAGTATACCAAATCTCTCATTTGCATAACCAAATTTTCAATCATTGCAACTTATGAGTTGCTCATATCCAGTATCCACAATCATTTCAAACCCAATTAGGAATGTCATTTATGGTTTGCATAGACATATACATTTGATTACACCAATACGTAGGCACACCTTCAATAAAATTCCAATCAATTTGGCTTCAATGCAACGGCAGTGCATTAAATCATCCTCAATTGTGTGCAAGTGAGTCATCTCAAATCAGTAAATCATACATGTACCAAAATTTAGGTCTTATTTATCACAGTTGGCAACCAAGGCCAATCATTCATCTTCAATTTGGACATCAGCTGCCATTGAGTAGACACACACATTAGTGCAATCAACTATTGTCCAAATTAATCATCATAATTGGTTAAAAATACCAATTATTCATTCAAGCACCGGATTGCACATGCCATTGAGTAGGCACACACACCCAAATTTAGGCCAAAATTTTATGCAAAAATTACATTAACTCAACATTGCAATGCTCAAATTGCAAGCTCAATCAAGCATAATTAAATGCATCCATGCTCAATTTTAAAAAAATTAACACTTTTCACCCAATCAAGCAATGTACAGTCTCAAACATTAAGCACAAATGATCAAATTTGGCTCAATTGGCAATGAATTTAGGCTTACACCTTATGATTGCACACACTTTTTATAAACATTCCATAATCAAAAATCATTTTGGTGCCTTAATTGACCATCAATCATTGAAAATCAAGTGGCCTTGGATGGGCACACACACTCAGTCTTTGCCAAATTTTTTGGCAATTAGGCTTATCCAATGATTGAATTAAACTAGCATACATATCAATTACATGATTGCATACTCATGTATCATAAAGTTTATCAATTCCTATGTACGCACACACTAAAGATTAAGTGCACACACACTTGAAATTTTGGACTTTTTTTTTTCTCTTTGGTGCATGCGCACACACAATGATTTTTATGCACACACATGAATTCTTGATGACAATTAAGCATTATCTTGCACACCCAAGGTTCATTAGTCAAGATTTGATCATCAATTTCATTCCAAGTGAATCAAATTAGGTACAAAGTGTAGGTCAATTTGTGTTACACACCTAATTTTAGCAAATAATCAGCACATTGAATCACATTAATCAATCAAGAATTGACATGATCAAGTGACTACACTTACATCGTAATTACACTCCAAGCTATTCCTTTGCTCCACGCGAAGACACATCATTGCACACACAAGTGTGTGCACCATCAAATCGGCATCAAACTTGACCATCGTAGGTCAAAAAATCAAACACTCAAATCATCAAATTAGGCATAAATTAGCACAATTAACTTGATTAGAGTGATGATTCCACCTCTTTGAAGTAGATTAATCATACATTACACTTCAATTGTTATCGGTTAGGTTAGCAAGGTTAGTCAAAATTAGTAAAAGTTAGCATGAAATTAGTAAAATTAGCATGGAAACGAAGCGAAATTAGTAAGGGCTAGCATGAAACTAGTGAAATTGGGGGTTTGAAGTTTTCATAACTCAACATTAGCATCAATTTATTGCACAAACATCATCAAATAACACCAAAATTGAGTTAAACACGCTAAAAAACCAAGAATTTAGTAATGAAATTACTCTATTCTACACATCCTAGACTCACTAGCTTTGGTTATTGATCCCCGGCAATGGCGCCAAACATTGGGACGGGTGTCTAATCTCACTCCTATCTTATTGCAGACATAGCAAGAACCACGATTAAATTGTCAATCCAAGGGACGAAGCTGACTTGACTAGTGCATAGAGGCTACAAGAGGTTGTCAATCTCTTGGAAAACAACAAGCAACTCGCATCTAACTCAAGCTTCACTCAAGTGACTGAAATCACCAAAAGCTATCGCTCATCGGCAAACAAATCACATCCATTACAGCATAAAATGATATCTAAATGTAACAAAACTTCTAGGACATGTTTATAAGACCTAAGCACACATGCTTATGGTCTCAAATCCCCTTTAGTTCAAGTGTCAAAATCGTGATTATTAATAGCTGTGGATTTTTGACCTAGTCATTTTCGACCCAGAATGTATCTAAATGCTTAGCAATGATGCCCCAATACCCCGCCTATGCATGCTTAGTTTTTTATTTTGAAGTGTAAATTCCTACTTCTGATGAAATTATACCGCGACCATGCCAAAATCTACGAAATACTAAAGATATGTTTATGCCAACGCATAGAGCTCTTACCTGTGGTTGCAATGCAACAAACACAACTGCAATGTGACAACTAGGGAGGGAGTAGGAAGTGCAAGAAGGAGAGATGTGAGTGTCGTTAGTTCACGCTGTGTATTTAATTATCCAAATCTTAATAATATGTAATGGAATTGGCCTATTTAATTTGAGAGTAGTGAAAATTAATGAGAGTACTTTTGAGAAATGACTTTGTGAGCATAGCGGGTGAACATAATTGAAGATGGCAACATAATCATAGCAATTAGCTAACTTGGCATGAACAATACTTTTGTAAGAGAGAGAATTTAGAGAACATGTCAATAGTTGAGGACCGGATTTATGTGGAGCCGGTCCCCCCTCCAATAGGCATTTGTATTATGATTTCTCCCATTAAGAGAGACTTGTTACAATACAATCTCTGTGTTGCTTGTGACCTAGGTGATGCAATGAATATGGAAAGTTTCATGCATCACAAATATAACATAAACTTGAAGAAAGCTTTAACTATCCCAAGCCGAGCAGTCCCAAGACCTCAAACACCTTTCAAGGTGGAGAGAGCTAGAAGGGAATGAGGGTAGGGAAGAGGAAGAAGAAACATTTCGTAAGAGAAAGAATTAGTTCCTCACTTATCATAACTCTTGTTGCTAGCATAAATAATAGCATAGTAATGAAGAAGAAGGAGATCGCAAGCTTAATCATTGAAGCATGGCTCTTGGTTGGATTTGCACTCCATATCCAAGAGTGTTGGTGTAGGCTCTCAACCTCTACTTGCTTGGAGAAGGAGAGGGAGCTTTTGCACTTTGCATAGCACACAATGAGAGTGTTTGTGAATGTGTGTGGGTGAGTATACCCCCTAAGCAACCCCCTAGCTTGCTTGGGTCGACCCCCCCTTGTAGCTCATGCTTGAAGCTCATTGGACCTGTCCAGGCCTAGCCAATCACAAGCAGGAGGCATTACAAGCAGCAAGGGTAGCCTTGAGACAAGTGTCCCCCTTTACCCTTTGAGAGAGAGGGCTACATAAATGCTAAATCATTTAATTAAATCTCCTAAATTATTATTGGACCCCTTGGGTGGCCAACCAATAGGCTTCAGGCATACTATGAGGGCACCATGAGGAGAAACTTGACAAGTGTCCCTTTTGCTTTATTTGTACCATGCATGCCTTGTGTGAGTGTGTGGGTGTTCTCTCTCATCCCCCCTCATGTAGGGCTCGCCCCCTCCTTGTAGGGATTGAACCTTTGACTTTTTGACACCTCAAGCCCCTCATGCATAGGCCCAGTTTCCACCACAAGCTTGGCTCATAAGCACTTTAAGCTTGGGCTGGGTTCTCACCTGAAGTGCAACCCTAGCATCTCAAGCATGTCAAGCACCTCAAGTATCTCAATAATTAAGCACCTCAAGCATCTCAAGCACCTCAATCACCTTAGTCATCAAGCATGACAAGGAGGACAAGAACCTCGAGCTGGGTCGGGTTCCCGCACCTCAAGCTCAGCCCTAGCTTACCTAAGGTCAAAGGACTTTTACACAAATTATTGGAGGTCTTCAATGAAGCTAACCATAAGGTCTTATGCTCCATTTGTTAGCCTTGCTCTTTGATAGACCATCTCTCATTTGGGCCCCTTTACCATTGGCCCCGTGCTGAGATAGATCTATAAGCACATGTCTATATCTTAACACTTGTTCCCGTTTATTCTCCCACATTAAATGATCAATTTAATATGATAAAATCATTTGGGTTGGTTAGATATTAGATATTAGATTTTATGAAATTACCTCTCTCTTGAAATCATAGTCGTCTTTGACTATGATGTAGAAGAGATAAAGCCTTAGTCATTAGTCAATTTTGCTTAGCGGGTAGAGGATCCCTTTTTACCCTACGACATCTTTCCAAGATGGATGACTAATCCATTTGGTGCTTGGGAGACATAGCTGTGGAAAGCATGTCTGCTCTTTAGTCCATTTCATTCTCCCAAAGTAGAGTGACAAATTCTACGTGGTGTTTGAGAGACGTCGTCATCACAAACATGATTCTAAGCATGCATACTAGTTAATTTTTTGCACAATTAAAAAGAGGACTCGTCTTATAAGACAAAAACATGAGTCATTTAAAAGAAATTTGTACATTTGCTTACTCTAATGTAGCATTGTAAGCATTGACAAGGTTCATACTATCCTTAAGTTGTATTCCTTGCATCCATCTAGAACCTTCAAAAGGATAATTTTTGAACTTAATAAGATACCGTCGGCGGATAATCTTACCATGTCGTAGTACCTTGTCTTCATGCCGAAGAACAGCTTCGGGTTGTAGCACCTTTTCTTGGTCCTCAACTTCGGGAGGGTCTTCAATAATTGGTTCAGTTGGTGTCTCTCCTTTGTAGGGCTTAAGTAGGCTTACATGAAAGGCATTGTGTATGAGCCAATGGTTGGGCAACTTGAGTTGATAAGCCGTCTCATTGATGGGCTTCAAGATTTGGAAAGGGCCATAGTATCTTTTTGCTAGTTTAGCATAATACTTTTAATGGCCCGTAGGATTTTTGCCCGTCGTTTACCTTAATCGAGCCTTAGGAAATTTGAGTAAGACCCAATCATTTTCTTTGAACATTAAGGCTCTTTTGTGCTTATCAGCGGCAGCTTTTTTTCTTTGTTGAGATATGGATATAGCCTCCCTAATCTTTTGAAAAGATTCTTGTAGGTCATGGCTATACTCATCGGTGGCGAAGATCTTCCCATGTATTTTGAGTAGCAAGGGACTTTTAGGTCTTCCCTCAATGATCTCAAAAGGTGGCTTTCCCATAGAAGTATCTAAAGTATTATTGTAGGCATACTCTACAAGAGGTAAGTACTTTTTCCATTGTGAGCGTTGATCTACTTCGGTAACATAAGTCTTGAGTAGATCGAGTATAGTAAGATTGGCTATCTCACTTTTGCCATCCTTTTGTGGGTGATAGGCCGAAGAGAAATTCAATCTTGTTCCTAGATTTTCAAAGAGACCTTTCCAGAAATTACTGGTCATTATAGGATCTCTATCTGACACGATGGATGTGGGTAATCCATGGTGCTTGAAAATATGAGATATGAAGAGAGTTGCCATTTGATGTGCCTTAATAGTCTTTTTGATAGGAATAAAATGTGCTTGCTTGTTAAACCTGTCAACTATTGTCCATATTCCTGTATTCCCATGGATAGACTTGGGTAATCCAAAGATGAAATCCATGGATATACTCTACCATGGTGAATTTGGGATAGGCAATGGCTGGAGTAATCTAGGTTGCTTCCCTCTATCATACTTGGTCTTTTGGCATACTACAAATTTTGAAACATACTCTTGTATGTCCACTTTCATGGTAGGCCAATAGAAGTACGTCTCTACCCCTCGGAGAGTAGGTTGAATACCTCTATGCCCCGCATATGGAGGAGCATGGGATTCATACATAAATTTCTCATGAAGGGAATGGGTAACACATATCCTATTGCCATGGAGAAGATAACCATCCTGCAAGGTGAATGGTTCCTCTTTCTTCCCCAAAGCAAGGGCTGACATTATGTCTCTAAAGTCAGGGTCAGTAGCATACTCATCTATCATAGAGGATAGATCATTGTGAGTAGCTATAGACACCGCATTAACTTTGGGTCGTCGTGAAAGTGCATCGGCCAGTTGATTGCGCTTACCAGCTATGTGAGCAATATGGAAATTAAATTGCGAAAGAAAATTTTCCCACCTCATTTGTTTGTCGGAAAGCTTGGTTTGTGTCATGAAATACTTGAGACTTTGGTGGTCGGTTCGTAGGATAAATGGAGTCCCCAATAGGTAGTGCTTCCATTTGTCTAGGGCATGTAGAATAGCTAAAAGCTCTTTCTCATAAATGCCCAAGACTCGTTCATCAATATTGATCCTTCGGCTCTCATATGCAATGGCATGCCCTTCTTGAAGCAAAACTGCTCCAAGGCAATCACCACAAGCATCACATTGGACCTCAAATGGCTTTGAGAGATCCGGAAGCATGAGGACTGGTTGGGAAGTAAGCTTCTCTTTGAGCTTTTCAAAAGCATTTTTCTCCTTAGCAGTCCATACAAACTTAATGTTCTTCTTAGTTAAGTCATGTAGTGGTCCTGCTACTTGAGAGAATTTTGCTATGAAGTGTCTATAGTATGCGCACATACCAACAAATCTTCTTAGCTCATGTAGATTTCTTGGGTTAGGCCAAGATTTTATTACCTCTAACTTTGATGGATCCATTTGGATACCATCTTTAGAGATAATATGACCTAGGTATTGAATCTCTTGAAGGAAGAATTCGCTTTTCTTTTGGTTGAGAAAAAGATTGTTCTCCCTCAATGCTTGAAAAATCACTTGGAGATGCTGCTTATGTTCCTCCAAAGACTTGGAGTAGATGATGATATCATCAAAGAACACTCCAGTGAATTTGCGGTATGGTCTAAAAATTTTCTCCATCAAATGATTGAACGTAGTTGGTGCATTAGTCAAGCCAAAAGACATGACTAGATATTCATAAAGACCAAAAGTTGTGCAAAACGCGGTCTTTAAGATATCTTCATCCACTATCCTTATTTGATGATAGCCACTCTTAAGGTCAATCCTACTGAAGTAGGTAGAGCCTTGTAGCTTATCAAACAGATCTTCTACCCAAGGTACAGGAAATCTATTTTTGATAGTGATATGGTTTAGTGCTCGATAGTCCACACACATACGGTATGTACCATCTTTCTTTTGCACTAAAAGGACTGGAGAACAAAAGGGAGAGGAACTAGGCCTCACCATCCCTTTGTCTACCAGCTCTTGTACTTGCCTCATGATCTCCTCTTGTTGAGATTGTGAGACTCAATAAGGAGTCATGTTAGGTGGTGAGCTTCCAGGAAGGAGCTCAATGCGATGGTCATCATCCCCTCGTTTTGGAGGTAAGTCCATAGGGATATCATCAATGAACACATCTTGGAATCCCTTTAGAAAATTAGACAAGTCTAACTCTTCTTGATTCCTACCATTTACATTTGATGAAACATTAATATCTTTTAGAGACTCTTTGACAAAAATCATGTACGCAGAAACTGAGCTCTTCATTGACTTATCAAAAGCAAGAGGATTTACAAGTGGAATAGTGCGACCACGCTCACTAGCATCTATATACATGTTCTTTTCCCTGTAGGTGAAGTAGATTCTCCTTTCAGGGAACTTCATGTTGGCAGCCATGCGATCAAACCATGGTGCCCCTAGGATAACATCCTCATGTTGGAGAGGAGAGATGAAGAAGTCTTCTTTGTCGACATAGCTTTGGACATGAAGCCTCAACTTCCCAATCAAGGGAGTAACGGAGGCTTGTTGTCCCTTGAAAGCTGCATCAGCCACTACTATATCTCCCATCTCAAAAGCTTGAATGCCCAACTTGGTGGCCAACTCTGCTGATATGAAGTTGAGAGTAGAGCAAGGGTCAAACAAGGTGAAGGCATCATGCTCTCTTACCTTTCCCCAAGCATAGGAAAGTGATGGTCCTTTGCAATGAGCGTCCTCTTTTGGAGCTTCGATGGTGGAAGCCCTAGGAGTCTCATTGTGAGTATTCTTCTTGGGGCAAGAACGATAGCCATGTCCTTGCTCCCCACACTTGAAACACTTAAGGTCCTTGCGAAAAGCTTCAAGCTCTTCAGGAGAGAGTTTGTTTTTACCTTTGTAAACTCCCTTCTCCTTAGACCGATTGTTGTTGTTGTTGCTGGAAGTGATTTGGGAAGTATTTTGAACATTGGTTTTCCCCTTTGCATCATTTTTGTCTTTGTTTTCCATGGGCTTGACATTATGTCTAGCCCCTTGATGGAAATTGATGCGTGAAGCAACCATGGTGTGATGGATTATTTCGCTAATAGTACCAGGCCGTTGAGAGTTGATGTATTCAGCCATCTCTTTAGGTAATCCCGCACAGAATTGTTGTCTTTGCTCGGCAAAGTCTATCTTTTGAAAGACAGTAGCCTTGAGATGTAAATCCCAAAACTTTTCTACGTA
This sequence comes from Adiantum capillus-veneris, assembly GCF_014529385.1. Taxonomy (NCBI): domain Eukaryota; kingdom Viridiplantae; phylum Streptophyta; class Polypodiopsida; order Polypodiales; family Pteridaceae; genus Adiantum; species Adiantum capillus-veneris. The sequence continues at coordinate 52,902,748 of NC_140935.1, read as the reverse complement.
CTTGTGGATAGAATCATGAGAGAGAAGCTTCAAGGTGCTCCATTCAGTAAGCACTTTGTCTTTTGCATCGCTTGCAAGGAATTGATTCATGATGGAAACTCGTAGAGTTTTCCACGTCTTTGGGGCTTCACCATTTCCACGAATGCTAGCCCACCATTGACGAGCTGATTTTTGGAAGTGCATAGCTACATGGCGTAGCTTGGAGGACTCTGTGAAGCCCTCGTCTCCAAAGGCCGCATCAAATTGCTGGATGAAGGCCAACACTTTGTCGGTAGCACCAAAGGTGCCATCATAGGTGAGAAAAGAGATACTCTTTCCTCCCTCCTTGAACTTCTTTAGCTTTTGCGACCTTCGCCATGCAGGAAATGATTTGCGATGTCCTCCCCTCTTGTATTCTCTTGGAGAATAGCCATAACTTTCGTCGGAAGAGGAGGAAGGTGAAGAAGAAGGAGAAGAGGGTGACCTCTTCCTAGCCCTTTTCTTCCTTTGTTTCCTCTCTTGCCTTTCAGAGTGATGAGGAGAAGGACTATGTGTTGATCTTTTCCTCTTAGGAGGAGTGGGCGATCGTCTAGACCGCCGTCTTTGTGGAGCCACATCTTCAGAGGAACTTAAACTTTCATTGCTTTCTTGCTCTTTGGATTCCTCCTCTCGAATGGGAGAGAGTCTTCTTTTTGGGGGTCTCTTCAAGAGGCCTCCTAGGCTCTCTCTCCTCTTGGAGAGGAAGGGAAATTCCATAAGCACGAAGTTGTTGAGTAACTTCGGCTTGCAAATCAGGGTTGCCGATAGCTTGCTGCAACCTAGTGACGAGATAATTCACAAACATGGGAGCATCATCATTAGCACCTTCATGTGCAAAATCAAAGCTATCAATGTTCATTCTACTCTCTTGATTATTGTCAGCCATGTTAACAAAATTTATGTATGTACTTAGTGTATGCTTTGGCAATTCAAAACCTTAGTTTCCACTCCTCTTAGCCTTTGAAAATCGGCTCTTAAGTATCTACACCCACGGCTCAAAGTGGTTAATTATAGAGAGTAGAGGAGTAGGTCTAACATAGCAGAGTTGCCGAGGGCTAGCTCCTTTCGGACTTCTTATGACTCAATAATGGTAAAGTCGTAGGCAAGTCTAAAAAGACTCCATTATTAAGTCCAAAGCTCCCGAGGTGTGCACCATCCCCCACATAGTGGGCTCAACAAAACCGATAATAGATCCCAGTTCCACTTACCCTAATATAATTAACAACATCAACCATTTATAGGCTACTTAAGGACCTCTCTTCTTAAGCAAGAAAAGAGAAACCAAATGCTCTGATACCAATGTAATGGAATTGGCCTATTTAATTTGAGAGTAGCAAAAATTAATGAGAGTACTTTTGAGAAATGACTTTGTGAGCATAGCGGGTGAACATAATTGAAGATAGCAACATAATCATAGCAATTAGCTAACTTGGAATGAACAATACTTTTGCAAGAGAGAGATTTAGAGAACATGACAATAGTTGAGGACTGGATTTATGTGGAGCCGGTCCCCCCTCCAATAGGCATTTGTATTATGATTTCTCCCATTAAGAGAGACTTGTTACAATACAATCTTTGTGTTCCTTGTGACCTAGGTGATGCAATGAAGATGGAAAGTTTCATGCATCACAAATATAACATAAACTTGAAGAAAGCTTTAACTATCCCAAGCCTCAGTCCCAAGACCTCAAACACCTTTCAAGGTGGAGAGAGCTAGCAGGGAATGAGGGTAGGGAAGAGGAAGAAGAAACAATTCGTAAGAGAAAGAATTAGTTCCTCACTTATCATAACTCTTGTTGCTAGCATACATAATAGCATAGTAATTAAGAAGAAGGAGATGGAAAGCTTAAGCATTGAAGCATGGCTCTTGGTTGGATTTGCACTCCATATCCAAGAGTGTTGGTGTATGCTCTCAACCTCTACTTGCTTGGAGAAGGAGAGGGAGCTCTTGCACTTTGCATAGCACACAATGAGAGTGTTTGTGAGTGTGTGTGGGTGAGTATACCCCCTAAGCAACCCCCTAGCTTGCTTGGGTTGACCCCCCCTTGTATCTCATGCTTGAAGCTCATTGGACCTGTCCAGGCCTAGCCAATCACAAGCAAGATGCATTACAAGCAGCAAGGGTAGCCTTGAGACAAGTGTCCCCCTTTCCCCTTTGAGAGAGAGGGCTACATAAATGCTAAATCATTTAATTAAATCTCCTAAATTATTATTGGACCCCTTGGGTGGCCAACCAATAGGCTTCAGGCATACTATGAGGGCAACATGAGGAGAAACTTGACAAGTGTCCCTTTTGCTTTATTTGTACCATGCATGCCTTGTGTGAGTGTGTGGGTGTTCTCTCTCATCCCCCCTCATGTAGGGCTCGCCCCCTCCTTGTAGGGATTGAATCTTTGACTTTTTGACACCTCAAGCCCCTCATGCATAGGCCCAGTTCCCACCACAAGCTTGGCTCATAAGCACTTTAAGCTTGGGCTGGGTTCTCACCTCAAGTGCAACCCTAGCATCTCAAGCATGTCAAGCACCTCAAGCATCTCAAGCACCTGAAGCACCTTAGTCATCAAGCATGACAAGCAGGACAAGCACCTCGAGTTGGGTCAGGTTCCCGCGCCTCAAGCTCCGCCTCAAGCTCAGCCCTAGCCTACCTAAGGTCAAAGGCCTTTTACACACATTATTGGAGGTCTTCGATGAAGCTAACCCTAAGGTCTATGCTCCATTTGTTAGCCTTGCTCTTTGATAGACCATATCACATTTGGGCCCCTTTACCATTGGCCCCGTGTTGAGATAGATCTATAAGCACATGTCTATATCTTAACACTTGTTCCTGTTTATTCTCCCACATTAAGTGATCAATTTAATATGAGAAAATCATTTGGGTTTGTTAGATATTAGATATTAGATTTTATGACAAATAACTTTACAAAGTTGGCTTTTATACCTTAGCCAAAGTCTAAAATGTGTAATGTCTGGCGCCCAAGACCTTTGAGGCTCCACACTGATTGTATCTGCAACCTAGGTACACTAAGTGACCTATGCTTTACATCTTGGAACTCTTATTCAGCCCGTAACACGTTACAATTATCACAATGGCTAAATAAATCGAGAAAGTACAATACATGGCCATTTTGGAAAAATGTGAAAAGTGTGTAACTCCAATCTTCACTGCTTCTTTATATTCATCTTTGATGTGCATTCATAAGGCTTTGATCTTTAGTAGCTCCTATTAGCCGATGTCGGCTCAGTTAACAACAGCTATTCTCATTGCTGGTTCTATTGAAGATCTCTGTCCTACTTTTGTCATGGTCTCATCTTGATTTAACTATGTCTCTATGGAAGGTGGCTTGAGACTTTGTTTTCCAATTTGACTTGCATCAACTGATTTAGCTGGTAATGTCTGGATCTTTGGACTTCCTATTGCTTCCTGACTTTTTGCAATTTTGGTCTTCTTTACCTCTTTTCTTGGTGGAATTCTCTGCTCAATAGCTATCGTGTTTGCTCTTTGCTCTGTTTGATCTGCACTTGCTATTGCTTGATTTTATTTAAGCTCTTCTAGATTTCTGTTTGATGGTCATTACCCTATGGACTCTGACTCAATATCCTACCTAGAACCACCCCGTGCGATAATCGCGTATGAAGACACGCAGAAAAATATCAATGTAAGTCAACGTTTTTTGTTTGTATGATCCTAATATGTAGATGTACTTGTCGTGAACCTAGAGATATAAAGAAATCACCAATCAGACACAGGGTTTGCAAGAAAACTCACTTGGAAGCTTGTAGGAGCTCGCTTCAATGACACCGGAATCGTGCAAGCTTGGCATTCGATTGAAACCCTTGATGTTACTAATGCATTGGTGGTGTCTCTTTTGCAATGGAAGCTCCATAGAGTGCTTAGAGACGAGAAGAAGTCTCTCTCTCTCTCTCTCTCTCTCTCTCTCTCTCTCTCTCTCTCTCTCTCTCTCTCTCTCTCTCTCTCTCTCTCTCTCTCTCTCTCTCTCAAACATAGCGCACAATAAATGTGAGATTAGATTCATTACAAAATTCTCCTTAGGGTTACAAAAATTGGCTTATATAAAATTCCTCTTAGAGGCTCATTCTCAAAAAGAATATTGGCCGCTTAACCTATTACAAAATGTCATGTTGTTTCTAAAAAATAAGTGATACAAAAAAAGTTGGAAAAGGCTTCTTCTGTGTTCAACTGTCAACAGAAATCCTTGATTTGGGCTTCACAATGCATCATGTGGGTGCTCTTTCCCCATATGTCATATTGCATTATAGCCAGGTATGTGTTCCAGTATGCAACACACATACACAAGTTTCACTACTATTTGGGAGCACAGTATCACTCATACCCTTGTCTTGTGAATGAATGCAAGAATTGTGGTGTGCATTTTTGGAATTAGGGTTGCAGGAAAACACACATAGCTTGAAGAAGACGAAGCAAGCTCAAGGTACACAACAAAGAGTATATTACTTAGTGTGCAATGGAAAGATAAGTTAGCCCTAGAGTGATGGGCGTATATACAATGCACGGGGGAAAACACCTCCTAGTGAGGGAAAAAATGCATGGAGATTCCTAAGTCTATTCACACACATCACTACCACATGTTCCCCGCATGTATATGGTAAAAAATCCCCTCTGAGAGTGATGCGGTGAATGAGAGCTGGCACATAGAGTATAGGGAAGTGACATGCCTTGAGGACATGATTAGTCCACAAAGGGGAGTAAGCCCAAAGCTTTACAAAATTATTCAAACATCCCACAAGACAATGCCTTTATAAAAAGATATGCAAGGTTGTCCTATGATGGCACATAAGCCAAGGTGATTTCTCTTGCTGAGAGCCTCTCCATAACATAGTGGTAATGCACCTCAATGTGCTTTGTGCGAGCATGAAAAACTGGGTTCCTTGTAACTGCCAATGCACTCTGACTTTTAGTGTAGATAGTGTTGGTAGTGTCCTGTCCAACACCCAAATCAACCATAAGGCATCTGAGCCATACACACTCAACCTTAGCTGTGAGAAGACTGCCCTACACTTAGCCTCACAACTAGAAGTGGCCATAGAAGGTTTTTTCTTGCTCAACCAAGATATGAATGAGCTTCCAAGCATGAAACAAAAGCCGCTTGTGGACACTCATGTGTCAAAACAACCAGTCCAATTTGAGTCCCAAAAGGCATGAAATCTGGCAAAAATCATCCCCCCTTGGGATAAAATAATCTAGGATGTAAAGTGCCACTCAAGTAGGAAAAAGTTCTCTTGATAGCTTGCCAATGCTTAGACCCTGGGCTATGCATGATTCTGCTAACCTGTGAGATTGCAAACTAAATATCCGGCCTTGTGTTGCATACATGAATGAGGCATCCAATAGCATTTTGGTAAAGAGTGACATCAATAGGATCACCATCATCATGAAGACTCAATTTCAAACGTGTTTCCATGGGAGTGGCACTAGGTTTGCAATCCTCAAGTCCAAACTTACATAGCAATGTCTCTATGTAACTTGTTTGATACAAGGAAATACCACCATCACACTGCTTAAATTGAATACCCAGTTAATGATGCAACAACCCCAAATCTTTCATTTAGAAAGTATCAATCAAATCAACCTTAAATTCAACAATATGTCTCTCATTTGGTCTAGTGATCAGTAGATTATCTACATAGAGAACCACAATGAGAAGTACAACACCCTCATGCTTTACATACAATGTGCTTTTTGTTGGACTGTTACAAAAGCCTTGGTTGACCTCAGTCCTTTCCTCATCAAGTACATCATGTACATCTACATCAATAATAATAGGCTGATCTTGTAACATTTTTAAAACCCCCATAGGCTGTACATTTGCCTCATTGGAATTTACATTTGAGCTTACACCATTGAAAAGAGCCAGCAAAGTGTCATAAATTTCTTGTGAGCTTACATTATTGTCTCTAGTACATGACAAGAAGGGCTGAAAAAAATCTTCCAAAAACACAACATCTCGTGAAACCAAGATACACTTTGTTTGTGGATGATACAGCCTGTAAGCTTTTCTTTCAGCACTATAACTAACAAAATTCATTTGACAGCCTTATCTTTCAGCCATTCGTCCATGATGGCGTGCGTCACTTTCAACATTGTAAACTGAAGGGTCTTAGAAAGCCCTCCTCAATGGGGGCACCAAATGACGAGAGCAAAGAGAACCACGAACCCCGACAACCTTTAAAACATCGGGGACCGAATGGCGCGCCTCGATCCTGTCACGATAAAGCGAACAGGGGGCACCACCTAGCTTTGAGTGGCTAGGACGCAAACCACGATGATATGAACACCGTAAAATTACACACAGGGGGAGAGAGAGAGAGAGAGATTGATATTTGCAAATGATGAAAACCCTCGGGGGTGTGAGGGAGAATTATTTCTGCAGTATTTACAATGACCTTCCTTTCAGCGAGGCGGCACACCGTGGTGATAGATAGGTAGGGAGAAAAGATGGTGCAAACTACTTGGTGCGTTCTCTAAGATGACTCAATGATTGTGAATCTTGCTACCAAGAGCGTGTATACGTGTGTGCATCGACCATTGGAGTCGAGAGGTGGGCGTGGCTCCCTTCCTATGGTGCAAATCCCAAGGCAAACCAACACACAAGCCCCCTCCCCGTGATGCCAATAGTGTTAACTCTTCCCACTACACTCTACCAAGTGCTAACCTCTCATGAACTGCCCCCTACCCCCCCCCCCCAATAGTGACCTCTCAGTGCCAATTTATAGGTGTTGGCTGCTTGGATTATGGTAATCCCGGTGTGATTAAGGTAAGCTAATCGGGGAGACAAAGCAAGTGGTGGGCCTGGTGTGGTTGGCCCTTGCTTTTTTTTGGGAGGTTATTAAAAGATGAGAATCTCTAGGTGGGCCTTTGTAACCATCACCCTAGAGAGGGAATTTACAAGGTGGGAATTTTACAATGGCTTGGGTGAAATTTGAAGAAATGATGAAAATAACCTATAAATTACTGAAAATGACGTCGTGGTTATGTGTTGTCGGCGAATGGTGTGTTGCCTGTGCATGGGTGTAGCGCGTACTTCTTTTTGAGGTCGGTCGGGGCATGCCTTCGGCGCATTTCCTCTTTTTGTTGTTGGCGGCGCGTGATTTGAGTCTTCCTTCTTTTTCGTTGTCGTCGTAGTCGTGGAATCCATTGGTTTTTTTTTTTTGTATTTGTAGTGCGTATATGCGTGCGTGCGTGTGTGTGTGTGTGTGTGTGTGTGTGTGTGTGTGTGTGTGTGTGTGTGTGTGTGTGTATGTGTGTACGTATGTGCATGTGGGCGGATGTGTGTATATATATATAGATGTAAGTGCGCATGCGTGAGTGTGTGTGTGTGTGTGTATTTGTATGTGTACGCATGCGTGCGTGGGAACGGGCTTATTATGTGTATAATATATATTATTATTATTTTTTAATCTTTTTCGGCTCTGTTGACGGCGGCCTGCTACACGAGGATGAGGGATGGGGGGGGAGGGTGTGTGTGTGTGTGTGTGTAAGCATGGGGTGTGTGTGTGTCTATGGTGTGTGTATAGAGAGAGAGAGAGAGAGAGAATTTTATGCACCTTATCAGGCCCGCGAGGGAGAGAGGGAGAGAGAGAGAGAGAGAGAGAGAGAGAGAGAGAGAGAGAGAGAGAGAGAGTTTACTGCGGGCGCGCTGAGCCGTAAACAGAGCGCACGAGAGAGAAGGGGGGTTGGAGGTGGTGAGGGAGGGAGAGGATGAGTGTGTGTGTGTGTGGTGTGGGTGTGTGGTGTGTGTGTAGAGAGAGAATGTGCTCCGGTTTCTTGTGTTGCGCCTTCGGGTTGAGAAGAGCGAGAGGGAGAGAGAGAGAGAGAATGCCGGTTGGGGCTCAGCGTGCATAACGCGCGAGAGAGGGAGAGGGAGGTGAGGTGGGTGTGGATAAGAGAGAGTGGGAGGGTTCTATGGAGGATGCCCATCGTGGGGGGGGGGGGGGGGGGGGGAGCGTGGAAGGGAGTGTGAGAGGGGGCGTGTGGGTGTGGATAAGAATACGGGAGAGAGAGAGAGAGTTCGCATGCGGCTATGGGCTCGTTGTAGCAGAAGCGCGAGAGAGAAAGCGAGAGAAGGGGGGTTTGATTGCTCGAGGCCGCTCCTGGCTGAGGGTGGCCAGTAGAGGGGTGTGTGGGTGAGAGAGAGAGAGGATATTAGAGAGAGGTATGTATGGAAAATGAGAGAGAGAGAGAGAGATATCTCAGTCGATGCCCATCGGGGGAATAAAACTACAGGGAGAGAGAGACAGGGGTATCTAAAGCCGAGGGCAGCCGGCTAGGCTGGGGCATAGATGAGCGGAGGCATGAGGGTGATAAGGCCAGCCAATCGAAGGGGGGAGGGGGGTGTGCCATGTTCATAAAAGCGTCATGAGGTTGACCAGGCATTGCCGAGCCTTCCAAAGGTGTCGCCAACGCTTCGGCAGAGAAAAAAATAAGTTTTTTCTTTCTTTTTTCTTTGATTTTCAAAAATGGGCCATCATTATCTCTCTTCCTTTTGGCTAGAGGCATTCATGCTTCTAGCCCTTCCTCCGCATCTTTAGTTGTGGAGTTAGAGGGTTCTCCCTCCTCTGGAATGTCTAGCATGAATTCTGGATCAAACCTAAGAAAATACCTTTTCAGTCTCCATCCATTGACCCTAGTCTTGTGAATTCTCCCATCTGCTTCCATCAGCTTATAGCTGCCGTTGTCATAGTGTTTCTTGATGATGAATGGCCCTTCCCATCTGGGTTGAAATTTCTTGTCCTTCCTGGTGTCAAATTTTTTGTCGTTATATCTCAGCACCAACATTCCTTTTTCCAGTCCCTTTTCTTTAAGCCCTTGATTGAAAGTGAGCCGACGTCGTTCTGCCTGCGCTGCATAGTGATGGATTGCTTCTTCCCTATCTAGTTAGAGTCTCTCCAGATCCAAGATGTGGTTTTGGAGATTTACAATTGGACAATGTATCTGGCTAGCCAAAACTCATAAGCTGGCTATCTGTACCTCAATGGGTAGAATTTCCTCCTTCCCATAAACTAGATGGAAAGGGGTGAAACCCAGTGATGTTTGGAACGTCGTTCGGTAGGCCCAAAGAGTTGCCATGAGATGTTTATCCCAGTCCCCTGTGAGATTGTTCACCTGCTTTGTGATGATTTTGCAAATCATTCCGTTCACCTTCTCTACCAGACCATTGCATTGTGGATAGTATGGTGTGGAATGTTGGCGTGTGATGCCTAACTTTGTCATCAATTCTCCCACCAAATCACCTCTTAATCCTGGTCCTCTATCTGATATTATCTCAAGAGGAGTGCCAAAACGGCAACAAATATGCTCAAAAATGAACTTTGCTACATCTTGGGCTGTAATGCGGGTGGTGGTTGTTGCTTCTTCCCATCGAGTCATGTAGTCTACACCCACTATGATGTACAGTTTACCTGATTGGGCCTTGGGTAAAGGACCGATTGCATCTAGATTCCCCATTTCTAAAATGGACCATATGAAATGATAGGAGTTTTTGGCTTGTAGGTTAATGTGCAATCACTGGCCACTTGATAGGCCTTACATGTTTTACACCAATGATGTACATCCCTATTCAAGCTAGGCCAAGAGTATCCTGCTTGCAGAATCTTCCTACTGGTGATATCTAGAGCAAAATGACCTTCGCAAACGCCATCATGGCAACTTGAAATTACCTCTGTGATCTCACTGGAGGTTGGTACCCGCCTGAGAATTTGATCCTTGCCCTTACAATACAAGTGGTCGTTTACAAGGTGGTACCTAATGGTCATTTAGTTGACACTGTTCGACAAGGTCAATTTGTTTTTGCCATGATATTTGTATGTTAACAACCGCCTCTGTTCGCTATGAGCATAGAAGTACTTGTGTGAAGCATGGCTTCCATAATTGACAAATTTTGTATTGAGACTTCCCACATTTGGCATATGCTCTAAGCATACACACTTGGGAGGGATTTGACACTTTGCTTGCATAATATTTCATTACGTGCCAGACAACGAGTACCTGAGGGGGTATATGATACACGCGATAACTCTCTCTCGTGTAGCAGAATTAGCTAGGAGCCAGATTTGAACCAGTTTTTTCTTTGAAATTTCCAGGCAACGCGTTACATCCGAATGATCAGGTTAGACAATTTTCAGTTTTTCTTGTCTTTCCATGTTTCCACTTTTAATTTGAAACTATTGTTGTTGTGCAAAGCAAAGTTCTTTAAGACAATTTTACACGAAGCAAGGCTTCTCACTTGTGCTAAGATATTGCCCATTGACTTGGAATCACGGGCTTTGGCACATGCGTTTGGGACACTGGTAAAATAAGGATATCTCCTCACATTTTATTTGTGACAACATCCAATTAATATAATGTACCGCTGCCCGTACAGAATGTGCAAGGCACTTGTGGTTTTGGCTCTCAGATTTGAGCCTTCCTTCTCGCCAAGGGCTTACCACTCTGCATGCAAGGCATGCTAGCCAGGTGGAATGAATTCCACCACATTTTGGTTTATGCTTCCGCTATAACACCACACTCTGTCAAGGACAATATGCGTTATAGATTGTTTCACATGATTTTCATTTATGTTTCTTCGGTTGTTGTTAATGCCCAACAACACTAAAAGGAACCTAAAACTCGGACTTGATTCACATGCAAAGTGCCCTATTCAAGTCATCCTCATACATTCACGACTCCATACAAGGTAGATGGGTCAAGATTTGACTTGTGCTCCCTCTCTTGAGGAGAGCGTTATACAGGCAGCATGTTGCATACTTATAGGATAAGCTGCAAGCCAGGCATAAGATGCGTAAGAGCATACAGATTGGGTACACACTCCATCAACATAAGGACATTCCTCAACCCAGCATGCTCTCCTTATCTCTTTTTCTTCTTTCTCTCAAAGAATAATGAAAACTTTCTAAGAAGCTTTTGATACATGTTTCGCTCGTGAGTCAGCCTAAGCCGAGGTGCTCTAACTCTCAGATAGAAAGTGGCCAAGATGCCACCCAAATTAGTCTTCATTGGTTTGTTGATTGAACACTACTTTTTTATTGGCATACGGGCTATGAGCCACAAAGGCTAAGAGCCATTGTCAAACCGAGGGTAAGACCCAAATGTTGGCATTTCCTGGGTGATTGTTCTCCAGGTTGAACAGATCTACCTAGTGGAGTCCCCATCAATTTCTATGGCCAACTAAGAGTCTCACCATTACAGATGTTTTGGGTGTTCTATTAGCACTGCGTGTTTTTTAGTGCCAAAATTGAGTTGAGTTTTTGATACTCTTAAATTCACATCAGCTCATCTATACCATGGAGTCTAGAGGCAACAAATAGTTGAGACAGCATGGTTATCCATAAGAGCTAGGCATCTCACTTGTGTGGATCTCTTGCTCTCTCTATTGCACTACGAGTTTCTATGGAAGCACAGTTTTGGGGTGATACCCAGTGGGTGATTAATAAATCACCCCATAGACATCGAGGATCATAGTTTGATCTATCCCAGTTATACTTTCAAGGAAAGTGAAAACTATGTTGGTTATTGTTACCTACTAGTTGAGAAATTTCTATAAAGGGTCTTACCAAGGGGTTTGACTACGTAGATTCTAACCCAAGGGTTTGGATTGAGAAAGCAACACCCAGGGTTCCCCATGCAATGTTGCTTATTTTTCACTATTTTTTCTATTAGTGTTATTACCCCTTCCCAGTGGGAGATGTGCTCCTATGCATTTGAATACAGGTAAGTGAACATTTAGTTCAACATTTGAATACGAGTAAGTGAACATTAAGTTCAATCCCTAGGTACACATCTATTGATTAAATGTTTCAGAGACATGCCAAGGACATGTCTGAACACAGTATTTTGGGCCGTAGTGTCCAACATACATTTTTTGCATTATGCAGTTATAGACCCACTTGTAGTGTTTATTTGGCACATGTTGTCACATGGGATACAACATGGTCTAGGGACTTAAGGAGTTCGGTTTAGCCCATGTGGAGCAATGCTAATCAGGGTCCCTCTCACTCCCACCCTCTCACTCCCATTGTAGAGTGTTTGCAGTTACCTCCACGCACAAGTACATCTTGTACTTCCAGCATGTTCGTTTCTTTTTTTAACATCCTTCCATGAGACATATTCCACATGTGTAGAATATGAGTCTCTGGATCCACACTGACACCCACTATTTTAAGTATGTGTCATGACAAAGTCCCTAGGTGCTGGTCAAATCTGTTTTCTAGACCATTTTCAACACAACATATCAGGAGCGATTTCGGTGGCCAGAAATTGTCAGATACTTAGAATGACTTAATGTTAAGGTACAAGTGCAGCTAAACAACATTACAAATGGTTGTTTTAGCATATAGCAAGTCTGTGAGTTGCTAATGAAAAGGTTTCATTGTTTGTATTTAGAAGTAATGTTTCACCTTCTATTTTGGTTCAAATGCTTCATCAAGGCTTGCAAATGGTTGTAGCAGAAAGTATTTGATTTCTTTTCAAAACTATTTACACTTCTCTTTAATGTATGCTAGAAGCATCACATTCACCATAAGTATTGGCAAGGATGATCATGGATATACAAGTTTAGATTTGTTTTTTGCTAAATGCATGCACACTAGGTGTTATGGGCCATAGTGTTTAGCAAAGGCTGATCTGGAGCGGCATGTTTATTCATCACATTAGTGATATGAAGCATTTTTCACTCTATGTGTCGTATCCCTATGAGATTACTTTTGGATCTACTAATCATCAATAGAGGTCATGGCTTGGTTTGGGTGCTTGTGGATTTTTCAAGCTAGCCACAATGATTCTTCACGACATTGTTGATCCCTCAGCACTGTTGTATGATATTGTGATCCTTATTTACCACTCATCTGGGAAGATTGTTTGTAAACTGGGGGGAAAAACACATCTCAATACTGTGAGAATCCAAAGAGGATAGTCGGATTACAAGCTACAAGTATACTCTTGTGCTGAAGGATATGCAAACCGCGTACATTAGCACCAAGCAATCCAATTAGCAAGAATATATAGCTCTAGTTGGTGTTGGTTGCAATACAGTAAATCATGTTTGCGACTAAGTTTAGTCCCTTCATGTTGAAGTCAGGTTCTCAACCTTGAACACTAGTTATGGTGGGGTTGTTTACTAATGAAATTTGCGAACAAGTCAAGGACTTAAACTTGGTTGATGAGTTACGTCAGCAAGTTACTTTCAAGGACAATGAAAAGAGGTACTCTTTCGGGTACATCTTGGTTGTGATAACTCATTTAGCATACTCAAGTGAGTTCTAAATGGAGTTTACATGCTATATTATCTATGCGACGGTTACAGCAAGACAATTGCAACGAGACAAAATATGGAAAATTAAGATGTTACTCTTGGTTTCATTGAATCTCCTACTAAACCGTGTTCCGGTCAAGCAAACAGCTGGATCCCTGCAGGATGCCACTTTGGAAAACATTATTATATCATCACTCTTGTTTTTTAGGACGAAAACACTTCTCCAAGGGGGGAGTAATGTCATGTCAAGGGCAATGCCCGATGGTCAAGGACTAGGAGCAAGGGGTCGGCTGCAAGTGTGGATAGGGAATGAGGCCCAAGGGGCTATTTAGTGGGAGGTTCATTCCAAGGCAGTCCCACCAGGGGCATTTCTGTTGGATTTACAATGTTTGCAATTGGATAGAGTTTTAGCTTTGAGCTACTATGAAGAAGTGTCAAAGAAACCTCAACTAAAAGCTAATGAATGCATAAAGGATAAGGGAATTGAAAAGGGTGATCTGGTGTTGTGATACAATAATAAGTTGGACAATACCTTTTAGAAAAAGTTTCAAATCAAATGGGAAGGTCCTTTTACTATTGTAAAGAAGTTTGATAATGGCACATATTAGTTGGCAGACTTGAGTGGTGCACATCATAAATATCATGTTAATAATTATAGATTGAAGAAATTTCTGGTACGTTTGATGAAGATTGTGACAGATGAAATGCTATCAATAGAGGAAGATAGTGTGGAGACATCTAAGAATGTAAATGAGGTTTCTAGGAATGAGTTACAGCAGTTGTTCACCCTAGGAACCTCTGCTTGTCATGAAGGATCAAGCAAGCTAGGCCAATTGGCAAGCTATATCATGCATTTTTTGGATGAGCATAAAGTCACTAGGTCATGCCTAAAAGCTTGCCCACTAGCCTCGTGTATATATGTATACATAGCCTTGCCAGTTTTGGAAGTGGCCCTGTAAAAATGTATGTACAAAGGTGTGATTTTTACAAGCTTGGGTGCTGATGTTTTGGGTTGTTCGAGTCCCCGAGACATGATTTTTAATAAGTATCTTCAGCCATGCTTTATAGCTCGTGAGTCAAACTTGTACATCATGAGTTATGAGAATCCGAAGTGGGCGGTCTCAACTTAGAAAGTGATTGTGGGTGCATGCAACAAGGGCAACAGGGACAACTTGATAATTTGAATTAGAAATTCTTAGGATGGAGAATTCTAGATGTAACCAAGATGATGGGCTTCGAACCATGTATTACGATGTGTCATTCGATGATCGGAGCAGCAAGTTATGCTTTGGGGAAGTTGCTCAAGAAGTGCTCCTACTTTAGGGAAAAGTTGAAAATTTTTGGGCATGAGGGAGTTGGGAGGTTTGAGGAGGAAGTTCCATGTGCGGGGGATTATCCCACATGGGAAGGGAAAAGTGGAGAGTGGGGGGTATATAGCCTAAAGGGGGAGTCCATTATGGGTGTATCAAGTGAGAGGAGCTCACAAGGCTTGGCTATGGAGGGGCTCGTGGGCGCATGGGGAGGGAGGTAGCACATTTTTGAGTTCCCACCAGCCTAGACACATTTTTTGGTGCTCGGCCACTTGCCCCCACCCCATTCCCTTGGTCAAAGGGTCACCAGCAACACCTCATTTTTTGCCCAAAAAAGGCAAAAAATGAGCCAATTAAAAGGTGCCTACGAATGAAGCCTTGTCGATTTGAGAAGAGAGAGAAGATTTTTGGGGAGTAAAAGATAAGAGAGCCCCCATTTTAATAGCTACAACACCTGCACAACTTCCAAAGAGCTCATTTTTGAGCAAGAGAAAGGACACCTCCATGTTTGAGTGGCCATAAATTCTTCATTTGTCGTCTGTTTTTGCCTATGGATACTCTACAGACATCATTACAAGACGAGTTTCATCACAGGTGTTTACCACAGTTGTTTTTGACGGTGTGATAGTTCTTTCTTCCGACAGTGTGATTCGTGCAAGGCTATAGAGGCACTCATTTTTCTTGCCGTTTGCATGCTAGCAATGTCACCAAGTTTAATGTCCCAAAAAACCCTGGACTTTCGTGAGTGGTCAAACTTTTCCCTCAAGAAATAGACCACATTGGATGCACATTTTAGAGGAGTCCCATCTACCTTCAACTGGTCATGAGTGACTGCCCTTTTCATCGACGCCATTGTGTTTTCCCTTTCCATGACTGAAACCAAGAAAATTGTAGCACATCTTTTTGCGTGTTAGTTGGAAGTACCTGGTAACAAAATAGAACGATCACTTTGCCTTGAATTGGGCGGTGCAACCGTCTGAACAGACCCAATGCTGATTTGGCCTCCACTCACTGTCATTCAGCCATGCATCATTCAATAGGAGGAATTGTTGCACAAACAACGTGTGTCACGAACCTTGTCATCTGAGATATAGAAATGGGTTGTCTTTAAGACCTCCCCTTCCAACTAGCGGTAGTAGATAATGTGCATTCACTTGAGATGCCATAACTCTCTGTGCAACTCATAATGGACATCAATAGTGAAACAAGGTCAATGAAGAAGCTACCATGGACACCCCAACAACACCAATAATATTAAATACACCGTGGATTTGCTACCCTCAACTTTGTATGTGAGATTGCCATCCTGAGCATTAGTTGCCTTTTCAAAAACTTTGAAATGTAGACCACACTATGTCCAAGAATCCCCATTTGTGAACTGTGAACACATCACGTCCAAAATATAATACTCTAGATAATGAATTGTGGAACGCACTTGTCCATAATCCAACCAGAAAAAATGGATCGGTGCACTAATCCACGGTGCTTTAGATACGTTTGATTGGTTCTGTGCCAAATGCATGTGCCTTGAACTTGCACCTACGGGTTCAAACACCGATAACTTGAACTCCAACATAAGGGTCCAGATTAATTATAGGGAGCATTTTTTGCCCCTCTCTACCACTCACAATCCTCTCTCTGCTGAAGCTAGTGGCGACAACTACCCTTTGACTAGAAAATTGACATTAAGGCCATCATGGTTGTTGCCACGTGTGCCATGTCGATCTCATCTATCAAATATTTATTACCATAATCTCTGTCCAGCTTGCCTTTGTCTTTGTCTATCTATGAATTCCTACTTCTACCTTTGGCTTCAAGCTCTTGAGTCAAACAAAGCGTCGTGTCACATTTATAACAAGATTTGTCGAGCCTCATGGGTACCAAGGTAGCTAAGTGAATACTTGTACTACCATCCTTTTCAAGCTTGTATGTGCCTATCTCCTCTAGCAAACTCGTCTATTTGCTATTGGATTCACAATATCAAGCCAAAAAATTTGTGAGTTTTCTTGAAAACGTTTTCAATGCATAGGCCGCTAATTGGATGATAGATTTGCTATCCATAGCCACTTGTTGGTTTTGGTCGATGTCACCGGCATTCGAGAAAGGGGGGCCATGTTGAAGGTATGGGATGTGAAGATAACTCCTGTACTTCAAAACGTTGACCTCACAAACCAAGCCGATAAATGAAGTCCAAAACATTTCACTCCTCTAAACAGAGAGCTCCACACAAAGTGGGCTCTACTCTTTGAATTCTCCCTACCCTCTTTGAAACAAGGTGCAATCTCCCCGCTCTAGATGCTCCTCTTTGCAAAACAATGCCCCTTATCAATCTCCAAGAGTCATTGACTAGCCATTGGCAATGTTTTGAAACACTATCAATAGGCTTTTCTTGGGAAAATAATCTCATAGACAACATGTTAAAACATCGTGGCAAGGTGCAACGTTGCCAACAATGTCACCGCTAGGAGAAAGCAACATTCCAAAGCACACGTAGAGGAGTTTTTTTCGTTTCTCGCACAATGGGATTTTGCTGGTGGACTACAATATTTCAAAACACTATCGTGGGTAGCGTTTATTTAGTAGACATCAACGCCGGGTGTGGTCTACAAAACAACATTTCCAGATAGAGGTGGTTGTCCCCCTAGGCACCGCCGGTGTGCAACAATGGGGAAAAGGGCATGAAATGGAGTAGCGTTTTGAAACGCAACTATAAGATAAATCTTTTCAAAGGGTAGCCTTTTGCAACACGTACAATAGAGGGGGGGGTTTTAATGCCGATGATTTAAAAAAAGTTATTCTCTTCACAATGACCGCTCTTCTTCCACCAAGGCTCTTCAAACACGACACGACTTTGATACCATGCCAAAGTCAATGATGCGGAAGCATAATGACCAAGGAGAGTGAGCATGAGAGAGAGAGAGAGAGAGAGAGAGAGAGAGAGAGAGATGATTATGCTTTGGCTGTGTCTAGCTTACATGATGTTGAGGAGCCTCTGTCTTTTGATGAAGCACAGAATTCAGAAAATTGGATGGCTATCAGAATATGATGCACTCATAGAAAATGACACATGGACTTTATGTGATTTGCCTCCTGGCAAAAAGGCCATTGGTACGAAGTGGGTTTACAAAGTTGAAATGCAAGCCTTATGGTGAGATTGATCGCCATAAGGCTCGACTTGTTGCAAAGGGTTATGCACAGCAAAATAGATTATGAAGAGACTTTTACTCCCACTTGTCGTATGACTACTGTGCGTTTTCTATGTGCATTGGCAGCCATTTTGGTTGGGATGTACATCAATCAAACATTGTGGCCTATGTAACTTTTCTGACACAAGCCAATCAGACATCAATAGGTTGAGCAAGAAGCAACCTACTGTGGCCACTTCGAGTTGCAAGGCTGAGTACAGGGCAGTCTTCACAGCTACGATTGAGTGTGTATGGCTCAGACGCTTTATGGCTGATTTGGGTGTTGGACAGGACACTGCCAACACTATCTACACTGATAGTCAGAGCGCATTGGCAGTTGCAAGGAACCCAATTTTTCATGCTCGCACAAAGCACATTGAGGTGCATTACCACTATGTCATGGAGAGGCTCTCAGCACGAGAGATCATCTTGGCTTATGTGCCAACACAGGACAACCTTGCAGATCTTTTCACAAAGGCATCGTCTCGTGAGAAACTTGAAGCTTTCCGCAAATCTTTGGGCTTACTCCCCTTTGTGAACTGATCATGTCCTTAGGGCATGGCACTTCCCTTTAGTCATGTGCCAGCTCTCGTTCACCGCATCACTCCAGGGGGAATTTGTTACCATATACATGTGGTAGTGATGTGTGTGGACACACTAGGACCACCGGGGCATTTTTTCCCTCTTTAGGAGGTTTTTCCCCCCGAGCATTGTATATACGCCCATCACTCTAGGGCTATCTATCTTTCCATAGCACACTAAGTTATACACTCTCTATTGTGTGCCTTGAGCTTCCTTCGTCTTCTCCAAGCTGTGTGTGTTTCTCTGCAACCCTAATTCCAACAATATTCCCCCTCTCTTCCCCACCTGCTCACCTCACCCTTGGCCTCATTCTCCACCCCCTTGGCCCGCTGTCCCCCCCCTCCCCCCCCCCCCCACAGCATTGACTCGCTCCCCTCCTCTTGTCCTTGAGACACCATGCAAGACAGAGAATAATATTCCCCCCCCCCCACGGTGGGCACCCGCCATAGAACCCTCCCACTCTCTCTTATCCACACCCACCTCACCTCCCTCTCCCTCTCTCGTGCCTTATGCACGCTGAGCCCCAGCCGGAATTCTCTCTCTCTCCCTCTCGTTCTTCTCAGCCCGAAGGTGAAGGACAAAAAACCGGAGCACATTCTCTCTCTACACACACACCCTCATCCTCTCTCTATCCCACCCACACACACACACACCCACACCACACCACACACACACACACACCCTCATCCTCTCCCTCCCTCACCACCTCCAACCCCCCTTCTCTCTCTCGCGCTCTGTTTACGGCTCCGGCCCGCCCGTAGTAAACTCTCTCTCTCTCTCTCTCTCTCTCTCTCTCTCTCTCTCTCTCTCTCTCTCTCTCTCTCTCTCTCTCTCTCTCTCTCTCTCTCTCTCTCTCTCTCTCTCTCTCTCTATACACACACCACACACACACACCCTCCCCCCCCCCCACCCCTCATCCTCGCGTAGCAGGCTGCCGTCAACAGAGCCGAAAAAGATTAAAAATAAATAAATATAGTATATATTATACACAAAATAAGCCCGTTCCCACGCACACTTGCACACACATACACACTCAAGCATGCGCACCCATATCTATATATATATACACACATCTGCCCACATGCACATACGTACACACACACACGCATATACGCACTACAAATACAGAAAAGAAAACCAAAGGATTCCACGACTACGACGACAAACAAAAAAGAAGGAAGACTCAAATCACGCGCCGCCAACAACAAAAGGAGGAAACGCGCCGAAGGCATGTCCCCGCTGACCCCGAAAAGAAGTACGCGCTACACTGACGCACCGACAACACACCATTCACCGGCAACACACAACCACGACACCATCTTCAATAATTTATAGGTTATTTTTATCATTTCTTCAGTTTTCACCCAAGCCATTGTAAAATTCCCACCTTGTAAATTCCCTCTCTCTAGGTGATGGTTACAAAGGCCCATCTAGAGATTCTCATCTTTTAATAACCTCCCAAAACAAAGCAAGGGTCAACCACACCGGGCCCACCACTTGCTTTGTCTCCCCGATTAGCTTACCTTAATCACACCGGGATTACCATAATCCAAGTAGCCAACACCTATAAATTGGCACTGAGAGGTCACTATTGGGAGGGGGGGGACAGTTCATGAGAGGTCAGCACTTGGTAGAGTGTAGGGGGAAGAGTTAAAACTATTGGCATCACCGGGAGGGGGCTTGTGTGTTGGTTTGCCTTGGGATTTGCACCATGGGAAGGGAGCCACATCCACTTCTTGACTCCAATGGTCGATGCACACACGTATACACGCTCTTGGTATCAAGATTCACAATCATTGAGTCGTCTTAGAGAACGCACCAAGTAGTTTGCACCATCTTTTCTCCCTACCTCTCTATCACCACGGTGTGCCGCCTCGCTGAAAGGAAGGTCATTGTAAATACTGCAAAAATAATTCTCCCTCACACCCCCGAGGGTTTTCATCATTTGCAAATCTCAATCTCTCTCTCTCTCTCTCTCTCTCTCTCTCTCTCTCTCTCTCTCTCTCTCCCTCTCCCCCTGTGTGTAAGTTTGCGAAATTCATATCATCGTGGTTTGCATCCTAGCTACTCAAAGCTAGGTGGTGCCCCCTGTTTGCTTTACCATGACAAGCTCGAGACGCGCCATTTGGTCCCCGACGTTTTAGAGGCCGTCGGGGTTTTGGGGTTTGCTGACACACTGTTGTCAACCAAGACACACTATTGTCAACCAAGACACACTGTCAATGAGTGCCAGCAATGAAAGCAGCGAAAGGGCGGAAATCTTCTACATCGACATTCATCATGAAGAAGTCATTCACACCAAAGAAGGGAAGAAAATGGTGAGGCCTCTTTTTCCTTAAAGAAACTGAAGTCAAAGTTATAACCTTTACTCCAAAGTGGCCTAAAGGGGCTGCTCGAGCCAAAGGTAAGGAGAAGGTAAGACAGTCTGGAAACACATGACCCCGAAAGGAGATGCATCTGGCCAAGCAAGTGATTCAAGTTCAAAAAGCTGGGTTGTACCCAGCTTGCCAAAGAGGAAGTCATCCGAAGCTAAGCGACAGAAGGTCGCCTACCGATTTGCACGACGCATGCGAGTGCTACCAATCCACTTCGACAATCTTGTTGAAGAAGTGGTAAGGAGATTCCCATGTCCTAGGGAAGAGTGGTTGGGCTACTGCTCTCGCTATTTTAGAAAACGGGTGGAGGATCTTCCTCCTCTCGCTGTACAACTTATCCTGAAGAAGCTCTCTACCACGGGTGAAACCCAGTGGGCTAGGGACGAGTTGCAACTGAATGGAGTAGAATTCATGCAACACACCGACTACGGAAATTACTTGCAATTGCTGCTAGCCAAGAGGCTGGGAGTGGTCAGATGCGTCGCCATCACCCCGTACGTGCTGAGCAACGAAGGAAAGGTAGAGCCCATCAAAGGCGACGACCTCTTGTGGATGTGCCGACTCATCAACACTCGCACGGTAAGAGTATAAGTAAGTATTCCACCCTCTGTGCATGATGAAAAATGGGCCGACGGCATTCCCGTTTAGATTCCTGCAGCATATGCATGTGAATATCTATGTAGATAGGAAAGTCTTCTACCAACAGAAGATCGTATACCTATTCGGTGCGGCGGTACTAGGAGAAATACTCAATTCCCCAAACCCTATCATTCTCCCCATATTGGACTACCATCATTCCTTTAATGTTTCTATATTTATCCTGTTTTAACCTATCCACCCAACCCTGTAAAAAGCCGCTATGAGCCGCTACTGTTGTTAATGTATTAATCTATATATTAAAAAAAAGGTTTGTAATTTCTTGAGTCACTACCATGGCAAGTGTTTCTTTCCCCACGTTCAGTGGAAAGAAGGGAGAAGATCTCACCACCGACTTTTTGGATGATTTTGACATTGCTTGTGTCGTCTCCAACAAAGATTACGATGCTTCGCGACTTAGAATTTTCCCTCTACTGATGAAAGTAGAGGCCAAGTCCTGGTATAATGCATTGCCCCAGGCTACGAAGAATGCATGGGATGTGTTAAGGGAAACTTTTGTAAAGGGGTTTGGGTGAGGCACAACCTCGGAGAAGCTATGGCAGCTACTGACGGAATTGAAGCAAGGAGGTCTGCTAGAGTATGCCACCTACGAGTCCAAATTTGTGGAATTATGGGAGAGATGGGTTGCCTCACTGGAGGAAGGTGAAGGAGCGCCTAATTTCCTAAAGAAGGACCGTTTCATTGATGGTCTATGGTCACCCCTTAGAGAGAGGGTGAAGGGAAGGTTTCCTACAACATATGAGTTGGCAGTCGAAGTAGCCCGCCTTAAAGACAAGAAGCTGCACATGCAAGCAAGAGTAAACGAGTCAGAGGAAACAAGCTCGACCTGACCAACCCCAGTGACTGCAACAGCCAATCATACAGCCCAACCGCAAGAGGTATCAGAAGAGCAACAAGACCTACTGAGTCTCATCACCACCCAACTAGAGAGTTTATCTGTGCATCTGGTGCAGCAAGGGCATGCACCTGTCAGGAATCCAGAACAAGGAAGAGGACAACGAAGGTAGAACCAAGAGTACCACTGTTACAAATGCAGGGAAGACGGCCATGGAATGTACTACTGCCCACACCCAAGGAGGTAGAATTTCAATAGAGGGGGGAGACAGAATCAGATCTCTCTGCCAAGAGCAAGACCACAACCACCTAGGTAACCAGGACCGATCCCACCGGTCCAAATCCTTCGACCACCTGTACAATAGCAACCACCACCCCAACCTCTCATTCCACCACTACCCCTGCTACAAACGGAAGACGTAGCGTCCCTGCAAAATACCTCAAATAGCATGATAGAAACAACAAATCACCGCAAAATATGCATACCTGGCAAATCCTGTGATCATATAATCAAATCGTACACGAAAAGAGAGAAAGAGAGCAAGATAGAGCGAGAGAGCACGTGCAGGTGCACCTCCTAAAGTGGAGTGCTACGCCAACACGTCGAGAGAGGAGAGAGGAGAGGAGAGAAGAGCAACGCAGACACTGGGTGCAATCTCCCCCCATGCAAGAGTGAGCATTTCCCTCTTGCACGTATTTATTTATAGATTTCTTGAATGCCCAAAAATGAGTACAAACTAGACGTCCGGTCATAAATGGCCAAAGCTCATAAAGAGCACGTGAATAATCAAATATACATAAAATATAATATCCTTCTGCATAATCCATTATCTGCTAATGCTTTTGCCACCTGTCATCTACAATAAATGGATAAATATCAATTCCATAACATACCTCTCCGTTGGAAAGCAACTGTCCTCAGTTGCGAAGATAAAAATCTACAAACAATACTTGTCAAAAACAATGGTTAGAAATCTGTATCAAATAATAAGAAAATCCATAAAATTAGTAACATTGCTTCTGCCTGCTGTCATCCACATACTACCTATTCTAGTGTCCCATACCACTAGAATAAGCAGTATATGTCATACCCTGATGAATCAGGATATCATTGGTCACACTCATTATCAATCTTATATTGTCAAGTCTCATCACATGAACACTGCCGTGATAAAATCATTAAATACCAAATCCCAGTCCAATTCCAATTCCACAAAATAAGACCAAATCCAAATCACTTTCATGATGTACCCGAGTAACAAAATCACACCAATGACAATGGTGGCCAACCACTGCAGCATGATTTTGTGATTGGTGTTGCCTAAATCGGCGAATCTACACCAATAAGAGGTGCTGCCTAAATCGGCGAATCTGCATTTGAAATAAGTTCAAAAAGCGTGAATCTGTAGTTTGTTGTTGTGCTGCCTAAATCGGAGAATCTGCATTTGATATAAGTTTAAAAAGCGTGAATCTGTAGTTTGTTGTTGTGCCGCCTAAATTGACGAATCTGCACTAAATGAGCATTGACACATTGCCTAAATCGGCGAATCGATGTGCCTGTGACCAATGGACTAGACATGGCATAAAAAGTGAAGAATAAATGACTTGTTTGATATAAAATTTGAATAGACTGGAATGTGTTAGCGATCATCGCATACCAACTGAGCTCATGTAAGTAGTGGTATGACAAGTCATCTCAGTAAGAGTTCAATTCAAGGAAAGTAGAACCCAACGCATGACATTAAAAACAATGGATTTTGCAACATAATGTAAACAAGTAAGGGAGCATTTGAAAAATTCTTGCCTGCTGCAAAGGTGCTGGGTATCTATAGGGGTGTGAGAATATCTCAAAATGACTCACTTAAAAGAAATCAAATATAATAAATATTAATTTATCAAACCACTATTAAACTAGAGGATTTGTGCATAAGGAGATGTGGTGAAGGGGGGCAATGTGGAGGGGCCAAGATAAGAGAAGATATGGAATAAGCACTTGGGGTGAATTAGATAATTTTACTTTTAGGTCTGAAGATACGTAGCGAGATTTTACTTATCAGGGAGAATTGTAATGATGTTTCAAGAGGGGTATTACCAGAATGAAATAAGGAGTGTCATACCTGGATTTTTATATGAGAACATTGTATTTAGATTTATGTGCAAAACTGTTCTAAAAAATAAAGCACTAAAAACAATTGCTTGTTAAATTGAATAAGACGTTAATAATTGCAATCAAATGCATTAACATTTGAAACGTCATGAAGGAAAAATTTGATGCAAATTTGTTTGCCAAGAAAAGAGAATGAAAGTAGATAACTTGAAGTACAAATGAACGGATAAGAGAGATGTTAAATTATTTGGCAGGGTGGTGTGCAAGATTGGGATGACTAGTGGATATCGGTCGTCAGAGAAAGTGAGGCCACACTCAATGTATGAATGTTAGGATAGGTCAAAAGTAGGTTTCCTAAAGTAGTTGGCTGCAAATCAGGCATAGAGGTAATTATTTGTTAGTAAAGGGTAGTCGTCTGAGAAGGAGTATTGGAAACGTTGGGAGTGATGTGGTACAGAAGCAAATAAATGGAACAATATGGATTAATATGCAACAACAATTTGACTGACATATGAGGGAACCTTTAAGACAATTTGAAGAGCAAGTAAAGCAAAAATTGAATTACATTACATCAATTCTAATGGGGATAAACTTACATTATGGAAATAATGGCTCCTGCAAATAATGATGAGAGAGGGATTTTTGTGTTTATGCTTGATAATTGCTTAATTATCTAGGTGACAATCAATTTGAATCATCATTGCTAGAATATTAAGGCATGATGTATCTTGAGGGTGAAAAGTTGACCCTAGCACGTTATGATTATTCACTGTGTTGACAATCTAGGGCATGAAAGTATCAAAATAAAGTAAGAGACAACACGACCCATGAGAAGTGAAAGTATTTTTCTATAACGCCACATGTTCACATTTACTTTTGTGCAGGGGATGATGGTGCTCGTAGGTAACCGAAAAAATAAGAATAAAATAAAATAAAGAAAGCTATTTGATTGGTGGAAGTTGAAACAATCAGTGAGTTGTTGTGGGGACATGTCGCCACTAGTATAGTATACAAAAATTTGATGATTGCCAAAAATTGTCGCAGTGCGTAACCTCAAAGAACACTCGATTTGCAAAAGACTGCGTTTTGGGCCGCTTAAGCAATTAGTTCTGGTGAAAATAATGTGGGAAGCCACGAGCGTGGGAATGAACCCTATCATCAAGGACATAAAATAAATAAAAATAAAACGGCCAAGTATGACCCTGGAAGGCAGCTCTCGCATCATCTTATTTCTCCTGATCAATTGCCACACCACCGGAATGAGCACTATCACCGTTTCCATGACCGCCACATCTCCAATTTTTGGGAGCCACTTAACGTGACACGCCGTACAGTTCGACTGCGTATTTGCGGTCGTTCTCTGATTTAGAGTTGAGAATAATTTTCAAGGTTGACAAGGCCCAATTAGGACATGCAACTGTGCTCGACCATCTCACTAAAAGTGGGTCAATAGCTGTCACCATCGTTCTTCTTTTTCAAGTGGAGAGTTCTGATCATTTTGGTAAGAGTGTGATTCAAATTCTGTGCAGGCAAAGTGCGCGAGATAAGCTGGATGAGGCGGAGCACACAAAAGCGACAGCTGTGTATGTCTCTGTGTGAGAGAGAGAGTGTGGGTATGTGTGTGTGTGCGCGCATGAGGGTGCCAGGAGCAAGGAGGGAGAGTGATGACGATGGACTGTTAGAGGGAAGCCGGTGGTAGCCGTGGAGAGAGAGAGAGAGAGAGAGAGAGAGAGAGAGAGAGAGAGAGAGAGAGAGAGAGAGGGTTGGTGGTTGGTATAGCACCATAGAGACAGTGGGAGACAATGAATTGCTGAGCAAGTTCAGAAAGAAGTGGAAGAAAATAAGATGATAATAACAACCTAACTGGGTGGTATCCGTCTGCATGCGCCTCACAATAGTGTAACGGTGAGATATTGTTGCGGATAGGGTACACACAAAAGTGTGAGCGGTGGGTGGTGTAGCTGTAAACGGCCGAAAACACTGGCTGCATGCAAGAGGAGACGGAGTCTGCTGGTTGGCGATATGCATAACACAAAAGTAGTGGGAAAGTGTAGCCGGATAACATGCAAAAAGATGGATGTAGGATGGTGTGAGGGGACAAGAAAATTGAGTGACGCATGGCCGTTAGCGCTGCTCACAAATAGTGTTGGTAGCTCACTGATGGTTGCAAGCGTTCATCCTCACAAAGAGTGGGGTGTGGTAGTGAAGGTGGCTGGCATAGCTGAGGCCGGTGGGCTCATGAAGTAATTGGTTCCAAGCCACTCAATTAGTAAGGCCTTCTGTTTCCCTTGCATCGCCTGTCAGAGCCACCCTAAGCACTCATGAAAGAAAGTGATACTTGTGTTTTTTTTTGTATTTTTTATTGGCCGTTGCATGGCGGCCTGGTGGTTTTTCCCAATTTGCATGCACACTGCATCGTTGTGGTGTTAAGGCCATGTTTGAACATGCACACTGCATGCTCCCAGTTGTAGATGAAGTGATGAGTGTTGTTGGTGAGATTCTGCAGAGCAGCAATCTCCATTGTCCATGTGGAGTGTTGATGCCACATGATGAGATCGACCAACAGTGTTCCTGCTGATTTTGATGACGACCGCTTACCACATGCTTTCTTACATGCTATATGTTGATGTTGCGTTGTTACTGTGATTCATGCCGTTGCTACCCTCCATGAGTCCATGACCATGAGCGACAATGTCAATTATCAATGAAGGCAACGACTAACAATTTTTAATCTATATTTTTTTTCCTTCCTTTCAACTTCCTAGAGTATCACTCTTGGCATCGGTCCACTCCGGTTTTTTTTTTTTAAATACAACAACCTACTCTCATTCTCTTCAAGTTCTGTCGACAAGGTGACTCGAAATTGTTTTCTTTGAAGATAAATTTGTTGTTTACACCTTTTCTTGTCGATGTAGGGGTGATTCCTACGAAAGCACATTCTTCTCTTTTTTTTTAAAAAAATAAACTCTAGCTTCTTCTTCTTCACAAAAATACCCTTGTTCTTCCTAACATTTTAGTCAAACCCATATTTGAGATTATTCTAAGTTACGTAGATTCTGTATAGAATTAAAAAGTTCCAAACAATTCAAACACATTGGCAATTATACGAGATTGGTAATAATCTATGCACAATCCTAAAATACGTTAAAAAAAATAAGTTTAAGAGAGGGGAGACTTATCTTTGATCATTATGATTTTGGTAGTTATGATTTTGCAAACCCAAGAGTGTAGCCAAAGCTCTGATACCACTGCTACAAACGGAAGACGTAGCGTCCTTGCAAAATACCTCAAATAGCATGATAGAAACAACAAAGAACTACAAAATATGCATACCTGGCAAAGCCTGTGATCATATAATCAAATCGTACACGAACAGAGAGAAAGAGAGCGAGATAGAGCGAGAGAGCACGTGCAGGCGCACCTCCTAGAGTGGAGTGCTACGCCAGCACGTCGAGAAAGGAGAGAGGAGAGGAGAGAAAAGCAACACAGACACTGGGTGCAATCTCCCCCCGTGCAAGAGTGAGCATTTACCTCTTGCAAGTATTTATTTATAGATTTCTTGAATGCCCAAAAATGAGTACAAGCTGGCCGGCCGGTCATAAATGGCCGAAGCTCATAAAGAGCACTTGAATAATCAAATATACATAAAATATAATATCCTTCTGCATAATCCATTATCTGCTAATTCTTTTGCCACATGTCAGCTGCAATAAATGGATAAATATCAATTCCATAACAACCCCCACCACCTGCTGTGAACCAAGCGGTGATTGTTATTAGCTTGGAGGCTACAGGGAAGGCAAAGGTAGAAAAATAAGTTTGAGAGAAGTACAAAGGGAAAGCGAAGGTAGAAGAAGTGGATGCTATGGGAGTGAAGCATGCCACGCACGAGGAAGAATCTCAAAGAGAAGAGAAGATGAAAGTGAAGGCCGAGTCTAGCAAGCAAGCGACTAAACCGTGACGGAAAATAGACATCGTGGACTTCTCACTAGGTGAGTATGCAAAACCCTATGACTTAGTTCAGGATGTGTTAATGCAGAGCCCGAAGATAACTTGGCCCTAATTACTCCACCTTGCACCAAGGATGAGGAGGCAATGGAAAAAAATGGTAAGTACTAGGAAATCAAGACCCAGGATAGCTGGGGCTATCTCCGGAAGGGATCTCGACGACATCCTACCAATCATGGATGCCCACATCAAGGGGCAATGAATCTCAAATGTCTACATAGATGGTGGTGCAAAAATATGCGTCATGAGTGAAAAGATGATGCACCATCTAAGTCTAGAGGTAAGTAGGCCGGCACCCTGCCGAGCCAAGATGGCAAACAATGTAAGAGTGAAATGCATGGGCATTGTACATGCGATCAAAGTAAAACATTCAATACAAAAGTAGAGGTAGACATCTTCGTCATGCCACACAAAGGGGAGGGCTACCCCATCATTCTTGGGAGGCCTTGGCTTATGGCTATGGAAGCTAAACAACACTGGAGCACTGGGATGATTCAGATGAAGGACCCTAAAGGGAAGTCCATATTCTAAGACATGAGGACTGGAAAGCAGCGCAACATGATCTTGGAGGCTTCAGAAGATGAGTCCACCAGCGACTATTCGTCTACCTCAGGAGAAGAGACAATCATCACCGACGGAAGTGACAGTAGCATCGAAGTGATGGGGGTCATTCTTAAAGACCCAAAAAGATTGACACAATCTGAAACACCCTTGACAAACCAAGAGGGATCATCAGGTATGCAGTCTTTGGAGGATGCAAGTAAGTTACAAAAAATGCTTTCAAATGAGTTAACCAATGAAGAAAGGAAGGAGTATGTCTCCATACTAGGTAACTTCACTACTTTGTTCATTGATGGCTATGATAAGATCACAGGAATTACAGTAGTGCAACACCACATAAAACTCAAGGAAGGCAGTAAACCCATAGTACAAAAGCTCAGAAGACTTGGAGTAATCCAACAAGAGGCACTACTTAAAGAAGTGAGAAGTTTGCTACAAGCAGGTTTCATCTACCCTGTCGAAGACTCAGAATGGGTCTCCCTAGTAGTAGTCACACAAAAAAAAGGTAAGTGGAGAGTCTGTGTGGATTATAAACCTCTCAATGCAGCCACGTAGAGGGATCACTTTCCCCTCCCATTCTAGGATGAAATTCTCAACGAAGTGGCGGGTCACGAACGATACATAGTGTGCGACGGCTACTCAGGATACTTCCAGATTAGCATTGTGGAGGAAGATCAAAAGAATACAACCTTCATCACACCTTGGGGATGCTTTTCTTACAGAGTGATTCCGTTTGGCCTCACTAACGCCCCGGCCACATTTCAGCGCTATGTGACCTTTGTTTTCCAACCATACTTTGGAACATCAATACGGGTTTTCATAGATGATTTTTGCATCTATAGTTCACGAGCCCTTCATTTAAGCAAAGTCTATGATGGCTTAACCAGGCTGCAAACCTTGGGTGGCCAGCTCAACGTGGATAAGTGTCACATTGGTGAAAGCAAAGTCACTCTCCTTGGCCATGTAATTTCAGCAAAAGCGATTGAGGCTGACCCTAGCAAGATCCATGCCCTGGTATCTTTGTCGTCACCCACCACCACTAAGCAGCTCGTTTCTTTCCTTCAGAAGGTAAGATACTTAAGCAGGTTCATTCACTTGCTATCTCAAGTGCTCCTTCCCCTACAACAACTCACCCAGAGGGATGTCTTCTCATGGAGTGAAGAGAATGAGCAGCAATTTACTGAGGTAAAACAAATCCTAGCTAAGCTTCCCACCATTTCACCTCCTAAGTGGGACGAGCCATTTTATGTGAACCCTAGTGTAGGAAGTGATACAATCGGAGCCGTGCTAATGCAAAAGGACCCCCAAACTTCTTTCATGCGCCCTATTTACTTCTCTAGTCGTGTCATGACCCCGTTAGAAAAGGGATTTACGAAGTAGAACACATGGTTCTGGCACTAATATTTGCTACCACAAAATTTTACTCCTATCTCCTGCCTAGACCCTTTGTAATCCTGACAATGGAAGAGGTTTTCGCTCCTATCTCCTGCCTAGACCCTTTGTAATCCTGACAACGGAAGAGGTTTTCCCATATGTAGGGCGACACATGGATGTCTCATCTAGGATCTCAAAGTGGTTAATTAGATTCCAAGAGTTTGACTACACCATGCAAGTAGAAAACTCCACTAGGGCTAGTTTAGCGGGCATTCTCACTCATCGCCATTATGAGAAGAAGCTGAAGGTCAACACGAAAGGAAAGGAAGAAACACCAATGGTAGAGAGTCCTAGGCTAGAAAGAGCTCACTCTCTTTTCTTTGACGGAGCATACAAGAGAACAATGGACCAGTCTGCAGAGCAGGCATAGTCATTTTCAATGAGCAACAAGAAAGAGTATTCTCCATCGGGCAGTCATTACACTCCCACTCCAACAATGAAGCAGGATATGCAGCCCTAATTCTTGGGTTGGAACAATGTATCTCATAAGGAATTCAGTGCCTAGATGTGTTTGGCGATGCTTTGCTTTTGATAAGGCAGATAAATGGCACCTGGGTTTGTAAGAATCATGTTTTACTTGGTCAACTACACCAAGTTAAGGATCTTCTAAGGAAGCTTGAAGCAGTGAAACTATTTCATGTCCCTAGAGCAGAAAATCAGGAGGCAGATGCTCTAGCCAAAGAAAGAATACAAGACGTTCCGGTAGGAGCCATCAAACTAAAGCTACCCCTCTTGCAAGGTAGTGATGATACGCCTGATGTCGTCAGTTTTTTAAATATAGGAGAATGTCCGAAAGGATACACCAAAGGCCAGAAACAGTGGCTGGTCCAATTCTTTTTGGATTTCGGAGACTAGGTTGCAAAGAATCCTAATCCATCATTTCCTTGCAATCTGTAGGCAAAGGCAATGCCACTGGTTTCACCTTCTTTGCTATATTTTTGTACTTTGTCTCCCCTCGCACTTTTACATCTTTTTGCACATTGAAGAACTCCTCATCTTTGAAAGACTCAATGATTCTATACATGTCCATAGAAGCTACTTTTACCAGGTCATTTCCTTGTTGGAAACTAGAACTTGTTATAGCATTGAGATCACCCATAGTATCTACAAAACAAACCTCCTCAAAAACACCTGAAATGTAATCGTCTTCATCTAGCAAATTATGGTTGTTGTATTTTCTATGTACACTATTTACATATTGTTTTTGTCCTTTCTTTAAATCTCCAAGCTTTGTGAAAGATATTGATCCATCCTTTGCTACTAGGGCACCTGTAGAAAAAAATTCATCTCCCTTCGGATTAGGCAAGAACCTTTTTCTTCTGTACCACTGCACTCCCGCTTCACAATGGTACTCGGCCAAAACCCCTCATCTCCCTTTGATCTCGAAACTCCTTGCTTGATTTTGGTAGAGAATGGTCCCTTAAGTTGTCATGATCAACGCAAACTATCAAGAATTGAACAACTTGTTTTCCATCTTTTCTTTTGACTGTGGCATAGGCAGATCCATCATCCAATACTTTTGTCTCCATTTGCACTGCGGTGATGTATGGTTGTCCAAGGATTAGAGGATAGCTTGACATCTCTTGAACAAAGAAATTTTTCTCACCTTTCACATCCCCTATGGTTACATTAACATTTGGACAAGCACCATAGAGATCCCCGGATGAGTTGTTTGCATCCCTAATCATCCACCCATGGTCAGTATCACTTGGCCACTTTCCCTTCTTATAGAGACTCTTGGACATGAGGTTAATCTCTGAACCATGTTCTATCAAGGCCACATAAGGCTCCTCAAGATCTCCCACCTTAACCAAGGTTTCTGTTGTAGCCCTTGCCCAATGGTTTCTAGAATAGTGGCTCTTATGAGTGGCTTCGTCTTCATCTTCATCTTCAAATTTAACATGCCTATTTCTGCCTCCCGAATACTGGTAGCAGCTTACAAAATTCTCATCTTCATCTATTTGTTGTACTTGTATCACATGTGTCTTTGAGGCACTCTCTTCAGCCTCTGATTGGATAGACTCCGTTAAAGCTTGTCGCTTCCTTCTTATGATATCAATGATTTCCTCGTGGAACTCTCTTTTTGCAATTCCAAGGACTTCTCCTAATGTAAACTCCACCTTGCTATTTAAGATCCTTTGCTCTAAAACTTTCTTTAAATCTGTGGCAGCTTCAATATCTGATTGTAGCTTGTATGATGGCTTTTTCCCTTGCTCTTTTCTTTAGCTTGCTTGTCCTTTGATGCAGCATCTCTCATTAGTACTTCTTGTGATGGAGGCTCCCTTGCCATGGGCTCTTGAGAGGGACTCGGATCCTTTCTCCCTCCACCTCTAGTAGCCCTTTTTGAGGGGCCTTCATCCCCATTTTCTCTCCTGCGTTTTTCTTCAACAAGTGCCTTGTTTCCTCGACACTTTTCAATGTAGGCATGCACTGACAAAGCATCTACAAGTTCATTCCACCCAGTCTCAAGATAGATACAATCTCCTGCTTCATGTAACACTTCTTTAGTCAACTTTCCCTTCATAGCTAACTCCATCACCGATGGTCAGACTTCTTCACCATCCTCACTCACGTCTTCAATATATTTTGACCCTTTGAGCATGACTTGACCAGCCTTTAAGCCAAATGCTGTTGCTTTAACTATTGAGATAGCATGACTCGTTTCCATGTCCTCAACTAGATTTTTCATCCCTCCTTTGCCAAAGTTGGTCGCCAAGGGCTTCCCTGTTTCACTAAGATGTATCTGCTCTCCCATGGTGAATTAGGGATTGGCAAGGGTTGAAGCAATCCAAGTTGCTTCCCTCTATCAAATTTTGTCTTTTGGCATACCAGACATTTAGAAACATACTCTTGTATGTTCACTTTCATGGTAGGCCAATAGAAATATGTTTCAATTCCCTTTAAGGTAGACCGAATCCCTCTATGCCGCGCATAAGGTGGAGCATGAGATTCATACATTACTTTCTCACGTAGTGAGTTAGTAACATAGTCTATTGCCATAGAGAAGATAATCATCTTGTCAAGTAAATGGTTCTTCTTTCTTCCCTAATGCAAGGGCTGAAATCACATCTTTAAAATCGGGATCAATAGCGTACTCATCTATCATGGAAGATAGATTTGAAGAAGACAATATCTTTACCCAAGGCATCTTTGAAGCTTTCACAGTCCCTTCTTGCATGGTCTGGGCTGTCACACCAGATGTACCTTTTACAAATCCCTCTCTGTTTTGAGGTCATTGACTTGATGATTGTCCAGACGTTTTCCCCTTTTCTTCAAGCCTTGCTAGCTTTAATTTTAGCTCACGTATGCCCTTCACAAGTTTTTCAAGCATAGACCCGTCATTCTTAGAAGCTACAATAGAAGGTTTTGGTTGCTTCTCAGTCATAGCAGGAACTGGAGCACCATTGTTCACCACCATCTTGTCTCTTCTGCGTTGTCTTTTTGCCAACAGGGAGACTGCATCTTGTACATCATTCCACCTTGTCTTCAAACCTTGGTCTGCATCTTTGTCTTCCAAGATAAGCTCTAACTTTTCTTCAATTTCTTTGCCCGTTGCTTGTAGGAAAAGTTCTACCTTCTCCCTATCCAAAGAAGCTTGTTCTTTTGGTCACCCTCTTAGAGTCCTCCATAAAGTAGTTTTCTTTTAGAGCAAGCTAATTTCTTCCATGAGCATTTTGAATTGCCCTAATACGGTCTCTGATCTCTGGGACACAAACTAGCTCAAAACTTCGTACCATGTCTTCCTCGCACACTCGGTTCAACTCCATTTCCTTCATATAATCTCGTAGATACTTTGTGATATCCTTGCCATCAAAGTCGTCAATTCTCTTTGTCATAATAATCAATATCTAATTCTCCTAAATGATTTTCTCATATTAAACTGATCATTTAATGTGGGGAAGTGCCAAGGGAGAAAAAGCTAGAATATTGGTTAAGTTAGCAGACCGGCCACAGTAGGGATCCAAAGGAGGGAAAATAGGGATCCAAAGGGGGGGCCATCTGCAAAAGAGCCATGTGAAACAACGGGCTAAAAAGACCCTAAGGTTCAGCCCATTAAGACTTCCAAAATGCTAAGGTTCCAAAATTCAAAGGTTGTGTCCAAAGGTCAACCTTAGGGAAAATTGGATGCTTAGTGTGTGTGCCCAAAAAGTCTTTCTGCATCCCTACATGGGAGGGGGCGAGCCCCAAAGCTAGGGGATGAGAGAGAAAACCACACACACACACACAGGCTCCCTTTACACAAAGGGAATGAGGGACACATGTCAGCTCCCTAGGCCAGATGCCCACAAGGTGTGCCCAATTCCTATTGGAAGACCCTTGAAGTGGACCAATGAGAATTAAGCTAGAGTAAATCTAGTTTAATTAATTTAAAAACATTTAATAAAAGAAACCAATAAGAATTAAGTGTCCTAGAAGACTATTGGGCAGTCTCCCAAGGGGTCCAATGAGCATTCAGAAGCCCCATGGCTTGCCTGATTCCTATTGGCCAGGAGGCAAAGGGGTCCAATGAGAGTTTAGTTTAAATATTTAATTATCTAAAGCTCTCACAAAAGGGGAAAGGGGGACACATGTCAGAAGGCTATCACTTATGCTGCTTAATTCCTATTGGCTTGACCTGGGGAGGTCCAATGAGGAAAAAGCCAGCCTAACTTAGCAGCTAGGGCTCGCCCAAGAGAGAGGGGGGGCTGATTTTTGCTGGGCATTCACTCTCACACTCTCACACTTGACCATGTGTGAAGGAAAAACACTCTATCTCCTCCCAAGCTTTAATGGAGAGCTCATCACCTACTCCAAGCTTGTGAGATAGAAGCCTACATCAACACTCTCTTGGCATGTGGATGCAAATCCAACCAAGAGCCAAGCTTCAATGCATGCTCATCTTCTCTACCAAGCTAATTACTAAGCTAAGCTATGCTAATATGAGTGATTATGTGAGGAGATGTACTTCTTTCTCGTAAGATACTTCTTTTTCCTCTCAATCTACTCTCATACCCTGCTAGCTCTCACCATCTTCGAAGGTGTGTGAGGTCTTGGGTCTGAGAACGGGGATAATTCAAGTTGTGTTTGATTAAGTGTTTTGCTTGGTGTATGAAGCTTCCATCTTCATTGCACTAGCTAGTCTTGAAGGAACACAAAGAATTGTATTGTACAATGTCTCTCTTGATGGGAGAAACCATAATACAAAGCCTTTTGGAGGGGGGACCGGCTCCATGCAAATCCGGTCCTCAACTGTTGTCAATAGTTTAATTGCTCTCTCTCTCTTTTGAAAGTATTGTCGATGCTATCTAACTAGGTGTTATGCTTTTTGTTGCTCTCTCCACCCAAGCACTCTTGTAATTCTCATTAGGAATCTATTCTAATGAAATGCCCACTATGTTCATGCTAATTTCCGCTACAAATAAGATTTTAGGCCATTAAATGTTACACTCTTCACAATGGACTGTAGTGCTTTAGTGGTTGAAATCCGGCTTCTTTCTGCAGCTTGTTGTTGCTGCATGTACATGGCAAATGCTTGAAACATCTGCATGATTGCAGGATCAAAGTGCATCCCATGTGTCTCTTGATTTTCTTCCATGGCTAACAAAGTGTCTAGATCAATTCACAAACTCCCACCCCAGCAACTTTGCATCGGGTTCACCAGAAATGTCGGGATGTGTGCGGTCTAGCTGGGAAGGTGCGGAACCTATGGCTGTGAGAGTTCATGATGAGAGTCACAAACACTTTATGAAAAATCGTTTATGGATAATCAACAACCCTCTTCCTAAATATGGTTTTAACTCTAAGAGCGTTGGTGACAAAAATGTCACAAACCCTCTTTGCTATTGTGCTTTGAACGTGCTTGTTTTGGTTGTCAAGATTATGATGAAAGGACCATCAAATCACATCCAATTTTACTTTAAAAGAGAAATTAAGAACACTAAATGTTCATCCATAAAACCTCAATGCTCATACAAGCACAATTTTCAATCAAAACCCAAACCTCTTTGGTGGTATCATGTAGCCTCGCCCCCAATTACATAGTCGTAGCATCAAACAGTTTAAACAAATACACAAGCTTCCACCTTCACGGCGACCATTTTCTGAGTTTTCAGAGATTTAAGAGCTTATAAATTGAATCCCACACACCATTTTGATAAGGGGAAACCCTAATTCACTCCCTCACAAGCTCAGATACAAGATTGAGAAGAGGCGGGATTGCAGCACACATAGATTGAGCAACCATGGAAGCTCTTGAACAGTAGAGCAAAATTGCTAGGTTTTTTTTTATAAAAAAAACCCCTTCTCTCTCTTCCCCACGGCAATATGAGCTGATGTGTCAATTTTTGGGCCATGCATTTTGCCACTTTGGACCAAAACTAGGCCATTTTCAGCTCATTTTTGACACAAAAAATATCATTTTTGATGCAAAAAATCCCAAACGGAGTCAGGAAAATCCTTAAATTTGTGGGATCACTCTCATAAGCATAAAAAGCATAGATAAGCATGATTTTTCATCCCTATATCATTTTGGGTCACTTTCCATGCAATTCTGCAACGGCACCCATTAGCTGCTATTTTTGGCAATTTTTGCCCGCATCAGTCTTTATAGGCGAGATGAGTGTGCCACCATGAACACTTGGACTATGTACATTGTCAAACCAAATTAGGCATCTTATCAAGTGAAAAAGTACGCAAATGATCCACATCCAGGGCCACGACTCCCCGGATAGGTATGTACATGATAGCGACTGCAGTAGCCGCTTTAGCATATATCACGATATGTACATTATTGTTTTTCTTTCCATGCATCAAGAAGTGTCAAAAGTGAGGTGAATGTTTTTATTTCACACTATGTACATGCTACGGAATGACACCGCAAAGTACAGCTTGGAGCCCATCACCTCGGCTACTTCTAGACTTCTCAAATCTCAGCATTTTTAATTCAAATTATCAAGTTGGCCCAGTTGCCTTTGTCGCATGCACCTGCAATCACTTTATAAGTTGAGACCGCCCACTTCGGATGCACATAACTCATGATATACAAGTCCAATTCACTAGCTATAAAGCACATCTAAAAATATTTATTAAAAACCATGTCTTGGGGACTCGAACAACCCAAAACATCAATTTTCAAGCCTAGCAAAAACACACCTTTGTACATGGATTTTTACACGGTCACTTCCAAGACTTGCAAGGCTATGTACACATATATACAAGAGGCTAGTTGGAAATCTATTTGGCATGATCTAATGACTTTATGCTCATCCAAAAAACTATTGACATAGCTTGCCAACCCTCCCAGCCTACTTGATCATTCATGAGTGACAAGCAGAGGATTCTAGAGTGAACAATTGTTGCAGGTCATTCCCAGAAACCTCATTCAAATTCTCAGATGTCTTCACACTATCTTCCCCCATTGATAGCATGTCATCTGTCACAATTGTCATCAAACATACCAAATATTTCTTCAATTTGTAACCATTGACACGATATTTATGTTTTGCACCACCCAAATCTTCCAACTAATATGTATCATTGTCAAACTTGTTTACAACAATAAAAGGACCTTCCCACTTGATTTGAAACTTTTTGTGAAAGGTATTGTCCAACTTACTATTGTATCGCAACACAAGATCACTCTTTTCAATTCTCTTATCCTTCACACATTCATTAGCCTTTATTTGATCTTTCTTTGACACTTCCTCATAGTAGCTCAAAGCCAAAACTCTATCCAATTGCAAACATTTTAAATCCAATAACCTTTTCTGCCAAGTATCTCTTTGCTCTTCATCTCCCAAGGACAACAATTCAAGTCCAGGAATCTCCACCTCAATTGGCAATAAAGCTTCCTTGCCATAAACCAAGTGGTAAGGAGAAAACCCTGTACTCATTTTGATAGCAGTTCTATAGGCCCATAATGCACAAGGCAACTCGAATCCCAAATTTTCCCATGTGTTTGGGTCATCTTTGTCAAGATTTTCACCAACTCTCCATTGAACCTCTCATTGAAACCATTGTATTGTGGATAATAAGGAGAATTCTATTTGTGCTGTATATTGAGCTTTTGCGTAGAAAATCAAACAGCTCTCCTCTAAACCCCGGTCCTCTATCAAAAAGTAGTTCTAGGGGCACACCAAATTTGTAGCATATATGCTCATATGCAAACTTTACCATTTCCTTATTAGTAATCTATTTGACAGCTTTAGCTTTCGCCCAACATGACAAATATTCTATTGTTGTCAAATAGTAAGCATTCCTTTTGCTAGTCATGGGTAAGGGTCCAATATCATCAAGACCCCATTTTTTAAACACATCAAAAGCTAGAATTTTCTTTTGTAATTCAGGCTTCAAAATTCTCTTTCCCATTTTCTGGCAAGGCAAACAAGACTTGCACCAATTGTTAACATCCTGCTAAATACTTGGCCACACGTAGCCTTCTTGCAAAATTTTATGCAACATGATCTTCATGGCAAAATGGCCTCCACAAGATCCTTCATGATTTTCTTCCAAAATCTTGTAGATTTCTTCTTTCAAGGGCACATGATGCAAAACCAAATTACTTTCTTTCATGTAAAGCACATCATCAAGCATTTTGTACTTCCTAGATTTTCTTATAAAAGCATACTTTTTGGAGGATGTGGTAGACCTTCAAGTAAGACACCTGTGAATAGAAAATCCATCTCCTTTGATAACACTTCCTTCCCATGATATAAAGGGTTATTTTATTTCAACACAAACACACAAGTGATCATTTCTTGGATAGCATCATGAGATTCTTCATTTTGAGACCTCTCAATATGTTGCAAACTCCATGCTTCAAACGTTTTTAGCAACAATTTCACCTTGAAGCATAAATTGTTCAGTTTAGGATTCTTATTCTTCCATACTTGCTTCATGACCAACAAGGCATCTCCTTTGATCTTTAAGCGTTTAACTCCCAATTGTAAATAGATGTGCAAACCACCTTTAAGAGCCGTGTACTCTGATTCATTGTTACTTTGTGCATCAAGTTTTAGCCCTTGTTTTCTTACAAGTTTTCCTTATGCATCATAAATGACCATGCCTCCTGAAGCAACATCATGACTTTTTGGATAAGAGCCATCAAAATATAACATTGAAGCATCAAATATGGCAAAAGTCTCAAATTTCTTCTTTTGCACCACCTCTTCCTTAACCAAAATAGGAGTATTTTTTATAAGTGAGTGAATCTACTAGGGTAGCCCGAATATTCTCTTCTACCAAAAAGGTGAATTGAAAATTTTGAAGTTCAATAACCCATTTCATCACTGTTTTTGATATATTTGAATTATTAAAGAGCTGAGGAAGCAATGCATAACTGGTGAGTAAAGTGAACGACTTTTGCAACAAGTAATGTCTGAATCGTTTGCAAAGCATAAACCATACCGGTCATCACCAATTGAATTTCAGAGTAGTCTCTTTCATGAGGAGTCTTCACCCAGCTGGCATAATGTACGGGTTTCATATACTAAGATTCCTTCCCTCTTTGCAACAACATAGTCCCAATGGCATCATCTCCCATTGATGGGTTAACATAAAACTCGTTTTCCCAGTCAAGAGCTTGCATAATGGGTAGTGTACTCAAACTTCTTTGACTCTATCAAAAACATCTTCACAATCACGTGTCCACTCCAATGGTCCATTCTTAACCGCTTGCTACAATGGATACAATAACTGTAATGCCAAAGATATGAATCGAGACCGATATTTAACCTTCTGTATGAAAGTGACCAACTGTCTGTCTTGTATCATTTGGAGACGACAACAATAACAGGGCTTCTACTTTCTCTTGGTCTCCTTCAATCCCATTTTTTGAAATCACATGTCCAAGAAGCTTCACCCTTGGCTGCACCAAATGACACTTCTTAAGTTCAATTGACCCCTACATTCATTGTACCTTGTAACAGTCATTTCAAGCTTCTGAATATGCTCTTTCCTTGAACTATATACACAAAAATCATCTATAAACCCTTTATCAAACTTCCCAAGAAACGAGGTAAGGACCCAATCCACTTTTCTTTTAATAGCTATAGGCCCATTTGTTAACCCAAAAGGAAGGCAACAAAAGCAGAAACAACCCCATGGAGTGATGAAAGTGGTCTTTTTTTGGTCTTCAAAAGCAAGGATAAGCTGAAAATATCCTCGATAACCATCACAGACACTGTATCTTTCAAAGCCAACCACTGCATCTAAAAGTAGATCAATAAAAGGTAAGGGATAAGGATCTTTCTTGGTCACTGTATTTAATGGCTTATAATCAACACAAACTCTCCAACGCCCATCTTTCTTTGGAGTGACCACTACAGGGCTCATCCATTCAGCATTATCCATTGGCACAATATATGAACCCTACATCCAAAATTTTATCCACTTCTTTCTTTAAAGCATTCATTTACTCCTTACCCATCCTTCTTTATTTCTGTCGTATTGGCTTTGCCCCTTCAACTAGTTTGATCTTCACAAGATCTCCAACAAAACCCCTTATTTTTTGATATGAAGTGATGAAAAGATTTGGAAACCTGTCCAACATTGTTAAGTATTCCCTTTTTTCTCCTTGTGTCAAATCGGCACTCAACATATTTTGAATCAACTCTTTCTTCACTGGCAACTCCTATCTAGGTTGCATCAACTCTTCAAGTTGCTCTTAACGGCTTAAAGCATTTATATTCTCTGACACTTGCAACATTTCACCCACTTCCCTCTTCTCCTCGTCCAACAACAAGAATGACACTTCACCCTCATCATAGGAATTGGAAGCAGTGCTACTTTTTGAATCTTCAGAACTGTGTTCGCTGATAACTTTGGATTCATCATTTTCACTCACATCTTCTAGTACCAAAGGTTTCTTGGTAGTCATATCAAACACCCTCTTTTCACCCTTCTTGCCATACACATAGATTGTGCCCTTGCCCCAATCTTGCACAGCACCAACAGCTCTCAACCAAGGTCGTCCCAAAATGAGAGGAAAAGCTCCCAAGCTAGCTGGCATAGCATGAAAGTTTACTATAACCTTCACATTAAAGACTTCAACTTCCAAATTCTTAATTATCCCCAAACACTTCACTTTGGCATGGTTTGCTAGTCAAATCCTAAACCCTAGCTTCTACACGTAATGAGACCCAGTCTCTCAACACATGAATGTGTGATCACACAAACTTGAGCACCTCCATCAATGTAGGACTCTCCCATGCCCACACCTTTGTGCCAAGCATTCAC
This sequence comes from Adiantum capillus-veneris, assembly GCF_014529385.1. NCBI lineage: Eukaryota > Viridiplantae > Streptophyta > Polypodiopsida > Polypodiales > Pteridaceae > Adiantum > Adiantum capillus-veneris. Next base: position 52,861,177 of record NC_140935.1, on the reverse strand, counting down.
CATAGGACAAATATCGGGTAACTCTCCCACAGCCAACACTCTGACTTGTCCATGCTTCGGCTCTTTCTCTAAATTCACTAATGACTTCCGTTGCCTCTTAATTTTGGGCACCATATTCATCAATTGTCCAAAAGTACAATCCACTTTCCTCCCAATCAGGTCTTCCTTTAAACTATAAGCTGTTTGGCCTTCTCCAAAGGTAAATTTGCTACTTCAAATTGTCTATGGAGTCTTCTTTTCCTCTTTGCTTTTGAATCTTCACCCTCCTTCTCTTTCCCTTTCTTTCTGCTAGGACCTATAGCGGAATAGTCTTCCCTCTCTCTTTTTCCTACTGGCATCATATCTGCTTCTTTATTTTCAACCCGCACAATACCCACATGACCACCAGAGGTTGAGGCTTGATTTTCCTTTTTAGTACCTTGATCTCCTCATATATCTAATCATAATCATTATCCCTATTAGGAATCTACTGGGGGAGTGGAAACATATCACCTCCCATCCTTGTTGGCTTTGAACAATAAGTGCTGATATGACCAAGTTCACCACAATTATAACAGGTAGGGATGAACCTCCATTGTGGCTTAAAGACGCCTTTTCCACGACCCGCATTAGCATTGGACTGATCTTCACACTCTTGGGCCATTCCTCTACCACGACCACGACCACCTCCAAGAACACTGAGAGGCAATTCGTGCATCATGGTCATCATATCTTGCATATTTCGTTGAAACTGCTCAGTGTTAGCAACCTTTTGAACAGGTTTGTGGGCTCCAGCCTCTACTTGATTTCCCTCATTTTGACCACCATTACCCTGCATGTGAACCGCTTTCCCATACTCATTGAGTCTTTGAGCCTTCCATTCATTCTCCCTGGCGATAGTGTGACTGCTTCCTCGAAGGTAGCGGGCCTTTTTAGCTCAATTTTGAACTTCAGACTTTCTTTTAAGTTTGCCAGAAAATGGTCCTTCTTTAACATGGCTGGAGAAATTTCATTTCTCAAATCTTGGGCCTATTTATCCCATAAACGGGTGAACTACATGACAGAATCATCAACACTTTAATTAACCTTTTGAGTGTACCCCAAAATTTCATGCCAAACTTCATCAGGTACTTCAATGGATTTGTACTATGCTAGAAAAGCTTTCTTCACGCGATTGTAGCCCAAAACCACCCCTGGAGTTTGTGCATGCACCAGCTCTTCATAATTTTATAGCCAAACTTTTGCCTCATCCTATAAATTGTATTGAAGCAACCACAACAATATAGCTTAATCTAGTAAGAAAATGACTTCCAATTTCTCAATAAAAGTTCATGCATTCTTATTAGGCACTCCATGAAAAAAACACTTACATGTGACGTCGAAAGCTCAAGGGATGTCGATGGATTGGTCCAGAATCCACCTCACACTAGATAAATCGTCACCCAGTGCTTGGCTTCACAAAACCTCACGACCCTCCAAAGGCTGCAATCCAATTACACAACCGCCTCAAGTGTTGTCCACAATTTGCAGCACATGCATAGGCGGTTGTCCATAAGGACCCACATCCCCTTTACATTCTCTGCCTGGAGAATAGACATATTTCACAAGAATTGGAGCACAAGAGCACTTGCTCCTCCATGGGGGCACCAAAATGATGTTAGAGTTCAAACGACAAGGAAATTGAGTGCCTCTATAGCCTTTCACGAGTTACACCATCAGAAGGAAGAACTATTACACTACCCAAAGCACCTATGATAAGCACCTATGAAGATTTATGAAGAACCCTTCAAGCATTAAACACCCTTGGAATTAGGAGAAACCAAGGACATTATGATGTATCTTGTCTCGTGGAGATGTCCGTAGAGTATCCATATGCAAAAAAACAAATGAAAGATGAAAGAGTTATGGCCACTTGAAACCGGGGGTATACTCTTTCTTGCTCAAAAATGAACTTTGTAGAGAGTGTGCAGGTGTTGCAGCTATTAAAATGAACTCTATAGAGAGTGTGTAGGTGTTGCAGCTATTAAAATGGAGCTCAATTATCCCTTTTAATCAAATTCCCTTTCTTCTCTCTCCTCAACCGCCAAGGCCTCTTTGGGGTTTCATTTTAGTTGGTCCACTTTATGCCTTTTTTGGAAAATTTTGGGGCCATGTCGGTGACTTTGTGAACATGGGAAGGGGGGGGGGATTGTCTACAGGACCAAAAATGTGACAAGGTGCCTGGGCAGGTAGTGTGAATAGCTGGAAAAGGCACCCCTCTTTCCCAGGAGTCCATCAAGCCAAGCTCTCCACAAACTTTGACACAACTAATGGGGGTTTCCGCTTTACCCTATATACCCCCCATTCTCCCTTTTCCCTTCCCATGTGGGATAATTACCATGCCACATGGCAACTTCCTCCCCAATCCTCCCAACTCCCTCATGCCCAATTAATTTCCAGCTTCTCCCCCAAGCACAAGAACTTCGGACAACCTTCCCAAAATCATAACTTACCACTCCAGTCACCAAATGACACACCGTAAAGTATGGCTTGGAGCCCATCACCTTGGCCACTTCTATACTTCTCAAATCTCAGTATTTCATATTCAAATTATCAAGTTGGTCTAGTTGCCTTTGTCGCATGCACCTGCAATCACTTTCTAAGTTGAGACCGCCCACTTCGGATGCACATAACTCATGATATACAAGTCCAATTCACGAGCTATAAAGCACGGCTGAAAATATTTATTTAAAACCATGCCTTGGGGACTTGAACAACCCAAAACATCAGCACCCAAGCCTAGAAAAACCACACCTTTGTACATAATTTTTTACATGGTCACTTCCAAAACTTGCAGGCCTATGTACACATATATACAAGAGGCTAGTGGGCAAGCTTTTTGGCATGATCTAATGACTTTATGCTCATTCAAAAAATTCCTGACAACGTCATCACTAACCGTCTCGATGGTCAAGGGTGTTGCAAACCCCAATGTTTTGCCATTGGACCCTCAACAAGCCCAATGATAAAAAATTGGAGATTGTTCAATGCCACATCAATGATATGGCAATGGATGGCCATGAAACTTTACAAGAGCAAGGAAAGCACCCTAATCATTGCCCTCAAAAATTTTCATGGCCATCCAATGCCATCTCATTGGTGTGGCATTGCACAATCGCCAATTGTTTTCCATTGTGCACTTGGTGAGCCCAAACCAATGTCAAATAATTGGAGATTATGCAATGCCACATCAATGAGACGAAAACAGATAGCCATGAAACTTTGCATGGGTGGAGAAGGAATCCTACTTCCCACCCTTACTTCATGGCCATTGCTAATTGTCTCAATGGTCAGGGGCAGTTCAAACATTAATTTTTTGCCATTGAAACCCAATGGCAAAAAATTGGCAATTGTGCAATGCCACACCAATGAGACGGCAATGGATGGGCATAAAACTATGCACTATCAAAGAAAGCAGTCCACTCCCTATCCTTGTAAAGTTTCATGGCCATCACTAATCGTCTAGACGGTCAGGAGTGGCTCGAACACCAATTTTTTTCCATTAGGTCCTTGGCAAGCCCGATGGCAAAAAATTTGTGATTTTGCAGCGCCATATCGACCATTAAGAAATGGCCATGAAACTTGACAGGGGCAAAAAAATAACCAACTCTTTGACCGTGTAAATTTTTATGGAGATCGTTAACTATCTCGACAGTCAAAGACGACTCAAATGCCAATTTTTTTCCAATGAGTTCTTGACAAGCCCAATGGAAAAAAAATTGGAGATTGTGCAATGCCACATAGATGAGATGGCAACATATGGCCATGAAAATTTGCAAGAGTAGGAAAAGCACTGTCATAAAATCTAATATCTAACTAACTCAAATGATTTTCTCATATTAAACTGATCATTTAATGTGGGAGAATAACCGGGAACAAAAGTTAGAATATAGACATGTACTTATGGATCTATCTCAAAGTCAAAGGGTTCGAATGAGAGATGGTATGTCAAAGAGCAATGCTAGCTAATGGATCTTCAAATACCTTAGGGTTAGCTTCATTAAAGACCTCCAAAGGTTAGTGTTAAAAGTCCTTAGACCTAAGACCTTAGGCAAGCTAGGGTTGAGCTTGAGGTGGGAACCCATCCAAGCTTGATGTGCTTGTGAGAACACACACTCACTCACTCAAGGCAATCCAAGTCCAAAGAGGCAACAAGGACACATGTCAAGCTCCTCCCCATGTTGCCCTCATAAGGTGCCTAAAGCCTATTGGTTGACTTCTAAAGGGGTCCAATTAGAATTTAGTTTATTTAAACAATTATCTAGGCATTATCAAGCCCTCTCTCTCAAAGGGGTAAGGAGGACATTTGTCCAAATAATACCCTTGTTGCTTGATTCACTAAGCATGTGATTGTCTAGGCTTGCAGGGTCCAATCAAATTCAAGGATGAGCTTCAAGGAGAGGTCGACCAAATCAAGCTAGGGGTGTGCTTGGCCATTGTGCAATGCCACACCGACAAGACAGTAACGGAAGGCAAAAAAAAACTAAAATGATAGTATATTAATGCTAAGCTTAAATAAAAACAATGAAATTATAAACCTAGCAATGTACCACAAATGAACAAGAGAAGTTACAGCACCATAATATAGAAGATCCATGAACAAGAGTATATAAGAATAGAAATAACTAAACGGAAAAACTAATTGGAATGATAAATAGCACCAATGAGGTGGTCATTGCTAGGACTCATCATAATAGATATCATCATTATGTCAACTCCCAAAGGCCACGCACCATATCTGTGGTCACACACCATACTATGGTGGCTTCACGAATCAATTTCCAAACAGGGGCTAAGAGAAAACTTAAGCCCACGGAAAACAAGGGTTCCAATGAGCCTAAAGGGAAGGACAATGTCCAAAAGTCTCCTAAGGGCAATTCCAATAACAACAAACCTAAGGAGAAGGGAGTTTACAAAGGCAAAAACAAACTCTCTCCTGAAGAGCTTGAGCGTTATCGCAGGATAACCGTTGTTTCAAATGCGGTAAGCAAGGGCATGCGTACCGTGCTTGCCCCCAAAAGAACACCCACCATGAGCCTCCTAGAGCTACCTTGGTCGAAATCCAAGAAGAGGAAGCTCACCACAAAGGATCTCTTTTATGCCATGCTTAGGGAAAGGTAAGAGAACATGATGCTTTTATTCTCTTTGACCCTGGTTCTAGTCACAATTCCATATCCACAGAGTTGGCCACCAAGCTAGGCATCCAAGTCTATGAGATGGGAGATGTCCTATCCCCACAGATGGTGCTTTCAAAGGGCAAGAATCTTTAGTCACTCCCCTAATTGGGACATTGAGGCTCCATGTCCAAAGCTATGTGGACAAAGAGGACTTACTTATCTCTCCTCTCAAGCACGAGGATGTAATCCTAGGGACACCATGGTTTGATTGCATGGTTGCCAATGTAAATTCCCTGAAAGGAGAATCTACTTTAGGTTCAAGGAAAAAGATATGTACATAGATGCCAAAGAGTTGGGTAACACCATACCCATTGTACATATGCAAGCTTTCAATAAGTCAATAAAGAGCTCTATTTTCGTGTACATGATTTTTGTTAAAGATTCTCAAAATGAACCTAATTCTTTAGCAAAAGAAAATATAAACAATCACAAGGAATTAGAGTTGTCCAATTTCCTCAAGGGATTTCAAGATGTTTTTATTGACAACATCCCTTGCGAACTACCTCCTAAACAGAGCAATGATGACCATGCAACTGAACTCCTTCCAAGAAGTTTACCGCCTAATAAACCTTCTTATAGAGTTTCTCTAGCTCAACAAGAGGAGATTATGCGGCAAGTGCATGAGTTAGTTGAGAAGGGCATGGTTAGGCCTAGCTCATCTCCATTTTGCTCACCCGTGTTATTAGTGCAAAAGCAAGACGGCACATATCATATGTGTGTCAACTATAGAGCACTAAATAGGATCACTATCAAGAATAGGTTTCTTGATAGAAGACCTATTTGATAAGCTACGAGGGTTGACCTACTCTAGTAGAATTGACCTAAAAAGTGGCTACCATCAAATAAGGATTGATCAAGACGTTGCAAAGACCGCATTTCGCACTAGGTTTGGTCTTTACGAATATATTTTCATGCCTTTTGGTTTGACCAATGCACCAGCCACATTCAAATGCTTGATGCAGAAGCTATTCAAGCCTCACCAAACCTTTTTTGGAGTGTTCTTTGATGATATTATCATCTACTCTAATTCACTAGTTAGACGAACACAAGCAGCATCTCAGGGTAATATTTCAAGTCTTACAAGAGAATAAACTTTATGTTAATGGAAAGAAAAGTGAGTTTATCTTACAAGAGATTCAGTATTTAGGTCACATTATCTCTCAAGATGGCATCCAAATGGATCCATCAAAGCTAGAGGTAATAAAAGGATGGCCTAATCCAAGGAATATGCATGAACTAAGAAGCTTTATAGGTATGTGCGACGCTTCATAGAAAAGTTCTCACAAATTGTGGGACCATTACATGACCTAACAACGAAAAATGTTAGGTATACAAGGTCTGACAAGGAGAACAATTCTTTCAAAAATCTTAAAGAAAAGCTCACCTCTCAACCTGTGCGTACACTACCGGATCTCTCAAAGCCATTTGAGGTCCAATGTGATGCTTGTGGTCATTGCCTTGGAGTTTTTTTGCTCCAAGAAGGGCACACCATAGCCTATGAAATTCAAAGGCTCAACCCTATTGAGCAAGCTCTAGGCATATATGAAAAGGAACTCCTTGCAGTTCTGCATGCCTTAGACTCATGGAAGCACTATTTACTGGGGACTCCTTTTATTCTGCGGACGGGTCACCAAAGCCTTAAGTACTTCATGATGCAGACCAATCTCTCCAACAAACAAATGAGGCGAGAAAATTTCTTTTCGCAATTTCATTTTCATATTGCTCACATTGGTGTCAAGCATAATCAAGTAGCCGATGCACTCTCAAGACAGCCGAGAGTGAATGCCGTTTCCATAGCAACTCACAATGATCTATCTTCTATGATAGATGAGTACGCTATTGATCCCGATTTTAGAGATGTGATTTCAGCCCTTGCATTAGGGAAGAAAGAGAAATCAGCTACTTTACAAGATGTTTATCTTCTCTATGGCAATAGACTATGCGTTACTAACTCACTACGTGAGAAAGTAATGTATGAATCTCACGCTCCTCCTTATGCGGGGCATAGAGGAATTCAGTCTACCCTAGAAGGGATTGAAACATATTTCTATTGGCCTGCCATGAAAGCAAACATACAAGAGTATGTTTCTAAATGTGTGGTATACCAAAAGACAAATTTTGATAGAGAAAATCAACCTAGATTGCTTCAACCTTTGCCAATCCCTAATTCACCATGGGAGAGCATATCCATGGATTTTATCTTTGGATTACCTAAGTCTATCCATGGCAATAGGGGAATATAGATGATAGTAGACAGGTTCAGCAAACAAGCTCATTTTATACATGTCAAAAAGACTATCAAAGCCCATCAAATGGCAACCCTCTTCATATCACAAATCTTCAAGTACCATGGCTTGCCGATGTCTATAGTGTCGGATAGAGATCCTAGAATGACCAGTGATTTTTGGAAGGGTCTCTTTGAGAATTTAGGGACGAGGCTAAATTTCTCTTTGGCCTATCACGCACAAACGGACGGCCAAAGTGAACTAGCTAACCTAACAATTCTTGATCTACTAAAAGCCTATGTAATGAAAGTAGATCAAAGGTCCCAATGGGAGACGTACTTACCCTTAGTGGAGTATGCCTACAATAATATTGTACATACCTCCATGAAAAATCACCTTTCAAGGTAATTGAGAAGATCTAAAAGTCCCCTGCTACTTAAGGTACATGGGAAGATCTTCGCTCTACAGATGAGTATAGCCGAGACCTACAAGAATCTTTCCAAAAGATTAAGGATGCTATCTCTATCTCACAGCAAAGGAAAAAGGTTGTTTTCGATAAGCACAGAAGAGCCCAACATTTTAAAGAAAATGATTGGGTCTTACTTAAATTTCCCAAGGCTCGATTAAGGCACACCACGGGAAAGAATTCTACGGGACACCAAAAGTACTATCCTAAGTTAGCAAAAAGGTACTATGGTCCCTTCTAGATTCTTTGACCAATCAATGAGATGGCCTATCAACTCAAGTTGCCCAGCCATTCTCTCATACACAATGCTTTCCATGTGAGCCTACTAAAGCCTTTACAAAGAAGAGCCACCTCAAGAACCAACTATTGAAGACCCACCAGAGATCAAGGACCAAGAAAAAGTGTTGCAGCCCGAGTCCATTCTGTGACATGAACACAAGGTATTAAGAGGCGGTAAGATTATCTGATGGTATCTTATTAAGTTTAAGAATTATCCTTTTGAAGATGCTAGATGGATGCAAGGAATACAATTAAAGGATAACCTAAACATTGTCAATGCTTACAATGCTTCCCTAGAGTAAGCAAATGTACAAATGTCTAAAATGAACAAAGTTTTTGTCTTATAAGACTCTTTTTTTTTTATTTATGCACAAATGTTAAGTAGTATGCATGCTTAGAATCAAGTTTGTGTTGGAGACGATGTCTTCCAAACACCAAGTAGAGCTTGTCACTCTACTATGGGAGATTGATAGGACTAATGTGCAGACTAAAGGAGTACGAGCGGAAGTGCGACGCGAGAGAGAGTGCGAGAAGAAGAGCACGACGATATGGTGACCTCGCTCTACTGTAATGTGTAGAGCATAGTGAGTTCTTATTAGGTTTTTACAAAAGAATATGTGTACATACCTGGCGGCCCGCCCACTTACCTGGGCGACCACATTGGGCTTTATACCCCAACAACCTCCCACTTAAAGTCCAATGTGGTACTTTAAGTGTGAGAGAAGCTACTATACAAGCTAATATACAAGAGATGTAGAGAAGTGATGTACTACCCTACACCTAACTGCTTGCGAAAATGCGCAAAGCTCTCTGAGGGAAGTCCTTTTGTAAGTAGATCAGCAGGATTTTCTGTGGTGTGAACTTTGACAAGCTGAAGTTGCTTATCCTCGAGCATTTCCCTGATGAAATGATACTTCACATCCACATGCTTTGTCTTTGAGTGATAAACTGGATTGCGAGCCAATTGTATAGCACTTTGACTATCACAATATAACACAGGCATCTCTTCTTTGATTCCCAAATTTGTTACTAGTCGATTAAGCCAAATTGATTCTTTGCATGCCTCTGATGCTGCAACATATTCAGCCTCTGTAGTAGACTGAGTAACACAATCTTGTAATCTAGAACGCCATGATACTGCTCCACCAGCCAATGTAAAGACATACCCTGCGTAGACCTTCGGTTGTCTAAGTCACCTGCATAATTTGAGTCTGTAAAACCCTTTACACTTAGCTCCTGACTCCCATAGCATATACGCATACTCTTTGTAGCTTTCAGGTATCTCAATATTCCTTTCACTGCCTCCCAATGTTTCTTGCCTGGGTTTGACATGTATCGACTTACTACTCCCACTGCAAATGCAATGTCTGGGCGAGTAGCAATCATTGCATACATCAAACTACCCACTGCAGACGCATATGGAATCTTATCCATTTCAGCCTTTTCTTCCTCAGACACGGGACAATCTTGTTTGCTAAGTTTCACATATGGTGGCAATGGAACACTCAGTGCCTTTCCCTTCTCCATATTGAAACGTTGCAAAACCTTGTCAATATACTCTGTTTGAGATAACCAAATCAACTTCTTTGATCATCTCTCTCAATGCGCATACCAAGTATATGACTTGCCTCACCCATGTCTTTCATGTCAAACGATTTTGCCATCTTTGACTTCAAAGCTGAAATTTCTTCCAAGTGCTTGCCAGCAATCAACATGTCATCCACATACAAAATAAGGATCAGCCAACTGCCATCCTTAGCCTTCTTTGTATATAGACAGTGATCTAAATCACTACGTTTGTAGCCTTGATAAAGCATAAACTTGTGGAATTTATGGTACCATGCCCTCGGTGATTGTTTTAAGCCATAAAGACTCTTTAACAACTGGCATACCCAATCTTCCTTGCCTTTCTCAACAAACCCTTCTGGCTGCTGCATGTAAATTTCCACATCTAAATCCCCATGCAAGAACGCTGTCTTGACATCCATTTGGTGCAACACCAAATCTAATATGGCAACCAATGCAAGAAAGCATCTCAATGTAGTCATCTTGACCACCGGAGAGAAGACTTCATCAAATTCAATGCCTTGTTCTTGCTTAAAGCCCTTGGCAACAAGCCTTGCTTTGTACTTTGGCTGACTATCATGAGCGGTGATCTTATACCTGTAAACCTATTTACAGGGTAGAGCCTTTTTGCCCCGTGGTAATTTAACTAGCTTCCATGTCTGGTTTTTATGCAGAGTTGTCATCTCTGACTGCATGGCCAATTGCCAATTCCCGGAGTCCTTCATTTGCACTGCTTCCTTGTAACATGAAGGCTCATTGCAATCAGTCAACATGACATAATTCATAGATGGAACAAACCTATTACGAGGTCGTGTGACACGTCCAGATCTACGCACAATAGGTGGCTCAGGCTCAGCCACAACCTGTGGTTCCACTCTATCCTGTCCTTGCTCCTCTTGAGCCCTGACATTTTGTCTTGCACATACAGGTCCATCTTCTTGGAAGACAACTCTTCTAATCTCCTCAACCCTCTCTGGTTTAGAATGATATTTGGATTCATTAAAGTGAACATCATTGCTGCGGACAACCTTTCTGGATTCGGGATCCCAAAGTCTGTACCCCATCTCACCAGAATTACCATAGCCTAGAAAGATGCACTTTCTACTCTTTGGCTCAAGTTTGTTCCTAAATTCCTTTGGAATGTGAGTATATGCCTCACAGCCAAAGACTCTGAGATGCTTGTATGAGGGAATTTTGCCTGACCATACCATCTCTGGCACTAAATCCTTCTGCAAAACCTTGCTAGGAGATCTATTTACAAGATGAACAACTGTTGATACAGCTTCAACCCAAAACCCATTTGGCAGCTGTGCATTAGACAACATACTTCTGACCTTCTCTTGTATGGTCCTATTCATCCTCTCAGCAACACCATTTTGAGGAGGATTGTAAGGAGCAGTAAGTTCACGTTTTATACCTTTTGACTCACAAAAGTCCTGAAAGGCCTTTGAAACATACTCTCCACCATTGTCAGTGCGTAAGCATTTAAGCTTCTTGCCACTCTGATTCTCCACAAGTGTCACAAACGTTTTGAAAACACTTAACGCTTCATCCTTGTGCTTGAGAAAGTAAACCCATACCTTCCTCGAGTAATCATCTATAAATTTCATAAAGTAAGAGGCTCCCCCTAAAGATAGGTTAGACATAGGTCCACACAAATCACTATGAACAAGTGCCAACTGTGTATCTCTTCTACTGCTTCTATGCTTATGTGGCTGCTGTGTTTGCTTACCATACAGACAATGTTCACAGAATTCAAAATCATTAAATAAAAAGCCAGGCAAATAACCAGAATGAGACAATATTTCCATTCCCTTCTTGGACATATGTCCTAACCGGCTATGCCACAAAGAAACGTTCGGCTGCTCGGTTACATTGATTACATTTTTAGAGACATTTGATACATAAATCATGTAAAGTCCTCCAGACTTTACTCCATGTGCTACTGTCATAGAACCCTTGGATATCTTCCACATGTTCTGTCCAAAAGTGGTGACGTAGCCAGCATCATCAAGTAAACCTATGCTGATCAAGATCTTTGTAATTGCGGGAACATTTCTCACATTCTTCAGCGTGAAAGAAGAGCCATTCTGAAACTTCAATTGAACATCTCCAACACCTAAGATCTCACATGTTTGCCCATTGCCTAGCCACACATGATCTTTAGTGGTCACATAAGAGGTAAACCACTCCTTGTTTGGAGACACATGAAGTGATGCCCCTGAGTCTATAATCCAGTCACTCAGTGCATTTCCATCAGATGCTGTAAGAAGAGCTGAGTCCATTGTATTCTTCAAGAAGTAGATATCTCCTGACACTAAATTGTCATCCTCTGCAACAGTGTTTGTCACATTTATTTCTTGAATCTTCACTGAGGACTTGTTCTTCTCACCATGGTCTTCAGCTTTCTCTTTGCCTTTTTCTGCTTTCCATTCTCTGCAGTCTCTTTTCATGTGACCCTTCTTGCCACAATGGTAGCATTCTATGTCACTCTTGCCTTTAGCACTGCGGGACTTGCTACGAGACTGATTCCTCTTTCCACCTTTGTACTTTTCTTTGGTCCTTCCCCTGACAACTAAGGCTGTTCCTTTGCCTTTGTCCATTGTCTTTCTATTGGTTTCTTCAGTAAGCAGACTTCCTTCTACACCTGCTATGTTCAAACCATCTGGAGGTGCAGAATTACTCAAAGCTGTGCGAAAAGTGTCCCAACTTTCCGGCAATGTGATCAACAGGAACATAGCTCTAACAGGTTCATCAAACTTGACACCTTGAGCTGACAACTGACTATAGATTGTGTTGAATTCATTCAGATGATTGGACATAGGTGTCCCTTCTTTCATCTTCAAGTCAACAAGCTTCTTAAGCCAGTATACCTGTGAAGCTGCACTCTGCTTCTCATAAAGATCACTCATCTTTAACCATTCTTGATAAGCCGACATCTCGTCTGCTACATTGAAGTAAACGCTTTCTGCCAAAGTCAGCATAATGGTAGAAAGTGCCAATTCATCCATTTCGCTCCATTCATCTTCGTCCATATCTTCTGGTTTTATCCCCTTGAGCTTTATAGGTTTTATCTGCTTCTTTTGTACCAACACATGCCAAATCTGTTGCTTCCACAATGGGAAATTGGTTCCATCCAGCTTCTTGATATTGTAAAGAGCAGTGTCCTGTGATCCAGCCATAGCTACGATTCACAGTAGTTTACTTTCCTGGGAAAAATTCGACAGAGTTTCCCCTGTAAACTGACCTCTGAACCAATATCAACCTATCAAATGAACCAAGAAAGCTTCAGATTCTGCAAAAATTTTGGCAGAGTCTCCTTTGTAAAATGGCTCTAGTGTACTGTCTCTCTGACACTGTAAGCTGCGGGTAAACCTGTCCTGCACCTGTACTGTCTCTCACTATCCTGTCACTGTCCTATAAGCATAGACTACGACAATGCCTCAACGGCAGTAAAGCAAAGATGCAATCCCAACTGTCTAACTCACAGTCCATACATCCTAGCTGCCTATCTAAGGGTTCTCGAGGGATCGCTCCAAGACCTGTATCACCGAAAGGATCTCAACATTCGAGAATCCCCCAGCTCAATAAAACCTCACTCGACCCTCAGCAAAGGCTGCAGTAAATCTGACAGTACATAGACTTCCCACAAAGTCATACATCCACAAATTTCCCACTGTATGTTGTAATCGCTACGGCAGTTGTTTGTTGCGTGACTCACAGCCAGCAAACCCTCAACAGACATACATCATCTCTGACAATACATCCCATGTGGAAGTATCTGCAATTTCAGGATGAAATCTGGAATATCAAGCAGCAAACACAAGCTACTTGATGAACTAGTGGATGTCGCCTACAGTCTGTGTGTAGATATGCCGGTGTCGTATGTGACACACCTCCAAGAACTGTGAGCCGTCCTTCGATGTGTAGATAGCCACAAATCAACACTGTGGGAGTTTTGATATCCTCAGCACCTGCAGTCGTAGGTCGAAAACCCCAAATTTGCAGAGTCGGATATGCACCCGTCGAGACCACGTAGTCGAAAATGGCCTGCGCAGAACTTTGTCGAAGCCGAACGGGGGGCGAGATGACCTCAGAATGAAATTCTGACAACACCAAGTCCTTCGGGCTCTCCCACGAGATTTGGGGCCGTGTCTTTGCCTGTCGAATTTCACTCCAATCTGAGTTGGTGACTCTAGCCTCCTACAGTGCTGCCCCGAGCCTCGATCTGAGCTCTGATACCAGTTGAAGGAGTACGAGTGGAAGTGCGACGCGAGAGAGAGTGCGAGAAGAAGAGCATGACGATATGGTGAACTCGCTCTACTATAATGTGTAGAGCATAGTGAGTTCTTATTAGGTTTTTACAAAAGAATATGTGTACATACCTCCATGAGCGACCACATTGGGCTTTATACCCCAACACAGACATGCTTGCGGCAGCCTTAGGCTCTCAAGCGCCAAATGGATTAGTCATCCATTCTTGAACGATGTCGTAGGGTAAGATAGGAATACTCTACCCGCTAGAAAAAAGACTAATGAATAGGCTTTATCTTCTCTACCCTATAGTCGAGGACGACTATGATTTCAAGAGAGAGGTAATGTCATAATAGCTAATATCTACTTCTCCTAAATGATTTTCTCATGTTAAACTGATCATTTAATATGGGCAAGTACCAGGGGAGAAAAAGCTAGAATATTGGTTAAGCTGGCAAACCGGCCACAGTAGGGATCCAAAGGAGGGACAATAGGGATCCAAAGGGGGGGGGGCATCTGAAAAACAGCAATGTGCGACAATGGGCTTTAAAGACCCTAAGGTTCATCCCATTAAGACTTCCAAAACGCTAAGGTTTCAAAATTCAAAGATTGTGTCCAATGGTCAAACCTTAGGGAAAATTGGATGCTTTGTGAGTGTACACAAAAGTTGTAATGGAAATGGCCTATGAACTTAGAGAATAGCGGAATTAAGAGAATTAGAGTGAGAAACTTTCAGAGCATAGATGGTGAACTTAAATGGTAGTAGCAACTTAATCATAACACTTAATTAACTACGCATGAGCAATACCTTTGCAAGAGAGAGAGAGAGAGAGAGAGAGAGATAGAGAGAGATTTTAGAGAATATGACAACAGTTGAGGACCGGATATATGTGGAGCCGGTCCCCCCTCCAAAAGGCATTTGTATTATAGATTCTCTCATTAAGAGAGACTTGATACAATACAATCTTTGTGTTCCTTGAGACCTCTTTGGCAGTATGGAGATGGAAGCTTCATACACCAAGCTTTTGCATAATATCAACAATCAATCTTAGCTTGAAAACAATCAAGAACTCGTGAAAATCATTAGTCTTTGTGTTCCCTAAATCATTTGAGTGCATGAGGATGTATACTTTTATGCATCAACTTGTGCCTAAAGCAACAATTAATCCACCTTGCAATACAATTAATCTACTTGCATTAAGTAACTAATCTACTTGCAATAAACCATTAGCCTTCTTGAAATAAGCATAACATGCACTTTGTGGAAAGCATTAACTATCCCAAGCCTCAGTCCCAAGACCTCAAACACCTTCAAAGGTGGAGAGAGCTAGCAGGGAATGAGGGTAGGGAAGAGGAAGAAGAAGTATTCCATAGGAGAAAGAAATAATTCCTCACTTATCATCACTCTTCTTGCTTAGCATACATAATAGCATAGTAATGAAGATGGAGAAGATGGAAAGCTTAAGCATTGAAGGATAGCTCTTGGTTGGATTTGCATTCCATAGCCAAGAGTGTTGGTGTACGCTCTCAACTTCTCAAGGAGCTTGGAGAAGCAGATGAAGCTCTTGCACCTTGCCTAGCACACAATGAGAGTGTTTGTGAGTGTGTCTGGGTGAGTATACCCCATAAACAACCCCCTAGCTTGCTTGGGTCGACCCCCCCCTTGTAGCTCATGCTTGAAGCTCATTGGACCCCTCCAGGCCTAGCCAAAAGGCCTAGCCAATCATAAGTAGGAGGCATTACAAGCAGCAAGGGTAGCCTTGAGACAAGTGTCCCCCTTTCCCCTTTGAGAGAGAGGACTTGATAAATGCAAAATCAATAAATTAAATCCCCTAAATTATCATTGGACCCCTTGGGTGGCCAACCAATAGGCTTAGGGCACACCATGAGGGCAACATGAGGACGAACTTGACAAGTTTCTCTTTTGCTTTCTTTGTACCATGCATGCCTTGTGTGAGTGTTTGGGTGTTCTCTCTCATCCCCCCTCATGTAGGGCTCGCCCCCTCCTTGTAGGGATTGAATCTTTGACTTTTTGACACCTCAATCCCTCATGCCTAGGCCCAGTTCCCACCACAAGCTTGGCCCTTAAGCACTTTAAGCTTGGGTTGGGTTCTCACCTCAAGTGCAACCCTAACATCTCAAGCATGTCAAGCACCTCAAGCATCTCAAGCACCTCAAGCACCTTAGTCATCAAGCATCACAAGCAGGACAAGCACCTCAAGCTGGGTCGGGTTCCCGCGCCTCAAGCTCAGCCCTAGATTACCTAAGGTCAAAGGACTTTTACACACATTATTGGAGGTCTTCAATGAAGCTAACCCTAAGGTCTTATGCTCCATTGGTTAGCCTTGCTCTTTGATCGACCATCTCTCATTTGGGCTCCTTTACCAATGGCCCCGTGTTGAGATAGATCTAAAAGCACATGTCTATATCTTAACCCTTGTTCCCGTTTATTCTCCCACGTTAAGTGATCAGTTTAATATGAGAAAATTGTTTGGGTTGATTAGATATTAGTTTTTATGACATTACCTCTCTCTTGAAATCATAGTCATCCTCGACTATAAGGTAGATATGGTAAAGTCTCACCCATTAGTCCATTGGTCTTAGCGGGTAGAGGATCCATTTTTACCCTACGACATCATTCCAGAGTGGATGACTAATCCACTTGGTGCTTGAGAGCCATTGTCTGCCGCAAGCATGTCTGCTCTTTTTAGTCCATATCATACTTCCAAAGTAGAGTGACAAGTTCTACTTGGTGTTTGGGAGACGTAGTTACCACAAACATGATCCTAAGTATGCATACTTCTTAAAATTTGTGCACGAAACATAAAAAGAGAGTCTTATAAGACAAAAACATGGATCATTTAAAATGCATTTCTTTTACGTTTTCTTACTCTTTTGTGTCATTGTAAGCATCATTAACAAGGTTCATATTATCCTTAAGCTATGTTATTTGCATGCATTTAGCATCTTTGAAAGGATAATTCTTAACTTAAATAAGATACTATCAGTAATCTTACCATTTCCTAATACCTTGTGTTCGTGTCGAAGGATGAACTTGGGTTGGAGCTCGTTTGCTTCATCCTTGATCTCTAATGGGTCTACATTTATAGCCTCTATTGGTGGCTCTCCTTAATAAGGCACGAATAGGCTCTCATGAAAAATGATATATATGAGCCAATAGTTGGGCAACTTTAATTGTTTAGTAAGACCCAAAGAAAGATTTCTTTTTCTTTAAAGGATAAGGCTCTTTTATGCCTAATGGTAGGAGCCTCTTTTGCCTAGCTAATAGATGGATATAGCCTGTTTAATCTTCTAAAAATATTCGTTTTGATCTCCGCTATACTCCTTTTCAATGAAGATCTTCCCAGGTACGCTAAGCTACCAGGGACGTTTGGATCTTCCGTCTTTAGCCTCGAAAGGTACTTTCCCGCCTTAGAAGTATGTTCATGTTATTAGAGACATAATGTTGTTAGGGTAAGTACTTCTCCCATTATGAGCATTGATCTACCTCGAATCACAAGCTTTTAGTAGATCAAGGATCATTAGTTTTGTGATTTTCCTTTTGGCCATCCGTGGGAATAGTAGGCCAACATAAGAGGGTTACTCTAGTTCTGATAGAGACTCTATCAAAAATTAGTGGTCATGGTAGGATTTCTATCCGACAAAATTAGATGTTGGCAAGCCATCATGGTCCTTCTATCATACTTCATCTTTTGGTATACCATACATTTTGAAACATACTCTTGTATGTTATTGTTTCTTGGTAAGCCAATACAAGTATGCTTTTATTCCTAAAACAATAAATTCGAATTTCTCTTTGCCCTGCATATGGGAGGAGCATGGGAAGTGAGGAAGATATAGCCTATTGAGGTATGGAAGATAACCATCCTCTAACGTGAGTGGTTCTTTTTCTTCCATTTGTAAAGGCTATTATTATATCCCTAAAGCCTGGGTTAGAAGCATATTTAACTATCATAAAACATAGTTCATTGTAAGTTGCTATTGATATCCTATCTACCCTTGGCCATCGAGAAAGTGCATCGGCTACATGTTTGTGCTTGCCAGCAATGTGAGCAATGTAAAATTTAAATTGCAAAAAGCAATTTGCCCACCTCATTTGATTGTCGAAGAGCTTGGTTTGTATCATGGATGGAGTCCGCAAAAAGTACTTCCATGTGTCAACGACATGTAAAACAGCTCGTAGTTCCTTTTTTATATGTCTAGTTTTCGCTCATTGGATTTGAGTCTTTGAATCTAGTATTCTATGGTATTCCCTTCTTGAAGAAAATTTTTGCTTGAAGGCATGCATCCAGGCATTACATTGGGCCTCAAATAGCTTTGAGAGATCCCGTAGTGTAAGCATAAGTTGAGAGATAAGTTTCTCTTTGAACTTTTCAAAAGTATTTTTCTCTCTTTGTAGTCCATGTACACTTAGCAATGGTGCACACCTCGGGAGCTTTGGACTTAATAATGGAGTCTTTTTAGACTTGCCTACGGCGTTACCTTTATTGAGCCATAAGAAGTCCAAAAGGAGCTAGGGTAGTCCTCGGCAACTCTGCTATGTTAGACCTACTCCTCTACTCTCTAAAATTAACAACATCAACCATTTATAGGCTACTTAAGGACCTCTCTTCTTAAGCAAGAAAAGAGAAACCAATTGCTCTGATACCAATGTAATGGAAATGGCCTATGAACTTAGAGAATAGCGGAATTAAGAGAATTAGAGTGAGCAACTTTGAGATCATAGATGGTGAACTTAATTGGTAGTAGCAACTTAATCATAACACTTAATTAACTAGGCATGAGCAATACCTTTGCGAGAGAGAGAGAGAGAGAGAGAGAGAGAGATTTTAGAGAATATGACAACAGTTGAGGACCAGATATATGTGGAGCCGGTCCCCCCTCCAAAAGGCATTTGTATTATAGATCCTCTCATTAAGAGAGACTTGATACAATACAATATTGGTGTTCCTTGATACCTCTTTGGAAGTATGGAGATGGAAGCTTCATACACCAAGCTTTTGCATAATATCAGCAATCAATCTTAGCTTGAAAACAATCAAGAACTCGTGAACATCATTAGTCTTTGTGTTCCCTAAATCATTTGAGTGCATGAGGATGTATACTTTTATGCATCAACTTGTGCCTAAAGCAACAATTAATCCACCTTGCAATACAATTAATCTACTTGCATTAAGTAACTAATCTACTTGCAATAAACCATTAGCCTTCTTGCAATAATCATAACATGCACTTTGTGGAAAGCATTAACTATCCCAAGCCTCAGTCCCAAGACCTCAAACACCTTCGAAGGTGGAGAGAGCTAGCAGGGAATGAGGGTAGGGAAGAGGAAGAAGAAGTATTCCATAGGAGAAAGAAATAATTCCTCACTTATCATCACTCTTCTTGCTTAGCATACATAATAGCATAGTAATGAAGATGGAGAAGATGGAAAGCTTAAGCATTGAAGCATAGCTCTTGGTTGGATTCGCATTCCATAGCCAAGAGTGTTGGTGTAGGCACTCTACTTCTCAAGGAGGTTGGAGAAGCAAATGGAGCTCTTGCACCTTGCCTAGCACACAATGAGAGTGTTTGTGAGTGTGTGCGGGTGAGTATACCTCCTAAACAACCCCCTAGCTTGCTTGGGTCGACCCCCCCTTGTAGCTCATGCTTGAAGCTCATTGGACCCCTCCAGGCCTAGCCAATCATAAGCAGGAAGCATTACAAGCAGCAAGGGTAGCCTTGAGACAAGTGTCCCCCTTTCCCCTTTGAGAGAGAGGACTTGATAAATGAAAAATCAATTAATTAAATCCCCTAAATTATCATTGGACCCCTTGGGTGGCCAACCAATAGGCTTTAGGCACACCACGAGGAGGAACTTGACAAGTGTCTCTTTTGCTTTCTTTGTACCATGCATGCCTTGTGTGAGCGTTTGGGTGTTCTCTCTCATCCCCCCTCATGTAGGGCTCGCCCCCTCCTTGTATGGATTGAATCTTTGACTTTTTGAAACCTCAACCCCTCATGCATAGGCCTAGTTCCCACAACAAGCTTGGTCCTTAAGCACTTTAAGCTTGGGTTGGGTTCTCACCTCAAGTGCAACCCTAACATCTCAAGCATGTCAAGCACCTCAAGCATCTCAAGCACCTCAATCATCAAGCACCTCAAGCACCTTAGTCATCAAGCATGACAAGCAAGACAAGCACCTCAAGCTGGGTCGGGTTCCCGCACTTCAAGCTCAGCCCTAGCTTACCTAAGGTCGAAGGAATTTTACACACATTATTGGAGGTCTTCAATGAAGCTAACCCTAAGTTCTTATGCTCCATTGGTTAGCCTTGCTCTTTGATCGACCATCTCTCATTTGGGCTCCTTTACCAATGGCCCCGTGTTGAGATAGATCTAAAAGCACATGTCTATATCTTAACCCTTGTTCCCGTTTATTCTCCCACGTTAAGTGATCAGTTTAATATGAGAAAATCGTTTGGGTTGGTTAGATATTAGTTTTTATGACATTACCTCTCTCTTGAAATCATAGTCGTCCTCGACTATGAGGTACATATGGTAAAGTCTCACCCATTAGTCCATTGGTTTTAGCGGGTAGAGGATCCATTTTTACCCTACGACATCATTCCAGAGTGGATGACTAATCCACTTGGTGCTTGAGAGCCATTGTCTACCGCAAGCATGTCTGCTCTTTTTAGTCCATATCATACTTCCAAAGTAGAGTGACAAGTTCTACTTGGTGTTTGGGAGACGTAGTCACCACAAACATGATCCTAAGTATGCATACTTCTCCAAATTTGTGCACGAAACATAAAAAGAGAGTCTTATAAGACAAAAACATGGATCATTTAAAATGCATTTCTTTTACCTTTGCTTACTCTTTTGTGTCATTGTAAGCATCATTAACAAGGTTCATATTATCCTTAAGCTATGTTCTTTGCATGCATTTAGCATCTTTGAAAGGATAATTCTTAACTTAAATAAGATACTATCAGTAATCTTACCATTTCCTAATACCTTGTGTTCCTGTCGAAGGATGAACTTGGGTTGGAGCTCATTTGCTTCATCCTCGATCTCTAATGGGTCTACATTTATAGCCTCTATTGGTGGCTCTCCTTAATAAGGCTCGAATAGGCTCTCATGAAAAATGATATATATGAGCCAATAGTTGGGCAACTTTAATTGTTTAGCAAGACCCAAAGAAAGATTTCTTTTTCTTTAAAGGATAAGGCTCTTTTATGCCTAATGGCAGGAGCCTCTTTTGCCTAGCTAATAGATGGATATAGCCTGTTTAATCTTCTAAAAAGATTCGTTTTGATCTCGGCTATACTCCTTTTCAATGAAGATCTTCCCAGGTACCTTAAGCTACCAGGGACGTTTGGATCTTCCGTCTTTAGCCTCGAAAGGTACTTTCCCGCCTTAGAAGTATGTTCATGTTATTAGAGACATAATGTTGTTAGGGTAAGTACTTCTCCCATTATGAGCATTGATCTACCTCGAATCACAAGCTTTTAGTAGATCAAGGATCATTAGTTTTGTGATTTTCCTTTTGGCCATCCGTGGGAATAGTAGGCCAACATAAGAGGGTTACTCTAGTTCTGATAGAGACTCTATCAAAAATTAGTGGTCATGGTAGGATTTCTATCCGACACAATTAGATGTTGGCAAGCCATCATGGTCCTTCTATCATACTTCATCTTTTGGTATACCATACATTTTAAAACATACTCTTGTATGTTATTGTTTCTTGGTAAGCCAATACAAGTATGCTTTTATTCCTAAAACAATAAATTCGAATTCCTCTTTGCCCCGCATATGGGAGGAGCATGGGAAGTGAGGAAGATATAGCCTATTGAGGTATGGAAGATAACCATCCTCTAACGTGAGTGGTTCTTTTTCTTCCATTTGTAAAGGCTATTATTATATCCCTAAAGCCTGGGTTAGAAGCATATTTAACTATCATAAAACATAGTTCATTGTAAGTTGCTATTGATATCCTATCTACCCTTGGCCATCGAGAAAGTGCATCGGCTACATGTTTGTGCTTGCCAGCAATGTGAGCAATGTAAAATTTCAATTGCAAAAAGCAATTTTCCCACCTCATTTGATTGTCGAAGAGCTTGGTTTGTATCATGGATGGAGTCCGCAAGAAATACTTCCATGTGTCAACGGCATGTAAAACAGCTCGTAGTTCCTTTTTTATATGTCTAGTATTCGCTCATTGGATTTGAGTCTTTGAATCTAGTATTCTATGGTATTCCCTTCTTGAAGCAAATTTTTGCTTGAAGGCATGCATCAAGTCATTACATTGGACCTCAAATAGCTTTGAGAGATCACGTGGTGTAAGCATAAGTTGAGAGATAAGTTTCTCTTTGAACTTTTCAAAAGTATTTTTCTCTCTTTGTAGTTCATGTACACTTAACAATGGTGTACACCTCGGGAGCTTTGGACTTAATAATGGAGTCTTTTTAGACTTGCCTACGGCGTTACCATTATTGAGCCATAAGAAGTCCGAAAGGAGCTAGCCCTCGGCAACTCTGTTATGTTAGACCTACTCCTCTACTCTCTATAATTAACAACATCAACCATTTATAGGCTACTTAAAGACCTCTCTTCTTAAGCAAGAAAAGAGAAACCAAATGCTCTGATACCAATGTAACGGAAATGGCCTATGAACTTAGAGAATAGCTGAATTAAGAGAATTAGAGTGAGCAACTTTGAGAGCATAAATGGTGAACTTAATTGGTAGTAGCAACTTAATCATCACACTTAATTAACTGGGCATGAGTAATACCTTTGCAAGAGACAGAGAGAGAGAGAGAGATTTTAGAGAATATGACAACAGTTGAGGACCAGATATATGTGGAGCTAGTCCCCCCTCCAAAAGGCATTTGTATTATAGATTCTCTCATTAAGAGAGACTTGATACAATACAATCTTTGTGTTCCTTGAAACCTCTTTGGCAGTATGGAGATGGAAGCTTCATACACCAAACTTTTGCATAATATCAACAATCAATATTAGCTTGAAAACAATCAAGAACTCGTGAACATCATTAGTCTTTGTGTTCCCTAAATCATTTGAGTGCATGAGGATGTATACTTTTATGCATCAACTTGTGCCTAAAGCAACAATTAATCCACCTTGCAATACAATTAAGCTACTTGCATTAAGTAACTAATCTACTTGCAATAAACCATTAGCCTTCTTGCAATAATCATAACATGCACTTTGTGGAAAGCATTAACTATCCCAAGCCTCAGTCCCAAGACCTCAAACACCTTCGAAGGTGGAGAGAGCTAGCAGGGAATGAGGGTAGGGAAGAGGAAGAAGAAGTATTCCATAGGAGAAAGAAATAATTCCTCACTTATCATCACTCTTCTTGCTTAGCATACATAATAGCATAGTAATGAAGATGGAGAATATGGAAAGCTTAAGCATTGAAGGATAGCTCTTGGTTGGATTTGCATTCCATAGCCAAGAGTGTTGGTGTACGCTCTCAACTTCTCAAGGAGCTTGGAGAAGCAGATGAAGCTCTTGCACCTTGCCTAGCACACAATGAGAGTGTTTGTGAGTGTGTCTGGGTGAGTATACCCCCTAAACAACCCCCTAGCTTGCTTGGGTCGACCCCCCCTTGTAGCTCATGCTTGAAGCTCATTCGACCCCTCCAGGCCTAGCCAATCATAAGCAGGAGGCATTACAAGCAGCAAGGGTAGCCTTGAGACAAGTGTCCCCCTTTCCCCTTTGAGAGAGAGGACTTGATAAATGCAAAATCAATAAATTAAATCCCCTAAATTATCATTGGACCCCTTGGGTGGCCAACCAATAGGCTTAGGGCACACCATGAGGGCAACATGAGGAGGAACTTGACAAGTGTCTCTTTTGCTTTCTTTGTACCATGCATTCCTTGTGTGAGTGTTTGGGTGTTCTCTCTCATCCCCCCTCATGTAGGGCTCGCCCCCTCCTTGTAGGGATTGAATCTTTGACTTTTTGACACCTCAACCCCTCATGCATAGGCCCAGTTCCCACCACAAGCTTGGCCCTTAAGCACTTTAAGCTTGGGTTGGGTTCTCACCTCAAGTGCAACCCTAACATCTCAAGCATGTCAAGCACCTCAAGCATCTCAATCATTAAGCACCTCAAGCATCTCAAGCACCTCAATCATCAAGCACCTCAAGCACCTTAGTCATCAAGCATGACAAGCAGGACAAGCACCTCGAGCTGGGTCGGGTTCCCGCGCCTCAAGCTCAGCCCTAGCTTACCTAAGGTCAAAGGACTTTTACACACATTATTGGAGGTCTTCAATGAAGCTAACCCTAAGGTCTTATGCTCCATTGGTTAGCCTTGCTCTTTGATAGACCATCTCTCATTTGGGCTCCTTTACGAATGGCCCTATGTTGAGATAGATCTAAAAGCACATGTATATATCTTAACCCTTGTTCCCATTTATTCTCCCATGTTATGTGATCAGTTTAATATGATAAAATCATTTGGGTTGGTTAGATATTAGTTTTTATGACAAAAGTCTTCAAGACTCCTACATAGGAGGGGTCAAGCCCTGTAAGTAGGGGATGAGAGAGAAACACACATACACACACACACACACACACATACACACACACACACACTCACAGGCTCCCTTTACACAAAGGGAATAGGGGACACATGTCAGTTCCCTAGCCTAGTTGCCCACACGGTGCACTCAAATCCTACTAGATGGCCATAGAGGTGGACCAATGAGAATTAGGCTAGATTAAATCTAGTTTAGTTCATTTAAAAACACTTAATAAAAGAACCAATAAGAATTTATCTCTCTAGAAGACTATTGGCCATTCTCCCAAGGGGTCCAATGAGCATTTAGCAGCCCAATGGCTTGCCTGATTCCTATTGGCTAGAAGACAAAGGGGTCCAATGAGAATTTAATTGCATTAGTTAATTACCTAAAGCTCTCACAAAAGGGGAAAGGGGGACAGATGTCATAAGGCTATCACTTATGCTTCTCATTATGATTGGCTAAGCTTTGTAGGGTCCAATGAGGTGCTAGCAAGAGTAAATTGCAAGAGGGGTCGACCAAGAGAGAGAGGGGGCTGATTTTTGCAAGGATTATCACACACACACACACACACACACACACACACACACACACACACAATCTCATGTGTGAAGCAAGAATACTCTCTCTCTCCTTCTCAAGATTTAATGGAAAGCTCATCATCTACTCCAAGCTTGTGAGAAGGGATACCTACACCAACTCTTGGCTTTGTGATGCAAATCCAACCAAGATCCAAGCTTCAATGCATGCTCATCTCCTCTACCTTGCTAATTACTAAGCTTTGCTAAGCTTTTATGAGTGATTATGTGAGGAGATATATCTTTTTCTTGTAAGACTACTCCTTCCTCTCAATCTAATCTCAGACCCTACTAGCTCTCACCATCTTTGAGGGTGTGTGAGGTCTTGGGTATGAGACCGTGATAAAATTGATGTTGTGTTTTATAAGTGTTTGCTTAGTGCTTGAAGTTTCCATCTTCATTGCACTAGCTAGTTATTGAAGGAACATAAATAATTGTATTGTAAAATGTCTCCCTTGATGGGGAGAAACCTATAATACAAAGCCTTTTGGAGGGGGGACCGGCTCCATGTAAATCCGGTCCTCAACCATTGTCAATAGCTTAACTTCTCTCTCTTTTGAAGTATTTTTCATGCCTATCTAACTAGGTGTTATGCTTTTAGTTTCTCTCTCCATCCAAGCACTCTTGCTATGCTCATTAGGATCTTGCTATGCTCATTAGGAATCTATTCTAATGAAATTCTCACTATGTCTATGCTATTTTCCGCTACACACAAGTTACTAGGCCATTAAATTTTACATATGATAAGCACATGTAAGATTTATGAATAAGCCTTCAAGCATTAAACGGACTTGGAACTAGGAGAAACCAAGGACATCATGACGTATCTTTCTCGTGGAGATGTCCGTAGAGTATCCATAGGCAAAAAACAAATGAAAGATGAAAGAGTTATGGCCACTTGAAACCGGGGGTATACTCTTTCTTGCTCAAAAATGAACTCTCTAGAAAGTGTACAGGTGCTGCAGCTCTATTAAAATGGAGCTCACTTATCCCTTTTAATCAAATCCCTTTCTTCTCTCTCCTCAGCCAACAACACCTCTCGGGGGTTTCATTTTAATTGGTCCACTTTAGGCCTTTTTTGGCAAATTTTGGGTCCATGTCGGTAACTTTGTGCAATGGGAAGGGGGGGAAATTGTCCAGTGGACCAAAAATGTGACAAGACGCCTAGGCAGGCAGTGTGGATAGCTGGAAAAGGCGTCCCTCTCTCCCTAAGATCCCACGAGTCCATCAAGCCAAGCTCTCCACAAAGTGATACAACTAATGGGGGTTTCCCCTTTACCCTATATACCCCCCATTCTCCCCTTTTCCCTTCCCAGGTGGGATAATTACCATGCCACATGGAAACTATCTCCCCAATCCTCCCAACTCCCTCATGCCCAATTAATTTCCAGTTTCTCGCCCAACATGAGAACTTCTCGGACAACCTTCCCAAAAGCATAACTTACTACTCCGGTCACCAAATGACACACCGTAAAGTACAACTTGGAGCCCATCACCTTGGCTACTTCTAGAATTCTCAAATCTCAACAATTCTAATTCAAATTATCAAGTTGGCCCAGTTTCCTTTGCTGCATGCACTTGCAATCAATTCTAAGTTGTGACCGCCCACTTCGGATGCACATAACTCATGATATACAAGTCCGATTCACAAGCTATAAAGCACGACTAAAAATATTTATTAAAAACCATGTCTTGAACAACCCAAAACATCAGCAGCCAAGCCTGGAAAAAACACACCTTTGTACATAAATTTTTACATGGTCACTTCCAAGACTTGCAGGGCTATGTACACATATATACAAGAGGCTAGCGGGCAAGCTTTTTGGCATGATCTAATGACTTTATGCTCATCCAAAAAAAAATTGACAATGTCATTACTAACCATCTCAATGGTCAAGGATGTTGTGAACGCCAATGTTTTGCCATTGGACCCTTGACAAGCCCAATGATAAAAATTTGGAGATTATGTAATGCCACATCAATGAGATGGCAATGGATGGCCATGAAACTTTACAAGAGCAAGGAAAGCACCATAATCCTTTCCCTCAAAAAGTTGCATGGCCATCCATTGCCATCTCATTGGTGTGGCATTGCACAATCGCCAATTGTTTGCCATTGTGCGCTTGGTGAGCCCAATGTCATATAATTGGAGATTATGCAATGCCACATCAATGAGACAAAAATAAATAGCCATGAAACTTTGCATGGGTGGAGAAAGAATCCTACTTCCCACCTTTGCAAAGTTTCATGGCCATCGCTAATCGTCTCAATGGTCAGGGAGAAGCTCAAACATTAATTTTCAATGGCAAAAAATTGGCAACTATGCAATGCCACACCAATGAGACGACAATGGATGGCCATAAAACTATGCACAATCAACGAAAGCATCCCACTCCCTATCATTGTAAAGTTTCATGGCCATCACTAATTGTCTCGATGGTCAGGAGTGGCTCGAACACCAACATTTTTCCATTAGGACCTTGGCAAGCCCCATGGCAAAAACTTGATGATTGTGCAGCACCACATCTCGACGATAAAAAATGGCCATGAAACTTGACAAGGGCAAGAAAAGAACCTACTCTCTGACCGTATAAATTTGTATGGAGATGGTTAACTGTCCCAACGGTCAAAGACGCCTCAAATGCCAAATTTTTGCCAATGGGTCCTTGGCAAGCCCAATGGAAAAAATTTGGAGATTGTGCAATGCCACATAGATGAGATGGCAACAAATTGCCATGAAAATTTGCAAGAGTAGGAAAAGCACTGTCATAAAATCTTATATCTAACTAACCCAAATGATTTTCTCATATTCAATTGATCATTTAATGTGGGAGAATAAATGGGAACAAGAGTTAGAATATCGGCATGTACTTCAGGATCTATCTCAAAGTCAAAGGGTTCAAATGAGAGATGGTATGTCAAAGAGCAATGTTAGCTAATGGAGCTTCAAAAACCTTAAGGTTAGCTTCATTAAAGACCTCCAAAGATTAGTTTTAAGAGTCCTTAGACCTAAGACCTTAGGCAAGCTAGGGCTGAGCTTGAGGTGGGAACCCATCCCAAGCTTGAGGTGCTTCCCGTGCTTGCTGACTAAGCTGCTTGAGATGCTTGTCGAGCTTGCTGACTAAGGTGCTTGAGGTGCTTTTCATGCTTGACGATTGAGGTGCTTGTTATGTTTTATGGCTGGTGCTTAAGGGGCTTCATAACAAGGTGCTCAAGGGGTGAGATGTTCCCAAAGTCAACATGCATCCCTAGTGACACAAGGGGGGGTGAGCCCTACATGTAGGGGCATGAGAGAGAAAACACACACACTCACTCAAGGCAACCCAATTCCAAAGATGAAACAAGGACACATGTCAAGCTCCTCCCCGTGTTGCCCTCATAAGGTGCATAAAGCCTATTGGTTGACCTCTTAATGGGTCCAATGAGAATTTAGTTTGTTTAATCAATTATCTAGGCATTATCAAGCCCTCTCTCTCAAAGGGGTAAGGAGGAAACTTGTCCAAATGCTACCCTTTTGCTTGATATTCACTAAGCATGTGATTGGCTAGGCTTGAAGGGGTCCAATCAAATTCAAGGATGAGCTACAAGGACAGGTCGACCAAAGCAAGCTAGGGGTGTGCTTGGGGGTATACTCTCTCTCACACACACTCACATGCACTCATCTTCACTTTGTGAAAGTGCAATAACTCCATCTCCTTCTCCAAGATTTAGAAGTTGAGAGCCTATACCAACAACTCTAATCTATGGAATGCAAATCCAACCAAGAGCCATGCTTCAATGCTATGCTAACCATCTTCTTCATCTCCATTACTATGCTACTATGTTATGCTAAGCTCTATGAGTAATGGTATGAGAGGACACTTTTTCTTTCTCATAAGAATACTTCTTCTCCCTCAATTGTTGTCAAGTTCTCTAATTCTCTCTTTTGCAAATTATTATTCATGCCAAGTTGATTAAGTTTAATGGTTATGTTGCTACCTCTAATCAAGTTCACTCTCTATTTTCTCAAGGTATTCTCATAAAAATTCTCACTGTAGTTTTCTTAGTTCCACTTTTCTCAATGTTCAGAGTCCATTTCTATTACAAGCACCCTACCCTACCCTTGAAAAGTTTCATGGCCATCGCTTAGCGTCTCGATGGTCAGGGGTGGCTTGAACGCCACTTTTTGCACATTGGGCCCTTGGTGAGCCCGATGGTAAAAAATTGGTGATTATGCAGTGCCACACCCAACAAGACGATAGAGGATGGCCATGAGACTTTGCAAGGGTAGAAAAATCATCCTACTCCTAGCCCTTGAAAATTTTCATTTCCATCGCTCACTGTCTCGATGGTCAAGGACGACTTGAACACTGATTTTTTGTCATTGGGTGCTTAAAGAGTCCATGGAAAAACAAATGGTGACTGTGCAATTCCACACAAATGAGATGGTGATGGATGGATGTGAAAATTTTCAAGGGTGGGGAAAGCACCCTACTCCCTACCCTTGCAAAGCTTCATGACCATTGCTAACCATCTCGACAGTTAGGGGCGGCACAAACACCAATTTTTTGGCATTGGGCCCTTGGCGAGCCCAATGGAAAAAAACTGATGATTGTGCAACACCACACCCACGATATGGCAACAGATGGCAATGAAGCTTTGAAAGGGTGTGAAAATCACGCTACTCCGTACCCCTACAAAGTTTCACGAACATCGCTAACCATCTCGATGCTCGACGGCTAAAACGCCAATTTTTTGCCATTGGGCCCTTAGCAAGCCCAATGGCAAAAAGTTGGCAATTGTGCAATGCCACACCGATAAGACAATAACGGAAGGCAAAAAAAAACTTAAATTATAGTAGATGACTACCAAGCTTAAATAAAAACAAAGAAATTCTAAACTTAGCAATGTACCACAAATGAACAAGAGAAGTTACAACGCCATAATATAGAAGATCCATGAACAAGAGTATATAAGAATAGAAATAACTGAAGGGGAAAAATAATTGGAATGATTAATAGCACCAATGAGGTGGTCATTGCTAGGAATCATCATCATAGATGTCATCTTCAGAAGTATCAATGTCACCAGCAAGGTTCGTAGCTCCTGCTCTATTGCAAACTATCTCCATGGTGCTCTCATGATCATTTGGACTCAAACACTAGTAAGGGGTGTTCCCTTCCTTCTTGCTAGCATTCCTCTCTAGCCGTAGCTTCACAACAAGGAAAATATGGGAGTAGTCTATGGCCACCTTTGGCCATGCATACTGTATAAAATGGAGGTAGCATCCACATCCACACACCTCCTAAAAATAGTGCCTTGAAATAACCATAATGTGAGAATCTTATGCCCCACCATAGTCAACCATAGTGGATTTTGGAAGCACAAATTTTGACTTGGTGCATCTAAGAATATAGTATTCAACTCCCTTTCCCCTCCTCAATAATAACTGCAAAATCATCTCCCTCTGCCAAGCAATCTGTGAGGGTATCAACATCATTTGAGAACTATGTGATATCATCCTCAATGGAGCTACTTGATGTGATCATGCCCATGAGAGTGAAAGAAGTTGTAGTGTCCACCTATCAGCCCACTCTATCATGGTGCAATCTGTCCAATCACCATGTATGTAGACATCACAAAAGCATGAGTGGCACCTAGTAAAGATGGTGGGATCCCTCACTACAGTGCTCCAAACATTGTGCAACTGGTGTGTACCTGCTAGAGTGTTGCAATTCTATCTAGTGAGATCAAAATTCTAGCTTTCCACGCACCAAAAGAACTTCCTCATTGAGCATCCACCGGCTTCTAATGAGTCACATGCCATGTGCCATGAGCACCACTCCACAACCTGTCATCTCTATATCAATCACTGCAATATTGAAGTTGATATTGATAAAGAGCGCACTTCACACAAGTGCTCGCATCATCATGCTCTGGGCCTTTCCATGCCCCGACTCAAAGAAGCTCCAAATGCAAGGTATGCCACTGCTATGGTGCCATCTGTACCAAAAGAATTGCTTTTGATAGAAATTAAGAGTATGATATGTTACACTCACCAAGGGAAAGATCATGCTGCTAGAAATAGTGTTGCACAAACTACGCATTGTGGGAGCGATCATCACTAAAAATAGAAACGGTACTCACGTATGATCACCCGCAAATCCTTAGATCTATCTACCCCATCAACTGCCACATTTGCATGGCGGTAAGATATATGTACAAGGATCACCACCTTCAAGAGCATTTAAAACCATTAGGGCCAAAAATGACTCAAAAAGGGCTGTGTAAGGAATTGGTTAACTTGATAATTAATGGATCCATTGATGGTCAAAATGGTTCCAAATTTGATCATTTTGAGCATGTAAAGCATATCTATGGGATCAAGCATATCTAGGTACATATCTCTAGATATTAAAAAAGATATCCTTTTCACACTATTCCTTTGCGATACACCTCAAAGTTTGTCCTCATTTAAGTGACTTGGCGGCAAACAGCTATTTTTGCACTTTTGAATTCTCTCTCTCTCTCTCTCTCTCTCTCTCTCTCTCTCTCTCTCTCTCTCTCTCTCTCTCTCTCTCTCTCTCTCTCTCTCTCTCTCTCTCTCTACATGACCCTCCCTATTTCTCTATAACAGCCTGTAAGACTCCCTCTAAACGTTCTCCATCAAGCAGATTTAATTAGAGATGGTTACATCGGTAAAAAATACCATCAACATGGAATTGTTCTCCATTAGGCAGGCTCATCAAGAGATATTTTCATTAGTAAACACCATGTAATTGTTCTCCATTGAGAAGGTTCATAACAGATGGTTTCATCAATAAACAATTCCCCCTCTCCCATGACCTTTTTCAAGCTCTACTCACCTTCACAAGCTTCCCCTCCACTCTTCTAATGCTAGCTTTGCTAGTTTTGTTAGCTCCATTACACCTTCTATGGCTCTTTTTCCAAAACAACATCCCCTTTGGATCACCACAAAAGGACGGCCACTGTTGCTCTACCTAGAAGGACCACCATTGCAAGAGGACCACCATTTGGATATGTTCACCCTCACAAGCTTTCTAAAGTTTCTCACTAGTTTTTTTTTTCTAGGAAGCTCACTTCAGGATCACAAGCTTTCCCACAAATTTTACTCTCTAGAGAAGCTCATTAAGCTCTTCCACATGGACATCAAGCTCAACCAAGTGTAAGAAACCATGAGGGTTGTGTATCAAAGGGTTCTTATACATGGGAATAAAGCTCAAGCATTCAAAAGCCTGTGATAGCTTGCTAGCTACCTATTATCTTGGTAGCTAGCAGCAATAGATTACTAGGCACCAATCCTAGCTAGCTAGCAGCAATAGCTTACTAGGCACCAATCCTAGCTAGCCACCATAACTAGCTAGGTAGCTCTCAAGCACTAGCAAGCTAGCTAGGTACTAGTGCTACCACTGGAAGCATAGTGTCTTTCACATATATTTATAAAGGTAGATGCTATTAGGTTAGGTACTAGTGTCAACAAGGCTAGTGATTAGCAAAGGAATCTGGGTGGGTACTAGTGCCCAATCGTAAATTTTTTTTCTTTTTGAAGTGTCACCCCCCTTGTCAACTTGCAGGGTGTAATGCTTATGAAGGCCAATGATGGTTTTGTATGTTTCATATGATGGTAGATCCTAATGATGGCCAAAAAAATGATTCAATGGATGACAATGCCATGGCCACAAATTCTAGCGTGAAACCGTGCCCCTTGCATACCAATGTTGAAGCCACTTGTAGTATTCAACATATGGAAGCTGAAACTAAGAAGGAAGATGTGATTTTGGGAGACAATGTGGATATTAATAACCAAATGCAGAAGGGTGTTGATAATGCTAAGGATGGTGAGATGCAAGTTGGGAGAGATAACTTGGCGGCTACTACTACATGCCAATTAGAGAGCAAGGATGTGACTAGAGGGAGTCCTATGCTATTGGAAACACAGGTCAAATTGCAGAAAGAAAAAAAACGAAGCTAAAAGGTATGTTTATAGTTTTGTTTGTGGAAGACTGTGGTGGCATCCAATGTAGTGATGACCAAGAAGTTGATGTGATGAGGTGGATGCAGAGTTTTAGAGATAGAAATATCGTATATGCCCATAAGAGAATCCAAAAAGCTCCCTTTTCGAGTACCATCCAGTGCCAGCACTAATTCTTGACATAAATGATGTTCTGTTAACATCTGTATGTGAAAAATTTTACCAGCCAATGTGTGCCTACTGGAACCAGCTTAATGTTGTGTAGGTGAGCAAAGGCTTTTACGTAGGATTTAAAAATGATGCGCTAGCATTCGTGGAATGGTGCCTTAGTCACTTTGATGTGTATATATGGACTTGTTGTCAATTGTCAAAGGCTAAAAGAATATTGAATGCCAGCTTTCCAAAACTTTGGAAGCAATTTTCTGTTATCCTTGCATAGGGTTCTTGCACACTAGAGCAAGTCTTTGGAGGACCAGGGGATATACCAATGTTCTACAAGAACTTGCAGACATTTTGGAAGAGCAAGAAGTGGCTCACTTCTCAATGACATAGTGATGGTGGATGACTCAGAGTACAAGCTTATGTTTAACACTCCTGGCATGTTGTCGTGTTGTGAGACGTACATAGTAGGAACGAATGCTACAAGAACTATCTTGAAACTTTTTAGATACTTAAGTATATTTCGTATAATGTATATATGCATATCTAAGTATAATCATAAGCTTTCTATATCATCCTATTATTTATCTCAAGGGTAACATATTTTTACTTTACCGTCAAAAAGTACTATGGAAAAAGCATCAAGAGCTCCGTCTCTTTAACTTGGGGCAAAAAACATTGGTTCATTCTTTCTACTATCTCATTATTATCTCACACCCTAGTTACATCCTATATCTAGGGTAACTTTCTATATATATATATATATTTTTTTTCTATGTATTTTTCATATTTTTTCTATATTTCTTTTTAATAGCTACTAGGAAGGAATCAAATCCTAGTGGGACACTAGCTTGCATGATTCTCAAAGATACACATATTTTAATGCATTATTGCAAGCATGATTATAAAAATTTATCAAGGAACAATCTCATGCTTTCATATTGCATGAGGTGTCCATTGGAATCAAATGAAAGTCTAAGCTAAGGGGACCACAAGAAGACTTTTGATGCCAAAAGTGTACCCTATCTTGATGATGTTTTTACACAAGGTTCCAATCCAAATTAAAAAAAGTATATAAAATAGGAGTCGTAGTTAATGAGCTGAATTTTTTGTCCCTATTTTTATTTCTTTACTTGGAGCCAAGGTTGAGGAGCTATGATCAAAATAGTGGACCCCCATCTGCCCACATCATGTAGGGACAACCCATTTCAAATTTTTCCAGTTCATGTACACTGGCTCTTCTCTTTCTTGTGTAACCCTTGGGGATTCCCTTCACCTATAAAAGGGGACCTCTTCTTCCTTGTAAACCATTCACGAGATGAATTCATGAGGGAGTAAGAGTAGTAATGCCTAATTGTACTTAGCCATAAACATAAGCTTAAAGCCTACACTTGCTATTAGAGGAAGATTAGCCATTCTTGTAAGCTATCCTTGGAAGATAAGCTCTCATCAAAGAAGGCCTTGAACTTGGTGCATCGATCAAGGCTTGAAGTCCTTCCTCTTCTTCTCTCTCTATCAAAAATGGTGAATAACTCCGGAAGGTTTTGTCAAGTAAGATATGTTCTACTTTGATATTTTGTTGATTTATTATTGTTTTTTTCATCTCTAATCCAACATATATCTCTAGTTTTGTCTCCCTCCCTAACCAAACCTATCCCTATCACTCTTACAAATTCATTCTCTCTACAAATTCTAGGTTCTCCTTGGTGTAGGTACATCTCTCCCCGATGTATCCTTATTGCCTACGAGTAAAAATAAGGCTTGGGAGAGAAACTTTT
This sequence comes from Adiantum capillus-veneris, assembly GCF_014529385.1. Taxonomy (NCBI): domain Eukaryota; kingdom Viridiplantae; phylum Streptophyta; class Polypodiopsida; order Polypodiales; family Pteridaceae; genus Adiantum; species Adiantum capillus-veneris. Next base: position 52,826,153 of record NC_140935.1, on the reverse strand, counting down.
CTTCTCTTCATTTCTCTCATATCTACATTTTGCACATACTAGAGTTATCTTAGATGAATAATCCACATGGTGTGTATTTTTATCGCTTCCACTCTCTGTGATCTATCTCAATTAACATATGGATTAGCCATAAAATACACTTTCAACAACGTATAGTGTTTCTCTTTGGCCCAGAAAGGATCAATGAAATACTTCTTTCACCAGATCCCATTATACTACCCTTTATAGACTATAACTTTTCTTTTGACGTAAGTGTAGTTATCTTGCTATGAACCAAGAGTATTTGTAAACACAAATAATCCCAATCACTAGACAAAACATATACATTATGGTAAGCACAAAACTACAATTTCAAAGAACAATTTGTAGCCTGTTTGTTCGGCAAAGATTGAACGCCATTAGCTCATCTATTAGCCCTTTCATATTACCCATGATACAATATGACCATAGCATTGATGCTTTAATCTTTGTGCTATTTTGATATTCTCTTTTGTGTTCTTTCTTTGTGTGTGTGAGTGCAAGAGAGAAAGAGTGGGGCTTCTTTGATTGCACTTCCTTCCAAATCATAGACTTCGTGGCATCTATGGTTTACTCCTTCATATAGTTTTTGGAGTTCTCTCACAAAATCTCACAACCAAAATCTCGGTGCTTTCCTGGCAAGACCACAAATTTCCCGACATATTTTGGGTGAACCCAATGCGAACCTGCCAAGGTGAGAGTTTTGGGTAACCATAGTTGATCATGTTGAGCAATAGGGTATGCATTTTGATCCAGCAACAATGCAAATGTTTCAAGCATTTGCAATGTTCATGCAACAACAACATGCCCTTGAAAGAAGGGAGATTTCAGGAATCAAAGCCATATAAGTGGTCGTCAACAGAATGGATCAATTCAATGGCAATGATGTAACCAAGTACTTACACGAGTATGTAACGGAGATGGAGTTTTATCGTGTGTCAAAAGGTGATATGATTCAAAGCTTTGAGCTAGTTGTTGCTCCAGAAATTAGGAAACATGGTAGGGGAATTAAAGATGGACATGGGAGAACCTGGGAAGTTCTCAAAGTAGCTTTAAAGGAGGAATATTTCATGGAGAACTCTGAGAGAGTGACCAAAAGGACATTCTTAGAATGGGTAGTCAAGCCAAAGCAAGGACTATCAATAACGGAGCTACTTAGGGAATTTGAGTGGCACTATGCATAACTCACCAGGACAGAAAGGGCCACACTAGATGCAGAGAAGACAGATATTTTCTTATAAGCTGCAGGTAAAGAGTTTCAAGAAAATTTGAAGCTTATTCTTGAAGATAAAGATGCTGAGAAAATACTAAAGACCGGTTGGAATGAGGTTGAAGGTTTTGTCTCATTGCTTGCCAAATGACAAAGAAGAAGGGACAAGATAGTAGTACACAGTACAAGTCCTTCCACCTCAACTTATGACAAAATGGTAAAGCCTACTTTTATCGCTCCTAAGTTTCATGAGTCCATGCTAGATGAGCTTGTGAAGGGAATGTGTGACTTTAAGGTGAAGATTGCAAAGCTTGAATAAAGAGGCCAACCATTAGGGCCACTTCCTAGGCAAAGACAACAGCCCAAAGAAGGTTTTGTTAATAGATGTATTTGGTGTGATAGTAGAGACCATGTAAGAAGGGATTGTGATAGTTTTAGTGATGCTTTGACAAAAGATATATTTTTTAAGGATGGTAAAATCCACTTAAGAGAGACAGGTCTACCCTTAAGAACTAACTTTGGGAAGGGGAGAATGCAAACCTTAGTTGAAGATATGGCAACTAACCATGCCACCTCTTCAGTTGAGGCATCTACTTATGGAGTAAAAATTGAGCATCTTAGTGATGAAGAGGTGAGTGACCATCATGGTCGACTTTGGCCAAATGTCATGCAATTAGCTTAAAAGGAAAATCTTACAAAAGAGATTCTACATGAAGCATGTGATTGATAACGTCTAGAAACAGGGTGGAGTGATCCAGTGGATTCAATGTTTGTCCATGCCTACATTACAAATTGCCAAAGCCATGAAGCTATTGTACAAGAACAGCGTAGGCGTGAAAATGGTGATGAAGGGCCTTCAAAAAGAGCTACAAGAAGTGGAGGAAGGAATGATGAAACACCTTTGCAAGCACCACCAACACAAGAGGAACCTTCACCATAAAAAGGAGCCAACAAAAGGTAAGTCAAAAGGACCATCTTACAAACTACAATCTAACATTGAGCTTTCTACAGACTTGAAGAAAGTTCTAGAGGAGAGGATTTCAAATGGAAAGCTTGAGTTTACTTTGGGTGAGGTGCTTGGCATAGCCAAGCGTGAATTGCATAAAGAAATTATTGACATCATCAAGAGAAATAAGCAAACACTTGGAGAGTCTATTCATCCACAAGCTAAAGTCGATACAGTGAAGGCACAAGGAGTACAGGTGCGTGCTAAATAAGGTGATGAAGCTATGGTGGGATGCTACCAGTCTTCTTGGAATGTAAGGCAAGTGAAATTTGTTGATGATGGGAAAGAATCTCAAAGTATTCCTAGGAGCCACTATTCTAGAACCCATTGGGCATGGGCTACTACAGAGACATTGATCAAGGTAAGTGATCTTGAAGAACCATTTGTTGCCTTAATTGACCATGGTTCTGCAATAAATGTAATGTCAAAAATTCTTTAAAACAAATGTAAATGGCCAACGGACATAGAACATGGTTGGATGGTCAAAGTGGAAAACATTCACCCAAAGGTGTGGGTTTGTCATGAACCTATCAGGCACTTGTGTTCAATGTTCAGGATAAGCTTCAACATATAACTCTCATGGTACGTAAGTGTTGGGTACAAGGTAATCTCTAGTCCCCTTTGAAACTTGAGCCACTTCAATTTCGCAATGGAGACTGAATCCAATCGCATAATTGAAAAAGATTCTTTGTGCAAAATCACTCAGGAGTTCATCAAGACAATTTAGAAGATCCATCTAAAACAAGATAATGAAAGAGAGAAAACTTAGTACACATGTGAATCAAAACTAAGTCTATGCTTCTTTTATTCATCACTATTAGATCTTTATGATTTCATTACATTATTATGCGTGTCTTGGAGCTAATTCTCTAAATATTCTTTTAACTCTCATAACAGGGTATTCTCTCATACCTCCCATGCAACAACGTGGTCTGTAATTATCCTCTAGCTTTTCTCTTCGTATGATGGCTGCAAGAGCTTCAACCTTCTTAGCAACTTTGAACATTTGGAAACGCAACGCCAAGTAGTAGAACATGTCTTCTAGGCCTAACCATATTCTGACTTGAAGTAGTATGAGGTTGGCAAACAAATCTCTTGGATTGTCTTCATCAATATAGATGAAGAATTGACGGAAGGGTTCTTGGTGATGGGTAAGGTAACTATGGTCAACACTCTTCCAACAAGTTGTGCTTCTTGGCATGCCAAAGACTTTGGCCCCGATTTCTAAGTAAAAGAGTTCCCGTTCATCCCCAGACAATCGCGTCACCATATTGCTGAACACTATGGCCAAAACCTCATTCCCTTGGCTAGAGCATTCAGATGTCACTCTGGGAGCCATTTGTTACTACAAAACAAACATTCAAAGAAATTACAACACCATTGTTGAACACTTCAACCACTTCACCATAACTCAAACCAAACACTTCCACTCAAGAAGACAAGTCAAACAAGTACCACCAACCAATGTCACTTATAGATGCATCATGAATACAATATCCTTTCTCAAATAGCATGCATGAATGCATGCACGATGCATGAATGCGTGCACGATGCATAACTAACCCAACTAGTATCAGGATTTAGGCTATCCCTAAAACCTTAAGCATTGGCTCTGATACCATGTGAGAGATACCCCTCTCCGGGGGTCTATGCACAAAACACAATTTACACTTTTTATACAATTTTCAATATATATCAGAGTTGTAGAAGCATTTGCATAGGGAAGGAGTTCTCAGCGCCCGACCAAGCATGGTGTTTAGGCCATGAGCCGGACTGCATCCAGAGGTACCTAGCGACTAGTGCTACCCATGAATGGGTGTTATGAATGAAAGTGTACTCAAGAAAAATATAACATTGTGGAGGGTGAATATATGTGTGCACCACATTGCGGGAAGAGAGAGAGAGAGAGAGAATATAGTGGAGGGTGAAACAAAGTGCACAGAGATAACAGAGAATCTTTAAATGCCCATCTAAATGAACAGACAACCATGTATTAATGCAATGATAAAAATCTGGGTATACCATAACATCAAAAAAGTTTAACAAAATAACTAGCAGATCACCAGACCTTGTGTAGGGAACAACCGGTCCACCCATCCACTTCCACTCTCCTACGAACAAAGAGAATTTCACTTCGCCGTCGGGAGCGAGCCAGAACACCTCCAACCTACCTGCACCAGACATAGGCTGAGGCTGCTTCGCCTCCCTCCATGAACCCGAGCTCTAAAAGGATCCCAAATACCAACAGGTGGTAGGGTATCAACACCAACCATACCAGTTTAGGTGCCACGTCTCTTCAATACCCAGCACCAGGTGTTTAGGCAAAGCCAAGGCAAAATCTGCGACGTGTTAGCCGTATAAGGTCATTTAACCCCCGACGTACTAGCCGTGTAGATGAGCCTACCAAAAAAGAAGAAGACCTAGGCAACACCCCCGATCCAGCAAGCCCCACGTCAACGATCCTTTAGTCTAAGGCTAAGTGATGTAGGTGATCGGCACTGAAAATTGAGCACTAACCTGCAAGTTATAGGCAAGTGCAGCAGGCTGGAGTGTGTCCCAAGCTGAGAGATGGCGCTACCTTCTTGCCTGGAATAGCCCCTAGCTTTTGGGAAAAAGCTTCATTCTTTCCTAAAAACAAGCCTTTGCTTTTGGTGGTCAACTCTCCCACTTACCATTCAATTTTTACAGCAAAATTGATCGTCCGAGCAATATCTAGCCAACTAATGGAAACTGTAGCTAGACTATGCCGCACCGTAATGTCCCAACATAATTATGACTTTCTCGTACTGACTCGGCATATTTACGATACTGCTTTTTATAAAAATATTTCCCGTAAAAATCCCGTTTGGTCTCGTTTTTGCTCTAGGTGATCATTTTTAAATCCGCCAGAGACTAAAATTAATACTTTTACATTTAGGTCATCATACAAAGAACATTGCTTTTCAAAAACGCAAAAAATAGCGTAAAAAGCACACAAAAAATCTAAAATTGAACCATGTGTTTCGCTCGTCCACTGGAATAATAAAGCGGACTCGCTTTTCACTAAAAAACACTAAAAATCATGAAAAGCTATAAATAGCGTGAAAAGCACTCAAAAACCATATTTTTACAAAATTGAACCATAGCTTCCGTGGAACACGTAGATCAAAGATCCGACCTTGCTTTTTGCAAAAAAAGCACCTAAAAGCATAAAAAGCATGAAAAACCTAAACATAGTGGATTTTTTCAAAACTGAACCAAACATCCGTTTAACCTACTGGAACATAAAAACCACCTTGCTTTTTACTTTAGAACCTTCCAACTATGTCAATCAAGCATCTTAAGTCAAAATTTGGCAAAATAGATATTGAAAGCTATTTTTTTATTTTTAGAAGAGACCCAAAAATTGGGGATCTTATAATAGGGTTTGGGAGGGAAACTTCTCTTCTCTTTATTTCTCTCATATCTATATTTTGCACATACTAGAGTTATCCTAGATGAATAATCCACATGATGTGAATTTCTATCGCTTCCACTATGTGCGATCTATTACAATTAACGTATGGATTAGTCGTAAAATACACTTTCAACAATGTATCGTGTTTCTCTTTGGCCCAGAAAGGCTCAATGAAATACTTCTTTCATCGGATCCCATCATACTACCCCTTATAGACTATAACTTTTCTTTTGACATAAATGTAGTTATCTTGCTATGAACCAAGAGGATTTGTACACATAGTTAATCCCAATCACTAGACAAAACATATATATTATGGTAAGCACAAAACTATAATTCCAAAGAACAATTTGTAGCCTGTTTGTTCGGCAAAGATTGAACGCCATTAGCTCATCTATTAACCCTTTCATATAACCCATGATACGATATGACCATAGCCTTGATGTTTTCATCTTTGTGTTGTTTTGGAATTCTCTTTTGTGTTCTTTCTTTGTGTGTGTGAGTGCAAGAGAGAAAGAGTGGGGCTTCTTTGATTGCACTTCCTTCCAAACCCTAGAGTTCATGGTATCTATGGTTTAACTCCTTCATATAGTATTTGGAGTTCTCTCACAAACTCTCACGGCCAAAAGCCCGGTGCTTTCCTGGCAAGACCGCAAATTTTTTGACAATGTCATGTGTGGTGAAGAAAATGGAAGATTAGAGTGCCTTGGAAATGGGGTTATATCTATTTAGAATGCTGCAAGCTTGGCTAGAGGGGTGTCTTTCTGCTCCTAATCAACCACAATTTTCTAGCATGAACAAATTGCCGAGACAATTTGATAATGAGGATAGAGATCTGACTCGTAATGGCAAAAGAAGTATCAAGATAAGCCAATCAGAGTTCCATGTGAAAGTGAAAAGACATTTTAACTTTGATTTGCTGGAACATACTTATGTCCCCCCTCTGTATAGTGTATGTCATACTTCATGCCATATGGCGGTGAAAACATTGTAATGAATTTGTTTTGTAAAGGAGCACTCTTTTTTGCCATACTTCATGCCATATGGTAGTCAAAAACATTGTAATTACTTTTCTTTGTGATGAAACACTCTGTTTACTGATGGAGCATATTTCTGTATCCCCTCATAGTATGTGCCTTTTGTTATGGAATTGGAGGATTATACCTTTTTGTACTTTTGTGGCATCTTGATAGTAACCATGTACACATCTACTGAATTTTTTTTTTAAAGGAAAGAAACATCTCTATACCACTATGTACAAGAGGTCCCTGGAGATGCTAAAATTATAGCCCGTCTCGGAGGGTGTACCATACTAAAAAACAAGTGAATCATAATATCTCCGCTACTATGTCTACCTCCTCACGGTGGTGTATGGGAGGAGTGCAAAATAAACCACTGGGGTGGCCAGAAGTGCCACTGGATCTGGCCTCTAAAAAACCTAAAAAACATAGATGATATGGCCCATTGTTTGATAAAAGCATGCATGTGCTCCCCAGATATCCTCAAGGATCCCGAGGGCGACTCCCACTGACTACATAATTTATGTATCTTATCAACCCAAATGTCAGTGAGAATGTCCACTCTGGTTGATCGTTGTGTACCCAGAACGCGGCAGCGGCAAGCGTGCCATACATTCCAAAGGGATATCAAGGCATATCCTATATGCTGAGGGTCCCCCTTTGGTAGCCTATAGCTATGAGCATAAAGATTGGATCTCATCTATCTCCCTCAAAGATTAGGTGAGTCCCTGGTAATGCATCAACCAAGAAACTCCTCCTCAAATCTGCTAAATTTTTGCTTGGGGTGTGTGAGGTAGTGGTGTGGTGTCACTGTACTTTCAACATTATCTTACTTCTTGCCTCTACTACATGAAATGGTATATAGTAATGTGCATCTATATTTGTGTACAAAGACAGTAATGCATATATCATTGAGAAACTTCAAGAGAGATCACTTTTTGGGTCTTTTATGAACAACAAAGTAAATCAGTGAACCAGTATGTAAAGTGAGGGAAATCTATGTGCAGTGTTAAAAGAGCAGCTGATTTAAGGTCATCAAAGCTACACATCATATGGAATGCTATTATAAATAGCCTCATATGCCTTTGAGGACATCAAGATGCTTGAACTCGTAGGGATTTTGTTTTGCTTGTTCATACCAAAGTCCCTTGACAACAAATGAACCGGCATGGCAAACATTCCCCCATGCATCTGCTATCAAGGTTTGAGTCCTTTTCTTCTCACTTGTGCATTTCAAGACAAAGAAATCTGCAAGCTCTTCATTGTCATGAGGAGCTATGACAACAAAATTTTCACCGATGCGGAGGGCATCGCTCAAAACATTGTGGTGGCCTTCATATGCAAAATTGTCACTTTCATCATTGTTTTTTACATCTTTGGTAGGTTCAAGGGTAATGTATTCCCACTTAGGAACATGTGAATTATTAAAAGACCTCCTCCACTGGCCTTGCAGACAAGCAGTACAAAAGCGTGAGAATAGAGCTTTTCCATCTATTAAGGAGTACCCAGAGACACAATGTAACCCACAAACTCCATCCATAGATTTGATTTGCAATCCCAATGGTTGCTCCTGTCCACATCACATTCCTTCACCTCCCAAAACACCCTTGTCACTGGCCATACTTTAGAAGCATATGTGGCGATAGCCCCATCAGACATAGTCTCTCTCAAAAATGTAACTACATCTGCTACACATTGCAATTTTCTACAATCTAACTTCAATTGCTCATGACTCAAATGTCTCTTGATAACTGCACTTGCACCATCGTGCTCACCGTTCCCATGACCTGAACTCGAGAAATTCCAAGTCATTTTCAAACTTGTGAGAGTCCCATACCGGGCAACAAAGTAGAATGGTCATTTTGCTTTGAGCTGCAATGCAGCGCCATCTGACCACACCCAATGCTCCTTCAACGATATACCAATATCCTTTAACCAACCGTGATGGAGCATGAAGCAATGTTGAACAAAAAGGGTGTCATGAGTTTTATCATTAGAAATATAGAAGCAATAATACTTGTGGACACTCCCTGCCATTTGCAAATACGTAATGTGAACGAAGATTGTAAGCTGGCAAGAGAACCAGTGCATTTATTGAATCTCATTTTGTTCCTTGAATGTGTAGCTCTCAGCAAAGTCCACAGCTGACACTACCACATCATCGAGGAAGTGACGTAGACACTCCTTAAATTGTTTAGCCTGCCATCTGTAGACCCAATTGTGCTTTATGAACTTGCTCAAATGATCCCTAAAGAAATCAAGAATTTTTTTTCTTGACATCTCTTTATGAGACATGACTTTTCTTTTCTTTTTCTTGCCAGTTTCAATTTGACCAGTTTGAATATCTTCAAATATCTTCACATTCACCTATACACCATCTGAAACCTCCACTGGACATATCGGAATCTTCTTTGCACGTCCACTGGATTGGCAGTCCCCCAACAAACACTTCAAAGTAAAACGGTATAAACTTGTAGCCTTCATACATAAAATTGATTCCCATAGCATTGTAAGGCTTGAGTAATTTTGTGTGTGTGCTTCGCGTTTCCCACCTCCACCACATATGCCACATCGACATGCACACTCTTTTCTATGCACACCTTTAGCAACATGCCTTGCTTGGTTTAAAGTGTCCCGCAAAAATGACATTTGTACATGTGTGATGCAACAGCACGTGTATCGATCGCGAAGCTTCCGCACAAAATAAGGCTTCAGCTTCTCAAAAGCTCTTTGGCATATTTGTACCTCTAGATGATTTTTTTTGAAGTCAAGAAAGAATTCCACCTATATGAAAAGAGGGAAATTTTTGAAATTGTTGACAAAATCAGGCTTGAAGGAAATTGAAAGGTAGCTATCACGATGAGAGGTCACCAGGCTAGAAACTGGAAGTTTCTAGATTACTTCTTAGTTGCCAGTACACTACCTAGTGAGACCATCCAGGTGAGATTGGTGGCTATCAGGATGGGACTGGATAGAGATGGTGGCTGGTGGGTAGCTTTCACGAAAGAAGGTAGCTGGTGGATAGATTTCAGGCTTGAAGGAAGCTGAAAGGTAGCTATCAGGATGAGAGGCCACCATGCTGGAAGTGGGAGCTTCTAGATTACTTCCTCGTTGGCAGTACACTACATAATAAAACCATCTAGGTGATATTGGTGGCTATCACGGTGGGAGGATAGTTGGTGGCTGGTGGGTATCTTTTAGGAAAGAAGATAGCTGGGTGGATAGCTTTTCGGTTTGAAGGAAGCTGAAAGGTAGGTAGCTATCAAGATGAGAGGTAGCTATCAGGATGAGAGGTCACCAAGCTAGAATTGGAAGCTTCAAGATTACTTCTTGGTTGCGAGTACACTACCTAGTGAGACCATCTAGGTGATATTGGTGGCTATCAGGATGGGAGTGGATAGCTAGTGGTTGGTGGGTAGCTCTCAGGAAATAAGGTAGCGGTGGATAGCTTTTAGACTTGAAGGAAGCTGAAAGGATGAGAGGTAGTTGTCAGGTGGCTATCAAGTGGGTAGGAGACTTGAAGGAAGCTATCAGGATGAGAGGTAGCTACCATGTGTCTATCAAGTGGGTAGGAGACTTGATAAAAGTTGTTCGATAGTTATCAGGTTGAGAGATAGCTAATTGTTATCTACAAGGTAGTGATATCTTACTTGATACCATGTGGCTATCAAGTGGGTAGGAGACTTGATAAAAGCTGTTCGATAGTTATCAGGTTGAGAGATAGCTAATTGTTATCTACAATCTTACTAAATTACACAGAGGAAGGTGATACCTGGTAGTTATCATGTTGGTGGTGATACCAGCCTAAAGCATCAACATGCATGAAATTGATTAAAAGCTTGCCTGAGGATCAATGCAATAACAAAAAACCAAACTTCAGGCTGTTCGAGCACATGCACTGGATGTTTCTTGTACACTTTTGCTTAAATATGCCTTTGACATACATCCTTGTAGTTTGGCAACACCCGTGTATTGCTTGTCCAAAAGGCTATGACTGTCTTTGACTTCCTTGGTAATGGCATTCCTTGTATGTGTTGTCACTCACACAAATGCAATGGCAGCCATGACTGTTATTTCAATCTAGATCTAGCGGCATAAACATTTAGTTGATGCACTCCAAGAAGCCACGATGTAGCTGCTATATTTGGTTTTTGACTACCAGAGTTCATAACCATCATGATACTTGCTTGTTTAATAAGAAATTCTCTCAAGTTTTTTGGTCGTCTGACATCCTTGAGAGCATTGTGCAATTTTTTGATCAAACGTTTGTGATTCTCAGATGGTTTGTCAGCTCCTTCACATTAAAATCGACCTCTCAATGAACGATGGTTGAGAATGGCTTTGATTATTTCTCCCTTTGCATTGGTGTCAAGCCTTTGCGTGCAATGTGTGAAGCACTTGATCACCTTTGATGTGATGGTTTGCCGCTTTGTCTTGCTTAATTTCACTCATTTAATCATTGATTCCCTTTCCTTTTCTTTTTCTTGATGTGCACACTTTCTTTGTGTTTCATAAAGTCTACCTACATAAGGAACACTTGAATGACCCGACACATAAACATGATGTGCCTTGAAGATCCATTGTTGGTGCAAGAGGAAGAAATTCCATGTTGACGGAATTGTTTACTGATGAAACCATCTCGTTATGAACCTTCTCAATGGAGAACAATTACATGGTGTTTACTGATGAAAATATCTCTTGATGAGCGTACCCAATGGAGAACAATTCCATGTTGATGGTATTTTTTACCGATGTAACCATCTCTAATTAAATCTGCTTGATGGAGAACGTTTAGAGGGAGTCCTACAGGCTGTTATAGAGAAATAGGGAGGGTCATGTAGAGAGAGAGAGAGAGAGAGAGAGAGAGAGAGGGATTTGCTGAGCAATATGCTTTAGGCTCAACAATCACAAAGATGGTGATTAACAGAGAGAGAGCGAGAGACACACACACACAGAGAGAGAGAGAGAGAGAGAGAGAGGGGGAGAGTTTTTGCCATGGTTTCAGCCCGACATTGATAGAACACGCACGGAGAGAGAGAGAGAGAGAGAGAGAGAGAGAGATCTGTTATTTGCAAGATTATCGACACCAAACCTAGTAGAGGGGAGGTGCGTGATCTTAACCAGGCTCGCCTTTTAGCAAAGGTGGACAGGATCATCGAAAAGCATTTTGGACGAGCATGTGTTTAAGTAATCAAGAAAAATTTTATGTATTACTATGAGAAATAGAATTCCAAAAAACTACTTTTGTATTTTTTAGGATTACCTCTCTCTATGCTGAGTTGGCGTTTCTTACAGGACCCAAAATTGAGTCCAACTTTCTCCTAATGGCTCATTTTTTACAGTGGCACCATGGATTTGATCCGGCTACCAATGTTCTTGTCGAGGAGGCAAACCTTCCCATCTCAGTCTACTCCTTAGGCCTTAGGAGAGAGTACCTCCCGCTCCTTTTCAAGATTGGGACTGTCTTGGAGACACCTCGCACGATAGCTTTTATAGTTGTCAAGGCAGCTAGCATACTTATAGTACGCGTTCTTGTTGACAGGTCAACCTTTCAACAACACTTCCACAAAGATTCCATGAAGATTCCTCAAAGATTCTCTAAAGATTCCATATGAAGATGCTGATGAAGTGATGAAGATGAAGATGGATGCTGTAATGTGAAGATACAAGCTCATGGACATCATCGAATATCCCATTATTATCATTTTGAGCCATTACAGCCATGTTTGTAATGTTTACAGGAACTTCATATTTTAAGTCGGCAATTGTATTTTGACCACAGATGCTTGTTGGATGAGCAAAGCCAGCTCACGATGTTGTAATTAGGTTCTATAGAAGCCTAGGCACAAATCAGGTCATTTTGGCCGGACATTAGGTTTTCTAAGGTTTAGTATATAAACCAAAACCTAAAGCTTTGTAAAGAGACTTCTAATAATCTTATCTTCTGTGTCGACTGAGAGACTGCGAGAGAAAGAGAGAGTGTGTGTGTGTGCTACAAGAGCTACGGTGATCCAAATCGCAAACAGAGAGCAGCAATGTGTTGCCGACGAGGAGAGCTACGCGTTGATGCTTACATCACGCGCGTTTGTCTGTGTTTTGGCAGATTCACCCGCGAGCTACTTTTGGAGATTCGATGAGTAAACGTTGTCCGTTTTTGCATTTCATCATATCCACGTGATCAGAGCGAGTAGAGCTACACATTAGGCATGTTAGATTTTAGAAACAGTGACCTGTTAAATTCGACCAGACATCCTACGTGTTTTCTGCATGGAGGGTATTGGGTTAGGATTTGTGGTCAGAGACCTTAGGGATAGCGGCCTTCCAGTGTGTGTAGGACTTCCCTTGAGTTTCATGAAGTTTCGAGATTGTTTGATGGGCTTTTGGCTTGCGGTAGCATCATAGGAGACTCTCACATTCACAGAACCAATGGCATGTAGATTTGATATCTCTGTAGGAAGTAGTCATTAGTCGGTCGAGTAGAGATTGACACCCTTTGCTTGCTTCCACCCGCCTACGAGTTGAGCTTCTTCCTCAGTTGACATTATTTGTTAGGTGAGTTCTCGCTATGCTGACGTCCGTCGCGGCGTATCCGCCAACAATTCTCGTTCAAGATATCCACACCCTCTCGAAGGTCGTTTTACTACCTTGGGTGAGTGGTGGTTGGCTCTCCCAGAATGTAGAGTATTTGGGCCTCCTAAATCAGTGCTTCATTTGTCGATAGATGAGCCATCTAGCGAAGCCCTGTCCACGCAAGAGGCCTAGACCTTCGGCATAGACCCAGAACCAGCCTTAGGAGGCTGGCCAAACACAACAGGCAGAGACACAGGGAGCTCAAGCAAGTTCTTCCTCAGAGCCTGGTGCCCAAGCAGAGGAGGGCTTGCAGCACGTCTGTGGTCGTTATCATCAGGGACCACCACGCCAATTCACCCCCTGGTGGTCGTCCTACACCAAGCCAGCAGTAGTGGGTTCCCACATGGAACCATTTCGACCCCTCATAGCAAGACGAGGCCGCATATACCCCCTCCACCTTAGCTTCACCACACCAACAATCCCTCCCCCCTTGCCCCCACTTCCATCTCCTCCACCTCCCCCCATTAGTGTCCCCCTCCCCTCCCATTCGACCCGTTAGCCCCCCCGGATCCATCATCCTCTCTTGCTTCTACCTCACAGCTGACTCAAGGGACAGAACCTTAATCGTCTGGTGAGGGATCTCTTAGAAGTTGGCAGTGCTTTTGCCACGCCGCCTGACGGGAGAGGAGCAGACTTTCATGCAGACCCCCATTTTGGTGTAGACGTCACCCTTTACTACAGTTCCTCGAGGACTGACCAGTTTCGACATCCGTCGCCAGTGGGACTTCTCTCATCACATCGAGGACTTGGGAGTGACAAATTTGGTACAGATTTTGTCATCGTTGGCCAAGTTTGACACATTGTGGTACACTTTTTTGCTGACATGCAGAGTCCACCATGCTATGTATATGTACATGGGGACTCCTGGATAGAGGAGGTAGCCCGACGACGGCATGCTCTTCTTAGACCTAGGTTGGATAGTCACGACTATCTCCGGGTCTCTTGGATGCGGATCACTCCCCATCCAAGCCGGCCTCCAAGATAGCGAGGTTGGCTGCTATTGCACCATCGATTTTCTCTCACTGACTCCATGAGGATTGTCTCATGGAATGTGCACGGATTTGGTGGGGCCCAATTTCAGCGCCAGCGGGGTTGATTTCCTTAAGAGCTTCAGGGATGCCTTGTGGGTGGTGTGATTGATATTCTTATGATTCAAGAGCATCATCTTTGTGAGAGCCGCATTAGACGATGTGGTTAGATTTTTGTGTGGTCACTATAAGACATTTGGGTCAATTGCATTTGGACTTGGTGGTATCCAGGGAGGGGTACATATGACTATTTCACAGCAAGCCTTTATGGACAGAGGGGTTATTGTGCCAGGTAGGGCTCAGTGGATTACTTTGTAGGTCCAAGGTTGCCTCATGGGCTTCCTAAACATATATGCGCCCAATGTGGCAAATACACGAACAGAGTTTTGGTCATACATTGTAGAGTCTTTGTCACATGCATAGCAGTGGTGTGTTGGGGGAGGCTTCAACATGTTGGAGGAACCCTCATATAGGATTGGAAGTAGCCATGCTACTATGCACGGGGCTGAGTTTCCAGGTTGGGAGCGTCTATGTCTGAGGGTCTCTGATGTTTGGCATCATTCAGGCTTTGTGCGGCGCCCAGACAGCTTGTCTTTCTCTTGCTCTGACCATAGAGTAGGAGGAGTGAATCTATCTTAGATAGATCGCTTCTAAGCCATTGATCACATATGTGACATGAGTGGACCAGTGTGCATTATGGCAGGGACTACCTTTTTTTACCATGCGCCAATGATTCTCACTGTGACAGATAGACAAAGGAGGGGCAGTACGACACTGTGCATCCCTGAGAGGGTCTTGCCAAAGAGCTTACCCCCTAGGAATGGTGTAGTGAGAGAGAGGTGTTTTGAGAGCTCATATGTGGCCTGACACTCTGGATCATTTGGCGGGCCCGCTACTTCCGCATCTTCTAGGCTCGCCCTGTCCCACCGGCAGAGACTGTTCACATGACTTTTGGTTGGAGCTGATTCACACTCTCAGGGGTTAGTTCGAGTGACTTCAGGGTAGCTCCGACTAGCGTAGAGAGGCTTTCTTGCGACTCTGCTAGTGCCATCTAGGCGCACCCTCGACCATGGAGAAGAAAGGGCCTAGGCACCGGCCACCAATGTGGCTTTTCCCTCCTCCATTGTACATATTTTTGTTTACTCGCTAGGAGAGTCTCCCCATGTTTTTTATGAGCCCTCTCTAGTAGAGGTGGTTGTAGCCCTATGGGCAGTTTTATTAACTAACGGAAGGGTCTTTTTTTTTTGGGGGGGGGGGGGGGGGGGGGGGGGAACTCAGTCTGATAAGTAAATCTTTCTTTTTTTGGCAATGTTTGACAAGTAAATCAAACATTTTTCTCTTACTCTGCACAACTAAATAGCACAACATGAAGCCTATGCCTATATTGCTCCATTATCTTCAACAGTGAGAGAAACTTTGTTTCTAGCTCAAGGAAAATTAGCCACGACCATTTTTTTTAATTGTTTTTTTTTTTCGACACACCAAAGGGCCCACGGGGGCAGGTGCTTATCCCTTCCAAATATTAGCCATGTTACACGATCGGACAAGGGCCGCGTACCATCGGGCAAGAGCCACATGTAGGCATCACCATGGCCACCTAATTGATGCACCATGTGCTGGGAACAACGGAGAGAACTCGTAGCAACCAGCTAGGAACCTCCTCCTTGAATGACCCACCCCAAGAGGAGGATGCACTCGAGTGTCCAAGGGCTATGAATCTAACCTTGAAAAGCTATGAATAAGCTTTTTATATCGTCATGTTGCATCTTTATATAACCATAGTTCATCAAAAGGATGGACCAGTAAATTTTATGAAGACCTTGAGATCCCAATTTGCCTCATTACAAGCTCCTCTTTCCAATGGAGGTGCCATTGCTAAAGTTCTCAAAGGTGTCACACAAATCTATCCTAGCTTCAAGGCCACACTCCAAAATGTGCCCTCATGCTTCGAAAAGAGAGATCCAATCATGTCTTTTTTTTTCCACCATGAACGTCGGGAAGATAGTAAGGAGAAACTATACACATATCATGTGTTTACAACTGTACATTGATGTACATTACACCCTCGAGGGGCAACCGTGGGAACCACCCCCCCAATAGGGGAGGAGATTACACCCAAGAGAATGCAAACCCATGAGCCTCGAACCCTCAACCTTGGGGTTACATCACAAAGATCCGACCGTGTCTTACTAGCGAAGGAGTCCTATGTTGTCTTGATGAAGATTAAATTAGAAAATAGTCTTCAAATTGTGCCACCTAGTGCTTTGGCATCAAAGCAAGCTCTTGTAGTCCTTTTCCACACAACTAAATGATCCTTTTGGCATAAATATAGGCATACAAAAAATATTTTTTCTAAAGGATATTCCCATGAAAGTAAAATTTGATGTGCAAGGAGATGCAAGAAGCAAACTTGTGAAAATAGAAATGTTGAACTATTTAGTTATATTTTTAATCACACACTAACAACACACACATCGAGACCCTTAGCGACTATTTTGGACAATCTTTGGGAGACCAAAATTTCACTGAACTAGCAACTAGAAATAGAGTTTGATGATGTTGACCGCACCCTTGCATCTCGAATATCCAAAAACTTGAAACATTTGGGAGAAGAAAATCCAAAGCACAAAATATTTGGACAATTTTTGGGGGGTCAAAAGGTTGTCAAATTGTTAACTAGAGCTACAACTTAATGAGTTTGACCTCACCGCTGCATATGAAATATTGCAAAACCTCAAAAGTGGCTATCTATATGCCTCATTCATACACTAGGAGAGGGAGATTGTTGGGTTTTCAAGCCCTAGTCTAGCCCGTGTGGGATCATACCCTATGAGAGAACTGAGGAGAACCACTCCCTAGTCTGGAGTTTGCACTGTAAAAGGATTAGTTTTGCATGGCTAACCTATCATATACATTTTTTATTTTATATATATATATATATATATATATATTGTAAAGGCTTTTAAAAACAATAATAGAATACAAAGCGTGTTATTTTTGTCAACCAACCCTTCTCTCTCTCTCTCCCTCTCTCTCTCTCTCCCTCTCTCCCCCTTGTTGTCACCATGGCTCTTCATAGGCTCCATCACCATAGCCAACGCCTAACAATGGTATCAGAGCCCAAGCCGCAATTTTGCAGGTATATTGAAATGTCATCCTTTTGTTGTAGCAAGCGTAGCCAAAGGCCGTTTGGGTGGAGAAGTTAGCGACGGTTGCAACAAGGCAAGAGCCACACCGATGCTTGCATGTATCGTAGAGCCTCTTAAAAAGCTATCGAAAAAGGCCCTTTGGTTGTTGCGAAGACTTTGCAAAAGCGGCTCTTCAAAACGTTGATAGCTTGACAGCACTGCAAGGCAAGAAGCTCTATGACCTGCATTCCAAAACGTCGTCTTGCAAGAGACATCTCCAAACGCAACCTCTTAAAACGTTGCTGCAATAGTGACCATTGATGGTGCTTGCATATCCAAATGCTGCAAGAAAATGGTGAGCTTAGTTCTTATTTATGCAAGCATCTTGAGATGCTACTACGCCTCTGAGCATTTTTGCAAGGTGTTTTATAACGTTGTCTTCTAAAGTGTGATCTCTAGAGCATATCAAAACGCTTCAAATTTTCAAGGGAAAGGATAAGGCAACCAAATTTTTATACGGTGAGCTTGTTTTGACAGTTTTTTGCAAGCCTATAAAACGATGTCTCTAGCAAGGGTGTGGTGCATATCAAAAGCACTATGAAGGTGATGTATGATTGATAAATCTTATGGCATCTCAAAATACTTACGACAATGGATTTCCACTAAGGCCGAGGAAGTTTGTTGGAGATTTACAAAGCTCAACATATCTTTTTGAAGATGATATTTTGGTACATGTTGATTTGTAAAAAGTTGATATTATTGATGAACAGCACCGAGATCAAAGATTTGATACAACAAGCTGCAACACATGCATAGTTCAAAAAATTGTTATTCCCTATTCAGTTATAGATTTATGGTTTGTCTGTGCCAACACAATTATATATTATATATCAAAGCCTTGTTTCAGTTTATCAATTGTCAATTTTATTGCCATGCCTCAAAAAAAAAATTGTCCCAACAACAAATTTGTACGTGTTATAGACACCGCCACAAGATAAAAGTGGTAAGACCTCCCAAAAACATCAGTTTGGTTCTAGTCCTTGTTGTAAACCACTTCTCATGAGGTTATTAGGTAAACCTAAACCCAAGGTTTGGAAGTAAACTAGAAACTTCATATGTTGGTAGTTACTTTGAGCTACACCCTATGTGTTTGAGGGGGGGTTCATTGTGGTAGCACTAAGGTTATGGGTGTACCAAAACCCTTGTTTGTGAACACACCTGAAACTCACAATTTATCAGTATACCTAAAACTCATGGTTGAAGAGTAAACCTAAAACGCTAAGTGTCATGAGAGTCTCTAGTTTGGGCTTGACGGGGGGATTGTTGGGTTTTCAAGCCCTGGTCAATATTGGTGTAGCTCGTGTGGGATCATACCCTATGAGAGAATTGAGGAGAACCACTCCCAAGTCTAGAATTTTCCTAGTGAAAGGGCTAGTTTTGCATGGCTAAGCTTTCATATATATATATATATATATATATATATATATACAATAATAGAATACAAAGCATGTTATTTTTGTTGACCAAATTTCTCTCTCTCTCTCTCTCTCTCTCTCTCTCTCTCTCTCTCTCTCTCTCTCTCTCTCTCTGTGTTCTCTTTGTGCTCACCCTTGTCATCGCCAGGGCTCCTCATAGGCTCCACCCACCGTAGTCAAAGCCTAACATCTATATGCCTCATTTGCACACTAGGATAAGGATAAGCCCAGCATTCCAAAACTGTCCATGATAGCACAGACTGTTTTGAATAGCTTTTGGGAGGCACAAACTTTTACCTTACTGTTGTATCAGAGCACCTCAAAAATGACTATCTATATGCTTTTTTTCCACACCCAAAGAGGATGAAAAGACCCACACTCAAGCCTCCATTCAACACACAAAAACGATTATCTCTATGCTTCTTTTCACACTCATAGAGGATGAAAAGACCTGCACTGAAGCCTCCATTCAGCACAGAGTTCCAACCAGTTTTTTGATGGCTAATTTTTTTATATTTTCTTCCTCTCCTAGTGTATGATAGAGGCACCTAGATTGAGGTTGTAGGACACTTTGAGCATAATGGTCAAGTCAAAATAATCCAATTTTACTTTTGTTTGATATTTTTGTAAAAGTCTAGCCTCACCTAAACAATCCAAAATGGTTCATGCAAGCACCAACTATTCTGGACAACTTTTGGGAGGCACAAACTTTTACCAATCTATCAATTCAAGGTAGAATTTGATCCTCTTGACCTCACTATGCATCTCAAAATCTCAAAAAACAACTTTGTATCTCTCTTTTTGACACCCAGAGGGAGAAAAAACCTAAAACCCACCGATCTCCCAAAGATTGTCCAGAAGAATCCAACACGTGCTATTTTTGAAAGCCCAAACAATCCAACACATTATGTTTTTGAAGGTTGGGCTTTCAATTTTTTCTACATTTCCTAGTGTATAAATTCTACGTCTATTTGAAGTTATGTAAAAGTCTCGCAAATTTATTTCAAACAGTCTTTGCAAGGTCGAGCTTTCGGTCTTCTCTCCCTCTCCTTGTGGCCAAATGGGGCATACAGAGTCATTTTTGAGTTTTTAAGACATTTTGGGTGCAATTTTAAGGTAAGAATCATCAATTTCTTTTCATTAGTTGATAGTTTGGTAAAGCCACACAAACTTTCTAAAAACAGCCCGAACACAATTTGTGCTAGCACAGATTTAGAAAAATTTTGAGAGACCGAGCTTTTAGTATTTACTCCATCTCTAAATGTTCGAATGAGGCATTAGATAGTCATGTCTATGCTTTGCTTCTTTAGCACCAAGGTTAATGTCCCTGGGTGTGGATTGAATTGGTTTGTTTTAACAATGCCCCATCTTTTGTCTTGTCAAGTGGTAATGGTATATAATTGGAATCTTAAAGCCAACATTGAGTAATAACAAGAACTAGTGTACTCGCTTAGAAATGAGATTACTCAAATAAACTCTCTTGTGAAAGTCCTCTTTAAAAGATACTCTGCCGGTTCACTCAAAACCTCTATTCTAAGACAATATTTTTATAAAGGCATCCTCATTAATTTAATGGTGTAATCAAATTCATTTGGCCCAAAGTCATTTGCATGGCATGTTAAGCATGGCACCAAAGAATGTTGTTGAGAAAATCGTGTATAAACTACAGTTGGGCATGTGAACGCAAGCCTGAATAGACAAGTAGGTGAAACCAAATTCAATTAAATGGTATTTAATCTTAACCTGGCTGTGTCTATCAGGAATTCAATATAAGCCCCATGAGATGTCTTACCAAGCGGACTAGTAATGTTTTCAATCATAGATTTAAGCAAAATAATCATCTCGTAATTGAAAGTGTTATCTCAAGGTACAATTCTCAATGCGTGAGTATTTCACTCAATTTTAATAATGAATCAAAACGCAATGTATTCTTTTTCAATTTTGTGGTGTTCTTTCTTGAATGTGGTACATATCTACAATTTTTCCTACTATAAATACCACCCAAATAAAAAGAGTTTTTCTTCCCAATTTGTTGTCCTTTTTACATGAAAGACAGACAATGGCAAGAATGGTATTATGAACCTCTATAAATGTGATAACTATGTTGCTCTCGTGTTTACAATCTTTTCATTTGTACGAATAGCTCGCTACAATGTGTTGTGGCTATGTTAACAACATTTCCCCCCTCTTATAGCAATGCCAAGACCCCAACAACCATGATTTCATGGCTTACACGAGGTAATGCCCTAAATTGAACATAAAATATCATCACATATGGATGTGAGAATGCAAGCAATTGAAAGATTTTGTATTGACCCAATTTCATCACTAGAAAGTGGTCGTGGCCCCCCAATTTAATCATGGCTTATGTCCTCCTCTCTTAGTACCTAGGCATCGAGCATCGAGCACAAATTCTGTGTGCCTAGCCATGCCACCAATGAGGTTATTGAGATTAAAGATGCTCTCACCTTGGTTCTATGTCACACACACATTGTCTCTTTCTTTTCTATAAGGCTACAAATTCAATAGTATCGATTTGCCATATGGTCATATGACTTGACAGAGTGTCATTTTGAGCTATCCATTCTAACCTTCAATTCCTCTAAAGTAACATATAATACGACCATGTGATTTAAATGTGTTTGCTGCATAAATCACTCCATAAGAAGAAGAACAGAGTTTTAAAGTGGTAGGAAACTATCCCAAAGAGAAGGTTAGTTTTCATCATTTATAATATAATGCACTTGAAAATGTCTCTGCACATATACGTTTACTTATTTTCTTAATTTGAATTGGAGGCTTAGACTAGTCCTCAGTTTACTCTCTTTTGAAGGACACTTCATCTAACCTCCAAAAGGTCATGACTTATACCAATAGATAGTTTCTCTCCATTGTAAAAATGTCTCAAACAGCCTTCAGTAGGATCTTTTTCAAGGAAAATTTTGTTTAGGAAATTTGTCCAATTTCTTGAGATAGCTGTAGAGAGAGAGGAAGATAGGAAAAGGGGGGGAAAGAACCTGCCGGCGGGGGAGGGGGAGTCGTACAATGTTTGCAAAATTCCGTGGTTGGATAGGTTATTACTTTGCATCATTCAAGTTTTCAAAAAACAGTGATCATCAAAGTGGAATTGCCAATGGTGGCACGGCTTTGAAATATCATGCATGAAAACTACTTTACTCTAGCTTATTATAGCATTCAGATTACAGTTAGTTGGAGTTCCCTTAGTAATACAATTGGCATGACATTTCAAGGTTCATATATACTACAGTGTAGACTTCAAATGCCCACAAGTCTGAAGAATTTTTTCACATTGCTAAACAGTAAGACACTTTGGTGACACCCTTCTTTACTCGAATTTGAGTGACCTACAACCATACCAAATAGTTGCTCTCTCTCTCTCTCTCTCTCTCTCTCTCTCTCTCTCTCTCTCTCTCTCTCTCTCTCTGTGTGTGTGTGTGTGTGTGTGTGTGTGTGTGTGCAGCATAAGCAAGGGCCTTGCTTGTCACATAGGAAAACACGCCCATGGTTTCAGTCTTCAGAGCAGCAATGGATAGGTCAGTGAACCTCCAGGATGAAAGCATGTATTAGACACTGCCGAAAGCGAAGCAGACTTTCCATGTATGATTAAGACTGGATTGAGCCTTGCGAGAGAGGCGATGGAAACAAAAATATATGCAACTATGGAAGCTTGCAAAATTGATTTTGTATGCGCACATGAGGAATGCTATGCAAAAAGAAATGCTAGGTGAATTTCGCTTTCGGATGTACAGCTCTTTAAAAAGGGAAATGCAGGCCATTTTGAGAGCTTTGAGTGTACAAGTTGTGGAATGGAAAGAGGTATGAGGCTTGAGGGAAATCTCTCTAAGTTGCTGACACACTGAGGGCACTGTCACGTCAGAGTTGCTGGGAAGAGGATGGTCTATAAATCCTAAATTTTCTTGCTGGGAGGTGATGGGGGCTGGTTTATGCAGCACATTACAGCAGGTGTTTCGCACAAGTGTGATGCCTCAGAGCCTGTCAGAGGGTTTGATCTGTCTCATCCCCAAGGAGGATGGTTCTTTAAATGGCATCAAGCAATGGAGGCCCATTATCATACTCAACTAAGCCTACAAAATAGTTGGGATGAGGAACTCATGATTCTGCTACTTGACTTTGAGAAAGCTTACAACCGTGTGGATCGGAGATTTCTGGAGGGTACCATGCTGAGGATTGCGAGGTGTATCAAGGGACACACATCCCTTGACAACATCTTCACTTTTTGGGAGTTTGCTGCCTGGCCCATGTGCCGGATGAGGAGCTCATGATTTTTCTACTTGACTTCGAGAAAGCTTACGATCATGTGGACTGGAGATTTCTCAAGGGTACCACGCTGAGGATGGTTTTCTTTGAGAACGGGATAACAGGACTTGTTGCTTTGTCGTATGTACTCTACTGCTCACAGCCAAGTGTCAATAGGCCCGCACGGAGGTAAGATCTGTTAAGAAAGGGCCGCCCACTTGCCCCCTATTGTTCCTAATTCTTTGCAGAGGCTTTGAGCAGCTATCTAACGGGTCAGGACATTGGACTCCGAGGGTTATTGATACCACTGCGCAAGGAGAAGCTATTGGATGCAGTGTTTGCTGATGACACTGCACTATATTTGAGCCAGGAGGCCAATTTGTGGGAGGCCACGGGCTCTTCAGACCCTTTGTATGGGCAAGATGTGGGGGAGCAGGAGAGAGAGCCCACTTGCTACTCTATGCAATGAGAGTGAAGGAGAAGAGGAGAGTGGCGCAGAAGAAGCTCACACAGAGAAAAACGTGAGAGAAAGAGAGCGGTTTGCATATTGCCGTCAGATGATGGGTGTTGGATGAGTAAGTGCATGATCAGCTGATGTATCATAGTTAGCTGATTCTTTGATCTCCCAAGGTACATTGCCTTAAGGTGGGAGGTTGTTAGGGAATAAAGGCCTAAGTGCCTTGTACTTATTAACTACAAGGCACTTAGGCCTTTATTCCCTAACAACCTCCCACCTAAAGGCAATGTACCTTGGGAGATCAAAGTAATAAGTACAAGGCACTTAGGCCTTTATTCCCTAACAACCTCCCACCTAAAGGCAATGTACCTTGGGAGATCAAAGAATCAGCTAACTATGATACATCAGCTGATAATGCACTTACTCATCCAACACCCATCATCTGACGGCAATATGCAAACCGCTCTGCTGGAAGACTCTTGGTCAAAAGATCTGCAGGATTGTCATCTGTGTGCACCTTGACAAGTGTAATGCTCTTGTCATCAAGCACACTCCTGATAAAATGATACTTCACCTCTATGTGCTTTGTCTTGGCATGAAAAACAGGATTCCTTGCAAGCATAATAGCACTCTGACTATCACAGTGTAGCACAGGAACCAGTGACTTAATGCCAAGCTCTTCTACCAAACGCATGAGCCACAAAGCTTCTTTGCATGCCTCAGTGGCAGCCACATACTCAGCCTCAGTGGTAGACAAAGCAACACATTTTTGCAGTCTAGAAATCCAAGAAACTGCACCTCCTGTGAATGTAAACACATATCCAGAGGTAGACTTCCTGCAATTTGGATGTCCAGCAAAATCTGCATCTGTAAAACCATGCACAGATGTCTCACTCTTCCCAAAACAATGCACAAGTCTTTAGTGCCTTTCAAGTATCTCAAGATACACTTCACTGCTTCCCAATGCTTTTTGCCAGGATTGCTCATGTACCTGCTTACCACTCCCACCGCAAATGCAATGTCCGGACGTGTAGCAACCATAGCATACATCAAACTGCCAACGGCTGATGCATAAGGAATCTTGGCCATTTCAGCCCGCATATCATCTGTGTTTGGGCAGTCATGTGCAGTCAGTTTTACATATGGAGGCAGCGGAGTACCAAGTGCCTTTCCCCCATCCATGTGAAAACGATGTAGCACCTTATTAACATAATCTCGTTGAGATAGATACAGACGCCTGTTGGGTCTATCTCGAGAGATACGCATGCCCAAAATATGATTAGTGAAACCGGCCCGTAGGGCGGTAGGCGTCGGCTTTCACCCGAAATTCTTTACTTTATACACACACACAGAGCACTTAGCAAAGAGAACCTGCGACGGGAGTTAACACTTGAATACACACACGGCTCGGCAGCTAGAATGCTTCGAGCAGACGCCGACAACCTGTAGGCCCCAAAATTGGCGCCCCTTTCGGTATTTCTTTATTCTTTAGGAGGGTAAATTACAAGGTAAGGTCCTGGGAATCCTTCACGTGTATCCACCTAGATACCATTTGATTTGGCCAAATTTCGGCAGCATAACAGCCCCAAAACTTGCGCGAAACCAATTCCCCTGCTGGAACTCGCTTGCACTGTCGTATACCCTCTGATTCCTGTCCAAAAACAGTAAATTCAGCATGCTGTATTTACTGGTTTTTGCCCTGTTTTCAGCCCCAAACAGTCCCCTAACTGTCCTTTGCCAGTGGGGCACGATTCCCAATGATCCTGGCGTCCGTATGGCTGAAAAACAGTCAAATTACAGCGCATACACAGCGCTGATTTTGCACCTGTACGGTGAGGTTATGACCCTCACCAGTGCCTGCTTTGGAGCAGCAATTAGCTACTCCTATTCCTGCTCAAGGAGGCTCTTGCCTCAGCACAAAAGCATGAACCCACACAACTGTACATCAGTCAAATGAGTAGCCCTCTTGTGGGGCATCACATAACTGCACGTAGGGGAGAAAGAGAGCAGTATGTAGCGTGCGGGGCATCACTCCCGTCACCATACTGTGCATAGAGGGCAAGGTAAGCATTCCATAGCTTCTGTACCTGTTGCAATCCGCCTGTGGCTGAAAATGGCGCCCCCTTTGTTGATATGCAGCTCGTTTTTGCCTCCCAGAGTGGCAGAATCGCTCACAAGCTGACACGTCGCCCAGTTTCCGAGTTTGGGCTTTCCCTGCTAAAAATATCTCAACTGGTGCGTCAGTTGACTTCGCGGCAGAGTTGTAAAGTGTTCCCCTAGTCATACCGAAGGTAATGACGCGAACACATTTCGTGGCCCAAAATAGCAGTTCCCTAAATTTTAGGAGATGCTTCCGTTGGGCTCCCACTGGTCTTCTGACCATCTATCCTCATTGGGACCGCATCCAAAAATGCAATGTGGCCCAACTGTCGGGTACTTTTTGTTGGTAGTCCCACCTTGACTTTACGCCTTAATTGAGTTCACTTCCTAGTATCCACCAACTTGCTGAGTGCGACGGGGGGACCTATATGATCTTGCTCTGAGCCTAGACATCCTCTTACCATACGAATTCCAGTGCCGACCACTTCCCGTCTGCGGGTGAATCTACCGTTCACATTGGCCATACAATGTCCGACCGTTTGCTACTTCAAAAAGAGGGTCTCAAAATAAATAAAATAAACCCCATTGGAAAGAAACCAACAACCAAGGTTAGCAGTTGCCACATCTCTGTGACATGGTTAATAACTGCCACGTCCTCGTGACATACCCCCCTCTTGAAATCGCAAACGTCCTCGATTGCATACCATAAATACACGCCACTGATGATCTTGTGCTATTAACACTCTTTTATCATCGCATGTATCCGCAAGAAAGGTCTTAACATACATAGATACAAATGACTTAATGAGGCCTTCATACTTTTGCCATTTCCATCTATGGCACTGAATTCATATGTACATTTGATGTACTAGCTCTATCATTACCCCTCCTTTGCACACGTTGGGTTGGGGCATAAGTAGGCTGTAACCCAAAGGCTTCAAGGTAAAGTTGCAATACATTTGGTGACTCTGACAGTTCCTGCTCTTCCATCCACTTTGCATCCATAGGCGGATAGTTCTTGAACTTCACCAAATAGCGTCTTGCAACTTGTCCTTTAACTTTTCTGTCCTTATGTGCCAAAACTTGCTCAGGTACCAGGATCTCATCAAGTTCCTCAACTTCTGGCTGATCCTCAACTGGCATATCTTCTGGCACATCACCCACGAAGGGTCTTAGAAGACTCACGTGAAACGCATTATGAATCTTCCATGCATCAGGCAATTTCAGCCTGTAAGCCACATCGCTGATCTTGTCAAGCACTTGAAAAGGCCCATAGTAACGCATGCTGAGCTTAGGAAACAGCCGTTCCTTGCCCTTCATCTTCTTTAACCTTGCCTTTTCGAACCTTAAGAGAACCCAATCACCAGGTGATAGTAACAATTCACGACGGTGACGATCAGCAGCCTTTTTTCTGTTTTGCCTGAGTCTTCTCCAAGGCAACTTTAATCTTCTTATACATCTCATCCATGTTCTCAACATATCGATCTCCCTCAAAGATCTTGTCCTTTGTGTGCAAAATGGGAGGAACCTTTTTGCCGCCTTCAACAATCTCAAAAGGTGCTTTGCCAGTAGACGAATGCACCATATTATTGTACGCATACTCAAGGATAGGCAAATACTGTTCCCACTTGCCCTTATTATCTGACACATAGCATTTCAGCAGATCTAAGACAGTAGAATTGGCCTCTTCTGACTGTCCATCAGTTTGTGGATGAAACGAAGACGAGAACTTGAGCGTAGTACCCATGTTCTCAAACAATCCTCTCCAGAACAAACTGGTCATGCGAGGATCACGATCACTGATAATCGATTGTGGCATACCATGGTACTTAAACACATTGTACATGAACAAGCGTGCCATCTGATCAGATCAGATTTTACCTTCTTCCTGACAGGGATAAAATGGGCCTGCTTGCTGAACCTACAGATAATGGTCCATATACCATCATTCCCTGTTGGCGTCCTTGGAAGATCAAAGATAAAGTCCATAGCAATGCTTTCCCATGGCTTATCCGGAATCGGCAGTGGTTGTAACAACCCTGGTGCCTTTTGCCTGTCAAACTTGACCTTTTGGCAAACTATGCATGCTCGCACAAAGGCATCCACATCTCTCCTCAAGGTAGGCCAATAGAAGAACGTCTCTACCGCTTTAACTGTTGCATCAATGCCACGGTGCCCTGCATACGGTGGGACATGACTCTCTTCCATGACCTTATGTCGCAGTGGCCTAGTGACACAAAGTCTGCCATGCATCATCATAAAACCGTCTCTGAGGAGGTAGTGCTCGTGATGTTGCCCCTCTTGTAACTGTTCAAAGATCCTTGCAAAATCTTCATCAGCAGTATACTGTTCCTTCATGTCATCTAACTCATGATGATAAGGAATTGACACAGCTGAAATTTGTGGCTTTCTTGATAACGCATCAGCCACAACATTCTTCTTACCTTCCACATGCATAATCTGGAAGTGGAACATGGAAAGAATGTTTGCCCATCGCATATGCTTTTCGGATAACTTTGACTGTGTCAAGAAGTATCGCAAGGTCTGATGATCTGTTTGGACAACAAAATCAGCACCTAAGAGGTAGTGCTTCCAGCTAGAAAGCGCATGAATCACGGCCAAGAGCTCTTTCTCATAGACTTGCATAGTCCTCTCTGGTCCTTGCAAAATTCGGCTTTCATAGGCTACTACCCGTCCATCTTGCATTAGCACTGCTCCGATGCTACTGCCACACGCGTCACACTGGACCACAAATGACTTCCTGAGATCTGGCAAAACAATAACTGGATCTGAAGTCAACTTTTCCTTTAAGAGACTAAAAGCTGAAATCTCTTTTTGGGTCCATCTGAAAGTGACCTCTTTCTTTTGCAATGCGTGAAGAGGCGATGCTATCTCTGCAAAATTTCTGATAAACCTTCTATAGTAGGAACACAATCCCAAGAAGCTTCTGACATCGTGCACAGTCTTCAAGTCTGGCCATGTCTTGATAGCTTCGACCTTTGCGGGATCCATTCTAACACCATCCTTTGAGACTATATGGCCCAGAAAGTGGATCTCTTCGAGGAAGAATTCACTTTTCTTAGGATTGACAAGTAACCTGTGACTGCGCAGCTCTTCGAACACAATGGTCAAGTGACGCCTATGCTCCTCTTCATTCTTCGAATACACAATCATGTCATCGAAGAATGTTCCAACAAACTGTTGATGCGAGCGGAAAATCCGGTCCATCATTCTGTTGAACGTGGCAGGAGCATTTGTTAGCCCAAACGGCATCACTAGAAACTCATAAAGACCAAATGTCGTTCTAAACGCAGTCTTGTGCACATCCTCTGGGCGTATACGAATCTGATGGTACCCACTTTTCAGGTCTATCCTGCT
The DNA here is from genome assembly GCF_014529385.1 of Adiantum capillus-veneris. Taxonomy (NCBI): domain Eukaryota; kingdom Viridiplantae; phylum Streptophyta; class Polypodiopsida; order Polypodiales; family Pteridaceae; genus Adiantum; species Adiantum capillus-veneris. The sequence goes on along the minus strand of NC_140935.1, from coordinate 52,796,990 downwards.
GAAAATTGCAGCACCCTCTAAACGATCGAGAATATCATCAATGCGAGGAATAGGGAACCTATTCTTGATGGTATTCTTATTCAACGCACGGTAATCAATACACATGCGCCATGAGCCATCCTTCTTCTGCACTAGGAGCACTGGGGAGCAAAAAGGTGAAGTACTAGGCTGAATCAGCCCCTTCTCTAATAACTCCTCAACCTGGCCCATAATCTCTTTCTGCTGTGCCGCACTAACCCTGTAGGGAGGTCTATTTGGTGGGCTACACCCTGGCACCAAATCTATCCGATGGTCCTCAGGTCTCTCTGGCGGCAATTGCGACGGTAATGAATCAGAAAAACAGTCACTAAACTTTTGCAAAAATGCTGACCTTTCTTTATCTAACACAGATAAATTTGACTGATCCCTATCTGAGACATCACGTGCAAAAATCAAGTACACAGAAAGATGATTCTTTATTACAGAAGTGATAGCAGAAGCAGATACAATAGGGACTGACTCTCCTTTAAGCTTTACATCCAAGATGTGAGTTTTGCCCCTATGCTGTACAGTGATCTTTTTGTTGTAGGCATCCAAGACTCCATGCACTCGGAACATCCACGGGATCCCCAACAAGGCGTCACAACCTTCCAGCGGCATGATGTAAAACTCTTCAGTGTCCACATACGACTGAATATGCAGACGCAGTTTTCCAATGATGGGAGTAACACACTCTGAGTGGCCAGGACATGCCAACCCTGCCTCTGCTGTGTACCCCATCTCTTCAGCTTTGATGCCGAGCTTCATAGCTAACTCTGGTGAGATAAAGTTGGCTTTGGCACCTGGATCAAAGAAGATGAGTGCCGTCTGATCCCTAACTTTACCCCATGCACTGCATAACTCACTGGCATCTGTGCTGGGTCTGTCACCCACCATGTCTGGCACTAAACCTGCCGTGGGTTTAGGCTTCTTGCCTTTCTGGTCTTCTTTATCCTTTGAGTCAGCTGGCCTTTTCCTTTGTGGACAATTGATAGAAATATGACCAGGCTGCTCGCATATAAAGCATTTGTTCTCAGCCATTAGGACCTTCTTTTCCTCGAGCGACTTGCGCACAAAAGGCTTCCTTTTCTGTTTCTTTGCCTGCGCTCCAGAAGTCCCAGCTGAATCCTTGTCTTTGGTGGCCTGTTCTGACCCCTGTGACGCATTAGGAGCCGTTTTCACAAAGGGCTTCTTAGCTGAATTTTTCTTTTGCTGCCCTCCTTTTTCACTGCTCGGAAATCCACTGTCCTCTCCTTTCAACAGGGCAAGACCAGTGTTCGCAACTTCCATAAGCTGAGTAAGGGTAGCCACTCGATTCTTTGTACAGTAATCGCGAAGCCCTTTAGGCAACCCACAACAATACTTCTCTATCTGCTCTGTCAGTGGCACAAATCTGTAGGAGGTCACTGAGAGTAATGCTTTACAAAACCTCCTATTGTACTCCAGCAAGCTCTTGCACGAAGCTGCCGTATGCTGGTGCCAATCTGTCAAGACATCGGCTTCAAATTCATTTGATAGCCAAGCAGATGCAAACATTTGCTTGAAGTAAAACCAAGTGGCGGGTGCCTGTCCTTGCATTAACAATGTCGTCCACCATGTAAGCGCATTGTCCTTTAAGAAAGTGGCAACTTTCCTGACCTTCGAGGCCTCTGTAAAATTCCCTCCCGCATAAGCTGTATCAAACTGCTGGAGGAAAGTGAGTGCCTTTGTCTTGTCCTCGAAACCACTGAAGGTACTGAACTTTACTGCTGCACCACCCTCTTTGTAAGCCTTCGGCTTCTCTAATGCCCCCAAGTTGTCATACGGGATGGTCTGCAACATGGGCACTGTACTAGGCATGATCGGCACGTGTTGGCCATTCACATTTTGCGTCAGAGGTGCGATATCTGGCTGCTGTCCAGAAAAACCAGCCATGCCAAAATGAGCCTGTGGCACCCCAAACTGGCCCTGGTTGCCGTGGAAACCTTGCTGCATGCCGATAGTACCATACATGGGGTTTGGCATGATGCCTTGCATACCCCCAAACATTGTTCCTGGCATGTACGGCTGACTTCCAGACGCATAACCAGCCATACTTTGGAACACTGATCCACCCCCGAAATACCCAGGATGTACCGTGGGTGGTGGAAAAACTGAGTGCATAGCCTGGTATCCAGCTCCCTATCCATTCAAGACAGCATGCTGGCTCTGAAAGGTGGCGGGCTGAACTGGCATAACCTGTGGAATAGGCGTTCTAGCCACCTGTTCAAGCACGGGAGGAACCTGCTTTGGAGCCCCCGACTCCGCAACATGCGAGTGTTCCCTTTCCTCCTGCGCCTCATGAAGTACCTGGGCTTGAGCTTCAACAAGCTCTGTACGCGGCGTAGGTTGCCTATTTTGATGTTGCACTGGTGGCGCTTGCAAGAATTCTATAAACCTCGGATTCTGCACCAGCTGCGAAAAGACATTCACCGCGGCAACTAACTGAGTCTTAAACGCATCATCCTCAAGTTACCCTGTCATAAAGCCCTGTACTACTGGAGGGACATTCACGTTGACAGGAGGTACAGACTGACGTGGCCGTGAGCTCTCGCCAATCTCAAAAACCATAGGAATCTCCTGCCTGTCCTTAGGAGAGGAACCCTCTTCCATAATTCCCTTCCCCTTGTCGGCCATAGTGTAATCCCCGCGTTCTTGCACTGTGTGTCTTTACCATGAACAATCCAGGCTCACTCTTTGAGGAAAAAGTGATTGATATCCCGGCAATGGAACCATGAAACCGGCCCGTAGGGCGGTAGGCGTCGGCTTTCACCCGAAATTCTTTACTTTATACACACACACAGAGCACTTAGCAAAGAGAACCTGCGACGGGAGTTAACACTTGAATACACACACGGCTCGGCAGCTAGAATGCTTCGAGCAGACGCCGACAACCTGTAGGCCCCAAAATTGGCGCCCCTTTCGGTATTTCTTTATTCTTTAGGAGGGTAAATTACAAGGTAAGGTCCTGGGAATCCTTCACGTGTATCCACCTAGATACCATTTGATTTGGCCAAATTTCGGCAGCATAACAGCCCCAAAACTTGCGCGAAACCAATTCCCCTGCTGGAACTCGCTTGCACTGTCGTATACCCTCTGATTCCTGTCCAAAAACAGTAAATTCAGCATGCTGTATTTACTGGTTTTTGCCCTGTTTTCAGCCCCAAACAGTCCCCTAACTGTCCTTTGCCAGTGGGGCACGATTCCCAATGATCCTGGCGTCCGTATGGCTGAAAAACAGTCAAATTACAGCGCATACACAGCGCTGATTTTGCACCTGTACGGTGAGGTTATGACCCTCACCAGTGCCTGCTTTGGAGCAGCAATTAGCTACTCCTATTCCTGCTCAAGGAGGCTCTTGCCTCAGCACAAAAGCATGAACCCACACAACTGTACATCAGTCAAATGAGTAGCCCTCTTGTGGGGCATCACATAACTGCACGTAGGGGAGAAAGAGAGCAGTATGTAGCGTGCGGGGCATCACTCCCGTCACCATACTGTGCATAGAGGGCAAGGTAAGCATTCCATAGCTTCTGTACCTGTTGCAATCCGCCTGTGGCTGAAAATGGCGCCCCCTTTGTTGATATGCAGCTCGTTTTTGCCTCCCAGAGTGGCAGAATCGCTCACAAGCTGACACGTCGCCCAGTTTCCGAGTTTGGGCTTTCCCTGCTAAAAATATCTCAACTGGTGCGTCAGTTGACTTCGCGGCAGAGTTGTAAAGTGTTCCCCTAGTCATACCGAAGGTAATGACGCGAACACATTTCGTGGCCCAAAATAGCAGTTCCCTAAATTTTAGGAGATGCTTCCGTTGGGCTCCCACTGGTCTTCTGACCATCTATCCTCATTGGGACCGCATCCAAAAATGCAATGTGGCCCAACTGTCGGGTACTTTTTGTTGGTAGTCCCACCTTGACTTTACGCCTTAATTGAGTTCACTTCCTAGTATCCACCAACTTGCTGAGTGCGACGGGGGGACCTATATGATCTTGCTCTGAGCCTAGACATCCTCTTACCATACGAATTCCAGTGCCGACCACTTCCCGTCTGCGGGTGAATCTACCGTTCACATTGGCCATACAATGTCCGACCGTTTGCTACTTCAAAAAGAGGGTCTCAAAATAAATAAAATAAACCCCATTGGAAAGAAACCAACAACCAAGGTTAGCAGTTGCCACATCTCTGTGACATGGTTAATAACTGCCACGTCCTCGTGACAATTAGCATCACCAAGATCCTTCATGTCAAAGCGATTCTTTAAGCTTTGCTGTAATGCATCCAACTCCGTGACATTTTAACCCGCAATAAGCATGTCATCAACATACAAAATCAGCAATAGAAGAGATCCATCACTTGCCGTTTTGATATACAAACAGTGATCAGAATTACTTCTTTTGTATCCTTGAGACCTTATGAATGTATCAAACTTGTGATACAATGCACGGGGAGACTGTTTCAAACCATACAAGCTCTTCAAGAGTCTACATACTTTCTTCTCGTGCCCCTTTGACACAAAACCTTCTGGCTGCATCATATAGATCATCTCAAGCAAATCGCCATGCAAAAACGCTGTTTTGACATCCATTTGCTTTAACTCCATATCTTCAGAAGCAACCAGGCCTAAAACAAGACGTAATGTGGCAAGCTTGACAACAGGAGAAAAAATCTCATCAAAGTCAACACCATACGTTTGCTTGTACCCTTTAGCAACCAAACGTGCCTTGTACTTAGAAGAAGCATCAGATGTGACCTTGGTCTTGTAAACCCATTTACATGGCAGAGCCTTATGCCCTTTAGGCAAATCAACCAAGTCCCATGTATGGTTTTTCTCCAAAGACTGCATTTCCGAAACCATTGCTTGGAACCATTTCTTACTGTCTTCCCGTTGCATAACCTCTTTATAGCAAGACGGCTCACCACAATCAGTAAGCATGAAATAGTCCAAAGACGGTTCATATCTATCGGGGGGCCTTGTCACTCGAGTAGACCTACGTACCCAATGATCCATAGCAGGTGGATTTTCAGCCTGTAAACCATCAAAAACAGCAGGCTGTTCAGCCGGTTGCATCGCAACAACGGGCGGTCTAGGAGCATCAACCTGTTCCCCTACCTGTGGTGCATCAATGGCAACTTGTTGGGGCTGATTTTCAGCAGCTAATGGCTGATTTTCAGCACCATTTTCAGCATGTAAAGGCTGCTGAACATTGGGCCTTCTTGGCTGTCCATATGTAACATCTTCACGAAAAACAACCCGGCGCACTTCTTCGACCTTTGTGGGCTGTTTGTGCATGCAATTCTCATTGAAGATGACTTCATTGCTGCGTATGATTTTTCGTAATGCGGGATCCCATAATCTATACCCCATTTCACCATCCTCACCATATCCTAGGAAAATGCATTTATGAGACTTTGGTTCTAGTTTGGTGCGCAGTTCACTCCGGATGTGAACATAGGCCTCACAACCAAAAACTCTTAAATGTGCATATGAGGGTGGCTTGCCATACCACACCTCCTCAGGCACCTTTCCACCCAAAGCCTTGCTAGGTGAGCGATTAATCAAGTGAATAGCTGTTTGCACAGCTTCTGCCCAAAAACCATGAGGTAATGCAACATGTGACAGCATACTCCGAACTTTTTCTTGGATAGTCCGGTTCAACCTCTCTGCAACTCCATTCTGAGAGGGATTAAAAGGAGCCGTGAGCTCTCTTTTAATACCTTTAGTAGCACAAAAGTCAATAAATGCTTTTGATACATACTCCCCCCCATTGTCTGAGCGCAAAGACCTAAGCTTCTTGTCAGTTTGATTCTCAACAAACGCAAGAAACTTCTTGAAAGTATCCAAAACATCGCTTTTAGCACGTATTCGATACACCCACACCTTACGTGTAGCATCATCGATAAACGAGACAAAATATTTCTTTCCCCCTAAGGACAACTGTGGCATTTCACATACATCGGAATGCACTAAGTCTAACCTGTCAGACTTAAAAGAAAGAGACCTTTTGTGCGGTGTTTGACTGTGCTTACCATAAATACAATGCTCACAATGAGAAAAATCAGCATACCTCAAACACGGCAAATAACCACAACGAGACAGAGTTTCCATTCCTCTTTTACTCATGTGTCCCAACCGGCCATGCCACAAAGAAACGCTTGGCTGCTCGGTTACGGCGACAACATGGTCACGCACACTAGATACATGCAAAGGATACAAAGTGTCCGATTTACAACCCTTGGGTACAATCCGGACCCCTTTACAAATTTTCCACTTGCTATCACCAAAAGTGGTGTGATAGCCTGCATCATCTAGCTGCCCTGTACTAATCAAACTCTTCTTGAGTTGTGGCACATGGCGCACTTTGTGCAAAACAAAAGTCATACCATCATCAAAGGAAAACTGGACACTGCCAATACCTGCAATGTCACATGCATAGTTGTCTCCCAAATAAACAGTGCCCTGCACCTCACCTGAGTACTGTGTAAACCAATCCCTATGAGGTGTTACATGAAAGGAAGCACCTGAATCAAGAATCCAAGTATGCATGTCCACATCAGAACCCATAGCAAGGGTATGTGCATCCACAGAAGAGGCATTGAGTACATCAGTGCTGCTGTCACTGTCACAACTACTAGCAACATTGATTTCCTCAATCAACACAGTGCTCTTCTTGGCATGTCCCTTGTCCTTTGCATCAGTTTCAGCACCCTTGTTCTTCTCTTTCTTCCACTCATAGCATTCCCGTTTATAATGCCCTTTCTTTCCACAATGATGACACACAACATCTTTCCTACGAGATTTGCTGCGTGCCCTGTCCTTACTGTCAGATTTCTCCCTCTGTTGAGACCTGCCTCTCAAGTGCAATGCATTAGAAGACCCACCTGTGGTGTTCTTCCTGTTCATCTCTTCCATCAAGAGAGAGCTCTCTACATCTGCATACTTAAGTGACGCACTTGAGTTACTAAGAGCTGTCCGGAATACATCCCAACTCTCGAGCAATGTGCATAGCAGAAAAGTAGCTTTGAACTCCTCATCAATCGTGAATTTCAGCTCTGTCAGTTGGCTGAAAATAGAATTGAATTCATTGAGGTGCACTGACATGTGCGTGCCCTCCTTCATGCGGAGATCCATAAGCTTCTTAAGCCAATACACTTTACTGGCAGCACTCTGCTGTGCATACAACTCGTCTAAACGCTTCCACATGCCCCATGCTGTCTGCTCATTCTCTACATTGAAGAGTAAATTGTCAAACACCGAAAGCATGATCGTGGAGCGAGCCAACTCGTCCACTTCTTCCCATTCTTCAACCTCCATATCAACCGGTTTCACACCCTGTAACTTAATAGGTTTCGCCTGTTTCTTCTGCAACATCACATTATAACATTGCTTCTTCCATATAGCAAAGTTATGGGCCCCTTCAAGCTTGCGAATGTGCAACAAATTGCCACTTTCATTGCTAGAAGCCATTCTGAGTGATTGCAAACACTGAAACCCTGTTTTGCCGACCTAAACACTCCCAAATGTGCGCAATCGGACAAAAAACAGCTTGCTGTTACAGAAAAACAGCGAGCAAATTTCACGCGAAATCACCCCAAAACGGCATACATTCACTGCCAAACCCTTACCAAAGGTTTCCACAAGGTGTATAAATCATTTGCTTGCTGAAATTCCCTGTTTTAGGGCAAAAATCAGACCTGTAAACACCTGTTTTGCTGAATTTTCAGAACCTCGTTGGTGGAAACACCTGTAAGATTGACCTGTGAGACTTGCCCCAATGAAATTGCATCAAATTGATCCCAAAATTGGTCAATTTCAGCAGAAATAGGCTGCTGTTCGCCAGTTTTTGAAACCCTAATTTTGAGGAAACTGTCACCGGAGGTCGATTCTACACGGTGAGAGGATCCCTTCGCGACAGAGTTGATCGAAAACGGTTGAATATCCTTCCCGCAGCGAGCAAGAACAGAATTCTGATCTGTGTTGCGAAAATGGCTCTCTTGGAAACCCTAAAGCTCTGATACCATGTGTGGGGGAGCAGGAGAGAGAGCCCACTTGCTACTCTATGCAATGAGAGTGAAGGAGAAGAGGAGAGTGACGCAGAAGAAGCTCACACAGAGAAAAACGTGAGAGAGAGAGAGCTCGTTGAGATTTTGGGAAAAGTCACGCTAGTTTTTATTTGGGCTTGACCTTTGAGTATATGAGTAAGTGACTAGGGGGCCATTCACACTTGGGCCCCCTCACTTATAAGTTAATAAGTACAAGGCACTTAGGCCTTTATTCCCTAACACAAGACACCCATCCTAGATTGACCCCCTAGTGAAGGCCTTACATGGATTCCCTCCGGGACACCACTACAATACTTGGGCAGATGGGTTGGGCTTGAAACCAAAGCAGTAGATTGATGTCTTCTCTTGAGCATTTGGAGGAAGCTTGTACATTGGAGCTCAGCACTCCTATCATTGGCGGGATCCACTGTGGTGGCCAACCAGGTGCTTTTGACTGTAATGTGGTACATTACCAAGAACTTCCTATGGTCTGGCAAAGAGGGACAGGTCGCACATGCCAATGTTGCTTGGATATGAGAAACCCTTAACAGCTTTAAGATTCCGCTTTTGAGGGCTCAAGATGGATGCCCCCCAGGACACCAATACTATAATTGGGCACCTGGGCTAGGCTTCACTTGACACCAGAGCAGCAGATTTCCACCTTCTCCAGAGCATTTGGACGAAGCTTGTGCATTGGAGCTGGGGTGGTGGGAGAATGTGGTACATTACCTCTTGCTGGATCTCTTTGAGCTCCTCCATAGAGGAGATTCAACAGCTTATTAGGAACTTTCAATGGCCTGGCACAGAGGGACTGCAACGTGTATCTGGCTTGCGTTTGTCCTAGGTGTGGACATTCTCTAGAGACTAAGACTCCATAGTCACTTCCTTTCGGGTTTCCCTCAAGCCCAGAAAATTTGGCTCCAAATACTTCGAGTGATGGCATCTCTTTTGCCACATATGACTTTCACTTGAGATGCACTCGCATGGTCAGCATGTTTGGGGCCAATCCTTGGATATGGCTAGAAGCATGGTTTGGTGGTACAAAAAAAAGGACCAATTTTTATTCTACCAATGAAAAGTGGGGACCCATTAAATTTTTGTGGTTGGGTCAAAAATTATTGGACTTCCCATTTTTGGGTTCTTCTTTCAACCCAATGATAAATCATATGATAGTTTCTCATGTGACTTGGATAAATCGTATTGCAAGGATTTGTCAAAGGTACTATTGAAAGGACACTCCTTTTTGTACCACCAAACCATGCTTTTCCCATATGAGACACCATAATAGCTTCAAGATTCGATTGTTGGCAAGTTGATCTCAGCAGTGCTCCTTGCCTGATTTCTCGATAGTAGCTTGGACAAGTGAAAGACTGCAGATGTGAGCTTTACAGTAGCCTTGGCCAATGGTTTGTATGGTGGGCCCACTACTTTAGAGTGTTTGAGGGAAGACCTAAGCATCTAGCATTAGCAGTACGTGCTTTTTGGTTGGAGCTCATACATACGCTTTGAGACCAGCATGACATAATTCAGGGTAGCTCCACCAATGTAGAGAGACAGCACAAGGCTTTCATAGAGTTGTGGCAGACAAGGCCTTTCTTCACAGTGAGCCTAGAAATCTACGGCATTTACGGCCCCCTACATGGTTCTCCCATTTTGTGATCTAGCTGTTATAAATACATTTGTTCAGCAAGGCATGCAAAAAGAAAAAAAGAAAAAGTTGGATCCCTTCTTCTTACTAGGAAGCCTTGGTCGCTTTCACCTTCGTTTTGAGTTTTAACAGAGGTTTGACCACTACCTTCTAGTGCCAAAAAATTGTGTTCATCGGTAGAACCTTCATGCGTTTGCATAACATGGATCTCTAGAGTAGATAAGAAGATGCACCATGAGAAGGTCAATTTTCGCTTGCCTAGCCCTATCTTGAAATTCGACAGGATCTAATCGCGCCTCCGACTACGCTACATGGCCGTCCTCCTACCTCCTCATCTTTGACTTCCTCTTCCAGTCCCTCTTCCACATACTCGTACTCCTCAAATGAATCATGATGACCATGAGTTGCTGCAAAATTCAGATCAGACTCTTCATAGGAGAAGAATCAACTGGTTTTCTGATACCATTAAAACCCACAAGTCGCCTAGCAAGGTGGCAAAACAGGACACCACCACCACCACAAACAAACAAACTAGAAAACAATGAACTGTGATGAAAGAGAACACAAGAAACAAGACACAGTGGGGTAGAGTTTTCCCCTTTGATACATTGGCCCCAAAACGGTCCCCTGCAGCAGTACTTTTTATTCGCTCAGAGTTATGTTGGTTACAACTGCCATTCAGAACCCACTCGCCATCTGAGTGCTACGGCTCACCCCGGGCAACATATATATAGGCACTTGGCCCCTTGCTTTACAGAGAGCTCAAAAGCTCGAAAGTCAACTGCTTCCATATACTTGTTGCCACCAAAAGCTCTCAAAAGGCAACGCTTTCAAAAACTAACGTCTAGAAAGTAGTCCCAGCGTAAATCATGCCACGTCAGTAGCGTCAGGGGCCACATCAACTGCATCCACACACCCACATTTTGCAACGAAAAGCACAGCGCCTTTTGCGGGTTACTTTCAACGAGGGGTCCTACCTCACATGCTCAAAACAAACATACAAAATTGAAAGAGTAAACATCTCTGTAGTAACAATTATATTTGATATCATACCATAACATCTGTACATACATAGCAGACACAAGACAGAGTACCGTCGGCTCAGTACACCCAAAATGTCAAAGACAGAATGGTTGACTCTATTCTCAATCTGTGTGGATGTACGACAAAGGCGTGGAGTGGCTCCCCTCTTGGGCAGCAAGCACTGTGTGAGACTCGACTGAATCAGCTTGAACTCTTGGAGAGATCGTTGTCAATCCAAAATAAAGCTCTAACAACTGAGGAGTACATTCCAAGTCCTCCTCCATCCACTTCACACCAAGAGCAAGGTAGTTCCCGAACTTGACCAAGAATACATCTTTGATCTTCTATGAGATCTCTAAGGGTCCATAGTATCTCATACTTAGGGTGGGTTCAGACTAGGCGGCGGAAGAAAACTGCAAAGGGGCGTCAATGCTCCATGGCGAAAGTTGATTGGTTGAAGTTGAGGCACTCTTCCGCCGGGCCATCCATTTTTCTTCCGACCCCCCCGCCCCTCTCCCCCCTCGGAAGAGTTGATGGCATCTCTCAGCCCCCTTCACTTTTTCACTGTTCCTCCTCCACATTGTTCACACTAGGCAGCAGCAGATTTGCAAAAACTTCTTTCTTCCGCCAGTTCAGTCTGAACCCAGCCTTAGCTTTGGATAAAGCATCTTTCTCAATCTCACCCCCTCAAACTTTTTCTTTTGGGGCAAAGAAAAGATCTTTCCGTTAGTTAATAGACTGCCCAAAGGCTACAAAAAAACCTCTATGAGAGAGGGCTACATCAGAAACATGGGGAGACTCTCCCAGTGACGAAAGAAAGTATGTACAATGAGGGCTACATCACGAGATGGGAGGAGGAAAGAGCCATACTAGTGGCCGGTAGTGCCTTCTACCCACGCCCTGAACCATGATGAAGAAAGGCCCCAAGTGCCAAAGTCGCAAGAAAGCCTCTCGGCGCTCCCACATGTTGTCGGAGCAGCCCTGAAGTCTTTCAAACTGACCCCTGAGTGTATGAACCAGTTCCAGCCAAATGTCACGAGCAGTCTCTGCCGGTGGGATAGGGCGAGCATCAAAGATGCGAAAGCAGCGGACCCACCAGATGAACCAAAGTTGTCACGTGACACATCCAACCCTATGTGTCCGTGGACAAGCTACAGCCTCATCAGGGTTCAGTCAATCCAATCAGTCTAGATTTAGAAGTGATCTGGCACTTTTGTGAGTCTATTCGTAGACCGTGCATGCCCAATCACTTAGTGTAGATGCATATCCTCTGGTTGCACACAACATGATCATCAGTATTCCCATCAGAATCCATCAGATTCCATAAGGGGAATTTTCCAGTGCATTTAGCCTATTTTACCTATTTTTTACATTTTTCACTTATTATTTTTAAGTGACTTTTGTTGGAAAGTAGGTAGGGCAAATTGAGTAAGTTTGTATATAAGCAAACTAGAGCTAGCACTATTTGGCAGAAGAGGCAACAGGAGCCAAGCTCAGCAAGCAACTTCTCAACAAGACCTTGGCAGTTTCCCCCACCAAGCAAGAAGAACTTCAGCCCCTAGCGTTTTCCTTCCACAAGCCAAGCCTTGCGTTTTCCCATCAAGGTACTCATCGCCAGAACCAAGCCCCAATGCCTAGCGTTTTTGCATCAACATCCTCGCCAACAAAAGACCTTCCCTAGCGTTTTTGGGAACTCAGCATTCCTAGCGTTTTTGCAGAGATATGCAGCCCTAGCGTTTTTGAAGACCTCAGCCTTTACAGATTTCAGACATCGCCATATTCAGCAGCAGAAAGACCAACAGATTCAGCCCTAACGAGTAGCAGATTTAGCCCGGTAAGAACCTCAATTTTCAGCCCTTAAGAACCTCTGTTTTCAGCCCTAAACCTGCAGATTTTCAACAATAAAGACCCACAAAAACAGCCCCCCAAATCAGCGTTTTTGGATTGTAGCAGATTTCAGCCCATAGCGTTTTTGGATAGCAGTAGAAAGATTGTAGATTTCAGCCCTTAGGTCGACTTCGTCATCACCGTCGTAGTCGTCAACATAGTCTAGACTTGCATCAGTCTCATGCATCACCATTGTACCAGATTGTGCAATCATAAGTAGACCGCTCTCGTCGACGAGTGGGGCCTTCGGAGGAGGGTTTTACAACGTCTCTGGTGTCGTATCTCTCTTCTCTCTCAATCTCTCAGTCTCATACACTAGTGTCCATTCACTTTGTTTGTGATCATAGCATTCTCTCATTAAGAACGGAAGGCTCTCCCTTCCATAAGCACAAAAGGAACCTTGAGCACAGTTCGGAGCACTCATCTTGAGCAAAGCGCAAACATTCATTCCGTTGCACCTTACAAAAGTGTTAGGCGGAAGACGAGCTCCCAACACCACTCTCTATCACTACACCACTCCTGGGGGATGAGCTCTGTGGTGGCAGGCTCGAGTGTAGGTCGACCCCCCTGAATCACTATCATCCTGTTGGTAGAAGCCAACTCAAAATGGAGCGCAAGGCCCGTGAGAGTGGACCGTGCTGCAACACCCCCAGCGTGCTGTCGAGCTGTGGAGAGGGCTTGCATCAGCCGAAGAACCCGAAGCCAAACCTGCTATGCCAAGGGACAGTCCCACATACAGTGACGCTTACTCTCTAGTGGAAGGCCACATGCTGCCGGGAAGCCGCTATGTACCAACCAACTCCCAACTATTGTAGCCCTGTGAGCAACTAGCCACTGAAACATAGTAACCCCCCTCCACTGTCTGATGTCCCACAACCGCTCCTAGAAGCCTGACAAGAACTCAGCTGTGAGACCCTCCTCCAGCCAGTGAAGTGTTGCAGCTCGGCGAGCCTCGCTCCGTGCTGCAAGTATGTGTCGCCCCAAGCAAGCTGTGTATTGGAAAAAAGGAGTCCCTAAGGATTTTCGACTGAGAAGAAAGGATCCCGCAAGAACCACTCACCCAGGTCCCACTGCATTCATACCAAAGGGTGGCTCTCCCAAGCCCAAAGCCACCAGTATCCTAAATCAAGATCTGCTAGGTCACGATCTATGACATAAGTCCCTCCACAGATGCCCACAACTTGGATCCTCTGAAAACAGCTGTCTGCAGCCTGTGGTGCCTCTACTCAGACTCCGTGTAGACGACCCTCTCCGTGAACCTCGAAAAACATGTGGGGTACCGACTCCGAGCAAGCCTAAACTACAATGAGAACCTCCTAACGCATGAAGGACCCCATCCATCTGGGAGCTGCTACCTCAAGAGGGGTATGCCACTTAGCAGGTATAGCCTCTGTAATATCCTGACACATGCTCCCTCATGCCTTGTAATTGGATGCTTTGTACCTCCTCGGGAAGGCCTGAAAACTGTAGCCAGTCGTCGAGAGTGTGGGCTGGACCCTCTGCCATGGGATCCCAAGAAACATGAGGCATGCTACCGACCAAAAGGCCTCTTTGTGTGCTAGCCATGGGGTTCCAAACAAGAGGCTGCCTCAAGCGCTCCTCCATGCAAGTGGGCTGGTGCTGCTCCAGGCCCCTCCTCAGCTACTCCTAGGACCTAAGCAAGCTCACAGCAAATCGGTCCTCCCAGCTCCTGCTCAGGCCAAGAGGGCACATCTCTCTAAAAATCCACCTAATCAAGCCACCCATATGAGGGTCTCGAGCACAAATCCGGTGTAGCAAAAGCTCCTTCCAGGGGCCCCTCCCTTGGAAGAAGTCCTCTAACCACAAGCTTCCCAAGGACGGCTCTGCACTGTCGTGCTGGGGACACTTTGGCCCGGGCTGAGTGTCACATCTTGACCACAAAAAATTCATGATCAGCCTCTCTAGCTGGCTGATGCAGGAACTCGAAAAGATCCAGCAAGACGTGATGTATCACATAGTAGCCAAAAGCAGTTGGTTGGCCACTACAACTCTGCCAACTAGAGAGAGCCGTGCCGAGCTCCAATGAAGAAGCTTCCTTTTAATGGAGAGGAGGGGACCCAGATAACGTACAGAAGTCCCTGGGAAGATCCGCATGAAGCCCTCTCCCGGCGACCAATCAAGCGTAGGAGCACAGTCAACCCAGAAAGCCACAGTCTTCCTCTAGTTCATCAGTGCCCCTAATGCACAACAAAACACCTCAAGAGCCTGCTCACACTTGTGCAAATCGGCCTCATGGCCCTCCAAGTACAGGCTTGAGTCGGTAGCAAACTCGGCATCTAGCAACTCGTCTCCCCTAATAGGGATGTCAGGTGACACATCCAACCCTATGTGTCCGTGGTGGACAAGCTACAGCATGATCAGGGTTAAGTCAGTCCAGTCAGTCTAGATTTAGAAGTGATCTGGCACTTTTGTGAGTCTATTTGTAGACCGTGCATGCCCAGTCACTTAGTATAGATGCATATCCTCTGGTTGCACACAGCATGATCATAAGCATTCCCATCAGAATCCATTAGAATCAGTTAGGGGATTTTCCAGTACATTTAGCCTATTTTTCCGATTTTTGACATTTTTCACTTATTATTTTTAAGAGTAGGTAGGGCAATTTTGCTAAGAAAATATAGAAGCAAACCAAAGTTAGCACTAAATGGCAGAAGCGACAGCAGGAGCACATGCTCAACAGGCACCTTCTCAACAGGACCCCAAAGGCTTCTAGCGTTTTTGCTCCACAGCAACTTGGCTAGCGTTTTTGGACAAGACACCACAGATCAGCCAACGTTCTGCATTTGCAGAGCCACGGCAACAAGACCACAACAGATCAACCTAGCGTTTTTGCATCTGCAGAATCCCGGCGATAGAAACACCATTTTCAGCCCTAGCGTTTTTGCATCTGCCAGCAACCTCAGCGTTTTGCAGATCTATCGCGACAGAATCAGCAACAAGACCAGCGTTTTCAGTTTTCAGCCTTTAGTACCCGCAGATCAAGTCACGAACCTCGCAGATCTCACCTTCCCGCAGCAGTTCCTCGCCACACGGTCAGTTTCCGCAAGGTTTACAGTTTCAGCCCGGAAAACGCAGATTTCAGCATCTGCGTTTTCAGAGCGTCGTCGTCGCATCGTTGCCACCGACATCGCCACCGACATAGAGTCAGAATTCAGCAAATAGAAGATTTGCAGATTTCAGCCCATAGCGTTTTTGGACAGCAGTAGAAAGATTGCAGATTTCAGCCCTTAGGTCGACTTCGTCGTCATCGTCGACATAGCCTAGACTTGCATCAGTCTCATGCATACCATTTGTATCAGATTGTGCAATCATAAGTAGACCATTCTCGCCGACGAGAGTGGGGCCTTCGGAGGAGGGTTTTACAACGTCTCTGGTGTCGTATCTCTCTCTCTCTCTATCTCTCAGTCTCATACACTTGGACGCACAGTGTCCATTCACTTTGTTTGTGACCATAGCATTCTCTCATTAAGAACGGAAGGCTCTACCTTCCATAAGAACAAAAGGAACCTCGAGCACAGTTCGGAGCACTCATCTTGAGCAAAGCGCAAACAATCATTCCGCTACACCTAACAAGGGAGCTCTAGACCACGCGAACCAACCTCCTGTCAAGTCAGAAATCTGCCCATCACCTCAGCATAGCAGAGAAAGAGAAAGGGAGTAAGAGGGCAACCCTTTCTAACCAAGCACGTGAGCATAAAGTGTTCCCCTCTTCCCCCTGCCAAAAGCACCTGGCTATGCGAACATCTGTAGAAAGTTGACACTTCTCTGATCCAAGCATCTAAAAACCCCATCCTGTGCAGAAAGCCACAGTCTTCCTCCAGTTGATCAATGCCCCTAATGCACAAATATGCTCTTTGCATGCATCTTGACGCTCTGACTGTGGCTCAGCTAAAAGCAACTCTCGGTAAAAGTCGGTAGCAATTGCACGCGTATTCCTAGGCTCTGAAGCAACTGACCCATCTGGTCTCCTCAACTAGCTAACACTGGTGCACACATGGCGAGGCCCCACTGACTCAAACGAACTCCCTAGTAACTCTCTCGCCCACTTGGGTCCACTAAGATGCCTGCCGATGAAAGGCAAACTCATGGCGTCTCTCCTCAATGGTGATGAGCTCCTTTCGAGCCTGTTGCATCTACTCTTCAAACCAAGGAATGTCCGAGTGGCACTCCAGCATCCGTTGTATGGAAGCAATGCCCTGTCTAAGATGCTACTCCTCCTCCTTGGCTGCAGCCAAGCGATCTGCAGCCTCCTGGAGGAAGAAGTGACTAAGCTCAACAAGTCCAGTAGCCACTCTACTAGCAGAAGTGCCCTGAGTGCCCAAGCTCTCGGTCCAAAGTGTCACCACCCGCTCTCTGAGCTCTGTATCCAAAAGAATCCTGTTGGAGATGCGTAGCATCGCACTCCCACTCCTATGTCTATCTGTCAGTAAGAATCACTCGCGCATGATCTGAAAATATGGTTCCTGCTAAAATGCAAACAAATCCTCCCATGTCACAGATTTGTTTGATATATGAGAGAGTATGTGTCTGCAAGCGTGTATACGTGTACGTGTGTGTGTGAGTGTATGTGTGTGTGCGCGCATGCGCGCACGCGCGTCACATTGGGCTGGATAACCTCTCTCTGCTTAGAAATCTGTGAGTTATTACCGTATTAATTTCTTTTTTTGTGGGTGCACAAGCTTGCACAAACATTTAGCAATAGAGACATTGTGCAAAAAAAAAAAGGAGACACTGAAAAAAAAAAAAAAAAAAAAAGTACTTGATCTCTACATTGTCAATATAGAAGATATCTTTTACCTTAACTTTTCCAATGCAAGAAATATCAGCAACATGGGTGCCCCCACATGGACAGCCAAAATTCTCACCTAGACAAACAATTCGTGGTTTATCCTCCTATCAGCCAAAAGAAAAGTCAACTGGTTAAGTTTTTTAAAGGAGATGTACTGAAAATAGATGTCACTTTATATCTCAGTTTTCATCTAAAATAAAGACAGTGTCATGCATGATAGCAACTCTTGAAACATACTGTTCTAGAACTCGACAAGTAAGAGCCAAGACTTTGTAAATCAGTTAAGGTAATCGAGTCAAGCCTTCAACATACCCAAAGCGCATTACTGCTAATAGAAGCAAGAAATTTATAGCTGCAGATTTCAAGACAAAGATAGGGGGAATGCCCCACGAAATTCAAGAAAATAGAAAACCAGGGTGAGGTAGTCTTGGAAATCCACTCAGCAAGACTTCATCACCGCAACCACCAGGCTCAAAGAAACAAGGCTCCTCTTTGATGATGCTACAAGTGATCTCCTGGAAACTATCTGCTTTAAAGATCCCTCGGATCATTGCTCTCTCTACGGATGGGCAACCAGAAACAGCAAGCTTAGGACAAGTTTCCTCAATTTGAGGCTTTGGAGCAGATCACGCAGGAACTAGAAACAATCACGGCCCTACATAAGGCAAAGGCTTACACCTAGTGCAGTACGTGTCACACAACAAGCCATCCTCCCCAGAGTTGCCCGTAACGCATGTACTGCCACTCTTCTATGAGGCGAGTGGCCACCATGACAAAAATTGCTACTTTTTGAAAGGGTTTCACCCAACATCTAGCTGAGCCTATGCACCCACCTGCTGCTACAACAATGGGGGATTGACATTGCTTTGAGGATGGGCTGATGGGGGTGTGGCTAACAGAGTGGGTAGATGGCTGGATGGGCCATAGGGTGCAACCAGGGCCTCCGGGAAGGACGCAAGCCTCAATCTCCTAGACCCCCAAGATAGCCTTCAAATCACTATCTCTATAACTACATCGGTAGAGAATACAAGCACTACCAAGCAACATAACCGAGAAACGTTTCACGCTCGAAACCTGGTGTTTCACACCGAAACATTTCACCCTTAGCCCAGGTCTCACTGAAATCTCTAACCAAAACGCCAATTTTGTGTATGTATAGAATTATGTACACACATAATAGGAGCAATGTATATGTGCACACATTTTTGCCTAATCTTTCAAAAAAGATACATAATCATATATCAATGTCGGTTACAATTTAAAACAATTCTCTTATCACATGTGATGAGAGAAACGAAACGAAATGTTATATTAACATCTTCAAAAGGCCAAAATGACCTATGAGAGAGAGAGAGAGAGAGAGAGAGAGAGAGAGAGAGAGAGAGAGAGAGAGAGAAAATGAAATGAAATGAAATGTTATATTAACGTCTTCAAAAGGCCAGAATGACCTATGAGACCAAACTGATACAAAAGTGGTGAATCTGTTACAATGTCTGGGTACCTTAGTACTAAAGTACTAAGTGTGAAAAGTGTGAAAGTGTGAAAATAAATGTGAAAAAACTAAATACAAAGTATTAAATAAACTTCTTAGGAGCATTCTGGGTGTCTAGCTAGAATGCTTCTAATCCTTTGTTGTAGTCTCCTCCGGTGGAGTGTGCTTCTGCATGTCGGTCGTGGTCGTCTCGATTTCCTAAGCTCAATCGCCCTGTCAATGAGGGTGCCTTTGGTATGAATGTGGGTACTCCTTTGTGCTGGCTGCTGGCCTCTTGCTTCTCCTTCCACTCTTGCTTCTCTCGATCCGAAGAAATCTGTGATCTGCCTCTGAGGCTGTAGTGCTCTTTGTCTTCTCATTAGATTATCCATGTGCCGATGTAGTTCCAGTAGGTACAAGCCTAAGCATCTTTGATCTTGGTATTGCATGACTCTATCTAGAGGTCCAAATCCTTCTTTAAATAGGCAATGGAAATGCCCACGTATCTCATAGTATACGGTGCAATGGCATATGTAGTGTAATTCTGTCTCCGGCTCCATTCCACATAACTTGCAAATTCTGCTCTCAGGTGGGATTCCCCTAAATCTGCCAAATTCAATTTCCAGCTGGTGTGAGGATGTACGAATCTGACCACTAGCACATGTCAAACCATGAGACAGGTGGGTATCCATGTAGCTCGGGCGAATCACAAATCCATCTTCAGATAGCTGTAGGAAGTTTTCTTTGTAGTTGGCCATCTTCGTGTCCAATTCTTGTGTAGGGTCTACCAATGTCCTCTTAGTATCCAACTGTATAAGATCCTGACGGATGATTTTATTAATCTCCGTTCGTGTAATTGCCAGTGATGGAGCCTCAAGAGAATATTGGAAGGGGGGTAATCTTTCCATACTGAACCCGTGTCTCTGAAACCACGAGGACAGTTGCGCATACCAGCATGATGTATCCCCTTTCATTGCTAATTGTCGAGAGGATTCGAGGGCCAGTCTAGTATATCGGCAATTATTTGTATCCCACAAACCATGTATAAAGGACATTGATCTGGTAAGAGCTTCAATTCTATCGGAAGGGCAGCTATTTCCGCTCGGGTAATCACGTGTGGTACGGAGGCCTTGGCTCTAATCATTCGGGAAATCATAGATACCAAAGGTCTCTCCATTGACTTCCAATTATCCTGATCCACATATGATCCCCAAATCTGGACCCCATAAA
This sequence comes from Adiantum capillus-veneris, assembly GCF_014529385.1. Classification (NCBI taxonomy): domain Eukaryota; kingdom Viridiplantae; phylum Streptophyta; class Polypodiopsida; order Polypodiales; family Pteridaceae; genus Adiantum; species Adiantum capillus-veneris. The sequence continues at coordinate 52,776,848 of NC_140935.1, read as the reverse complement.
GCATAGCCGAAGCCACCACAGTATCAAAGAGCCAAAGTTTTGTTTGTGGTTCCTGAAACTGCACTTGTGAACACATCCTCTCCAACCCTCCCAAGGCCGCAAAGGCTCTGGACAATCTAGCATCCGCTGCTTTCTTAAGAGTAAACTTCGGTCCTGCAAATACCACACCAAGGTATGTGTATGCATCTGTGTAGAGTATCCTGGCCATATGCAAATGTAGGTGCCGATCTCCGAACCCACTGTGGTGTGGTGTTAAACACCATAACTTTAGTTTTACCCAAGTTTACCGACAGTCCACTGTCCTCCGCGAATTTATGTAATGCATCTAGCTGCCTCTGCATTCCATCTGGTGATTCTGCTATCAATACAATATCATCTGCATACAACAACAAAGGGATCCATGACCCTGCAAGTTGAGCACCTCTACAAGAGAGAGAGAGAGAGAGAGAGAGAGAGAGAAGAAGAAGAAGAAGAACGATGCAATTCTTTGCGATGGAACTCTTCCATTGTCGACATAGGTTGAGGAGAGACCTTCCAAATGATCTCCATCCAAGAAGGATGACTGAAATTGCAAGAAAAGTGTTGAAAAACAGTGATATAATGAATTGTTTTGATGAAAAAACAGCTCCATATACGTAGATAAGTGGCATAGGATGATGAAAAGAGGCTCCCCAAGCTAGATATGGTTATGAAAAGCTTCAAAGTGCATAAAAATTCTGCAAAAACAGAGTTTTCAGTCCCCCAAAAATGCCCTAGAAGCTCAAACTCACAAATTTTCTTATAGATAAGGACCATAACACTTGCCCTCTAAAATTTTAAAGTACTCAGCATGCTGCTCTTTTGTCGATTTGGGCCCTGTGGATATCTTCTTCTGATTCTTCTTTTCCTTGGAACACTCTTACCGGGTTGAGGCAGACTCACTTGTCCGTAGGATAGGTCAATGAGCCAGCATGCATACCAAAACCTTCCTTTGCATGTCCCATAAGCCTCTGAATGGATTGTGACTTTTGCTTCGAGCAGAACCGTCGAATCCCTTTTGGTTGTTCACAACAAAACTGCTCAATCTGCTACTTTAAGGTGATCCTCCCAAAAGAGGACACTCGCAAAAAGGTATCCCCAAACCTCTGGCATTAGGCAACTAAAGTGTCTTCCTTTTTCATTCTTAGATGATGCCAAGCCGTGACGGCATCTTCTTCATATTCTTCTATTAACTATGCTGGAGTGAAAATTCCCTTGAATTTTATCCACTTTTTAGGTGCTTCTTAGTGCCAAAGTAGAGTAGACCACTATATGTTTGGACGCAGCTCTTCGTACCTTGGAGATTTCCAAGAAACACCCTCCCCAAAAGACGATGTCAAACTACTGTATAAAAGCAAGGGCTTGATGGATATCCTTGTAGTCTGAAAACGCCTCAAACTAGATTGCCTGACCCCCATCCTTGAACTCGTCGGTATTCTCTCTCTTTTTCTCGCTGTCTATTGTAAGCAGAGGACGAGGTCTCCTCCAATGGACTGCTAGATTGCATATTGTGCTTTCTAGATTTTTCCTTGGATCTATTTTTCTTGGTTTTCTTGGTCTTTCTCCACTTCTTCCGCATTTTCTCGTCCTCACTGGAACTAGAGGAAGAGGAATTGTCGGAACTGTCGGAACTGTCTGAAGACAAAGAAAAATCGGGGTCATCCTCAAAACGAGCATGCTTCTTAGATCTACTAGCCACCTGGAAAGTGGACTTCTCGCCCAAATAACCGGGGTAATCTGTTGATTTTCTTTGCTTCATTAAACTTTTCTTGCGAGTACAGCTTCTGCTTTTTTGCACTCGACTTTTCTTTTTGTTTCATTGCTTACTTGAGAGGTGAATGGACAGCTTCCCGCCATCTTGAGTGAACCTTACGGGAATGATTCTTAAGGTACTTCAGGTCCTTGGAGTACTTGATCAATCTTTTCACACACATGTCAACCTACAATCGACATCGGTACCCTTGCTTGTCAAGATCCATCGCCAGAAATTTGTCATGGTCTCTCGAATCGTCAAAAGGAGCCTTGCATCCATTAGAATCTCCGTTAGTTTCTTTTGTTCTCCTGTTAGGATTTGGGTTTTCTTTATCTCCCCCCAAATGACTAGTCGAAGGGGTGTCGTCTCTTTCGGATTCACTGCTAAAACCCATCGGATCCACCGTAGAAGAATCTTTAGAGCTCTAATACCATTGTTACAAGCTTGGACACTCCAAGCGAGAAATCAATAGCAACACACGAACAAAAACTGCCAATAACCGAATTGAACTTGAATAGAGAGAGAGAAGAGGAGAGTCGACACGGATCGACAGAGTTCAGTTCCCATATGCACTAGCCCCAAAGACTGGCGCTCCTTCCAATATTTCTTTATTGATTGCCGATCACAAAGGTACAACCCGAGGGTTCCCAACTATGTGCGTCCAGATGCTCTCTCGAGAGTGAGGCCCCAAGGGTCCTTATAAACAGTACAAGGGATGCCCAAAACTAGAGCCCCTAAAGCACTTGTATCCAAGAGCTTCCGTCGTGAAAAGCTAGGCAAAAACTGGCGCCAAAAGCTGTCCCAAATCTCATGCTACCACATCATCATGCTTCCACGTTTTACACTGCTAACAGCCACGTCATCATGCCTCCGCATTTTTCAGTAGCGGGCACTTGTGCTCCTTTTTAGGGTTTTTAGGCCTCTCAACCATAAGTTCTTAAGTTGGCAGGGTTAGGTTTTTAAAACCCTAACCCCTAACCCTTAGGCCCCTCATCTTTAGTAGGCATGCCACATCACAAACTTGTCATCTAGATAAAGCTAAACCCCTCTAGAAGAGTGCCTCTACTACCATGGGTGTTGTTGCAAGCTCTGTCTTGATAGTGTCGTGTGACACTGTTTGATTGCTGCGAAACAAGCGTGAGATCATACATATATGTGGCCTCTCAATCCGTGTCCGCATGTCGGCTGCTAGTCTCCGTGCCCATACTCGTGCTGCATACATCAAAGCTAGTGTGACTAGTATATCAAATAAGAACCCTTCCACGGGGCCCTTGAAAGGGTGCTTGGTGGCATCTCCGCTCGAGCATGGCCAAGCTGCATATCCTCAAGCGAGTCTTTCAGTGGCCGCCTGTCTCATGGTAAAGGGACCTAGAAGACTGGCAAAGGTGACTCCCAATTAGACATAGGACTCTACCACCTCAACCTGTCCTCCTACCGCTGTGATGAAAATGGCACAAAGTGTGAAAGATCATGACCTTGGTCTTCCCAAAAACTCATTGTCAATCTCTAATGTGTGTACAACTCATCTAAGGCCCCAAGGTGATGTTGTAGGCCCTCTTGTGATTCTGAAATCAAGACAATGTCATCAGCATAAAGCATAATATGCATTGGAGTACTTGTGAGGCCGACACCCTCTCCCCTAGATCGTAGTATGTAGTCTGAGATCTCATCGATATAGAGCCCGAAGAGGGTCAGGGAGAGCGGGGAGCCTTGCTTCACACCGATGGTGCTAGTGCGCACACACATGCACACATAACTTATCTTGGCAAGAGCATGGCTCCAATAGTACTTGGGAGTGGGGCCACTCAAGATTGTGCAAGCAGGGAGAGGATATATCAATACCTTACATGGAAAAAGAGAAGAGACATGCTAGATTTCTCAAAATTGTACGCGTTGAAAGAGGCTTCCTAGTTTTTCTAGAAGGTGATCATTTTAATGCATTTTCAAAGGCTAGAGAAACTCAATTACCTTTTCACGACTAACCTCCTTGGGGCACTTGGACCACAGAGCACAATTTTAGTTCTCTTTTTAAACAAATAGGTTTATTTTTCACATGAAATCGCACTTGTCCATGTGAAACTGCGTTTAAGGATGCTTGAGGCAATGTGATTGCCATGTGTGATGCATTTGTAGCCTCAAATTCATCGTCATTTGTGTGCTTGCACCCATTTTTAAAATATTGGGTCCAAAATCTTATTGATGATTCCATTCTGGAATCTGAGCTATTATGTCATTTCAAACTTAGCCATGTACAACCAGCCAAATAGTTACAGGCACATTGTTTTGAAAATAGTACCAAGTCTCTTCCCAAAAGAGCAATACGTCCATTTCTAAGGCCAGGGAGGCTAGAACCAATCCTGATTGAAAAGCCAATAAGAGCTCTCTGGAAAAAAATGATGATGCAATCTTAAATTGTGTCTCCACTACCGGAAGCTGAGGGGAGGATAGTTGTAAGAACAAGGAAGCAATGGCAAAAAAAAAAAGAGAGTGTGGCTGTTGGCTGCGACACTATAAGAGAAGCATTGCGGCCGGGGGGGCAGCTGCACAGCAGAAGAAGATGGCAGGGGGTGAGCGGCCAATCGGAGGGCGCTACGGCCGCACAAGGAACTGGCAGCAAAGGGCAGCGAACCAATTACAGGAGAGGAAACCCAACCCAAAAAAAAAAGCGTACTGTGTCATCAATCAATTACAATAATTGAAGACATATTTATCAAGGATCAACCTAAATTCAAGAAAACTCAAGGAAAACTCGACTATGACTAGGAAAGGATTTGACTACATAATAGAATTTCACATGCGAAATAAACTAAACTTTAACTGGCTTGGAGGCAAAACCTTTTCATTGATACTTGAGAAACTGAAAGTACAACTGTTTTCCCTTACCTTTGAAATATAACTCGGCAGCTTGCTTCCACACATTGCTGATGCTTCCTCATATGAGACTATGTTGGCCTTCACCTGACAAAAGCATTTGCAGTTCCCTCAACAAAACTAATAGATTCTCTTGGGGCATACAAGAGCAAAGAGACAAGCCATGAACTGAACCTAATAGCACTACTGCAACAAAGTAATAGCTGCTTTACTTATGGAAAGCCCTCAAATGTAAAATCACCTAGATCAATCATTGCCCATCTCTGCATCATTAAAAGGATTGGCACGCTCAATAAAAGTATTACAAACCCTGGCAATCCTAACGTACTCAACTTTAGTAGCAGGGTTATAACTAAAGCTGAAAGACATCAGCACCAATGAGGGTCCTAACCGACAAGGTTCTGGATTTAAGGATTTCCGGGCCAGAACATAGCAAAAAACATATCTTCTCACTGGACTGATTACACTTAAACTTGGCCACTGAATATGGAACTCAAAACAAAGCATCGTTTCTCAAATGCTTCCTTCGGAAGCATGTACCACAATACAGGCCTCAATACCCAAGGGTGCCGTTATGATCTGGCATGAAGAAACAACACATCCAGCCTTCTATATATTAATTAAGCAAGCAATATGCAATGCGGCAACATTCCACCTCAGCTTGCATGATCAGTATCAGATTGCCACAGATGTACTTTGCATATACGACAAAGCCAAAAATAGAATTTGAAACACAATTGAAATATGAGATTTGTTCTCTGTATAATAGCAAATGTCTAGAAAATGGCCCATGAACCTGTTTCTGACAGCACCTTAATATGGATCGTAGTCAATAACCAGAGCGTCCTGATAAATGCAACACCTTCCTTAAAGAACATAAACATCCTGACGTCGGCAGGTTCCAGAAATAGCATGATTTACAGAACAAAGGGTGTATACCTTGCCACCTAAGTTAATCAGGTGATTAATCTCTGTCTCCAAGCCCTCGCGTGTTGATTCCAGTTCAGTAGCTGGAATGCTGCCTTTGTATTCGACAAATGGCCTGTGAGTCATGATATGACACACAAGAAATAGTGATTCATTTCATCAAAACTACTTATGAGCAGACGGTAAAGCACCAAGCTGTTCCAGTTGTGAAGGGATACAAAATGTTACAAATATATGGCCATTTTGAAGAATAGACTAACCAAAAAAAAGACAAAAGTAGATATTTTCACCAGACTTTAACATTTTGCATTTTGAGAAGGGTAAGATAGGATAAGGCAGCATCTATAGAAACTATTGAATACAAAGAAAAAATGACAAGACTAACTATACACAATTTCAGGAGAAATCTGCAAATGAAAGTGTCCTAGAGCCACAATGAAACTCCAAAGATCTAACTAAGAACGCACTCAAGACAAAAATATCCATGATGGTCATTCTGTAGAAGCCACTAACCAACGCTTCTTTATTACATAATCAATACATATGATTAATGCTACACGACTTCAAACTCTTCAAGCAAAAAGGATAAGAAAACATTACGTATTATGTCAATTCTTAAACATAAAACTGCTACACCACAAAGCAAAAGATATCGCTCTTACAAAACAATTAAACGCCTGGAATGTTGAAAACTGCTACACCACAAACCAAAAAAAAAAACATTGTTCTTACAAAACAATCAAATGCCTGGAATGTTGAAAACTTGGTAGATCAATCTAAACAACTCAAAATATAAACAAAGCACGAAAGAGCTACTATAAAATACTAGAAGAATAGTGAAGACTAGCACAAGAACATAAACAAGATAACAATGCTAATGATAATCATAATTATAGAGTGAGTGGCGATACAATGTACAATGAGAGTAAGGCTTATATAACCCAAGAGAGGGTGACAATGAGAGTAAGGCTTATATGTTAGCTTAGGTCTCTACCCTCAATGCGTAGGTTAGTGAGTACCATGCAATTGTAGAGAGGGTTCTTGTTTAGAGGGTAGAGACCTAAGCTAACATTCCTCCTCCATCTCATAAGTGAAACTACCCTATGGAATAACATCATAGCAGCTGCAGTACGGGACGGGACGTCTAATACGCGGTGTACAATACGCGTACTAAACATATTTGTGAGAATCAAAAACAAAATACGTCAACTTTTTTAGATATGATACTTAAATAAGAACAAATGAAGCGATTCATGGACCTCCTCAATGACTCTTCAATATTTAACCATAGCATACATAAACAAGCACCGTGAAGCTCTAAAACACAATTGATCAACTAGAAAAAGACATACGTTTTGAGCAAAAAAACGTCAGAATAGAAAACGTTATGAGACATATTGTACGTTTCAATAGGGGACATCGTGTATTCTAAATAAAATACGCGTATTTTAGCTGCTATGGATAACATTATAAGTGGAAAAAAGGATGCTCAAAGAAAAGGAGCACAAAAGACTAGCACAAGGTTCAGAGGTGACACTGAGCAACACGAGCCAAGGAAGCACCATGCATGGCTCACAGAATGACCAAAAGCTAATCCAGAGGTTGAGTGTCCATGTCCTTCAAGAAAAGTTATCTAGGATTCCCCCTGGACACAAAGAGCCATAGATTTTTTTCCCACCTTAACGCATCTAGCAAATTAATCTAATTGATATGTAGGGGGAAGAATGCATGCAAGGACAATGGGTGGTCTTACCACTAGATGCAATTTATACAATCCAAAGGTCAAAACATGGAAAACAAAAACCTTTGATTATAATAGTGAAATGCAGAAAACTATACATTCACAATGGAGGTTCAAGGAGGTCTAATGGCTCCAACTTAAAAGACTTTCACATTGTGCTTCAATGTGTTTCAGAGTCTTTGTAAATTGTTGATCCAACACTTGCTTGTCTGTCAAGTTCAAAGACGCCAATACCATACAACTCCATGTGTGATGCCAATTTTGGACCAAGGTCAGTTTCCATGGCCGAGTCATTATAGAGAAGCTAACAATGGCGAGCTACTAAGTGTCTAACACGGAGAGCTTGAGAGCTCCATGTAATACTCACAAAGGGCTGTGGCCATAGAGATCTACCTAAGCCACTATTGTAGGCGGATGCCTTAAGCCACTATTGTAGGCGGAGAGTACAATTGTGAACACCTACAAAAGGGCAATGTTGCCAATGACAAGGGAAGCAAAACGTGGGGCACCTCTATAGCTTGGCTATTTGGACCTCAGCCAAAGACACAAGATGGTCTCCTTTCACCCATATCAAGGTTCGCCTTTTGGGAATTACAAGCACTCACCAACCTAAAATACCTTGCGAGAGAAATTGTGAAGCCTAGGCTTGGAATTATAAGCACATGCCAACCAAGCCAACAAAGAGACACTGAAAACACCATTTCATCAGCCAACAAAGCTTCATTCTCACCGTTTCTTGTAGCCTCACCTCCAAGAACAACACAAAACTCCCATTGTCACGTGACACATCCAACCCTATGTGTCCGTGGACAAGCTACAGCATGACCAGGGTTCAGTCAGTCCAGTCAGTCAGATTAGAAGTGATATGGCACTTTTGTGAGTCTATTCGTAGACCGTACATGCCCAGTCACTTAGCATAGATGCATATCCTCTGGTTGCACACACCATGATCATCAGTATTTCTTCAGAATCCATCAGATTCAGTCAGGGGAATTTTCCAGTACATTTAGCCTATTTTCCCTATTTTTGGTATTTTTCACTTATTATTTTTAAGTGACTTTCCAACAAAAGTAGGTAGGGCAATTTGCTAAGTTTGTATATAAGCAAACCCAAGATAGCACTTTCTCGCAGAATAGGCAACAGGAGCTTCCCGCTCAACAGACACCTTCTCAACACGAACCCCCATCAGCACCCTTGGCGTTTTTGGTCTCCATCCTCGCCACAGATACCCCAACGTTTTTGGACACCCTCAGCACCTCCCTAGATCTGGCGTTTTCCAGCTTTGCAGACATCGCCAGCCTTCCAGTTTGCCTAGCATTTTTGGTAGTACTACCAGATCTACTAGCGTTCCCAATTTCAGCCCATTAGCGTTTTTGGATTTCATCAGCAGTTCCAGACAGCCTAGCGTTTTTGCTAACGATACAAGGCAGCCCAGCGTTTTTGGTTTTCAGCCTCAATCACATCAGATGGTCAACGTTTTCAGCCCTATTGGACAGCAGCAGATTCAGCCCTAGTTGGTTGCAAAAGATAGCCATTTTCAGCCCATAAAAACACAGCCAAAACAGTCATTTTCAGCCACCGAAACAGCCCCGAAATTCAGCAGTTAGAAGACCACAGATTTCAGCCCTAAAGTCGTCGTCGTCGTCACCGACATAGTCCCAGGTTGCATCAGTCCTTTGCATCGTCATTGTACCACTTTGTGCAATCAATAAGTAGACCACTCTCGCCGACGAGAGTGGGGCCTTCGAAGAGGGATTTACGTCGTCTCTGGTGTCGTATCTCTCTTCTCTCTCTATCTCTCAGACTCATACACTTGCACGCACAATGTCCATTCACTTTGTTTGTGATCATAGCACTTTCCATTAAGAACGGAAGGCTCTCCCTTCCATAAGAACTAAAAGGAACCTTGAGCACAGTTCGGAGCACTCATCTTGAGCAAAGCGCAAACAATCATTCCGTTGCACCTAACACCAATGTCTCCCACTGTTTTTTGTAACCTCACCTCCAATGTGACAATAGCAACTCCAATTCGCCCTGCATAAAACCGTAGCCTCTTGTCACAAGACGGGCACCACGTGCCAATAGAAAAGAAGTGTTTCTTTGGCGGTGATGGTAGTCTGAAGACTTAGCAATCACACAAGACCTCCAAGGTTATCAGCTCGAGAAGATACATCTACTGAGAGATGTTGAGAAATTTCAAGATATGATCTGATAGGGTTTTCATGGCAAGCATTTTAGGATACCCCACTCTGCCAAAAGTTGCACTCTGGAGAAAGATGTCAGAAACCATATAACTTCGGACAAAAGAATTTCTTGAAAGCTTGCCAAGTCCTTGGAGTGTACGGCTAGGTAGCTATAGACGTCAACATCTGCATGGCACTGCTTTTGACGAAAACAGTGACTTTGAAACAAATCTTGGATCCTTCTCTTGCAAGAGATCTTTTTTGGCTTATGCCTTGTAAGACATGAGCGATGAAGACAGGAGCACGCCAGATGCACGATGAATTAAGGATGGGAGTGGCCAGTAACTCCGGGGTCGAGACCTAAAGATACTTCAAATAAGTTTCCAACAGACTTTGGAAGCGCCAGTTTGCTCTGCCTACTCTTTTGTAAGACCAGTATGCTTTCAAAAAAGCAAATGTCTGATGCTTTGACACCACTGTCACAAGACGTGCACCACGTGCCAATAGAAAAGAACATACTGAACAACTTTAAGCAATTAAAATAACAACTGAACTTAAAAAGATGCAAGACACGAGACGGGGAGCGGCGAAGTTCCACCCCAAGAGAGCACTGGCCCCCTGTCGGTATTTCTTTATCATTGCTTATTTGCAAAGTACAACAATTGGAGAGCACCTCCTTTGCAATCTGCGCGCAGAAGATTGCCAGAGAGGGTCCCCAAGGCTCATATTTAAAGGCCCAAAGCCTAAAAGCATCAAATATGAAAAGCTGACCCCAAAAAAAAAAACTTTCCTAAAATTTCGGGATTTTCCTAAACATCCGTCGCGAATTGCGAACGTCCTTAGAGGTGCCACGCCATCATATTTTGATGTGCAAAGTCTTCTAAGTGTGTTCCGCTTTATTTTTAATGCCTTTATGTCACTTGGGCCCCATCGGACGGGTGCTCGTAAGCTGGTGGGAACTCTTTTTTTTAAATAGGCCACTCGTCAAGACTTTGTAAGTCTGTAAACCTTCTTCTGCTGCTTCTTCTTAGGGTTTTGGCCCCTTGGCCAGAATCTGAAGGATTGGCTCTGTTCTTTAGTGGCTTGACATGTCAGCAGGTTGACACCTCTTCCCTCAATTCTCCATCAACACACATCCGTGAGAACTTCAGCACTCTCTCATACAGACAAGGTGGATAATCTCTAGTTGATGCAATGATGTGCACATCTGATCAATAGCACATCGTATCCCATAGGATAAATGAGTGTTCGTATGGGCCGGTCTGATCACACACACACACACACACACACATATATATATATATATATATATATATATGGAGAGAGAGAGAGAGAGAGAGAGAGAGAGAGAGAGAATTCTGCCCGGATGCTATCCGAACTGAGTTCTGTCTGTGTTGAGTGCCATCACCCTCCCTAGCTGCCCTCACGCTACCACCCACGCCCTCTTGCTGCTTTGGCATCGCCCTAGCCCCTTGCCTCTGCTGCCTGTTCCATCCACCTGAGCAGCCTGCTTTACCCTTCCCTTTTCACGACGGTGCTGCAGCCCGCATCTACTGTTGCAGCTCTTCCGCCCCAGCATCACCCCTTCAATTTGCACACTAACGTGCAACCTGTGTCAGCGCCCGAACCTTTTCTTTCCAGCGCTGCCCAGCCTGCACCCCGTGCATGCATTAGTCTTTTCAGCCCATCCTTCTCCATCCATTATCCTCAAAACTACTAGCCTTAATCCCCATTGTTGAGCTTGCTGATAGTGGGTTCCGAGTTTACATGCCAATGGTTTGCTGCCCTGTAGGCAGCCTCGCATATTCAAGCCACCTTCAGCTAGTCTTTTCCCCAAACCCACACCCCCCTCCAAAAATTCAAGCCACCTTCAGCTAGTCTAATTCCCCCAAACCCACCCACCCCCCTCCAAAACACACATTCACCCTTACTTCACACACCATTTTGACTCCTTCCTCTTTCACACACACACAATTCTGCCTCCAACCCCATGTCCTAGGAGAGCAAGGGGTAAGTTTGTGATTGGATGAGGGGTGTAGGGATTGGATATTTGCACTTTCTCGGCTACCTCTACCCTCTCTAGTATTATGACACCATCATTTGTCCTCTCAGAAGATCTAAAGCACAAGGTTGGTGACCGTATTAAGACACTCTCTCACATAGGCGTCGCCGGTTGCCTAGTCGAATGTTCCTACGCTTGGGTAAAAATCCAAGAGTGGCTTACGTGCCATTTAGCCGCTACGGACGAAGGCGAAGAGGACGACATCATCCTTTTGAGTAGAGGTACTTTCTGTCAGAGTGTGCATAGAGAGAGAGAGAGAGATGAAAATGAAATGATATGTTAACGTCTACAAAAGGCCAAAATGACCTACGAGACCAACAAGTTACAAATTGGTGAATCTAATACAAAATTAACATCCTAAACAAAACATTTTAGTGAAAGTGAAAGTGGGGGAAAGACCAGAGACTATCTAGTCAATACAAAGGTACAAAACAATGAGGGATGCAAGAAGCTTAAGCTACTAAGAAGGGAATAATCCTCCAGTTCAGAGTAAATCCAGCATCGGTCGGTGTCGGATCTCCTCGATGTCCTCCATGGTCAAAAACCTGATTGGGTATCGTGCGTGGCACGCCAAAATAATCTGAATCCTCCTTTGTAATCTCCGTCTATGCTTGGATGCCCTCCTCTATACTCGTGGACGCCTAGATCTCCCTAGGTCCATCACATGTGTGCCTCTACTAGTGGAGGTGGGATCCGAATTCTACTGCAAACCTGTCTGTCTAGAGTGTCTAGTGGTAATGGCTGGCCTGAAATAGTCTGTGACCTGAGTCTATCTCTCTAGTCGCCTCAACAAGCTCATCCCCCAGGCAAAATCCCAGTCTTCTTGAGTGATGGTCTTTTCTTCGATAACTCCTTTTTTAGCCTCCAAGGTAGGAAAGCATATAACGAGCACTCTTTCTTTGAAGTTACCTATCCATCATGCCCTTTCTTTCCCACTCTCCAAGTGTAAGGTGCAGCGGATGTGAATGTTGAACTTTGCTCAAGATGAGTGCTCCGAACTGTGCTCAAGGGTTCCTTTTTCTTATGGAAGGGAGAGCCTTTCGTTCCTTTAGTGAGAGAGTGCAAATGATCACAAACAAAGTGGCAAACACTGTGAATGAAGGTGCTGAGACTGAGAGGTAGAGAGAGAAGAATACGACACCAAAATGTTGTCAAACCCTCCTCCGAAGGCCCCACTCTATGGCGAGAGCGGTCTGCTATTGATTGCACAAAACTCTATAATGCTTTGGACTTGCCGACGATGTCGACGACGATGAGGACGACGACGAGACGGGCTGAAATCTGCAAATTTTTATGTGCTGAATTCTGACTCTATGTCAATGACGATGGTGATGACAACGATGCAATGACGACGTGCTGAAAATGCAGATGCTGAAATCTGTGTTTTCCGGGCTGAAACTACAAACTTCGGTGGATCTGACCGTGCGGTGAGGATCTGCTGCGGGAAGGTGAGATCTGCGAGGTTCAAGACTCCTACTGCGGTGTCTTGATGCTGAAACTGAAAACACTGATGCTTCTAAGGTTTCTGTCGCGATGAATCTGCAAAACGCTAGGAGTCCTGCTGATCCAAAAACGCTAGGGCTGATTCTGCTAACGCTAGGGCTGATCCTCCTAACGCTAGGGCTGATCTGCGATCTGATGCCAAAACGCTAGGTTAGTTCTGCTATTTTGCTACTGCCGGGGCTGATCTGCAATGCAAAACGCCAAGCTATCTTCATCAAAAATGCTAGGCTTGATCTGGGGTCTTCATGCAAAAAAGGCTAGGTAACTGCTAGGGAAGGTCTTGCTGAGAAGGTGCCTGTTGAACAAGGTGTTCTTGCTGCCTCTTCTGCCAAAAAGTGCTAGCGCTAGGGTTTCTTATATATCTGCTTGCAAAGTTTGCCCTACCTAGTTCCCAACAAAAGTCACTTAAAAATAATGAGTGAAAATTGGCTAAAATAGGGAAAATAGGTCTATGCACTGTAAAAATGCTCCTGATGGATTCTGATGGAAAGCTGATGATCATGCTGTGTGCAACCAGAGGATATGCATCTACTCTAAGTGCCTGGACATGCATGGTCTGCGAACAAACTCACAAAAGTGTCAGAACGCTTCCTAAGCTAGGCTAACTGAACCCCTGTCATGAAGTAGCTTGTCCACGTACACATAGGGTTAGATGTGCACGTGACATCCCCTCCGTTTCAAAGTGAGGTACTAGTACCGAACTGTATGGCGTCGAGGGAGATCGCCAACAGCGTCTAGAATCCTGGGAAGGACTCTTCGCTGGCCCACTATGATGCGTGGGTCATGCAATACTTGAACTTCATAAAGGTCTGCAACGCTTGCTTCTTTGGGCCGCGCTGAAAGCGACACAAAGTCATATGTGGCTCGAAAGTGGTAAAGTAGTATGCAAAATAGGAATCTGGACGCTGCTGCTACTCGCTCTGCTCGCCCCCCCTCCCCCTCTGCGCCATCGCCCCCCCCCCCCCCCCCCCCCCCCCCTGCTACCTCCCGCCGTCCCATGCCTGCCCCTCGCATTGCCGCCCTGCCTGCCCGCCCGCTCGCCGCGCGCCAGCCACTCCAGCCCGCTCTCCTGCTCTCGCTTGCAGCCGCCTGCAGCCTCGCCTCGCGCTGCCTCCCTGCCAGCCAGCAGCGCCCCCCTTCTCACGCCACCTTCCCCGCCCCCCGCTGCCCTTTTTTCCTCGCTTTGCTGCCGTTTTTTCTCCCCCCCCCCCCCCCCCCCCCCCCCCCCCCCCCCCCCCATCTTCGTCAATCCTGAAGGATGGCTCTGCATCTCTGTTACTTCAAGCAGTGCTCGGCATGCTCGGTTGCAGAGCGCCTTCACCGACCGCTTCTTTGCCTCAGCAGTAGACACAGATGGAGGCTCCAACTCCGCCACAGAGGGACTCATCCGAAGCCCCCTCGCCCGACCCCGTTGAGCCCACCATTCGACTTGCTCTTTCTCCGATAGAGCAAGCGAGCCTTGCCGCAGAGGTAGAGCGCTTGCAAGCGACTTCTGTCATCTGCAAGGTTCTCGGCACCCGTCCTAGCAGAGGAGAGCTGCGAGACATTCTCCAGGCCCGCCTTCTCGCAGAGGTGGGCAAGATTTTGGATGTCCAGATCCTCGGACGGGGGTACTACCAGATCGAGTTCGAGACTTCCGAGATGGCCTCCAAGGTCATAGCTATGAGTCCACTAGCCATCCGAGCATCACGCGCCCACTTTCGACAGTGGCGACATGGTTTTGACCCGACTTCGGATGTGCTAGTAGAGGAGGCAGACATCCCCATCTCAGTGTGCTTTCCGGGTTTACGGAGGGAGTACCTTCCACTTCTCTCCAGGATTGGCTCCGCCATCGGGACTGTCCTGGAGACACCTCGTACGGCAGCATCAGTAGCTGCCAAGGCGGCTGGCATCCCTTCAGTTCGAGTTTTGGTCAGAGATACCCACACGCTCCCGAAGGTCATCTTTCTGCCTCGGGTGAGTGGGGGTTGGTTTAGACAGAGTGTGGAGTACTAGGGTCTCCCGAACCAGTGCTTCATTTGCAGACAGATGGGCCATCTAGCGAAGGCCTGTCCACGGAGGAGGCCACGACCTGCACCTCAGCCTCAGCCCCAGCCTGCCAAGGCTGGGCCGCAACCACAGTCAACGTCACAGCGCACAGATTCTGAGCCACCCTCCGAGCCTGGGGCTCTAGCGGAGGAGGGATGGCAGCAGGCCCATGGCCGTCGACGCCAGGGGCCACAGCGGCAGCCTGGCACTCAGAGTGGCCCTCAGGTGCCTACTCAGCAGCAATGGGTTCCCACGGGGAACCGCTTTGGTCCTCTTGAGCAGGAGGAGCCCCTACGCCAGCCTCCACTTCCGCTTCACCCTCGCCAGCCACCCCACCCTCAGATTTCCCCTCCCCCGCCCTCTGCTCCCGCCCACTCCCCACCTCGCCCCCCTGTCTTTGCCGCCCCACCCCGCTTCGTTTCCCCTCCGCCTCCCCCAGCTCCTTCTCCCCCTCCTCCTGCTTCAGTGCCACAGTCGACTCAGGAGACTGGTCCCTCGCCGGCGGCTAGGAGATCTCTTGGCAGCGCCTTTGCCACGAGTCGCCTAGCGAGAGAGGGTCATCCCTTCTTGCGGCCCCCTCTGCAGATTCAGACATCTTCCCTTGCGGCTATCCCTCGTGGTCTGACGAGCATTGACCTCCGACGCCGCTGGGATTTCTTCGATTACGGATTCACTCGCTTTCTCGGCGATTCCGCAGTAGACCACGAGGCAGCCTGCTTCAGGGTCCACGCTCTGTTCCTCGCCGCTAGGGGGACAGAGGCCTTGGACTCAGCAGTTGGTTTCTCCTTTCCCCTCTGTGGTCGGACCGAGACAAAGTGGTCCCTAGACTCAGTGGTGGGATGGTTGTATGCACGGGTTCTCGAGTTCTCTCACCACATGGGAGAACTTGGAGTTACAGATTTGCTGCAGACTTTGTGGCCACTGGCCAAGTTTGCGGTGACACACCCAAACTCAACAGGATGTAGGAACATTGTGGTGTACTTTTTTGTTGATACGCAGTGTTTGCCTTGCTATGTATACATTCATGGGGACTCCTCGACAGAGGAGGTTGCTTTACGCACGGCTCACTCTGCATGGGCTTGGGCCACGCACTCACTACAGGCTCGCCTATCTAGAGGACGCTCGGATGCGGATTACTCCCCATCCAAGCTTGCCTCGAAGATAGCCCGTCTTGCTGCTGCGGCAGCATCTGTTCTCTCTCGCTCCCCATGAGGATCGTCTCGTGGAACGTGCAAGGATTAGGTGGGCCCCAGTTTCAGCGACAGCGGGGCCAATTGCGTCAGGAGCTTCAGCGTTGCCTTGTGGGAGGAGAGATTGATCTCCTTATGCTTCAGGAGCACCATTTGTCTGAGAGCCGCATTCGGCGATGTGGTCAGATTCTGCGGGGACGTTATGATACCTTTTGGTCAGCTGCTTTTGGACCTGGAGGCATCCAGGGTGGGGTATGTATGACTATTGCGGACTCATTGCAGCAGGCCATTGTGGGCAGAGGGATTATTGTGCCAGGCAGGGCTCAGTGGATTACTTTGCAGGTTCAGGGTGGCCTTGTGGGCTTCCTAAACATCTATGCGCCCAATGTGGCAAGTGCTCGTGCAGAGTTTTGGTCACAGATTGTTGAGTCTCTGCCACAGGTTGACCATTGGTGTGTAGGAGGGGACTTCAACATGTTGGAGGACCCCTCTGACAGGATCGGAGGCAGCCATGCTACTGTACATGGAGTCGAGTTAGCAGCTTGGGAGAGGTTGTGTATGACTTTGAGGGTCTCGGATACATGGCAGGGTGGAAGGAGTGAATCTATCGCGGATAGATCGCTTCTACACTAGTGACCACCACTTCAGTGACTTGGGGGGATCAGTGGGCATCCTGGCAGGGACATCCTTCTCGGACCATGCACCAATGATCCTCACAGTGGCAGACAGGCAGAGGAGGGGGAGCACGTTGCTTCGCATCCCAGAGCGGGTCTTGTTGGACTCAGCACTTAGAGAGAGGGTAGAGGCTCTCTGGACAGAGGGCATGGACAGTCAGGCTCTACCTGCAGACAGAGTGGACTTAGGCCTAGCTCAGCTTAGCCACTTTTTTCTCCAGGAGTCTTTCGCTCGACGGGCTGCAGCGAGAGAGGAGGAGCAGCGTCTCAGACGAGGCATTGCTTCACTACAGAGGATGCAAGAGCAGCATCCAGACAGTCCATGGTTGGAGGAGCAGTTACAGCAGGCTCGACAGGAGCTTGCTTGCAAAGAGGAGAGGCGCCATGAGTTTGCCTTTCACCGAAAGGCATCTCAATGGACTCAGGTGGGTGACAGAGTGACAGGTGCTTTTTTTGAGACAGTGGGACCTCGGCACTCGCATGCCAAGGTCAATCAACTGAGGAGACCCGATGGGTCAGTTGTTTGTGAGCCTGAGGATATGCGTGCAGTTGCTACTGACTTTTACCGTGAGCTACTGTCGGCTGAGCCCCAGTCAGAGAGACAGGATGCATGCAGGGAGCAAGTTTGGGCGCAGATGCCTTGTCTTGTGACTGAGGAGATGCGCCAGAGGCTAGAGCTACCTCTTCAGCTTGAGGAGCTGTACACGGCTCTTAGGGCCCTCCCTCGAGGTAGCTGTCCAGGTGAGGATGGGTTGACTCCCAGCTTCTTCTTGGAGTACTAGGACCTGCTTGGCCCAGATCTTTGTAGTGCCTTTCAGTACATTCTGCACACAGGAGTGATGCCGGATAGCATGAGTGAGGGCTTGATTTACCTCATTCCGAAGGAGGGTGGCTCCTTGGATGAGATTCGACAGTGGCGCCCCATCACCATCCTCAACTCAGCCTACAAAATTCTTGCCAAGGCTCTGAGTTTGAGGATTCAACCACTTTTAGAGAGCCTTATACATGGGACTCAAGACAGGTTTTGTCAAGGAACGCAGTATCCTTGACAACATCTTCACTTTCTGGGAGGCTTCTGCCTTGGCACGTCTCCATGGGGAGGACCTTGTGATTCTTCTTCTCGATTTTGAGAAGGCATACGACAGAGTTGACTGGGACTTTCTAGAGGGCACGCTTCGCAGGATGGGCTTCTCAGATGCTTGGATCAGAGGGGTGTCAGCTTTGTACAGGCAGGCTCACAATCAGGTGCTTTTGGCAGGAGGTAGAGGTGAGCGCTTCATGCTCACACGATCGGTCAGACAGGGTTGTCCTCTTGCCCCCTTTCTCTTTCTGTTCTATGCGGAGGCGATGAGTAGATTTTTGGTGTCACAGCAAGTAGGTTTGAGGGGCTTAGCACTCCCTATGCGGGGAGATGAGCTTCTGGACGCTGAGTTTGCCGACGACTCAGCCTTGTACTTAGAGGGCCAGGAGGCCAATTTACACAGATGTGGGCAGGCTTTGGAGACCTTCTACTCTGCATCGGGCGCATTAATCAACTGGAGAAAGACGGTGGCTTTCTCGGTTGGTAGTGCTCCTGTGTCAGTTTGGATGCCAGGAGAGGGTTTCAGGTGGATTCCTCCAGGGACTGCAATTCGGTACTTGGGTTGTCAGGTTGGTTTGGATTTGTCCCCCGAGCAACAGATTGCTCCTCTCCTTCTGTCCATCAGGAGAAAGTTGTTACATTGGAGCTCAGCACGACTTTCGATGGCTAGTAGAGTAGTAGTTGCCAACCAGGTGTTGTTGGCGACTATGTGGTACATCACTTCTTGCTGGATCTTCTCGAGTTCTTGCATCAGCCAGGTAGAGAGGCTGATCAGGAACTTCCTTTGGTTAGGTCACGACACTCAGATTGCCCGAGCCAAGGTGGCTTGGTCGGTCATAAGGTGGCTTGGTCGGTCATCACACTTCCTTGTTCTCAGGGAGGGCTTGGGATCATTGATCCAACACAGCAAGGCAGAGCCCTTCTTGGGAAGTTCGTCGTCAGAGGACTTCTTCCAGGCGAGGAGTCCTGGAAGGAGTTCTTGCTGCAAAGGCTTCGTGCCAGGGTGCCTCAGTCAGGAGGCCCTTGGCAACCTTCGACCAGATGGATCTTTACAGAGTTGCGCCGAGTTGGTTTGAGCAGGAGACTGGAGGACCGATTCGCTGTGAGTTTGCTTTGTTCTTGGGAGCTATTACGGCGTGGCCTAGAGCAGAGACAGCCGACGTGCACGAAGGAGCACCTACGGCAGCCCCTCGTCTGGAACCCCATGGTTAGCACTCAGAGAGGCCACTTGGTTGGGAGTAGGCCTCATGTTTCTTGGGGTCCCATGGCAGCAGGTCCAGCGCGCTCTCTAGGTGACTGGCTAGAGTTCACAGGTTTGTCAGAGGAGGTGCAGGCTGTCCAGCTACAGGGCATAAGAGGGGTTCAGAGCATGTGTCAGGACATCTCAGAGTCAGTTCCAGCTGAGTGGCTCACGCCTCTCGAGCCAATAGCACCCCGGTGGATGGGAGACTTCACACGACTGGAGGTTCTCATTTCAGTCAAGGCTTGCTCAGAGACTGTCCCAGCCCTGTTCTTCGAGCTTCAGGGTGGGGGACGATTACAGCGAGTTGCAGTCGAGGCCCCGCACGTGGCAGAGTGCTGTTTCCAGAGGATCCGAGTTGTGGGCATCTGTGGGAGGACTTGCGTCATAGACCCTGACCCAGCAGCTCTTGAGACAGGACACTGGAGGCTATGGGCTTGGGAGTGTTGTCCACTGGCACGAGTACAGTGGGATCCTGGTGAGTGGCTATGGAGGGACCCCCTCTCTTCTGCAGACCGCCCAGGAGTCCCTTTCTTTCAGTACACTGTTCGGCTTGGACGTCATATACTTGCAGCACAGAGAGGCCCGCCCAGCTGCAGCACGTCATTGGCAGGAGGAGGGCCTCACAGTTGAGTTCTTGGCATCTTTTTTAAGAGGCTGTGGGACTCCAGACAGCCGAGGCGCGTCACTTTGTTCCAGTGGTTGGTTGCACACAGAGCCATGGAACCATGAAACCGGCCCGTAGGGCGGTAGGCGTTGGCTTTCACCCGAAATTCTTTACTTTAAACACACACACAGAGCACTTTGCAAAGGAGACCTGTAACGAGAATTAACACTTCATCACACACACGGCTCGGAAGCTAGAATGCTCCGAGCAGACGCCGACAACCTGTAGGCCCCAAAATTGGCGCCCCTTTCGGTATTTCTTTATTCTTTAGGAGGGTAAATTACAAGGTAAGGTCCTGGGAACATAGTAACAGGGGACGCCCTTTTTCGGGCTTCCCGTCCCCACTTTTCCGTCCCCACTTGCCGTCCCGTCCTCTTTTTTACACTAAAAATCCATTTGAGCCCCGTTTCCCGTCCCCTGTTCCCCGTCCCGGAATGCGTCCCTTGTGACTATGCCTGGGAATCCTTCACGTGTATCCACCTAGATACCATTTGATTTGGCCAAATTTCGGCAGCATAACAACCCCAAAACTTGCGCGAAACCAATTCCCCTGCTGGAACTCGCTTGCACTGTCGTATACCCTCTGATTCCTGTCCAAAAACAGTAAATTCAGCACGCTGTATTTACTGGTTTTTGCCCTGTTTTCAGCCCCAAACAGTCCCCTAACTGTCCTTTGCCAGTGGGGCACGATTCCCAATGATCCTGGCGTCCGTATGGCTGAAAAACAGTCAAATTACAGCGCATACACAGCGCTGATTTTGCACCTGTACGGTGAGGTTATGACCCTCACCAGTGCCTGCTTTGGAGCAGCAATTAGCTACTCCTATTCCTGCTCAAGGAGGCTCTTGCCTCAGCACAAAAGCATGAACCCACACAACTGTACATCAGTCAAATGAGTAGCCCTCTTGTGGGGCATCACATAACTGCACGTAGGGGAGAAAGAGAGCAGTATGTAGCGTGCGGGGCATCACTCCCGTCACCATACTGTGCATAGAGGGCAAGGTAAGCATTCCATAGCTTCTGTACCTGTTGCAATCCGCCTGTGGCTGAAAATGGCGCCCCCTTTGATGATATGCAGCTCGTTTTTGCCTCCCAGAGTGGCAGAATCGCTCACAAGCTGACACGTCGCCCAGTTTCCGAGTTTGGGCTTTCCCTGCTAAAAATATCTCAACTGGTGCGTCAGTTGACTTCGCGGCAGAGTTGTAAAGTGTTCCCCTAGTCATACCGAAGGTAATGACGCGAACACATTTCGTGGCCCAAAATAGCAGTTCCCTAAATTTTAGGAGATGCTTCCGTTGGGCTCCCACTGGTCTTCTGACCATCTATCCTCATTGGGACCGCATCCAAAAATGCAATGTGGCCCAACTGTCGGATACTTTTGGTTGGTAGTCCCACCTTGACTTTACGCCTTAATTGAGTTCACTTCCTAGTATCCACCAACTTGCTAAGTGCGACGGGGGGACCTATATGATCTTGCTCTGAGCCTAGACATCCTCTTACCATACGAATTCCAGTGCCGACCCCTTCCCGTCTGCGGGTGAATCTACTGTTCACATTGGCCATACAATGTCCGACCGTTTGCTACTTCAAAAAGAGGGTCTCAAAATAAATAAAATAAACCCCATTGGAAAGAAACCAACAACCAAGGTTAGCAGTTGCCACATCTCTGTGACATGGTTAATAACTGCCACGTCTTCGTGACAGCCACAGCAGTAGGGAGCTGGCTTGTGCATAGTGGTCTCTCGGCCGCATGTACAGCCTGTGACCAGTTGGTGGAGAGTCAGCGACATTGTCTTTGGGACTGTCCCTCTGCCCAACAGGTGTGGCTACGAGTTCTTCGGCTGATGCCTACCCTCTCCACGGCTCGACAGTACACTTGGGGGACAGCGGCTTGGTCCACCCTCACCGGCCCGGCACTTCAATTTGAGCTATCTTCCACCAGCAGGATGATAGTGATACAGGGGGGGCGACCTACACTCTAGCCTGCTACAAACCTTACTCCACAGGAGTGGTGCAGTGAGAGAGAGGAGTGTTGGGAGCTCATCAGCGACCTAGCTCTCTGGTTCATCTGGCGGGCCCGTTGTTTCCGCATCTTTGAGGCTCGCCCTGTGCCACCAACAGAGACTGTTCATGACTTTTGGCTAGAGCTGATCCATACTCTCTGAGGACAGCTTGAGGGACTACAGGGCAGCTCCGACCGCGTGTGGGAGCGTCGCGAGGCTTTCCTTCGACTCTGGCGCCCTGGGCCTTTCTACACCATGGTCCAGGGGGTGCTCAGATGGCACTACTGTCCACCTGTGTGGCTTTTCCCTCCTCCCATCTCTTGATTTAGCCCCATTGTATATATGTTGTTTTTTCATTGGGAGAGTCTCCCCATCATGCTTGTTGTAGCCCTCTCTTGCAGAGGTGGATGTAGCCCTATGGGCAGTTTTCATTAACTAATAGAAGGATCTTTTTCTCGTTAAAAAAAAAGTCATATGTGGCTCCTTCAATGCTTCAACTTCGTCTATAGTCATGCGTCTAAAATCTTCAAGAATCTCCGAGGATGAAAATTCCTGAAACCACTTCCAACACAAAAACATGAACGTACCCATTCCATGTAAAGTGACTGGAAAAATTATAGCCTTCATTAAAGACTGTGCATGCAATGTAAGATGAACATATAGACGGAGTGCCAAACCGTTCATCAAACACACACAAACAATGAAATCGAAACTTGTCTATCTGATCTAAATCTATCAATTGTGGCAAATCACAATGGAAATGCCGATGCTTGATGCTCAACCCTTCTTGTGCTCTTTCTGATACTGTGTCATACCAAGGAAGAGACATGGAATGTGAATTCCTTGAATGCAAACATTTCTTCTTTTCGATAGTGATCCGCATACATCCGTGCTCATTCATGAGTGAATCGTGTTCAACTTACAATATAGGATGCATGTGAAAAGGGATCACATAAGGACAATGACTAAAATACAGGAAAGCATAACGAATGAAACACTCGATGTAAGGTGCAACGGAATGAGAGATGAACTTTTCTCAAGATGAGTGCTCCGAACTGTGCTCAAGATTCCTTTTACTTAGGGAATGGAGAGCCTTCCATTCTTAATGAGAGAGTGCAATGGACACCAACAAAGTGAATGGATATTGTGCGTGAAAGTGCATGAGACTGAGAGATAGAGAGAGAAGAGAATACGACACTAGAGACGTTGTAAAACCCTCCTCCGAGGGCCCCACTCTCGATGGCAAGAGTGGTCTACTATTGATTGCACAACCGGTACAAGACTCTGACGTACTTGAGGACTGTGATGCAATGTGCTACTAGGGTGCTGTCGGCCGCGACCACTTGACTCTCTATTCGGCTGAAAATGGTGTTGACGTAACCGCTGGATTTGTTGAATGCTGTGGCTGCAAAAACGCTATCTGCTGGTACTCTGAATGAGGCTGAAATCCACTGCGGTACTGCTGTCCAAAAACGCTATGAATGGCTGAAAGCTGTCGCTTCAAACGCTGAAATGGCAAACCCAAAAATGCTGGTTTAGGTTGCAAAAAAAGGCTGAATCAAGCTGTGGAAAATCGTTGGCTGTGGCTGGGAATCTGCTGATGCAATGATGCGAATGGAGACTCCAATGCAGGGCTATGTTCTTGCTGAATTTGCTAGTTATAAGCGCTGCCTGCTGGTACAGAAAACGCTTGATAAGCTGGCTGAAAAATGCTGCAGACTGAGGCTATGGCGATGAGGCTAAATGCTGAAAAACGCCAGGGGGATTGCTGTTTAGAGCGCTGGTCTTGCTTGGGGAAATAGCCACCAAGGGGGGGAGTCTTGCTTGAGAGAGAGAGAGGGAGAACCTGCTGCCCTTGGCCTGTGTTCTCCTTGCTCTTCTGCCCAATAGTGCTATCCTAGGTTTGCTTATATATTATCTTACCCAAATTGCCCTACTCAGTTCCCAACAAAAGTCACTTAAAATAATAAGTGAAAAATGTCAAAAATAGGAAAAATAGGTTTAATGCACTAGAAAATGCTCTTGATGGATTCTGTTAAATTCTGATGGTAATGCTGATAATCATGTTGTGTGCAACCAGAGGATATGCATCTAGTCTAAGTGCCTGGGCATGCACGGTCTACGAACAGACTCACAAAAGTGCCAGAATACTTCCTAAGCTAGACTGAGTGGACTGACTGAACCCTTGTCATGCTGTAGCTTGTCCACGGACACATAGGGTTGGATGTGTAACGTGACATCCCCTCCTTTTTAAAGTGAGGTACTGGTACCGAGCTGCATAGCTTCCTTGTAATCTGCCAACAACTTTGGATAATCTTTGAAAAACTCTTCATCAACGTACACTGCTTCGTGGGTTCCTCGATCCTTGAACTTCAAGAAGTATTGTCTCACTTGCTTCTTCGACCCATGTTGAAACCGATGCAACAACACTTGCTCTGGCTCCATGATTTCAACTTCATCGATGATCTCCGGTTCTTCTTCTTCCGAAATGTCCTTTGGAAGCATTCCCTGAAACACTTTCAACCAAGAAACATGGAAAACGTTGTGCATTGACCATAAATTAGGCAACTGCAATTTCATTGAAACCTCATTTATCTTTTTAATGATTGGAAATGGACCATATATCCGAAAAGACAACTTGGGACACTTCTTTCCAACTTGCTTAAGTCATTGCTTCATGATTCTTAAACACACCCAATCCCCTTCCTTGATCAAAACATCCTAACGATGCTTATTAGCCTGCCGTGAATAAGATTCCTGAGCCTTGCTTAGCCGAAGCTTCACACTCTCAGAAATCTCATCCAATGACTCACTTTCAACATTGGCATCAAGCATTTGACTGACCGAGCAAGTCAAAAGTGACTGGAACGGACGGCCAAAAGCTGCCTCATACGAAGTTCGACCAATGGCAGAGGAAAAAGAGTCATTCAAAATAGCCTGAACCAATGGGAGATAGAGCTACCACTGAAACTGCTGATCATGCACATATAACTTTAAAACATCAAAAGCCAATTGATTGTAAATCTCTGTCTGACCATCTGAATGTGAATGAAAAGCCGATGAAAAATTCAACTTAGTGCCAAAATTTTCAAAGAGTGTGCGCCAAAAATTGAACGTGAACTTAACATCCCTATCTGAAACAATTACTTTTGGCAAACCACACAGGGGGGTACCATTGCTTAATGAACAACCGTGCTACATCTTGTGCAGTGACTGTGGCTTTACAAGGAATCAACATGCAAAACTTGTTGAAACGATCAAGCATTGAGTGTTCCTTGAATACAAACTTGGTGGAAGGTTAGTCACAAGATCCATGGAAATATCTTGAAAAGGTCCATCAGGAATAGGCAGCGGAAGCAAGAGACTTTGTTGCTTACCCGGAGGAGCTTTTACCTTTTGACATATAGTGCACTGTGTGACATAACGAAACACATCCTTTCACATTTTAAGCCAATAAAAAAATCTTTCTATTTTTTCAAAAGTGGTGTTCATTCCCCTGTGCCCACCCGTGAGAGAATCATGTGCATCATGCAATATGGTTGGCCTGAGAGAGCACGATCTTTCACTTTGCTCCAAGCTCGGCAAAGTTCTGCACTTTCATCTATCTGGCTTGGGTCAAGACCCATGCAATCTGGTACCAATTCTGCTTTCATCTTGCCTTTTCTACCACGTTCCTCTGCTGCTCTAGAACTCTCTGACATGTCTTCAGTCTGTCCTTGTTGTGCCTTTTTAGGGCACTTTGCGGTTATTCCCCGCAACCAAAACACTTCCCCTCTAAGAGATAGTTAGCCCTTTCTCGAAGAGTCAGTCAGGGTCGTGTATCCTTCTTTTCTTGAGTACTCTTTTTCTCTCTACTTTCATTGTTGGAGGTCTGTATGGTCCTTTGGGTCAAGATCTTATCAGTGGGGCAACTCAAATTCCCCATGTATCGAGAAACCCCGTTTCGCATGACCCATTAATTCTTGGATAGAATTCGACTTTTGTTCAAGGTAGTAATCTCGGATCTCTGTAGGGAGTCCGCAGCAAAACCGCTCAATCTGCTCCTTAAAGGTGCCTTCTTAAATGAATAGGTTGGTAGAAAAGAGTCCCAAAACCTCTCGCAATAAGCGTCCAAAGAATCTCCCTTCGTCATCCGAAGATGGTTCCAAGTCGTTTGTACATCCCGTTCGTACTACCGGGTCAGCCAAGAAGAAATAAAGAGCCGTTTGAATTTCAACCACTTGACTGGAGCTTCTTTCCTCAAAAGAAGAGTGGACCACCATGTTCGAGCATTTCCTTTGAGAAAAGATGCGGCCCTCCTAATTTTGGAGTGCTCTAAGTAGTGCCCTTTAGAGAAGGCTATGTCAAACTATTGGATGAAGGCCAAAGCCCTCAGAGCATCTCGAAATCCAGAAAAAGATTCAAATTTTATGGACTCTCCGCCTTCTTTAAATTCCTTTGTTTTCTTGCTCTCGTCTTCGAGGAAATCATATTGGTTGGCTCTATAGAAGTGCTTCGTCTTCGCATAAAACATGTGGTCATCAGAGTCGAACTGTCAAAGGATGACTACTCCGTAGAGCTATCAAAAACTAGTCGGAATCTGAGCTTCTTTGCCTTCTTTCTCTTTCTTAAGCTTTGCTCTTTGCTTCGCTTTTTGCCCTTTTTGTCCTCCTCGCTCGAATCAGAAGAGCTAGAAAAACTGTCAGAAGAAGAGGAAGAAGAAGAATTGGGTAGTTCTTTAAAGCGTACCTGCTTCTTTTGCTTTCTTGCAGATGCAAAAGAAGATTGATGGCCCAAGTAACCAAGGTAGTCAGTCCCCTTCTTGCGCTTTTTCAATTGCTTTTCCAAATTATTCTTCCTTTCCAAAAGTTGACTGATCTGGGTCTGAACCACCTCTTGAAGTTCTTGTTTTTGTAAACATCCTCGGAGAAGGAGATTGCAGGTTTGATTAGCGGTTCGGTGGCTTTCTGCCATTGAGTGTGCACTTCAGCGATGAATTGCTGAGACAAAAAATTTGCAAACTGAGGATCTTTAGCAAACTGAAGCATCTGCTTTGTGCACTCGTCAACCTGTTGTCGACGTTGTATCTCTTGGACTTCATACTGTGTAGGCCAAGGTGGCCCATACTCATCTTCTGTTAATTCGTTTAAATCTTCTTCGTTGTCTCTTCCCACCTCAGCGGTTGCAGAAGAGGTCGAATGATTCTTGTCGGAATCCATAAGTGTCGCGGAAAAAAGGATCGGATGTCCCGGTAGAAGAGAAATAGGTCGTGCTCTGATACCACTGTAACAAACTTGGACACCCCAAGTCGAGATTCTACCACGACACAGCAAAGATTCACTTCAAAATAATTCACATTAAAAGAGTCGACACGGCCCGGCGTAGTTCCGTGCCAAGAGATACTGGCCCCAAAGATTGGCCCCCCATTCGGTATTTCTTTTATATTAATCTTTAGAGCAAAGTACAACCGACCAGGGGGTGCTCACTCTCAAACTCTGCGTCCAAATGCTCTGCAGAGTGAGCACCCAGGGTCACTTATAAAGATTTACAAGGGATGCTAAAAGCAGAGCCCCAAAAGCATTAAAATCAAAAGCAAATTGTCCCAAAAGCGTTAAACTCAAAATCTGCCAGTACAAAGCAGTAGCGCAGATTGCAAAAATCCGGACAGTGCCACGTCAGCATGTCAACGCAAAAGACGGGCGTCTGTACAGTGCCAGGCCAGCAATCCGTACGTGATGCCACGTCAGCATGTTTGTACGTGTGACCGCGTCAGCAATCTGTACGCTGCCATGTTAGCAGTCAGCGCGAATCACGAGCTTCCGTACAGGCCAGTCAAGCATGTGTGTCCGAGCACTACCACGTCATCAGTTTGTGACAAAAACCTCTCCATTCATAAGCATACCATAGGGTTTTCACTGTGAAACCCTAAAAGCAAGCAAGGAGGTAGAAGAGAGCTCTATTCCATACAGCTTTCATTACCAAACCAAATATGAACATGGGTGAAGTTGAGAGCTAAACCTCCATATTCATGGCCTTCTTGATGAGAAACAAAATCTCCAATTAAGTCTCAAGGCCCTCGCATAGACACATGGGCACCTTTATCCCACCCTCCACGCAACTACATCCGCACGTAGCTTCTTCTTCTTCCCAAAAAACCAAAGCTCACTCACGACCAAAAGTTGATAAAAAGTTGTTTTCTTCATGTTTTTTAACACTTAATCACTCTTTCAAGTTTCAACACTTCTATGTACAAAAACAACAAAACCATGTAACTAGGACAATTTTCACGCAAGTAGACAGCTGGCACACACCGCTTTTGATACACTTTGTACAAGCATGCTTTATTTGCATCCATGAGGTTAAAAACATCTCTCAAAGTTTTTGGAGTGGCCCACATCATTTCATAAAAACATGTCACAATGTGTGTGTGTATGTGTGTGTGTGTGTGTGTGTGTGTGAGAGTGTGTGTGTGTGTGTGTGTGTGTGTGAGAGAGAGAGAGAGAGAGAGAGAGAGAGAGAGAATTCGGGCAAGGCCATAAGGCTTGAGGCACTCAATCTTATCACAATGTATCACGAGGAGTGTCAATGCCTTGTAAATGCCTACTTTATGAATAGGCCACCTTGCACATTGAAGTGTATTAAAAATGTCTAATGTTTATGAATGAGCACAATCCCCATGTTTCATTAAACTATTGTTCTTTATACATAATATAGCGACAAATGCACACTATGTACATGTTGTAGTAATAAATCGATGCGCAATAGTGAAATCGACTTAATGAGATGAATATTGGGCACGTAAATTATCAACTAAACAAGTATTAAGACATCTCTAAAATTTAAAAAACTTCAAGATGTCGACAAATAAGCCAAAAGTTAGACCTTCACCCATCTAAAAAGTGGTGTCCTTTACCCGGCTCCAAATAAGCAAGGCCTAAATTTTGCATACAAACATCAAGTAGATGACCTGCCGAATGTAACCTACAAACCACAAAAACAGAGTTGGAATCAGCAAACAAAAGGGAAGAATTTTTTACTAGTTGTTGTGGTTTTGTGATGCACCTTGAGTTGAGAACACGTCGATCTTGGTCTACATAAAGACAAACCTCTTGCCCCTCTGAAAAGGCATCAGTGCCTTCATGAACTTCTTGTGCTTTGCAATATAATCCATAATGATACACCTAAGGCAAAATGGAGTAATCTCAAAACTTCAAAATCCAATGATGCCACTTGTACCCTAATTGAGGTCAAAATCATGTCTCACAAAAATTCAACAGACAATGGAAAGTGCTGCATGGTATAGACTCATAACAACCATTCACAATACAACACCCATCAGCCTCATCGTATACAATTGATAATTGATCATGTTTCCACTAGTATCTCTTGAAATATTCCTACAATAATGCCATGTTATTGTATTCCAAGACGTACAGCTATCTATATATAGACATTATCTCATAACAATCACGCCTTATCCCCAGGCAGACATTAAGTCACACTTGACTGTAGATGAGTTGTTATAACAACTATCCCTTATTCCTAAGCTGAAATAGTTCTCCCATCTAGCATCTCCCCTTCTTGAAAATTGCTGTTGATTATCATTTCCACTCGACCTTCATTTCCACTTGCCTTTCCACTTGAGACTTTTCATCGACTGCGGATTGAATTCATGAAGAAGATTATGTGATCAGCCCAACGAGGTCATATCTCTCCTTGTGACTTTAAAAATAAAAGCACCCGATTATCTTAAAAAGTATCAAGTTTGGTAAAATTTGAGCATAGCTTCCTTTGGCCTCTTGAAGATGGTAGTCTTCTCTACATTGGATCCTAACATCAGCACTAGCACACCTACTTAGACAAAAGAGGAACATTTAAACCACCAAACTACACCTAGAGAGATTCCACTTGGTAGGATCTCTTGGCAGTCATCATCAACTCCTCGTTACCACGAAAATCACCACGAGGCTTGTTAGCTGAAGAC
Organism: Adiantum capillus-veneris; assembly: GCF_014529385.1. Taxonomy (NCBI): domain Eukaryota; kingdom Viridiplantae; phylum Streptophyta; class Polypodiopsida; order Polypodiales; family Pteridaceae; genus Adiantum; species Adiantum capillus-veneris. The sequence continues at coordinate 52,746,944 of NC_140935.1, read as the reverse complement.
TATGTTAACCCTGGTATGATGTGAATATTTTGAGCCCATGCACAACGTCTGAAGGACAAAGCCATCACGAGAGAGAGAGAGAGAGGGGGGGGGGGGGGGGGGGGGGGGGGGGGGGGGGGTATACCCACCACGCCATCCCTAATTCTCACATCTTCTACACAGAACTTCAACTGTTGATGGACATCTTGGATCCAACCATGGTCTGCAGGCTGGCCGCCCCCTTGAGGATAGAAGATGGTGCGATCAAGTATCAAAGCAAGGCGGGTGCCTTCCTGCCAAAACCAATCTCTCTCTCTCTCTCTCTCTCTCTCTCTCTCTCTCTCTCTCTCTCTCTCTCTCTCTCCACACATACCAGCACCGATGCTATGAAGGTAGCATGAGACTGCGTTTGCCACATGTCCTCGAAGTACGCAAGAGTAGTAGATTGCGACGCCATGTCTTCTTTTTGTGTTGAAGCTCAAGCTTCAGAGAAAGGCTTGCAATAATTGATTTTGAATTGTCGTTTGTTGAAGCCCAGGTTGCTACTGTGTTGAAGCTCAAGCTTCAGAGGAAGGGAATTTGAACTGTCGTTTGTTGTTGAAGCCCCACTACTGTGTTGAAGCTCAAGCTTCAGAGAGAGTGTCGTGAGAAAAGAGAGAGGCGTATAAATGTTCTTTTGTGCTTTTGCTCTACTGCAATAGATTGAGAGGCCTCCTGCTTGTGTATTGTGCAACCCCTTATTGGAAAATTCACAAGAAGATATTCTCATGTAGGAAAACGGAATCTTTTCAAGTGTTTTTCATACAATGAATAAAATCATGAGCTTCTACTTGAGAGGCACCGCATATCTGGCTAGGTACGATTGGGGGCAGGGGACCGCCGGCTCGATGGGCACCGCCCCCCCCCCCAATCGAGCCGACGGTCCCCTTACCCCCAATCGTACCTAGCTAGGTATACCGTGCCTCTCTCACAAAAGCCCATGATGTTGAGGTAAGTCACAATGTGGGAATTATTGTGAGAATTTGTCCAAAACATCTTGTGAAACTTGTCCTTCATTCTTTGTACATTCTTTGGTAGCATTTGTACTCACAATTCAAGTACAATTTGAATTGTGAGTATGGCAAACAAGGAAAAAAAGATCACATATACTTTTACATTTTGTTCCATTGAGTCATTTGTAAGGTTGACAAATCATAGAGGAGAAGAGAGAAAGAAGACGCACAAATATTTTAGTGCATTTGATTAGTAATGTATGGGAATTTTTTGCATGTTGAAACATGCTTTAACGCGGAAGGAAGAAAGGCATACAGATTTTTGAAAGTCATTTTGACATGTTAAACATGCATCATATTTGTGATTATGTGTTTATAAAAAAAAAAACAATTTTATATTAAAACACAATAAGTATGTGCCCACAATTCTCAAAAAATCGTGGTACATGAGTATCTCAAAGAATGACATGTGATTGTAAGCACTCATTTATGTGTTTATAATGGAAAATACAAGTTTATATTAAAACACAATAAGACGATTCTCAAAAAATCATGGTACATGAGTATTTCAAAGAATGACATGTGATTGTAAGCACTCATTTAAACCCTCTCGTCATAACTTTTATCCCCCCTTAACTTTCAAAGGCCTTGGTGACTCCTCACTTTGTTCTACTTTTCAAATGGGTCTCCTTATTAAGAGCTTCATGACTTTCATCTCCAATCTGTTAATATTTTTTTAAAACTTTGCCTCATGACTTTCTTTTCTACTTTTTGTTTTAAAATGCTAAAGTGAGAGCCTTCACCTTGTTTCATTAACAAGCCACGTGTACTTTTACATTTTGTTTTATCAAGTGTATTCTTTAGGATTGACAAGTGTATTCTTTGGGCTTGTTAAAACATGCAGTAGAGAAGAAGAGAGAAAGGTGTACAAATGTTTTGTGTATGTTTTTATCAATGTATGAGTCACATGCGTATATTTTGTTTTATTGAGTCATTTGTAAGACTCAGAAGACTGTTTTTTGGACTTGTCAAAACATGTCTCAGAGGAGAAGTGTGTTTTTTGGACTTGTCAAAACATGTCACAGAGAAGAAGGGAGAAAGACATACAAATGTTTTTGTGCATTTGTTTAGTAATGTATGAATCTTTTTAATGAGCCACATGTACTTTTACATTTTTTGGCCAAGAAAGCCATAGGGGAGTAGTAGAGAAAACTAGCAATTTTTCTTTGCACCTTTCACCATCCAATGGTCACCATCACATTAAATTTGCTTGTTGATATTTTAAATCATCTAAAAAATCACACCATATAGTTTTAAAAGTTGACTGATTGTTGACATTTCAAGTCATTTAAAAAAAAAATCACACCATATAATTTTAAAAGTTGATTGTTCACATCTTAATAAACTATGAAGAATATTTATTTGAATTGCTGACATTTCAAGTCATTTTATAAAAAAATCACACCATATAATTTTAAAAGTTGATTGTTCACATCTTAATAAAACTATGAAGAATATTTATTTGAATTGTGGGAACGCAATGTAACTCTCTCTCTCTCTCTCTCTCTCTCTCTCTCTCTCTCTCCCCCCATTAACATGTCAAATGTGTTCTAATAACTGCTCAATTTATTACAGCAAAACTTGTTGCCTTCTTGAGGCCATCGTGAAGCCTTCACCTTGTTTTTATTACGTCCTTTCATTAACAAGCCACATGGACCTTTACAATTTATTTTATTGTTTCAAATGAACAAAGCCTAAATGTGTTTGTGCACTGTTTACTTAGTTAGTGAGCAGGCCGGTTAAACCTATATTTATAGTTTTTGGACTACATAAGTAATCCCAAGGAAAAGGTAGGATTTTTTGTGCAACTATGGACCATTGGATAAAGCTTGCAGATTAGTGCCACATGGCAAGCTAATGATGATAAAGTTCCTTTTTCACTATTTCTTGTATATCATTGTGAGAGGGTGTTGACATTTGTTTATCTCCCTCTTTAAAAGGGCAATTGGGTATTGGATGTCACAAAATGTTTCCTATCCAATGTCACTTTGTTTTTTCTCAAATTCTTACAATGCTTCCAAGTGCTTTCCATCCATCATTTTTTAATCTTTTGAAAGATATTGTAAGCTAAATAGTTCGTTGTTACATTTCTTTTCAATAATCTAAATACTTTATTGTAACAACAAATGCGTTAAAATGCTAGTGTCACTTTCTCTCTCTCTCTCTCTCTCTCTCTCTCTCTCTCTCTCTCTCTCTCTCAAACAAAGAACTCTCTTATAATTATTAAAGCAAGCCATAGTGAACTTTCACCTTATTTTTGTTGTTTTGAATGCCAAAGTGAGCCTTCACCTTGTTTGAATGGTAGCTCACATTTTAGCAGCAGCAAAATGTCCAAAATAGGTAGCATGCCTATCAAAAATCAATCTTTCATTCATCTCCTATTTAAAAGCCACTATTAGTCTAGAACAACTTACCAATCTATCTATCTTAGTCCACTCCCTTTAACAATGGTGCATGGTCAAAGATTTTTATTTTATTTTTTATTTTTTTGGGGGAGGGGGAGGGGGTTAGAGACACCTCATGCTAGAAGCTCCCCGGCAACTTTGTTATGCTTTAGGAATAGCATGTCACTATGAGTATTTTTCCATATCAATTTTTTGCATAATCCACATGCCTTCTTCAAGACGCAAGGTGATCACCTTTAGAGAGACATACTCACTTTGCATCTATTTACATGAGCCTTGGTACGCAAGATGACAAGTAGTGGTCTGGAACTAAATAGCTATGGACAAAGAGGATTTGGTGATTGCATGCCAACTGCATATTTGCTCCATATTAGCAATAGTTCCAAGCATTAATTGGACATTGGCTAACAAACAGGTGCTCATGGCAATATACAATCATTGCTATCGTGTACAATAGTGTACATGATAGCTATTATTTGAAATTTTGGTTTTGTTGGTCTTGAGCAATAGTGTTATGGTGTGCTACATGCCCTTGGTCTTGTGATTTGCAAGGTTGTTAGTGAGGTTGACTCTTCTTTTGCATATTGAGGCCTTCAATTCTACTCACCTATTTGTGTGTAGTGTGTCACCCTCAACCCTTATTGCCCCTTAAGATCCCCATGGTTCCCCACTTTGTTGTTACCATATACATGTGGTAGTGATGTGTGTGAACACACTTACGACCGCCGAGGCATTTTTCCCCTCACAAGGAGGTTTTTCCCCCCGTGCATTGTATATAATGTACTTAATAGACGTCCTACAAAAGCTTTGCAGTCTATGACTCCATATGAAACATGGCATGATAGAAAGCCTTCTATTGAGCACATGCGTGTTTTTGGCTGTTTGGCATATGCTTTGGTGCCACAAACACAGTGCAAAAAATTGGATGATAAGGCTGCTACATGTATTTTGGTTGGTTATAGTGCTGAAAGAAAAGGTTACAGGTTGTATCATCCACAAACAAAGCGTATTCTGGTTTCACAGGATGTTGTGTTTGTGGAAGATTGTGTTCAATCCTTGCTGTCATGTACTAGAGATAGTAATGTAAGCTCACAGGACATTTATGACACTTTGTTGCCTCTTTTCAGTGGTGGAAGTTTGAATGTAAAATCTAATGAGGCAAATGTACAGCCACTGGGGGTTTCTCAAAATGTTACAGATCAACCTATTATTGATGCAGATGTACATGATGTACTTCATGAGGAAAGGGCTGAAAATGAGCAAGCTAGAGGTATGCCAAAATGACTTGTGCATACATTGTGTGACAGTAAATTGGATGCACCTTTGTCTAGTCGCACTTGTTCAGGCTCTTGCCATGCATCTTATGCATCAGATTGTTATGCTTTGGCTGTGTCTAGCTTACATGATGTTGAGGAACCTCTGTCTTTTGATCAAGCACAGAGTTCAAAAAATTGGATGGTTGCCATGCAATCAGAATATGATGCATTTATAGAAAATGACACATGGACTTTATGTGATTTGCCTCCTGGCAAAAAGGCCATTGGTACAAAGTGGGTTTAGAAGTTGAAACGCAAGCCGGATGGTGAGATTGATTGCTATAAGGCTCGACTTGTTGCAAAGGGTTATGCACAACAAAAAGGTATAAATTATGAAGAGACTTTTGCTCCCACTTGTCGTATGACTACTGTGCATTTTCTACGTGCATTGGCAACTCATTTTGGTTGGGATGTACATCAATCAAAAAAAATTCCTGCTTTCTTAAATGGTGACATATTTGAGGAAGTTTATGTAACGCGGCCTCGCGGTTTTGTCAAGAAAGGATAAGAGGATAAAGTGTGCAAATGTAACAAAGCTTTGTATGGGTTGAAGCAATCTCCTTGTGCTTGGTATGAGAAGGCTGACACTCATTTGGTCAAATGAGGCTTTCATAACAGTCCAACAGAAAGCACATTGTATGTAAAGTGTGAGGGTCATGTACTTCTAATTGTGGTTCTCTATGTGGATGATTTGTTGATCACTGGACCAAATGAGAGACATATCGCTGAATTTAAGGCTGATTTGAATGCTATCGAGTTTTCCAAGCTCAACAAGAGGAGATCATGAGACAAGTACAAGAATTGGTAGACAAAGGGATGGTGAGGCCTAGCTCCTCTCCCTTTTGTTCTCCAGTCATTTTAGTGCAAAAGAAAGATGGTACGTACCGTATGTGTGTGGACAATCAAGCACTAAACCATATCGCTATCAAAAACAATTTTTTTGTGCCTCGGGCAGAAGATCTGTTTGATAAGCTACAAGGCTCTACCTACTTCAGTAGGATTGACCTTAAAAGTGACTATCATCAAATAAGGATAGTGGATGAAGATATCCTAAAGACCGCGTTCCGTACAACGTTTGGTCTTTATGAATATGTAGTCATGCATTTTGGCTTGACCAATGTACCAACCACATTCAATCGTTTAATGGAGAAAATATTTAGACCCTACCGCAAGTTCACTGGAGTGTTGATGATATCATCATCTACTCTAAGTCCTTGGAAGAACACAAGCAACATCTCCAAGTGATTTTTCAAGCATTGAGAGAGAGCAAGCTTTTTTTCAACCAAAAGAAAAGCAAATTTTTCCTTCAAGAGATTCAATACTTAGGTCATATTATCTCTCAAGATGGTATCCGTATGGATTCATGAAGCTAGAGGTAAGAAAAGCATGGCCTAATCCAAGGAATCTGCATGAGCTAAGAAGCTTTATTGGTATGTGTGCATACTATAGACGGTTCACAGAAAAATTTTCTCAAATAGCACGACCATTACATGACTTAACAAAGAAGAACATTAAGTATTCATGGACTGCTTTTGACAAGCTCAAAGAGAAGCTTACTTCTCAACTAGTCCTCATGCTTCCAGATCTCTCAAAGCCATTTGAGGTCCAATGTGATTCTTGTGGTGATTGCCTTGGAGCAGTCTTTCTTCAAGAAGGGCATGCTATAACATATGAGAGCCGAAGGTTCAATACAGTGTCGGGGGATATGTGTTCGAAACGTGAGCCGGGCAGGCACCGAGCCTCTGGCTATGGGAGGTGTGAAAGAGAGAGATAGCAGACACTGAAAGATCTGGCAAATACCATAATCATCAATTAATTGATTAACACTTTGAGTACAACTTAATCCTTAGCCAAGGCGGGCTGTTAACAGCACCGTCACTTGGATCATCTACTAACTAGGAGTTTAAGCTCCCATTTATAGGATTAATCGGGCCATTAATGACACCGAAATTAACAAAATGTTAATTCAATCTCTAGCTGATGACGATTATGTAAATTTCCTCCTCTCGCTTTATCTGGTTCAAATACCTACCGAATTCTACAAGCTTCAATTTAGTTCACTGCCTCAATCATCAAGCCTCAATTATTATTAATTAACTTGCAACTTCCTGCTTTGCTGAGCTCTGACCCTTTTGCTTCTGCCTTCGACTCCTTGCTTATTTCTCCCCTTTGTCGAGACTTTGCTTTGCTTCTCTAACCCGAGAGAGAGAGAGAGAGAGAGAGAGAGAGAGAGAGAGAGAAATAATCTTTGTCTTGTCCTTGTTCAAGCTCGAGAGCAAGCTCCTTCCTCCTTTCTTACATGCCATAAAAACCCTCCTCGCCTTGCTCTCATTTCACCTCCCTTCCTTCCTCCTCTTCATCTTCACCTCATGTGCCGACAAAGAGAGAGGAAGAGTCCTCTTGCTTGTCCAACACAGAGGGTTGTGCCTTTGCTAACGAAGGACGAGAGAGAGAGAGAGAGAGAGAGAGAGAGAGAGAGAGAGGGAGAGAGAGCTTTCTTTTTGTTCCTTGCTTTAGTAGCCAAGGTCAAGAGAGAGGAGAGGGAGCTTTGCTTTGATCCTCCCCTCCAAGCTCCCCTTTTCTTCCCTTACGTTCTCTCTTGCCTAAGCCTTCCTTCGTTAGCCGAGTACGAGAGAGAGAACTCGAGCGACGGCCCCCGTCGTTCTCCTCCCCTCGCTATGCGTTGCTTCTGCTCATGCCTCTCTCTATTGACTCCCTTGCATGCTCTTCCTGTCTTTTTCTCGTTACCCTATGTCTGTCTTGCCTTATTGGCCTCCTTGTTATTCCCTTTTATTAATAGTCCTCTCCTCCTTTTTATGCAACGACGACGTCGTCATTGTGGGAACGACATCGATGATGTGGCAGACTCGGAATTTGACCTCCTCCAAAAGGTGGCACCGAATGGGAACGCGCCGGCATGCTGGTCATTTCTCGTTTCTTGGTTGACGGCGTCCGAGCAGAGCACAGCACAACGTGAGCTCTTCCTTCCTTTCTCGCTGCCTGCGGCGTCTCTGTTGCCCGCCATGCCTTTTTTCTTTTTTGGTTGCACACCCCTATTGATTTAGGGTACCCATTTTTCTTTGGCCTTGGGCGGCCTCTCCTTTTATTTAGTTGGGCGGCCTTGAACCTAATGTGGTCGGCCATAGGTTATGGGCCCTTGGGCACCATTTGAAGGGCATCACATTTGGCATACATATCGGCCATAGCCCTTGATTTGGGAGGGCGGCCATTTTTGCCTCATTGGGTGGGTGGCCTCTGACCATACCCCCTTGGGTGTCCACTTGGTCTTTCAACTCATAAGGGCACCTCATTTTGTACGCATGCCGGCCGAAGCATTGCCAACTACAAGTGAACATCAAAAACAAATTTCCAAGCACGACGTCTTCCCACAACAGCCATTGACTAACAATATCTTTGTGAATTTTACTGTGTATACCAACATCTCAAATAATGCCACATGCTTCTAAGATGCACGTATAGGTGATTGCCCTTGCCGGAAGTGCCTTCCCTTCGCACTTGGTTGTTTATAGCTTGCATCAGCTTCCTAGATAATGCCAAAATTATCCAACTCAACAGTGCCGGTGAGGGCGAGCTTTTTGAAATGGGGCCTCTAAACCCAAACCAATGGGCCTACCGTCACAAAATGTTCGTAAAGAGGTACGCACACTACTTGGGGCACCACCTTCTTTTGGGAGTGGAGAAGGAAACCAATCAAAAAAAATAACACTTGCACTCACCCACCCAAGCAACACACTTTGAAAACCCCCTTACTCTACCATCAACGATTATGCAACCCAATGTCGTGCATCAAAATGAAATATGCAATTTGTGGAATAGCATTCACCTTCTCCCCATAGAAATACCCATAATACATCCAAACTCTTCCTCTCTCAAGCACTCATCAAAAAAATCATGCGCACAAGACTTGCCTCTCAAACACACAAGAGAATCACTTACATCAAACTAACACACTTTGCATAGAGAGCTCATCTCCATCTATGCAATGCCGTGACACAAATAAAATCACCATGAGAGGTAGCCACATGCATATGTAATGAAGCAAAAGAGAGTTGGAGTGAGAAATTTCTTTAGACCAATTGAATAAGTGTGGAGAAACAAACCAATGGTAAATTGAGAATAGAACACTTACTTGATTTCTCGCACACCTTTTAAGGGGAGGACAGACATTGGCTAACCATCACGAATTGCGACACTTGAAAGTTTTTGAAGATGATTTCATGATCATTAACATAACCATGAGAGAGATCATGATGTATTTACAAGTTATTGAGGTGCTACAAATGATTTATTGGGTTGATGGAGTAAGAGATTGTAGAATGGAGAGAGTGGAGAATAGAGTTGCACTTCCTCCAAAGAGGAGGGTTAGGAGGGAGGATGTGAAAGAGGGAGAGTTGGGGTTTTCTCTACTATTGATCAAGAAACAACATGAAAATATAGGTGTGTGTGTCCTTGAGTCTCTCCAAGGGGGGCTATTTATAGTTGTGTAGGAGTGGGATTATGCTACACTTAATTAGAGTAAGTGATTAGACCTAATTAAGTGTCCTTTGACCACTCATTGAATATTGGACATAAAAGGGACTATTTATTCACCAAAAATATCATTTTAGACCGTGAAGGCTCCATAGGGGTGCATAATGTAGGTGGGCCCCACCATGAGGCCCTACGGGTGGCTCCTGCGGGGTATCTCAACTTGTCTGTCTTGGCATTTAGAAAGCATCTTTAGGTTGGTCCCATCACATGCAAGTGACCTTGAACACTCATTGCTCTTCTAGAAGATGAGTAGGGGAAAAATAAGATCTCACTCTCTTGATTTACTTGATTTACAGTTCCCTTTTGCTGCGAATCTGACAGATTTACACTATTTTGACCATAACTTTTTACCTGTAGCTCGGAATGACATGCTTCAAAAGGCAAAATTGACCTTCTCAACATGTTTGATATGAATTTGGACTATTCTTCACGCCCATGCACCAAGGAATTCGGTTTGGAAGGTCCACACTAGGCTAGGGAACCTTTTGCTTCAAAGTCTTCTTGTATGGGCCCTTTGCTTGTATGCATCCAAGGGGAATCATGCTTTTTCAAAAGGCTATGATGCTTAAACAAATAGAGGAGGGCCCAATATTATTTTCTTGTGAAAAGAATATACAATTGGAGTCTTTTTGAAAGGAGAGAAACTATATATATATTCTTAAGAGATATTGGGCCACCTATGTAGGGGGCATAGAAGACTTGTAGAGAGGGACCATAATCTTTGGTAAAGACAAGTGGAGAGTTGATTTCCATGGGAATTTATCTATAAGGGGTGGAAGATGGATATATTATTTTTCTACTACTAATTCACAAGAGGTAAGAAAGTTTGGGGGTATATAGTTGGTTATTGTATGCTTATTCTATTTACAAAGCAAAAAAGAAAAGGGTGGTAATATAAATATATGACTAAGGTGACATTTTTGGGAAGAGTATAATGTATGTGTCGCCACAAAGGTTAAACGAAGAGGGGGAATTTACTCTAGATAACTTAATAGCATAGAAAAATATATACACATATGAGGAAGAGGACGTTGAGTAGGCTGACAAATGTTGCAAAAAGATGGTTACCATTTTATGCCACTCACCGACAACTGTCACCAGCCTCAAGCCGTATTATTTGATAAAGTCGGACTCTGCCTGACGAGCTTTCAATCCCTGTAGACCTCTCAAGCTACATAGAACGCATACAAGCCCTACCGAGGAGGCCAAAATTCCCAAATGGCATTCCGACCGAGCTGATCAGACTGGTACGGAACCGGCCCCCAATGAATCTTTAACGGCCAATATCTTGGCAATCGTAAATCCGATCACTCATCTGAAAAGACCGATGTGCTCCACAAAGTGAGCACTTCAGGCCCGTGCATTCATTTCATTTCTGTCACCTCAGTTGTAGCCCAATCGGGTACGGATCTGCATCAACTCAAACTTCAAACTGACATAACTTTCTCACCGTAGCTCCAATCGACCAGCTGTAAAGACAGGCCGGTAGAGCACTTCAAGCACTACAACTCTAAATCATAAACTCCCATCTTTGCTCACTTCAAGTAGAGTCGTTTTTGGCATCATTAAGGCATCTGTTGGCCCTTTTTAGCTGCATCTGGCATACATTAATCATTAAACTTGGTTTGTTAACAAGCCTTGATCACTCCTCAATAAATGTGTAGGCTTCAAAGAAGCTTAGCTCACATTTCTCTGCTCTTTTTCCCATCATGGAAGCGGAGCTGCATGACAATGGATGAACGGGTCTTTGACATTTATGAGAAAGAGCTTTTAGCTGTTCTACATGCCCTAGACACATGGAAGCACTATTTATTGGGGACTCCACTGATTTTACAAATAGACCACCAAAGTCTCAGGTACTTCATGACGCAAACCAAGCTTTTCAACAAACAAATGAGGTGGGAAAATTTTCTTTCGCAGTTTTTATTTTCATATTGCTCACATTGTTCGTAAGCACAATCAAGTGGCCGATCCACTTTCACGAGACGACCCAAAGTTAATGTGGTGTCTATAGAAACTCACAATGATCTATCTTTTATGATAGATGAGTATGCTACTGACCCTAATTTTAAAGATGTAATGTCAGCACTTGCTTTGGGAAAGAAAGAGGAACCACTCACCTTGCAGGATGGTTACCTTGTCCATGTTAATAGGCTATGTGTTACCCACTCCCTTCATGAGAAAGTCATGTATGAATCCCATGCTCCTTCCTATGCGGGGCATAGAGACATTCAACCTACTCTTCAAGGAGTAGAGACGTACTTCTATTGGCCTACCATGAAAGTGGACATACAAGAGTATGTTTCAAAATGTGTGGTATGCCAAAAGACTAAGTATGATAGAGTGAAGAAACCTGGATTACTCTAGCCATTGCCAATCCCTAATTCACCATGGGAGAGTATATCCATGGATTTTATCTTTGGATTACCCAAGTCTATCCATGGGAAGATGGGAATATGGACAATAATCGACAGGTTTAGCAAGCAAGCACACTTTATTCCTGTCAAAAAGACTGTTAAGACACACCAACTAGCAACCCTCTTCATATCTCAGATTTTCAAACACCATGGATTACCAACATCCATCATGTCAGATAGAGATCCTCGAATGACCTGTAATTTTTGGAAAGGTCTCTTTGAAAATCTAGGTACAAGATTGAATTTCTCTTTGGCCTGTCACCCACAAACAGATGGACAAAGTGAGATAGCCAATCTTACGATACTCGATCTACTAAAGACTTATGTTACAAAAGTAGATCAACGCTCACAATGGGAGAAGTACTTACCCTTTGTAGAGTATGCGTACAATAATACTGTCCATGCTACTACTAGAAAATCACCTTTTGAGATCATAGGGGGAAGACCTAGAAGTCCCTTGCTACTTAAAGTATGTGGAATGATCTTCGCTGCTGATGAGTTTAGCCGTGACCTACAAGAATCTTTTCAAAAGGTTAAGGAGGCTATATCCATCTCTCCACAAAGGCAAAAGTTTCTGCTAACAAGCACAATTGGGCCTTAACATTCAACGAAAATGATTGGATCTTACTTAAGATTCCCAAGGCTCGATTGAGGCAAAAAACATGCAAAAATTGTACGGGCCATCAAAAGTATTATGCTAAACTAGCAAAAGATACTATGGTCATTTTCAAATCTTGAAGCCAATCAATGACATGGATTATCAACTCAAGTTGCCCAGCCATTGGCTCATACACAGTGCTTTTCATGCGATCCTACTTAAGCCCTACAAAGGAGAGCCACCAAGGGAACCAGTTATTGAAGACCCTCCAGAAATCGAAGACCAAGAAGAGGTGCTACAACCCAAAGCTATCCTTCGGCATGAAGACAAGGTACTACCACATGGTAAGATTATATGATGGTATCTTATTAAGTTTAAAAATTATCCATTTGAAGAGCTAGATGGATGCAAGGAATACACGTAAGGATAGTATGAACCTTGTCAATGCTTACAATGCTACACTAGAGTAAGCAAATGTAATGCTTTCTAAATGAACAACGTTTTTGTCTATATGCAATTGGAATCATGTTTGTGATGACAACATCACTCAAACACCAAGTAGAATTTGTCACTCTACTTTGGGAGTATGATATGGACTAAAGAGCAGACATGCTTGCGGCAACTACGTCTCCCAAGCACCAAATGGACTACTCATCCATTCTGGAATGATGTCGTAGGATGAAAAGGGATCCTCTACCCGCTAAGAAACGTAGACTAATGACTAATACTTTCTCTCTTCTACCTCATAGTCGAGGACGACTACGATTTCAAGAGAGAGGTAATGTCATAAAATCTAATATCTAACCAACCCAAATTATTTTCTCATATTAAACTGATCAATTAATGTGGGAGAATAAATGGGAACAAGGGTTAGAATATAAAGGGGTTTCTAATCATCTGAAGCAAAAAATAGCAAGCAAAAACAAATTTCGAGCAAATCTGGGGATAAATTGATGCAAGAACAACAATGGTGAAAGAAAATATTTATGACATGCATATTGTTCTCACTACCACAAATATGTGAATCAATGGACAATACTCTAGATTTTTGAACCATTATGAAATTTGAATACTATAGCCACATGCAATCTCTTTATACTAGAGACATAATGCAATTCTATGTGACATATCTTCTATCAAAAACAGTCCACCAAAAATTTGGCACTTGGATTTTGTAGAAAAGTAAAAACAACCCCATATGCCTACGAGGATGTTTAGGAACCTCCTAAAGCTTGAAACAACTCCACTTTTGTAAGTGCGGCTTGATGCACAAACTGATAGGCAACGTAGTCCAAACCCAAGACTCTAAAAAACACAAAGTAGATGTGCTTGTGAGGCATGTATGTAACTCGTTTACTATCATGTCTCCAAAAATCCTCACATGAGCACCAAGGGAACTTTGTAAGCATGACAATATGGAATCCCTTTCTCTACTGACCCAATTGTACTTCAAATGTGATGCATTGGGAACCACAACTACCTCACTTACCAATTTGGCTGCCATAGTTTTCCCTTTACCATAGTTGTACTAAGAGTGGGAGGTTTCTAATGGGTCAATGACACTTGTCCATGAAAACCTGTAATCGTCAGTCTCCTCTTTGATCACTAAAGAGCGGGAGGTTTCTAATGAGGTCAATGGCACTTGTCCATGAACGCCTGTAATCGTTAGTCTCCTCTTTGATCAATAAAGGTGTATTTGACCACAATTGCATACGACCACAACTTATAGATCACACATATCTTGTAGAACTACGAAACTTTGTGGTCAAGGGCATAAATCTGATCACCAACATTGTATTCACCACATTTGAACTTCACATTTCTCCAGACAATGTTAAAGAACAAAGAAAGAAATCTCCATCTTGAACATCATTTAAGTGTGTGTCAAACTTGACCTATTGTAATTGACTTTCAAAAAGAAGAACTAGTGCTTGACCCTATTGAGGTCCATAAGTGGCTATGTGCAAGAGCATTGCTTGCAAACGATAGAAAAAGCTTTCTTGGAGTATCACAAGTTAACATATATGTAACATGCCAAATAGAGAGTGTATAGAAAAGATAATACTTACTTATAGAAAATGGTAGAACAAGCTTTCTTGGAGTATCACAAGGTAACGTATATGTAACAGGCCAAATAGAGAGGGTATAGAAAAGATAATACTTACTTTAAATTTTTTTAGTACATTAAAATAATGTACAAGTCAAAGCATAGTGCGATCCTTTTCAATGCCATAGATGCCATTAGCAATGTCTTAATTTGTGTCTTGAAAGAGTGTCTTCAAAAATTATGTTGTTGTCACAAAAAATGCCATGGCAAACAAAGTCAAATTAGTCCAATATTTTAAAATTTCCCATTCACTCACTTACTCCCTCACCATGGAGGACATTGAAAGCCCATGGGAAGATGTGATGGTCTAGGTCTATCATTCACACGACCAATATGTCCACTTGAGTTTTAGTCCTTGTTGGCACTCACTATCATGAGATGCCACTTTCATTTTACTCGCCGACACTCGTCGTCTGCCGTTGCTTATTGTATGCTATGTGCACCTAAGGTGAGTCCTTGCCTATGCTCATTGCCACATGAGGTGTTACTTTGATTTTACTCGGGCGCTCGTCCTCCTTCGTTGCTTTTCATGTGCTCCGTCGGATTATTGTCAATTGTCCAAGGTGTTGTTGTTATAGAATTGATACTTTATTATTTATTGCAGCTGACAGGTGGAAAAGGCTTGATAGAGCTAGACTATTGCAAAAGGATATTACATTTTATGTATATATATTCAAGTGTTCTTTTATGAGCTTTGGCCATTTATGACCGGTCGACCAGTTTGTAACCAATTTGACCATTCAAGAAATCTATAAAACAAATATGTGCAAGAGGGAAATGGTCACTCTTGCACGGGGGGAGATTGCACCGAGTGTCTATGTATTCTTCTGTCCTCTCTTCTATTCTCTTCTCTCTCACCGTGCCGACGTTGCACTCCGCTCTAGGAGGTCGCTTGCACGTGCTCTCTTACTCTGTCTCGCTCTCTGCCTCTTTCATGTGAGATTTTCTATGGTGTTTACGCGTACACTGGCGCAGGTATGGAGATCTATTGATTTATGGTCTGTAGCATGTTATTCTATGTATTTTGCAGGGAGCCACGACTTCCGACTGTAGCAGTGGTATCAGAGCTAGCAAAACGTCCTTGGCAATATGGGCATCACACCGACAAAGAGAATCATGACTGCAATCATACCGCAGAGCTAAGTTTATTTATTTTTGTAATTCTTTTGACAATGATTTTGTTGGTCGAATTCACTGTTCGATAATTATGTCGTTTAGTTAAGCAAGATCACCTTGATCCACATATTAATTAGGTATCATGAAGGATACTCTAATCAGGATCTAATTATAGTTAATAAGAGTGTTGTGTGTCATTAATAGAATTATTTTAATTAGCTCAAGAAATATATTTCTATGTAGGAAGAAGAAGAAGGAGGAGGAATTAAGAAAAGTAATACTAGCCATTTGTATTTTTCTTTCTCTTTTCCATTTCTTCTTTTCGCTGGAAGCAACAACCAGAGAGGGCAAATAGTAGGAGAGGACAGGAGACAAGATATGATGTCCATAAAACAATTCTATGAGAGTACATACATCTATTTGACAAATCTTGTACTCAAGTCATGTTGCAGTCTTCGTTGTGGGACGCGATTCCAACAAATTTTTATTCACAAGGAACTCTTAATGTTGTCAACGGCTAGGTCCGACTAGGGGTTCATGCGAGATTGACGACGGGCAACAATAGCGAAAAAGTCACGATGAGATGCCCCTGCTCGTAGCGATGGTAGTAGAGCCTTGAGCTCCAATTACCAATCTACCCGGGCTGGTCCGCACTGCCGGCAGTCTCTTGAGTGAACGACGACAATTTTGAAGCTGCTAAGGTGTACAACCTTGCGACGACTGTTCTTAACTCCTTGCACATGCGCGCATGCACTTCTAGGGAAACACAGGGACGCTAGCCACCATTTCGAGCGGCTATGTTCACTCTCCCAACCCACATACAATGCTTACCAATCCTTTTGCCCACCACCCCATTCCCTTCCAAGTGGAACGGTCACGTGGACTACCACTACCGACCACCCGTAGTCCACGTGGCCCAAAATAAAATAAAATAAAATATTTTTATGGGCCAGTGGACTATGGGAGAGGGAGAGAGGGAGGGAGAGGGGGGGGATGGGAGAGAGAAGGGTGGAGGTGGAGAGAGAGAGAGAGAGAGAGAGAGAGAGAGAGAGAGAGAGAGAGGGAACTTTGCAAGAGATAGAGGGAGGAAGAGATAGATAGGTTTTATTATCGTCTGTGGAGGTCAAATATGACCTATGGGACCAAAGTTACATGTGATATAGTATGTGTATGGCTGATGAGTGACTAACTATGGTGATGAGAGTCACAATGGAGAGCCTACACTTTGGCTGGGAGAGGACAATGTGTAGGTGTACATCATGGCTGAAAATGTGAGAGAAGCAAGTTCGGATGTGACCAAAAGCTGAGCACTCTAGTAGTGTCTGGTACTCAGACTCTCGAACTTGCAGTGAGCATAATGTGCATATTCAATTTGACTCTTCTCCATTGCCCCAACGCCTTGTCTCGCATTGAAGTAAATGGGAGCTAAGCCAAATGGTTGTGATAGTGCGTATCACCGACAAGGGGATAGGCTCAAGCACATACATGTGAGTACGGTTTCCTCTTTCAACGAAGAACATGGTTTTGTAGTTGGGGGCAATATGGGTGGTGTAATGTATGAAGCGTGACCCACCGAATTTCTTCCAAACCGTAATACATTGGCGTTGTAGAAAAGCTTCATTCACTTGGGAGTCAATTGAAGCATCATGTAGAAAGTGTAATGCATCGCATCTCCCAAACCACTTCTTTATGTCTTGCATCCATCGCGTGCTCAAGATCTTGCTTTTATGCATCTTTTGAACTTTTTTGCTTGTTTCCCATGCAATTGTAGAAAGTCGATGTGAGGGGTTTTGACGCTTTTTTTATCATGTACTCCACAACTCTTTCCATGCCCATAACCTCAATTGGAAGACATCCCGACTCAAGAAGTAGGAGCATATATGGTGTTTGTGTCTTCATTTGGAAAAAGTTTGTAAGAAAACGCTTTTGGAAATTCTCAAACTCTTTCCAAGTAGACTTTGAGATGCTCCCGCCCCACACTTCAACTCCATAAAGAAGTACCGGTGTCACCAAGGCATCAAAAAGATACTTTTTGAGAACCCAAGACTTGATGTTTCCTGCATTACACATGTTCTCAAATGCATAATATGCTCTCTTTCCCGCTTCCAAATGACACATAGCACATTCATGCCACTTGTGATTGGACAGAACCTCAAGGCCAAGGTACTTAAAGCTCTCAACAACTTCAAGTGTCTCATTGTTGTACACAATGCATGGATTCTGCTTATGGTTGGTTTTCACAAGCATAACCTTTGTTTTGGATTCATTAACAATCAACCCACTATGCAAGCAAAAGTTTTCAAGGACAACCATAAGCTTTTGTGCATCTTCTAAAGTGTGTGCTAGAAGCACTACATCATCCGTATACAACAAAAGCATGATTACTGCATTGCAAATAGTGACCTCTTCAATGCCTTCTTCTTGCATAAAGTCAAGTACCATTTGTTCCAATTGATCGATGCATAGACCAAAGAGAGTTGGTGACAACGGACATCCTTGTTTAACCCCAATAGTGCTTACATTTTTTTTTGAAATTTCTCTTCCCATGCGCAATTGACAAATCACCTTCTCATAGATTCGAGAAACCGCAAGCATAAACTCACTTGGCACTTGGAGTTCTTTCATCCTTCTCCACAAATTATTACGTGGAATCATATCAAAGACTTTCTTAAAGTCCACAAAACAACAATACAATTGCTTGACTTTCAACCGACTTTACTCCATGAGAACACGAAGAGTGACAAGATGATCAATGGTGCTATGGCATTGACGAAAACCCGCTTGTCCCTTTGCACGATTGTTATTCTCTTCAGTCCAATCACTCAATTTCATCTCCATTATGCACCCAAACAACTTTGCCATAAGAGACCCAATCATTATAGTCCGGTAGTTGTTTACATTCTTTACATCCCCTCCTTTATGCAAAGGCTTAAGCCAATTAGTACTCCAATCATAAGGCATACCATGTTGAAGTGTAAGGTTGAACAAATCACACATCCACTCATGGGTAAAATCTCCCATCCATTTGATCATTTTCGGCTTGATACCTTGACAATCTCCTGCTTTGCGAGTAGCCAACTTTTCAAGCCCACCGCATACATCCTCAATAGTAAAAAAAGAGGGCATACATGGGAGTGAACCATAAAATGGTATTTTTTCAGTGTTTGCTTGCTCATATAATTGCCTACAATGTGTGTACATATCCACAAGACTCAAGTTACCAAAATTCTCAACCCTCTTGCCCCTCAAGTTTCTCCAAAATCTTCCACATGCATGTGCCTTCTCTTGGACTTGAAAAAGTTGTTGCTTTACTTCCCATCTTCTTCTCTTCTTTTGAATCAATGCCTTGTATGTATGCAAATGACTTTGATAGTTATCTTTGTCCATAGTTGCATCAAGCTTTATCAAGGACTTTTGAGCATCTTGACATTCTTTATCAAACCACCTTTTGCGTGATCTATCTTTGTTGATACCATGGAGATGCTTTATAGCAAAGCATTCTTCGGTATAAGAACAATAAATTTCTTGAAAGCTTCTCTTTTAGTTTCCCATGGTGCATCATATTGAAGCTTCTTCATCCATAAATTTTGCTCAACTATTTCAATGTACATCGGTGCTCGTTTGAAATTCATACACAGTGATAATTTCTCTTTCCTTTGGCTGAGATTATCATGCTTAGTTTCTTCTCCACATGAAAGGTCAATACATAAGGTGCGATGGTCAGATTTTGGGGTCCATTGGCCAAACATAAAACTCTTTATGTGATACATGATGGCTTCGGAGAGTAGCATATAGTCAATCACACTGTCCCCATTATGTCTCCTACATGTAAATCCATTGGTTCCACTCCACAAAGATACACCATTGGCAATGAGCATACCAGTGCTATTACACAATTGTAAATGTAACTTTCTGTAGTGATCCGGCTCTTTTTCATCCATTGAAGAACAATTATACAAGTGAAATTCCTCCAACTGCCTTGAAATGTATGGCAAATCAAATTGTTGAGTATCATGTTGCAATGTTTTTGTGCGAGAATTCATATCCCCAAATACAATAACATCACCTTCACCTTTAAAATAAGCAATGTCCTCTTTTAAATAAAAAAATGTTTGATCTCTATCCATGCAAGCATAAAAGGGGGAATCATGATGAGGAATGTAGTAACCAGTTACAAAAATGGGTGCTCTTTTTGGTGTCATAATTTTGTGCCATACATAACGTTTGTACTTGTCATCTTTCAGAATTGATACAAAACTCTTACAATCATTTCTTAACCATACATGCTACCCCTCCTTGTCCTCTTTGTTGCTTAAGATTCTTTGACCACATCAATGAATGTACATTGTAATTCTCCAAGCTGTTAATCCTTTGTGTATCATGCAACCAAGTTTCAATAATAAGTACAACATCGGCTTTGCTTGTTAGTTCATCAATGCCAATCCCATGGGTATCCATTACAATTCCAAAGCATATTTTCAATTGTAACTCGGTCTCATAGGGCACTCATCCCTTATTGCTCGAGGGATTTTCCTCCTCATTGGGCACATTTTCTTCATGAGAGATCTCCTTGTTTCTCTTATTCTTTTCTTCATATGCCTTGCGACGCATATTTTGTTGCTTAATAGTGTGATCTTCACATACAAAACATTTTGTACCCCTCAAATAGGTTCAACTATTGATAACCGTTTTTTAACTCTCCGTAATTGTCATAGTGAGTTAACTCACCTTACCAAAATCATCTGAACACTGTGGCTATTCTAACCTTTTCATTGTACATAGGCGTGTGTGAGTTAGGGGACTTTTCTTATATCTTCTTAAAACTCTCAGCTAACATAGGCGTGTGTGAGTTAGGGGACTTTTCCCATATCTTCTTAAAACCCTCACTAGGCTAGTTGAGCCAAAAAAATAAATAAAATCATAAAAATAAAATATATTATGGCCCATTTGTGTGTAAATATTTCATTGTATATAGGGCGTAAATATAAGGAATTTTCATACTTATTTTGGAATTGATTTAAATATTTCTACATAGGTGTGTGTTATGTATGCTATGTACATTGACTCACCATTACCATAATTTTTCTTACCTATGTATTTCATATAGAAATATTTTCATGCAAGCTTATTTTATTTTTGGGTGAGAATCCACTCTAAGGAAAAACCTCAAAAATACCTTTCACTAAATTCCTATTTCCTAGAGATATTTTTTTTTATCTCTTGTAAATAAATATACTTCAATAAAAACAAATGAGGGTCCCCTCATTTGACTCCTTATATTTTCATATATCTCTTTTTCCATTTTATATTTATATATAGCTCACACTATTCTAGATTCCATGGATAATTTTTATATACTAGCTTGTTTTTTTTCCATCATATCCATGTATTATATTTATGCATAATCCACAACCATGTATATTTTCAAACCTCTAAGAATCAATTAGGTCATGCTCTCATGCATGGAGGGGCTCACCTTTGGAGCCATATGCAAATTCAACAAAAGGGGGGCCACTGAAAACTTTCTTGTGAAGAAAATCAGATATTTTGGTGGAATATTTTATATCCATCTCCTCTCCAAATTTGAAGCGGTGGTCAAAAGAGAAAATGTGGACCAAGATCTGAATAACCACCTCAAAAATTTTGGTGATTTTTGGAGCAACCACTGGTGAGCTAGGATTTTTTGAGTGGACCCCAGTCTGCCCCCTTTTCTCACAAGTAGCCCATAGTCCTCTCTCACCTCTTTCTACACTTCTACACACAGACACACACACACACACACACACACACTCATTCCTCTCAATCTCTCACTCAAACCTGCACCTTCCATGGTTTCTCTCACCTTCTTCACCATTAACCTCCCCTCTTACTTCCATAGCTCTCATATGAGCTCTACATGTACATACACCATCTTTATGCCTCTCTCTATTACTTCCAAAGTACAATTCCATCTTACCCCTTCTCTATATACATAAAATTCAGCATGTAACCCATGCTTAACCTCTAAAAATTGAGTAATCTCATCAACCGAGTTGCCATTTTCATAACGGTAATCAACCTTGACAGCGGTGGAATAAAGAAGAGAAGAAGAAGAAGATGATCGATAGTCATTTTGAGAACCTACACAAGCAAGTCAAAAACTTCTTCAAGTTACACCATCACAAGGATTTCACCACTTCATTCAACCATCCACCCCATTCTACCCATTGTAAATATATCATTAACTTTCCTAGTGATTACTAACACTAACCACTAGCATACTAACACAAAATAGCCATTGACCTAACCATAAAAGACACCTCACCTCAAGACATGTGCATAGTAACTCTCTCTCTCTCTCCTTCCTTAAAACTCTACTTTACTTTATCTATCATCAATAATGCTTTCTTTTGAGCCCACATCCATGACTCAAGCAGACAAAGAAGGCCTGCAATGTTTTGATATTAAAAAAAAATCATAATCCTGATTTGTTAGCTTGTAATTTAGGATTTTCCAAATAATCTTAATAAGGATCTCCAACCTATAAATAGGATCCTCTTTTTCTTGTAAAACAACCTCCAATATCTCACATAGCACCCCAACACTCTATGCGTGAGGAGAGACTTAGGCGTAGCAACCACTTTGTGAGCTTCACTTTTGGTGTAAGAGAAGCTTTCAAGCTACACATTGCAAGTGAGAGAGCGTGAGTTCAAAAATCTCAAAACCACTATTGTATATGTTCCTCCATCATCAATAAATTGAGGTTTGGTGCATCAAAGACGTGATTCGACGTTCAAATCTTCGTCCTTCCAGTTGTGCAATAGGGTTTGGTGAATTCAAGGTGACTCGTGTATTTTGAGTTTTTATCATTTGATCTTGTTTTAGAAAGTGTTTTAGTGTATTTCCATTGCCACTATGGTGTCCATTGTAAGAAGGTATTGTGGTGAAAGGTCTCCCACACCCTAAGACAATGTGTGTATATATTGGCAATGTTTAGAATTCACTAAGCATTGAGCTAGTTCTGTACAAGCTCTATGATAACATCAATAACAAAACATCTCACTTGCAAGTCACAAATAAGGTACTACGCAAGATCCATTCCTCTCTCTCTTCCCTTTGCTCTAGCTCTCTGTAGTCCATTTTGTGTGTGTCTTGGTGTGAGGTTGCTTGTGTGTGTTTTGGTGGTGCATCTTCTTGGTTGTGACAAAATATCTCTTGCGTCCTAGTTCGCATACTATAACTAGGTGGTGTCCCTATCTTGTTTGAGTTTGGCTGTGGGTTTGTTATTGTGTTGTGCTTGTGGTTGCCCCAGCCCCAGTTGAGCAGCACGGGAGCCTTGAGGGGTGTATAGAGGTTGCCTCTCTTATTGCCTGCCCCGGACCGCCTCAATTTTGGTGCCCCCACTGAGGAGCGCTTGTGTATGTTTTGTGTAGGCTCAACCTTTAGCATAATCAAGTAACTTGCATGAATCACGAAGATTTGTATGAACCATTTGTTCCTATTGCAAGGCAAAAGGTGCATATCATTGTAAGCACAAAATTACAATGTCAGTGACAGTAATTTGTAGAATTTTGGGCCCTCTTAGGTTGGCCGAGATAAACGCTTCAATAAATCCTTTTATTTTTGTTTCATTTTAAAGCACTAGATCATGCATAGACCATGGATAATGGCCCAGGAATAGTGGTTTTCCTTTCCATTTCACTCCACACATTAGAATAAACATTGCAATTAGTAGAAATATCCATTTTCAACAACGTATGGTGTTCATGTTTGGTGCCCAAAGAGTTGGAGAAATTCTTGCGTCACCAAACCCTGTCATCTTGCCTCTTGTTGACTATCATAGGTCATTTGATGTGTATATTTTTATTTTGTTGTAGAATAAATTGCAATTTAAAAAAACATTATTGTATAAATCTTTTTAAGAAAGAAAAACAAAACCGTGTTATCACTTTGAAATTGATTCAAAGGAGGCCCAATGCCAAATGTCTGGATATCCTCTTTTTTTTGGAGAGTCTGGAGAGGATGCAGACTTATTTTTAACGAATTTTAAGATGTCTTGCCATATCAAGAGGATAATAACTGATCAAGAATGTGTAGAAATGTTTGAGGTGGTCCTTAGAAAAGATGTTAGCACATGGTTTGAGTCTTTGCCTGAGGAAGTTAAGGGTAATTACACGAAAGTTGTGAATCATTTCAAAAGATACTTCTTTGATCCCCAAAACACTCAAAAGCTATGGCAAGACAATGTTTCTCGCAAACAAAAAGACTTATATGACTACTACATGTATAAACAAGAGTTTTTACGTCTTTGGGTTGTATGGGTGAGAAATGTTGCTAACCCTGGTGATGGTGCGGAGTTCCTACAGAAGAAGTGATTCATAGCCGGTCTCTTTCCTACACTCAAGATAAAAGTTGAAGCGGGTACACATGCTACCTTTGATGCAGCTCAAATTAGGGCTATTGAGAAGTATAGAAAACTCAAGTGTCTAAGGGGAGAGGTTCCAATGGAGGGTCCTAGACCTAAGGGAAAATTGCAAGCATCAACATCTAGAGAGATTCTTGAGGTAACAGCGGAGGTACTTGGAAAGTTAAATGAATCCTTAAGCAACTTGTCAATCCACCTTGCACAAGATGTAGGTCCCAAGGGACAAACAAAGAAAGCAAAAGAGCGAGAGCCACCATGACCTAGGAGAGTCTGGAAATGTTGGAATTGCGGAGAGTCTGGACATGGGATGTATAATTTTCCTTGGTCCCTTGGGGAGCCAGGGAGACCTACCTTGAATTACCCAGTGATGAATGCAGGTGAAGGAACTAGTCAACAACCATGGCTTCTACAAAGGCCAAACGGAGCACGACCACCTCCAGGAGGAGTGGAAGGAGTTCCCCCTTTACTAGGCCCAAATGTACGTATGGTAGAGGTGACAAATTCCAATGAGGTGGACATGGAAGCAAATGGCATTAAGCGTGGCTGTGGAAAAGGTATGGAGAAAGAAGGAGTCACATCACAAAGTGATCATGGACGAAAAAAGAAGGCAAAGGAGACCAAGGAAACCAAGAGGACTTGACGTCGTATCAACCTCCAAGACTTCCCTCTTGGACATGGTATGGCTCCATACAACTTGTTGGAAGACATGAGAGGTAAGGGTCCTGATATCTCATGGCCTCAATTTCTTGCATTATGTCCACAAGTTAGGAGGCATTTAACAAGGGCAGTTAGCACTAGGAGAAAGGTAAAAGAGAGTGTGCCTATTGTAAAAATTGCACAAGCTGAAATGAATGAGGATATTACACTTGTGCTAGATTGTTACATCATAGGAAGATTGGTTAGGAAAGGTCTAGTGGATGGGGGTGCACAAATTTGCATCATGACAGAGGGACTCATGCAAAGACTAGGCATGCACATCCATGAGACACCTGAGATCAAAGTCAAGATGGTAAACAATAGCAAGGCTAGGTGTATAGGCATTTGTAAAAATGTCTTTGTAGAGGCCTTTGGCATTATAAAGGCGATGGATTTCTATGTTATGTGGACCATCGGAAGTGGTTATCCATTTATCCTAGGAAGACCATGGCTAATGAAAATGCGAGCTTTGCAGGATTGGAAGAGTAGAAAATTAATTTGCAGGAATGACAATCATAAGAAGGTTGTCTTTGACATGAAGGAGCAATGCAAGGAGGAGCTCCATGAAGAATCATCTCAAAGTGAGACGGAAGAAGATTGGACCGATAACACTTCAGAAGAAGAAAGCAGCGGCAACATTATTGAAGAGGAGTCTTCCATCTAAGTCATGGGAGTAAGGTTTAAGCCAACCAACCAAGAGACCTCTTGTCAAGGTTTAAAGGAGGTAGGTTCCCAAGAGAACCAAAATGTGGAAGATGAAGGAATGTTAGAGGGTATGTTGTCTCCAACACTTACAAAGGATGAAAGAGAGGAGGTCAAAGGTGTGTTAAGGAAATTTCCTAAGCATTTTGCTAAAGACTATGCCGACGTGCGTGGAGTAGATGATGTTCAACACAAGATCGAATTAAAGCCAGAGGCCAAACCTAAAGCTCAAAAGCTACGAAGGCTAGGAGTTATCTAGGAGCAGGCTTTACTTAAGGAGGTAAGAAAGCTTCTAGCAACATGTTTTATTTATCCAGTGGAGAATTCGGAATGGGTCTCTCCCATTGTTGTCACTCCCAAGAAGAACGGCAAGTGGAGGGTGTCTGTGGATTACCATCCACTAAATAAGGCAACAAAAAGAGATCACTTTCCCATCCCATTTCAGGATGAGATACTAAATGATGTAGTTGGTCATGAGAAGTACACTGTGTGTGATGGCTACTCAAGTTATTTTCAAATAGGTATCGCATTGGAGGATCAATTGAAAACCACCTTCATCACTCCTTGGGGTTGTTATGCTTTTAGAGTCATGCCATTTGGCCTGACAAATGCTCTTGCAACTTTCCAACGTTTGATGAACATGGTGTTTTAAACATTCTTTGGAAAGTCAATTAGGGTGTTCATTGATGATTTTTGCATTTATAGCTCAAAATCATTGCATCTACAAAGGGTAGAAGAAGGATTGAAGAAGCTTTATGACATGGGAGATCAACTCAACCCGGACAAGTGCCACATAGGTGAGGATGAAGTGATCTTGCTCGGTCACAAGGTTTCTTATAAAGGCATTGAGGTGGATCCTTCAAAGGCAAAGGCTCTTATTGAGCTCCCATCACCCAAGAATCTCAAAGAGGTCATATCATTTATTCAAAAGGTGAAGTATATGTCACGCTTCATTCACTTAGCCTCGGGAGTTACTTCACCCCTTGCAACAAACATTGACACAACAAGTCGAGTTTGTTTGGTCTGATGAGCTTGAAGAATATTTTTGTAACATGAAAATCATTCTGTCAGAACTACCAACACTTATGCCTCCTTGTTGGGAGTACACATTCTTTGTTAGCTCTAGTGTTGGGAAAGAAACAATTGGTGCTGTTTTGCTACAACAAGATCCCCATAGTACCAGGATGCAACCCATCTACTTTGCTAGTGGATCATGAATGCCTTGGAGAGAGGCTACACGGAGGTAGAACTCATGATGCTTTCTCTCATGTTTGTGTTGAGAAGGTTTAGATCCTACTTGATACCAAAACCTTTTGTAATTCTCACTGCAGAAAATTTGTTCCCTTGGGTGTCATCTCAGATGAATCTTAGTACTAGGATCTCAAAGTGGATTATGGAGTTGCAAGAGTTTCAATACTCTTTCAAGGTAGAAGGTAGTGTGCATGCACAATTGGCAAGGCTTCTCACTTATAGGGTGCATGAAAAGGAGATTAAGGTTCCTGAAGTAAAGACCCTACCAATGTCAACACCAAACAGTATTCCTAATTCTTTTACCTTGTTCTTTGATGGAGCTTTTCGATGAGTCATAGGGAAAGCAGGGGGAGGGCTAGTGTTGCTCAACCAAGTGGTGAGGTTGTCATGAAAGAGAAGGTCAATCCACCAGGTTCAACTAGCAACAATGAAGCAGAATACGACACATACTTCATGGTTTTAAGATGTGCATTGGCCAACGTATACAACGTCTCATGGTAAAGGGGGATGCACTTCTTATTGTGAAGCAGATTTTAGGCATTTGGGCATGCAAGAATGAAAGCTTAAGAACAAAAGTTCATGCCATTCGTAGGTTGTTTAAACAATTTAAGGAAGTGCAACTATATCATATTCCTAGGAAAAAAAATGAAGATGCCAATTTACTTGCACAACAAGTAGCTACATATGTTGAGAAAGAAGTGCAGGTCATCATGGTGGCAGAGTTGTCAAGCAACCGAGATACCAGGGGTTGGAGTAATTGGCTCCAATTATTGGCTACATTTTGGAGAGCGAGTTTCCACAAGACTTCACTCAAGCTCAAAAGAGGAGACTCAAGAAGGCAAGTTTCTATCTCTTCCTAGAAGGATCCCTCTATCAAAGAGGGAAGGATCAAGTGTGCAGAAGAGTACCAACTATCGAGGAAATTCAGCCATTCTAAAAGGTTTGCATGAAGAGGCATGTGGTGGTCATTTTGCCAAAGAATTAAATGTGAAGAAGATTTTGCTTGCGGGGTATGTTTGGCCAAGCTTGCATGTGGATGTCCAACGTTGGTGTAAAAGTTGTCACAATTGTCATGTAAATGGAAATAAAATGATGGTGCATGATCTGAGGCAAATAGTGCTTGCAAATGGACCCTTTTAAAAGTGGGGCATTGATGCTATGGGTCCTCTTCCTAGAACAAAGAGTGGTAAACTCTACATCTAGTGGCTGTAGACTACATGACTAGGTGGGTAGAGGCTCAAAGTGTGGCCAGGGTAAATGGAAAAACAGTGAGCAGGTTTGTCTACACTAGTATTTGTTGTAGACTTGGCACACCTTTGGAGATTGTTTCTGATAATAGTCCAGGGTTCAAGAAGGGTTTACTCACAAAATTTTGTGAAGAGCTTCACATTCTACATCATCATAGCACACTATACTACCCACAGTCAAATGGTTTGGTGGAGAAGGCTAATGGTGTCATTGTAGGCATCATTAGAAAGATGGTGCAATACAAAACAAAGTTATGGGATGACTTCTTGGGTGGTGCTTTGTGGGCATATCAAACCACATATTGGGAAGCCACGGAGTTCACACTATTTCACTTGGTCTATGGTCAAGAGGCTTTGTAGCCTATCGAGCTCAACATTCCAACAATGCGGCTTCATGGCAGAGGTGCACAAGATGATCAAGAGGTATGGATGGATCGACTTCTTACATTAGTGGAGCTTGAGTGGAAAAGAGAAGCAACTTACGAGTGCTACGAAAGGAAAGCTATACAAGCAAAGGAGAAGCTTGACAAGAAACTCAAGGACAAAGGCATCAAGGAAGGAGAGCTTGTGCTAAGGTATGACAATCGACTTGACAATCGTTTTGATGCCAAGTTTGAAACTAGATGGCAAGGGCCATACATAGTCAAGAAGGCTTTCAATTCAAGTTACTGTTAGCTTATGGACTTGAATGGTAAAGAATACTCCAGGAAGGTAAACGGGTATCGTTTGAAGCCCTATTTGAGTCGCCTTCTACCAAAGGATCTACTGAAGAACTGTCAAAAAGAGACTATCTCATGTAAGTTTTGCTACATGAAACATGAGTGACAAAAAACCACACAATGAAAATCATGTCAATGGGCCAGATATCATAGAGGACGCAAAATCACTCTCTTTGCAAAAGATTCTTTATTATGGTACATGAACATACCATCATCCTGGGAGAGGGCTAATGATAGCCGTTTTTCGACTCTCCGTAATTGTCATAGTGAGTTACCTCACCCTACCAAAATCACCTAAACACTGTGGCTATTCTTACCTTTTCATTGTACATAGGCGTGTGTGAGTTAGGGGACTTTTCCCATATCTTCTTAAAACCCTCAGCTAACTAGTCACAAGGCTAGTTGAGCCAATATATATATATATATATTATGACCCATTTGTGTGTAAATATTTCATTGTATATAGGGCCTAAATATAAAGAATTTTCATAATTATTTTGGTATTATTTAAATATTTCTACCTAGAAGTGAGTTATTTTTCTATGTATGCTATGTACATTGACTCACCATTATCATAATTTTTCTTACCTATGTATTCCATATAGAAATATTTTCATGCAAGCTTATCTTATTTTTGGGTGAGAATCCATGAATCCACTCCGAGGAAAAACCTCAAAAATACCTTTCACCATCAGTCATTGCCTTTCACTAAATTTCTATTTCCTAAAGGTATTTTTTCTTATCTCTTGTAAATAAATATACTTCAATAAAAACAAATGAGGGTCCCCTCATTTGATTCCTTATATTTTTATATATATCATTTTCCATTTTATATTAATATATAGCTGACACTATTCTAGATTCCATGGATAATTTATATATACTAGCCTGTTTTTTTCCCATCATATCCATGTATTATATTTATGCATAATCCACAACCATGAATATTTTCAAACCCCTAAGAATCAGAGCATATGAAAATTCAACAAAAGGGGGGCCACTGAAGACTTTCTTGTGAAGAAAAACAGGTATTTTGGTGGGATGTTTTATATCCATCTCCACTAGGAATTTGAAGCGGTGGTCAAAAGAGAAAATGTGGACCAAGAGCTGAATAATCATTTCAAACATTTTGGTGATTTTTGGAGCAACTAGTGAAGAGCTAGGATTTTTTGAATGGACCCCAGTCTGCCCACTTTTCTCACAAATAGCCCATAGTCTTCTCTCACCTCTTTCCACACTTCTACACACACACACACACACACACACACACACACACACAAACACATACACACTCATTACTCTCACTCAAACCTGCACCTTCCATGGTTTCTCTCACCTTCTTCACCATTAACCTCCCCTCTTACTTCCATAGCTCTCATATGAACTCTACATGTACATACACCATCTCTATGCCTCTCTCTATTACTTCCAAAGTACAATTCCATCTTACCCCTTCTCTATATACATAAAATTCAGCATGTAACCCATGCTTAACCTCTAAAAATTGAGTAATCTCATCAACCGAGTTGCCATTTTCATAACGGTAATCAACCTTGACAGCGGTGGAATAAAGAAGAGAAGAAGAAGAAGATGATCGATAGTCATTTTGAGAACCTACACAAGCAAGTCAAAAACTTCTTCAAGCTACACCATCACAAGGATTTCCTCACTTCATTCAACCATCCACCCCATTCTACCCATTGCAAATATATCATCAACTTTCTAGTGATTACTAACACTAACCACTAGCATACTAACACAAAATAGCCATTGACCTAACCATAAAAGACACCTCACCTCAAGACATGTGCATAGTAACTCTCTCTCTCTCTCCTTCCTTAAAACTCTACTTTACTTTATCTATCATCAATAATGCTTTCTTTTGAGCCCACATCCATGACTCAAGCAGACAAAGAAGGCCTGCAATGTTTTGATATTAAAAAAAAATCATAATCCTGATTTGTTAGCTTGTAATTTAGGATTTTCCAAATAATCTTAATAAGGATCTCCAACCTATAAATAGGATCCTCTTTTTCTTGTAAAACAACCTCCAATATCTCACATAGCACCCCAACACTCTATGCGTGAGGAGAGACTTAGGCGTAGCAACCACTTTGTGAGCTTCACTTTTGGTGTAAGAGAAGCTTTCAAGCTACACATTGCAAGTGAGAGAGCGTGAGTTCAAAAATCTCAAAACCACTATTGTATATGTTCCTCCATCATCAATAAATTGAGGTTTGGTGCATCAAAGACGTGATTCGACGTTCAAATCTTCGTCCTTCCAGTTGTGCAATAGGGTTTGGTGAATTCAAGGTGACTTGTG
Source organism: Adiantum capillus-veneris (assembly GCF_014529385.1). Taxonomy (NCBI): domain Eukaryota; kingdom Viridiplantae; phylum Streptophyta; class Polypodiopsida; order Polypodiales; family Pteridaceae; genus Adiantum; species Adiantum capillus-veneris. The sequence continues at coordinate 52,716,061 of NC_140935.1, read as the reverse complement.
TATTTTGAGTTTCTATTGTTTGATCTTGTTTTAGAAAGTGTTTTAGTGTGTTTCCATTGCCACTTTGGTGTCCATTGGAAGAGGGTATTGTGGTGAGAGGTCTCCCACACCCTAAGACAATGTGTGTGTATTGGCAATGTTTAGCATTCACTAAGCATTGAGCTAGTTTTGTACAAGCTCTACGATAGCATCAATAACAAAACATCTCACTTGCATGTCACAAATAAAGTACTATGCAAGATTCATTCCTCTCTCTCTCTCTCTCTCTCTCTTCCCTTTGCTCTAACTCTCTCTAGTACATTTTGTGTGTGTCTTGGTGTGACGTTGCTTGTGTGCATTTTTGTGGTGCATCTTCTTGGTTGTGACAAAATCTCTTGCGTCCTAGTTCGCATACTATAACTAGGTGGTGCCCCTATCTTTTTTGGGTTTGGATGTGGGTTTGTTGTTGTGTTGTGCTTGTGGTTACCCCAGCCCCAATTGAGCAGCACGGGAGCCTTGAGGGGTGTTTAGAGGTTGCCTCTCTTGTTGCCCGCCACGGACCCGCCTCACTATTATCAAGGATAATATTTCGCTTGGTCTCGTCTGGCATGGTGCATACAATTCCCATTCTCCTGATTGAGGAGCTCTTGCTTTCCCACTCTATGTGCTCCATAGACCATAACTCCGGACATGCCAAAGTGGGTTTTGAAGAAATCTTTGATAACAATGGCAAGAGAAGGAGGTGTCTCTAGCTTCTCTTTGGGAATTCCTCAAATAACAATGTTCTTGGAACGTCACTCCCGTTCGTTCAACTCCTCCACATCCACATTCTCAACATTCTTTGTTTGAACCATATCTTGCATGAGTGAGGAATTAGAAACCACATTGCTACCACATACATCAATGCAAGACTTATTTGTGCATACATTTTTCATGTTGCATACATCTCGGCTGATGGTGTCAAATTTCTCTTCTTTGAATACATGGTCATGCTCTACTTTGCTCATCCGCTGCTTCAAAGCATTGAAGTCCACAAGAGAGCGTTCACATTCCTTCACTTCCTCTTCAAGTTGCATCAAACATGTTGTTTGCATCTCAAGTAACCTCTTGAGATTCTCATTCTCAACCATAAGTACCCCCTTAGTGTGCCATTCTCCATTGCAAGTGCTCATAAGTCTTCGCCTTGTTTGTTTTACGGTCTCTTGCAATGATACCAAGTATGCCATGATCATGGCTTTTGATGTCGTTGGTTGGGTGGTTGTGTTGCTATCTCCACACTTAGGATATTTGGATCATTTTCCACAATGGTTGTGGACCTTGTTGAAGAAGAAGAACCCTTGCGAGTGCCGGAAGACATTGTATGTAAAATAAGAGATGAAAATCAATTTTCCTAAACCTGTTCACTTCGGAAATGTTGTGACAGAAACACCTTTCATAAATCTGAAATTTTTTGTCTTTCAATCAATGTGTACAGGGCTTCTCACTCTTTGATTGAGGCTATAGATCACCCAAATCGGAGTTCGGATGAAGAAGTTATGATCAAAAGAGTGAATTGATGTCTACTAGGTCAAGAAACAGCTGCGTTTTTGTTGGAGAGAGAGAGAGAGAGAGAGAGAGAGAGAGAGAGAGAGAGAGAGAGAGAGAGAGAGAGGGGGGGGGGGGGATAACAAGATCACACACAATCATTGATCGAGGTGTGTTTGGTCCTTGTGCATGTGTGCTCACCAAGGAAAGAAATCTATAAGAGAGAGAGAGAGAGGAGAGAGAAAAAAGAGTGGATCCTCAACTATCAAGGGTTGAGAGAGAGAAATAATCTTTTTGGAATCTACTTGTCGGATTCCAAAAAAGCGCTCGCCAGAAAATGCTCGCCAAAAAACGTCCCCCCCCCCCCCCCCCCCCCCTCTTGGATGTTTTGCATGATCGTCTCATAAAAAATAGCCAAAAATCTTTTTCCTAATCCTCTTATACTCTTAATTGCTCCATCCTTCTTGCATGTAAGCCTGTTAAGGTCTCAGCCTATCAAAAGCCATTCCACATCATACATTTCTTTGAAAAAGACTTCCAAAACATGGACAAAAGTGCCACTGCTTCCATGAAAATGTGAAGAGGTATAGAACTTTAAGCCCACATCATCACTTGTGGTAAGCATCTCCTCTTCATCCTCATACCTAGCCCTTGATAGCATATCTACTACTAGGTTATCTCTACATGCATTATGAAAGAATTTAGGGTTTAGAGGCTTATTAAAAGCTATCCATGTTAGCATAACAATTTCCAAAGTAGATCAGTTTTCAATCATCCCTATCAATGCAAAAAAACTATCTCTACCACGATTGAAGCCTCAATAAAATATTCTTCGTCAAACCTTAGGGTAGTAGCAACACCCCAAAGTTATCTCTTAGCGTATGGGTAACCTCATCGATAAGCATTAAGCACTTTTGCTCCAAACCGGACTCATACATGAGACCTTCTTTTTCATCTTAATAATTGATAAAGCACCTCTGCAACATGAGAAAAGCACGGCAACCAAATTGTAAGGTAAAACACACATGCACCCAAAAATCGATGAACTTCACTAATTGATGTGCATGCCTCTTTCATCTTTTGTAAGGCTTCACCTTAACTAGACTTAGTCATCTTCCATATGGACCACACATATGCCCCACAATCAAAACCTCTTTAGCGCACCAAAAACTGATGTTTGCCTTGAAAGTGTCAAGTTAACTTCTTCAGGATTGGATAAAATGGCATCACAATCAACAAGGTGTTGAGAATCAAACCATCAACACCCCTTTGATCTTTTACCTCATCTTTGGAACCTTCCTCACATCCTTTGATTTGCAAATCATCAATGGAAGGCATAGTAACATAAGGAATAAAGTCCTTCAATACTTTGTTCATACCACTCATCATATGAGCAACAAAGTTAGTAGCACCCTGTGGTAGTGTGCACATCCATACCAGAACAAGAGGAGTATGCATAGTAGTTAGATTCCTGCTCTCCAAAGCAAGCTAAAACTGGTGATATCCTAAGTAAAGTTTCCCATAGAATAGACATCTCTTCCTATAAAGGCTTCAACAACCTCATCCACAATTGGACATGTACCAACATTGTGGATTGCTACCTTATGGACCGGTTGCATGTCCCGTATAAACCTTAAGTACAATTTTTCTTTGGAACAATAAACCACCAATTGGAATACGGTACACATGAAGGCTCCAAATTACCCATTTGTATTTTCTCATTGATCAAATCGATGAGCTTTGACAAGGGAGATTTAGGAGTTGGAATAAGATGTAAACTCCATGGCATGTGAGGAACAATAGATATAACCATAGGTGAAACAACATTTGAATCTAAACACCCAATCTCAACTAGATCAACAACACAGGGCTTTCTGTGATTTTCAAGCATTTCCTGAAAGCATTTGATCTCCTCTTCATTAACAAAACCACCCTCTCTAACCTTCAATTGCTTCAATGTTTCGTTAGTGAATTCTTGTCCAACGTTCTTTAGATCTGAGCATAGGGTGTTGAGAATCTTTCTTTATCACTTTGTCATTTCCTTTTGGTAAAGGTGTAGCCACCGACCTCACCTTCTTTACAACGGTTTTATGCTTTGTCTTGCCCTGTACATCAACTTCTTCACCCAAACCTTCCTTCACCTATGTAAGCCTCATATATATCTAGTATTTCATACATGTCCATTGAATGCACTTTGACAACTTCAATTCCACTTTGTAATCTGTATTGAGATATCTTCTCAAGATCTATCATAGTATCCACATAGGAAATCTCTTCAAATATTCCTGAAATAATATGGCATATGGTTCATGCACTTCACATCCCCATCTGGTTCAAGCACTTCACATCCCTACAATTCACTTTTAACACTTGAAACATGTTTCTTTTCCCATTTTGGTAATTCATTAAACTTCTTGTATGACACCAAACCTTCAGATGTTAACCCCAAAAATCAAACGAGAAAGTCTCTCTTTATGAGAACTTCCCCTCCTTGGTACCACCATAGTCTTGCTCTATAGTGGCACCCCAAGAAATTCTTGTGCAAACCTGTGTTGTTTGAACTCTTTACGTATCTTTGGCAATGGATGACCATGTAAAGTGTCTAGCATGATCAAAACACACAATAACAAAATTAAATACCTCTTTTACCATCTTGACTCCAAATACTTGCATAGGCCAAGGCATCATCTAACAACTTTGTTTCCATTCACATAGCCATAATGTATGGTTGCCCCAATATGAGTGGGTAAGAGGAATGCTCATGCACAAAAAAGTTTTGTTTATCACAAAAATCCTCAATTGTTACCTTAAAATTTGCATATGAACCATAAAGCTTGCCTAGAATCATGTTGGTAGCTTGAATCCGCCAACCATGGTCCACATCAATACGTATTTCCCCTTTTGGTGCAAGCTCTTTGCCATAAGAATGATTTCTTATCCATGGTCAACCAATGCTATGATTATCTCTTCTATATCACTAAGCTTCACAATAGTTATTGTCGTTTCTCTAGCCCAACGGGTCCTTGAAAAGGGACTTCTAGGCTCTTCATCTCCTTCTTCATTAAAGTGAAAATGTCTCACTTCAAGTACAATCATAGGATTTGCCTCTTCGTCTAAAAATTCCTCTTCACAATCATTCAAAATCAACTCGATATAGTGAATCATTTGGCTTTAATTGCATCAAGCTCCTATTCACTTTGTACTTGGATTTTCCTTTCAATGATTTTGATAATTCCTTCATGAAACTCACCCTTAAAAATTCCCAAACTGTCACTCAGTGAGAGCTCCACCTTGCTATTGAGGATATGCTCTTCAAAAACCTTCTTATGATCCATAACGAGTTCAATGTCTAATTTCAATTTATATGAATCCACATCTGGCTATGTATTCATGTTTGCTAGAGCAGCTATCTCTTGGAGTTCGTGTCTCCAAGACTGCACATCTACTAGTGAGGTAGATTATGTTACTGCATTTGATGCCAGCAAGGAAGCCATATGGTTAGCTCATCTAGTGGGAGATTTGGAAATTCATGAGGTTCCAGTACTGCATTGTGATAGTCAAAGTGCCATTGCTTTGGCAAAGAATCGGATGTTTCACTCAAAGTTGAAACAAATTGAGGTTAGATACCATGTCATACGAGATGTATTGGCTAGCAAGCACATTGAGCTCATCAAGGGTCACAATGATGACAACCCTATAGATGCTCTCACGAAGAGCTTAGCCTCGTAGTGGTTTACACACTGAATAGAGCTTATGGGTGTAGGATGAAGTCTACGTGAAGCTTCATCAACTTTGTATAGACTAACTATAATGACGCAACTATTGGCCACCCCAACCTTCAAGTCGGAGGTTGTTGGTGTGTAGGCCAGGTGGCCATGGGAACCACCCCTAACTTCATTTTCTCTGTAATGAAATATAGGGAGAGAAAGTGAGAGTTGACTTGTACTCTCTCTTTCTACTCCACTAACCCAAGTAGCTGTGTGTGCTTCTCCTTCTTCCCCAATTCCCCCTCACACACTCTCCCTTGCTAGTGCACCTATGCACACACACATCCGCACACACGTGCACTCTACACTTTCTCCTTCTACATAAAATTGATGGTGAGTTCCTGTCATTGCATTTGCTCTACTTTTAAGCTCCATCTCTAGATCTTTGTTCCTTTTTTCCATTTCTTGATAGGCCATGTCAAATCCTTGCAGGGTTAGGATGGTAGGGTTAGGGTCCTTAACTTGCCAAGAATCTCATTATGAACCCTAATCCTAGACCCTACTTGTGCTACCTAGAGATTAGCTACATTTAATTCTACGTATAGCCCCTATGCATGGGTGCTTGTGTCTAAGAAGGAAGTGTGCATTTCCTTCATTTTCTTTTCTTGCTCTTCACTTTCCATTGAGAACTGCTCCATGATCATGGTCATGTCAGTCATTTTTTTCTAGTTGCTTGAGGTTGGCCTCTTGCAAACTCTTAATCTCTGCTTGAGCCTGATTATACAAATTACTATATTCTTCCAAAAATTCTTCTACCACCTCAACTCGCATAGTCAAATAATGGTAATTATCTTCCAAATCATGAATTTATTGCTGCCGAACATACGCTTAATTCTTCATCTTGTCTAGGATGTTGTGTGAAAAGTTGGTGTAATCTTTTTTTTTAATAGAAGCTATCTAGGTTGTGTTGACTTCCCTTGTCTATGTGACTAGCATTCCTTTGGTTAGCCAGATCTCATTCATTGTATGTGGTAGCAAGGTCTTTTTCTCGGTCTTTTATTTCTTCCTCACCCTCTTTGTCTTTGTCCTTGCCTTTTTCCCTAATGTTTGATATCACTTTTATACAAACTTAACCATCTCTACACTAATGAATAACATCCTTGTAGAACCAAATGCTACAGTTTCACTAAAATTCACACTATGCTATTTCTATATGTCTACAAATAGCTAATATATTTTCAATTTAAAAAGATATATGCAACATTTTTCATGTAAGACGTTCATTTTAACCTTTATAAAGAGCAAGGCGTTCTATGCAATTTATGAGTGGTTTGTTAAAATCGCACCAATTTTTCAATGTTTTTTTATGAAATATTATACTATTAATGTTTTAGCATGAACTGAAATGAGATCTGCAATATGTACATAACGATGCACATGTCTTTTATTGTTTTTTTTTTTTGGAAGTGATAACATACAAAATATAAACTCACGTCTTATGATCTATCACATGATGTTGAAATGTTTTGGGTTTTTAACGTGTTCTGTTGGATCTCGATGATACAAAAGAAGAGGTGGTATTCTACGATAGTGAATAATTGTGTGACCCTTCTTTTTATCATCCAACACTTGGGCTCTCTCTCTCTCTCTCTCTCTCTCTCTCTCTCTCTCTCTCTCTCTCTCTCTCTCCCCAAGCCATAGAGAAAATCCAACCCTGCTAGCGAATCATCTTCTGGTTGGGACAAGGGTTATTTGTTCTAAGTTTTTTGGGATTGGGTTGCTAGAACTCCTCAAAGTCTTCCAGATTCCTCTTTCTATTTCAAAGGCTTCATTTCCCTTTATAGATGAGCAGCTCATAGTAATCGCTCCTCAACTTTGACATGTGGTGGCACCTTTGTGTGCTTTGCTACTATGCTCACCTTCTTTTTGCTTGCCTTAGGTAGCCCTTTTCTTTTCTTCTTCCCTCTCAAAAGGTCCTTGTGCCACTTTGTCACTTATTTCTAGGAATTTCTCCTAAACAATATCTTCTAACCTTTTGTCCTCAGATTCCTCAGATTCCTCTTCATCTTCTTCCTTGTTTTCAGAAAGTTCTAGCAACTTCCTTCTGGAGAAAGTACTTGGGGACTTAACCACTTTGGCTTCTTTGCCTTCTGCCTCCTCGTTATTTACCTCTGATATAAGCAAGGAATTCTAATATGGTGGTGGTGGTAGATTATCAGCCATTTCAACAGCATGGTAGCAATCTTGGTGACTCATGAGGACTTCTAAATTCATTGCTCTTCTTGGTTCCCTCTAATGTGTTTAGCACCTATAGTGCATGGTCAATCAACATGGATTGCTTTGACTTCAAGGCAATGGTGAAGGTTGGAATAACTATGTGGTTTGGTGTTGTGTACCACGGTGGCCTTTTTGGTAAAAAGTGAAAGTGTTGATGGTACACCTTTTGGGATCTTCAGCCTATTCATAATCATATCCATAAGAATTATTGTATCTGTGCTCACTCCCGTGTGCTTTTTGTCTTTTGACCTAATGGAGATCCCTTTTGTCAATAATTTTAGAGCTTTTGCAACTATCTTGTTATGATGCTCACTTCAATGGCTTGTCTTGTGGAGTGATTGATTGTTGTTGTGCCATCTTCTTGAATACTACTCATAAGCTCTTAGGATTTTTGCAGGTCTAACCCACATGGCTCCATCTCATAGAATGGTAACAAGCCTAGCCTATAGTTTGCTTATCTAATAACTGGTGCTTTGGCTGCATCATAGATCTCCTTAGGCATTAAATGAAGTTCAATGGCCTAATTGTCTGCCCTCTTAAATTTTCCATGAAAATTTTCTACATGGTGTTCTTTGGGTTGGGCTTCTTCTACATAAATCTTCTTGGCCACTCTAATGGATTCCTCTTCTAGCTTAAATGGTGCGAGTTCTTTTTATCTTTGCATAATGGTTTTCTCCATTTGAGAAACACTTGGCAATGATTGCATTGCGTCTATAGGTAGCAAACAAAATTTGCAAGTCACATACATTTGAGAGTTTTCACATCTATGCATCTCCATTAATTGAGCTTGGAAATGTCAAATTCAATTCTATTGCTTAAATATTGTCACTAAAATCCAAACAAACACGAGGCAACCCAAAATCCAACTTTGGAAGAAAAAATTAAAACAAGCTAAAAGTACAGTTTGAAGGGAGGAAAATCAAACTTTAGAAAAAGTCTAGCTATCGACTCGACCTTATGAGTAATCATACTATAACATTTTTTAGTAAATTATCTAAGGCTTGATTTTGGCATGAATATTGAACTTTGTCATTGCACATGGTTTAAGGGCATCGTAAATAGGTATAATTTGACTTTTTGGGAAGTTTTAGACACTTAATGCAACGTCGTTTAGGTCAAGTTTGGGTAGAAGCTCCCTGAAAATGGCTCAGTAAGAAATGGAGTGCTTTGGCATACAAATTCTTTCAAACTTAGTGTGTGGGCTTGTGATGACATGTTAGAATCATGGGTCACAAAAAGGTATGAAGCTAGGCTCATATTGGCTCAAAAGATAATAAGCACGATTATTATTTTTTTAACTTTTTTGCAAGTTTGACAGTGTACAATGGTAAGCAATGATATGATGAAACTTGAATGTGGTTTTGGTAAAATTTAGAAATTTCCAAGTTCCCTTTGGGTCGAATTTTGGAAAATTTAAGCCTTGGTCTCTCTCTTGCTCTCTCTTCTCAGCCATAGAGAAAATCCAACCCTATTAGAGGATCATCTTCATGTCAAAACATAGGGTTCTTTGTTATAAGTTTTCTTGAATTGGGTTTCTAGAATTCCTCAAAGTCTCCCCAAATCCATCTTTCCATTTCAAAGGCTTCCTTTTCCCTTATTAGCCAAGTAGCTTTTTGTAATGACTCCTCAACTTTGACAAGTGGTGGCACCTTTGCATGCTTGCTGCTAACATCACCTTCTTTTGTTTGTCTTCGGTAGCCCTTTTGTTTTCTTCTTCTGTCTTTTAAGTTCCTTGTGCAGCTTTGTCAGTTATGTCTAGGACTTCTTCATCCTCAGATTCCTCATCATCCTATTCACCTTCTTCCTCATCTTTGGAAAGTTCGAGCGACTTCTGTTTGGAGCAGGTACTTGGGGACTTAGCCACTTTGGATTCTTTGCCTTCCACCTCCTTATTCTTTATGCTAGCTATATAAGCAAGGCATTCTGATCTGGTGGTGGTAGTAGATTATCCACCATTTTGACAACATGGTTAGCGATCTTGATGAGGACTTATGGAGCCCCTAACTATGTGACTCCATTGCTCTTCTTGGAGCTCTCTAGTGCGTTTAGCACAAATAGTGCATGGTCAATTGGCATGGCTTACTTTGACTTCAAGGTAGTGGTGACGGCTGGACAATTGCATGGTTTAGGGTTGATAGTACAACCTTGTGGGATCTTTAGCCTATCTATAAATCATATCAATAAAACTCAATGTAGCGGTGTTCACTCCCATGTGGCTTTTTTCTTTTGACATCCTGAAGATCCCCCAAGGTATTCACTGTGTTTTTTAGTATGGTACACGTGAGTATACAAGAGGGGAAAGTTTGGATTTTGTACATAACTTATGTATACAATAGGGGTAGCCCCTCATTATTTTATACTCATATTGTATACATAAAGGAAGAGGGGGAGGTGTGTGGGGGGGGGGGGGGGGCGGGTGAGGGGTTACATACAACTACCCGGGCCACCTAAAATACAATGATTTTATTGAAAAAATTGAACTAGTACACGAGTAATATACTTTCTTGGACATTTACCACATCCTCTTCCTACCCTATTGTGTTCTTGAGGATCTCTTGAGCTTGTGTTATGTAAGTTTTTCTTTATAAATCTTCAACTATCATGAATGGTCTTGCTGCTTGGCTACCTTTAGTGGTATCTTCTAATGATAGATTTTGAAAATTTGATCCACTTGTCTCAAAGAATTCCGTACCTTCCAAAATGGATGGCTCATGATTAGAAGTAGACACTTGTAAGCCCTTTCTTGCACCATGGATCCAACTACAAGGACCACTAGGTGTGAGATGGTGTTAATGGTCTCTCTCTCTCTCTCTCTCTCTCTCTCTCTCTCTCTCTCTCTCTCTCTCTCTCTCTCTCTCAGTGTGTCTTGCTCTAGAACATTGTCTTGATGTATCACTTTCTTCCATCTTGTGATACCCATCTTGTTAAAGAGACATGGATATCACAATTTGAGACTGTCTCAATTAAATGTGTCTACGTAATAGGAATAAGTGCAACATCTAGAGAGTCACTCTAGACTAAACAAGAAAACTTTGTCTTTACTGATGTATTGATAGCTTTCATTGCTTGGCAAATGTGGGTGCCTAACCAATTGCATTCTTCTTCCACTCAAGCATGTCATACACAGGGAGTTCTCAACACCACAAAGTTCCTTGGTGAGGTGTTTCTCTTTTGTTTCTGTAGTGGGATCTTCCCAAGAATGATACAACTCCTATGAGATGGAATCAAGCATGCTCTCTTAGAACTTTTTAGTGATAAAGACTAAGCAACAAAATTGAATTTGACATTCCAAGTTCAAGTAATGGAGATGCATAGATGTGGGAACTCTCAGGCTTGCAAATTTTGTTTACTACCTCTAGGCTCAATGCAATCGTTGCCAAGTGCTATTGAAAAGAAGAGAGCCATGAAGAACTCCTACCCTTTTAGTCAGTAAAGGAATCTATCAGAGTGGCTAGAAAGACTTATGTAGATGAAACCTAGCTTGAAGAACACCATGTGGCAATATTTGGCTTTGGAAAATTTTGGAAGTTTTTGAGTGCCCCTCAAGTCAAATTTTGGAAAGTTGAAGCCTTGTGTCTTTTTTGGCAAGGTGATCAAGTGAAAATAGAAATTTGCAAATTTTCTTGATGCATGGGGTTATTACAACATGTACAAGCAAGCTGTAAATGTTTTTTGCAAAATGGTGCATTTCTAGGCAAATAGGATAATAAGCATGATTATTATTGCAACCGTGAAAATATATACTAGAATTAAATTTTAAGGTTAGACGCATGCTAACTAGGTCTAGTACATAAACTTAGCCCTTTTGAACTTGAATTTGATGACTTGAGGTAGAGTCTCTCACTTTGCTCTCTATTATCTGCAATGTTGAGTTTGGTCACTTTGGAATGCATGGGCTTGTTGTTAGAGTTCACGCATCCCTCTCGATTCATCCAATTGGTCCTAGTTTCTCCCAAGGATGAGTGTTAAGCAGTGAGGACTGCTTTTTGGATGTGCTCGACCAATGTGAGCTGTTTTCTCATGCTGAGTTGTGTTTAGCCATCTTTAGCTCAAGGCTTTGGATTTGTTCCATGGTGACCAAGCTCCTACAGGTTGGGGATAATTTTCCCAGTGTTATGGGTATTTTTTCCATAACCCTAAGATATTTTGGTGCCTATTTTATTCATTTTCCTAATTTAGAGGTCATGGGCACTAGGGGGATCTAATCATGACAACACAAATGGTTACCTCTATGACGTGAGCTTCTTAGCCTATGGAGGAGCTAAGCCACAAGTTTGGCAATATCCACTTTCACTTCTCCTCACCTAAATCAACTCAATCACATACAATAATGATTCCAATGACACACAATGTCACTAGTCCCATCATGCAACACACTGATTATACATTTGCACACACATAGATCTATCAAGCATCCATATTTCACTCAAACCTACAAGCACACAAAAAGACTAGAGGGCAATTACACAAGATTATAGAGCAACTAAGCACTAATTAGTTAAGATCTAGTTAATCAAGGCATCAAAGAAAATCAATGGCGAGTGAAAGAGGAATAAAGAAAGAGAATGAAGAGCACTAATTAGTATTAATCAAGCCCCATGATCAAGGAGAAGCTCAAGGACTCCATAGCCACACACCATGAGCTCTCACTAAAGGTGCTCTCAACAAATGAGGCTAAGAACCCTAATTTCATTTACACAATGCCTTATATACCTAGGGTTAAGATGTGCAATGTCCAAGTGACCAAGGCCTTTAGGGCTCCACACTCACTATATTTGCAACTTAGGCACACTAACTAACATATTTTTACAGCTTGAAACTCTCATTGAGCCCATAACTAATGGCCTGAAATAAATTGGAAAATTACATTACACGGCAATATGGGGAATTTTGTGTAGTTTCAATCGTTATTGATTCTTTGTATATGTCCTTGATTTGTACTTGCTAAGCTTGGGTCTTTAGCAGATCCTATTAACTACTGTTGGAACTGAGTTAACATTATCCCCTTTCAATTTTAGTGCATGCCCTTGCGCACTATTGGCGTGTCTATGGAGGCTGAAAGGTTGTTGATTGGTTGTCAATGGAATGTATTGTCTTCATTGGTTGATGAATTTGTTGGTGAGGTCCATTCCATTGAAGCATTTTGAATGTCCAAACTTGTCTCTGGTGTGAGATGATGATGTTGTATTGTCTATTGTAGCACCATAATCGCAAGGTTTTCTCTATATTTTATCTAGAGTATATATAAGAGAAGTAGAGAAGTGAGGATCTAAATTAGGGTCTAACACTTAGATAACCAAAGGAAAAAAACGAATTGGAAAAAAAGTGTCTTTGAGATATGCACATTATTCAAGTACTTATTAGCATGGAAAATATTAATAAAGTACTGAATGGAATATTTACTGATGTGTATAGGAATAAGATGGTAGCAAATATAAGGGTAGTAATATGGAAAGATGGTTTTCTTATTGTAGTCCACTCAAGGTGCATAAGTGGAAGAAATAAGAGTGTCTAATGCATATGTCCAATGATGGGACCTCCTATATGCATAAATAGAAATGCATGAAAAACAACTATGTTGTGCGAGAAGGATTTTTGAGGGCTTCTTCAAAAACAAGGTGTATCTATAAAAGCATATGACATGGTTTTACAAGTTGGTACCCCTTTAGGAAGGGTTTTTGTTGTTGAGGATATGTGCTATTGTGCATTGTGCATGAGTGTTGGACTCTATGCCACTCCACCATTATTAAGTCAATAGACTTTGATTCTTTGCTTATCACTTTTAGCATGGGTGACACAACTTATATAGGCTCAACTCTTCCAGATTGAGTGTAAGCCTAGTAACTACATGACTCTTAGCAAAGTTTATTAAGACTTCAAGCTTTAGGACTAATGATTTTCTCATTTCACGACTCAGCAACCCAAGTTTGACTATGACAAAGAGTGTTTTTTACACCTTGGTGACTTTTTTTGCATTTTTGTGCTTAACACAAACATTTCTTTAGGTACAAGCAAGCTTCAATCCTCAAGAGTGGATTATTTAAGAACCAATTTGGCATTGAAGGTTTCTTTTTCCATACATGTTTAATAACCTTTGACTTTGTAGCTATGTTGGTTGGCTTGTCCTTCTTTGATAGTGAAGACTCCATTGTTTGTTTGATTCTCCCGGTAGCCATGTTGAAAGGAGCCTTTGAAGTTGTTGCAGGCCTCTGTTGACTGTCAACAATTGACCTTTGATTGAGAGCATTGGAAGACTTGGAAATCCAAATCCTTATATTACCTTTGTAGCTTCTTTGGTGACTTTTTATAGCGAGAGGTCTTGTTGAGTTCTTGAGATCTTCTTGTAGCTTGTTTGTAAGTGTTGTTGGCCTCTGGTTGACTAGTAGCCAAATTCTTGTATATCTTGTGTAGAATCCTTGTTCAAGAAGAAGATTCTTTGGAATCCGTTTTTGTTAGGTATCTTCTTGAGGATTGTGGTAGACTTTAGTAGCATTTGGTGTTGTTCTTTTGTATGGCCTATTCCTAGGTAGCTTGGGATATTGTGCAGGTTGATACCTATTTGGCTTTCTTCTCTAGGAGCAGGGTCTTCATTGCACCTCTTATGCTATGATTTTCGGCTTGGGTACCCATACCTATCTATTTTCCTTCTTGTAGTCTTATTCTTGTAAACTATATTGTGAAGCTATATATCCCATGTGCTTGTCTTTTTGTGTTGATCTTTAATCTTTAATCCACATGAGATCACTGACTTTTACTAAACTACTCAAGACAAAAACTTTCTTGATTTTCTCATGCTTTAATGAGTATTTGGGTTGATATATCTTTGCTTTTCTAGTGTTCTCCATTCAATTTCTATTTGTGTCAGTGAATGACTAAGATATTTGAAGGTTAACATGATTGCTTGAGGGAACCAATCCATCAGGATTCTTTGATGTAGAGGTACATGCTATCACATCTTTTATGATAGTCAATGGAGGTTCCACTTTAGCTTTACCCTTGTCTGTAAAATATGTCGATAATTCTTGTGACTTTTGAGACTTTGAATCCAACATTAGTGGTACCTGTAAAATTTGCTTACTACCACCTGGAAAGGAGAGTAATAGCACCGTGACTTCTTTGTAGTTCTTGCGTTGGTCTAACCACTGATGACCAAGGATGACATCTAGAAGTATTAATTTTGGAAGAATTATTTGAAACTTTTCCTTCTCTTCATGTTTTTGATAGACCTTCAGACTTCCAGTTGATTCCTAGTTTTCTATACCCTTGATCTTCTTTACCTCTTGTATCAATGAAACTTTTTTGGCAAAAGCTTTTGTGTTTTCTTTGTGTTGTGTTTTAATTGCACTTGTTTTTTCCTGATCTTCTTCAAGCTCATTTGGGGTTCTGTTGGGTGGAGATGAAATATCTCCAATAAGCTCTATCTTGGTATTAGTCTTTACTTATACTATATTTGAAAAACTAGTGCCATCTTCTGTCAATTACAATTTTTTCCTCATACGGAGATCACTGAAGTAAATGCCTATTGTCTTGAGTGTGGCATCATTCAGTTGATCCCCGATTGCCCGAAAAACCCAAACCAAATCCAGAAAATCACAACAAATGTATTAGGGATTGTTCAGCTACCTAGTAGCTCAGAAAATGAAAATGTCGTACCAATTCAAGTGGTTACGAGAGCACAAGCTCAAAAGAAAGCTAATGAGAATCTAGAGACAAAGAACACGAAAAGTGACATGAGTCCAAAGACAGATGATGGACCAAAGACAGATGCACCTAATCAGAAAACCAAGAGCAAATGAAATAATTGGAAAGCTAGAAAGACTAGGATGAAAGCACGCAGGGAACGAGAGCAAAAATCCCTAGCTGAAAAGCTTACCGAAGCTGAGGAGAAGATAAAACAACATGAGGAAAAGGAGGCACCTTCTCTTACACAGATGGTTAACCCTCTAGAAGAACCATCCACGGATGAGAAACCGAGAAGTGCTAGTTCAGGAGGATCTCTGCTATCGTCCATATTCCCGTATTCCCATGGATAGACTTAGGCAATCCAAAGATAAATCCATGGATATACTCTCCCATGGTGAATTAGAGATTGGCAAAGGCTGAAGCAATCCAAGTTGCTTCTCTCTATCAAACTTCATCTTTTGGAATACCGCATATTTAGAAACATATTCTTGTATGTTTGATTTCATGGGAAGCCAATAGAAATATGTTTCTATCCCTTTTAGGGTAGACTGAATCCCTCTATGTCCCGCATAAGGAGGAGCATGAGATTCATACATTACTTTCTCACGTAGTGAGTTAGTAACACATAGTCTATTTCCATAGAGAAGATAACCATCTTGTAAGGTAAATGGTTCCTCTTTCTTCCCTAGTGCAAGGGCTGAAATCACATCTCTAAAATTGGGATCAATAGCGTACTCATGTATCATAGAAGATAGATCATTGTGAGTTGCTATGGAAACCGCATTCACTCTCAGCCGTCTTGAGAGTGCATCGGCTACTTGTTTATGCTTGCCAGCAGTGTGAGCAATATGAAAATGAAATTGCAAAAGGAAATTTTCCCACCTCATTTGTTTTTTGGAGAGCTTAATCATGAAGTACTTAAGGCTTTGGTGTTCCGTCTGCAAAATGAAAGGAGTCCCCAATAAATAGTGCTTCCACGAGTCTAAGGCATGTAGAACTGCGAGGATTTCCTTTTCATATATGCCTAGAGCTTGCTCAATAGGGTTGAGCCTTCGACTTTCATAGGCTATGGTGTGCCCTTCTTGGAGCAAAACAGCTCCAAGGCAATCACTACAAGCATCACATTGGACCTCAAATGGTTTTGATAGATGCGGCAGTGTAAGCACACGCTGAGAGATAAGCTTTTCTTTAAGCTTTTTGATAGCATTGTTCTCCTTGGTAGACCATGTATACCTAACGTTTTTCTTAGTTAGGTCATGTAAAGCTCCCACAGTTTGTGAGAACTTTTCTATGAAGCGTCTATAGTATGCACACATACCTATGAAGCTTCTTAGTTCATGTAGATTCCTTGGATTAGGCCATCCTTTATTACCTCTAGATTTTATGGATCCATTTGGATGCCATCTTGAGAGATGATGTGACCTAAATATTGAATCTCTTATAAGAAAAACTCACTTTTCTTTCGATTAATATAAAGTTTATTCTCTCGTAAGACTTGAAATATTACCTGAAGGTGTTGCTTGTGTTCGTCTAGTGAATTAGAGTAGATGATTATATCATCAAAGAACACTCTAGTAAAGGTTCGGTGAGGCCTGAATCGCTTCTACATCAAGCGGTTAAATGTGGTTGGTGCATTGGTTAAGCCAAAAGGCATGACAATGTATTCGTAAAGACCAAACATAGTGCGAAATGCGGTCTTTATAATGTCTTGATCAACTATCCTTATTTGATGGTAGCCACTTTTTAGGTCAATCCTACTGAAGTACGTCGACCCTTGTGGCTTATCAAATAAATCTTCTACCTGTGGAACGGGAAACCTATTCTTGATTATGATCCTATTTAGTGCTCTATAGTTGACACACATACGATATGTGCCGTCTTTCTTTTGCACTAATAACACGGGTGAACAAAAGGGAGATGAGCTAGGCCTAACCATGCCCTTCTCAACTAACTCATGCACTTGCCGCATAATCTCCTCTTGTTGAGCTTAATAAACTCTATAAGGAGGTTTATTAGGCGGTGAACTTCCTGGAAGAAGTTTAATTACATGGTCATCATTGCCTCGTTTAGGAGGTAGTTCACAAGGGATATCGTCAATAAAAATATCTTGAAATCCCTTGAGAAAATTGGATAACTCTAATTCCTTGTGATTGTTTATATTTTCTTTTGCTAAAGCATAAGGTTCATTTTGACAATCTTTAACAAAAATCATATACACGGAAATAGAGATCTTTATTGACTTATTGAAAGCTTGTGTATGTACAATGGGTATGGTGTTACCCAACTCCTTAGCATCTATGTACATATCTTTTTCCCTGAACCTAAAGTAGATTTGCCTTTTAGGGAATTTAACATTGGTAGCCATGCAATCAAACCATGGTGCCCCTAGGATTACATTCTCATGCTTGAGAGGAGAGATAAAGAAGTCCTCCTTGTCCACATAGCTTTGGACATGGAGCCTCAATTTCCCAATTAAGGGAGTGACTGAGGCTTCTTGCCCCTTGAAAGCACCATCGGCGGGTAGGACATCTCCCATCATCTCATAGGCTTGGATGCCTAGCTTGGTGGCCCACTCTGTGGATACGAAATTGTGAGTAGAACCAGAGTCAAAGAGAATAAAAGCATCATGTTCTCTTACCTTTCCCCAAGCATGGCATAGAGGAGATCCTTTGTGGTGAACGTCCTCTTCTTGGATTTTTTGACCAAGGTAGCTCTAGGAGGCTCATTTCATGTATTATTGTGGGGACAAGAACGATAGGCATGCCCTTGCTCCCCACACTTGGAACAACAGTTATCTTTACGATAACACTCAAGCTCTTCAGGAGAGAGTTTATTTTTGCCTTTATAAACTCCCTTTTCTTTAGCTTTGTTGTTGTTGGCGTTGCCTTTAGGAGACTTTTGGACATTGTCCTCCCCTTGGGCTCGTTATTACGGTCCTTGTTCTCCTTGGGCTTAAAATTTCTCTTAGCCCCTTGTTGGGAATTGATTTGTGAAGCCACCATGGTATGTTGTATGACCGCAGATATGGTGCGTGGCCTTTGGGAGTTGACATACTCCGTCATATCTTCAGTTAAACCCGCACAAAATTGTTGTTTTTGCTCTCCAAAATCCATCTTTTTGAAGACAGTGGCTTTGAGATGTAAGTCCCAAAAATTGACTACATATTTATGAATAGATTCGTAGGGAGAGAGCTTCAAGCTTCACCATTCGGTGAGTACTTTGTCTTTGGAATTGGTAGCCAAAAATTGCTTCATGATGGAAGCTCTGAAAGCTTTCCCTGCATGTTCATGGAGCTTCATCGTTCGCCCATAGGCTAGACCACCAATGCTTGGCAGACTTTTGAAAATGCATAGCTACATGGTGTAGCTTAGAGGACTCCGTGAAGCCCTCATCTCCAAACACCACATCGAATTGTTGGATGAAGACCAAGACTTTGTCCGTAGCACCAAAGGTGCCATCGTAGGTAAGGAAAGAGATGTTCTTTCCTCCCTCTTTGAACTTTTTGAGCTTGGATGACCTCTTCCACGCGACATAGGATTTCCTATGGCCTCTTCTTTTTGGTGGTTTGAAAGCTGCACCATCACTTTCTTCACAAGAGGAAGAATTTGAGGAGGATGGAGAAGAGGGTGACCTCTTTCTCGCCTTTTTCTTGCCTTGTTCCTCCTTGTCTGCACCATCACTTTCTTCATAAGAGGAAGAGGATGAAGAAGATGGAGAAAAGGGTGACCTCTTTCTCACCTTTTTCATCTCTTGTTTTCTGTCGTACCTCTTTGAATTATGGTGTAGAGAAGTGTGCGATGGTCTTCTCCATTTAGGGGGTGTTGGAGAGCGTTTTTCCCACCGTCTTCGTGGAGCCATCTCCCCAAGGTGGCAGGAGACTCACTTCTTTCTCATTATTTCGGTGGGGGCTCTACCATTGAAACTTGAGTTCTCCTTAGGGAAGGAGATGCATCGTCAAGTAGTAGATGTTTGAGCCCTTCGTACGAATCCTCTTCTTCTTCCCTTATCGGAGAGAGGTCTCTTTTGGAAGTATCACAGGGAGGCTTCCTAGGTACTCTCTCTTCTTGGTGGGGAGTTTGGAGAATCCCATGAGCACGTAGTTTTCGTTGCACTTCACTTTGGAGGGATGGATTGCCCATGGCTTGTTGAAGCCTAGTAACGAGGTAATTGATAAGCATAGGGGCATCATTAGTAGCATATGCGTTCATTAGCGAAATCAAATCTATCAACATTAGTTTCACTCTCTTTACTATTGTCAGTCATTCTAACAACTTTATGTGTAAAATTTTTAGGTGTACTTTGGCACTTCAAGCCCTAGTTGCTACTCCTCTTTAACCCCTTTAGAAAAGTACTCAAGCTCCTGTACCCGTGGCTCCAATATCATTAATTGCAAGGAATAGAAGAGAGGGTCTTTCCCCACCAAAATAGTACCGGCTCCTGTCAAGCTTCTAATAGCTCAATAGTGGTTAAGTCGTAGGCAAGCCCCATAGGACTCCACTATTAAGACCATAGCTCTCCACGGTGATGTCCTGTTATCTGCACGAAGCAGGCGCGCTGCAAGGCTAAAAAATCCCTATTCTACTTACTCAATTGCAATTAATAATACCAACCATTAATAGTTAGCTTGAGGACCTCTCTTCTTGAGCAAGAAAAGAGAAACCTTGTGCTCTAATACCAATGTAACTTTTATGGTCTAGTAGCTGAAAACAACATAGACATAGTGAGCATTTCATTAAGAATAGATTCCTAATGAGTATAGCAAGAGTGCTTGGATGAGTAGAGAAACAAAAGCATAACACCTAGTTAGATAGACATGAACAATACTTCAAAAAGAGAGAGAAATTAAGCTATTGACAACTTATGAGGACAGGATTTAAGCTTGGAGTAGATGATAAGATTTTCATTAAAGCTTGAGAGAGAAATTAAGCTATTGACAACTTATGAGGACAGGATTTAAGCTTGGAGTAGATGATAAGATTTTCATTAAAGCTTGAGAAGGAGATAGTCTTCTTTCTTCACACATGAGCTTGTGTGTGTGTGTGTGTGTGTGTGTGTGTGTGTGTGTGTGTGTGTGAGAGAGAGAGAGAGAGAGAGAGAGAGATAATGCCTTGCAAAAATAAGCCCCCTCTCTCTCTTGGTCGGCCCCTCTTGCTATTTGCTCATGCTGGCATCCTATTGGCCCCTACAAAGCTTAACCAATGACAATTAAGAAGCATAAGTGATAGCCTTGTGACATGTGTCCCCCTTTCACTTTTTGTGAGAGCTTTAGTTATTTAAATAATGCAATTAAACTCTCATTGGACCTCTTAGTCTTCTGGCCAATAGGAATCAAGCAAGCCATTGGGCTGTTGAATGCTCATTTGTCCAATAGTCTTCTAGAGAGCTTAATTTCTATTGGTTCTTTTATCAAGTGTTTTTAAATGAATTAATCTAATTTTACTCTAGCCTAAATCTCATTGATCCACTTCTATGGCCATCCAATAGGATTTGAATTCAGCTTGGGGGCAACTGGGCTAGGAAGCTGACATGTATCCACTATGCCCTTTTTGTAAAGGGAGCTTGGAAGAGTGTGTGTGTGTGTGTGTGTGTGTGTGTGTGTGTGTGTGTGTGTGTGTGTGTGTGTGTGTGTGTGTTTCTCTCTCATCCCCTACAAAGATGGCTTGCCCCCTCCTAGATAGGGATGTGGGAAGACTTTTGAGTCTTTCCCCACAAGCATCCAATTTTGCCTCAAGGCTTGACCATTGAGTATTTGATTTAATTTTGGAACCTTAGCATTTTGGAAGTCTTAATGGGATGAACCTTAGGGTCTTTGAAGCCCATTGTTGCACATTGCTCTTTTGCATATGGCCCCCCTTTCGATCCCTACTATGACCGGCCTGCCAACCTAACCAATATTCTAGCTTTTTCTCCCCTGGTACTTCCCCATATTAAATGATCAGTTTAACACGAGAAAATCATTTAGGAGAATTAGATATTAGTTATTATGACATAACACTAGGTTGGTTAAGGCTTTTAGACTCTTACCCATGTAGTTTCGATATTGCTGTAGTCACAACCTTGTTCCACTCTTCAGAGCTCCTCCCTTTCCCGATGGCAACAATTGCTTCCTTGCTTTCTTGAATGATCTCCGTGAACCTTGTTGTTTCGATGATGTTCTTGAAAAGTCGATAGTTCTCAGCCTCCCAAACATGTTTAAAGTAGCAGAATCTGACAATTTGTGTACTCATTAGCAGCGGTTGTCTCATGATTACCTTCCCTCCTAAGAAAGATTATTCTTACAGAACCCAATCTTCCATGTCTTTTGAACCCACTTGCCTATCTTTCCTGCCATGCCACAGATCCCCAGAGTCCTTGAACAGGTGGGGGAGGTTCATTGCAGACATCTATCCGGATCAACATCTCTAGCTAGGACTTTCATCCCAGTAGTCGGCAAGGCCCCCCAAAGTACCTTCCATACAAAGACCTTCATCCTAAGTGGCCAATGTGGACACTAGATGTTCTTTACAATTGACACCCATCTTGCCTCTGGCCATTGCTTGCCCCATTGCTTGTTCAGAGGGGAGAACCAATCCAGGGAGACCATGAGGATGTTGTACACCTCCTTGGTGAGTGGTTTACGGAAGTGTCTGTCTATGGGCCACCGCCATGCTTTCCAATCAAGCCTAGACTCACAGGTCGGTAGGCAACAATTGCCAAGCCGTTCTAAGACTCTATTTATCAATAATCTTTCAGTCCCATTGAGATTGAAATGGGTGGCTAGTTAGTCCGATCCTTTCCAATCCATTGCTACTATAGACCCAAACTGGCACAGTCTCGCTGGAGTCCTTTGTTGTTCATCTTTCTGGCTACCTCCCTTTAGGGTAGGGTTCAACGGGATACTTTCCACCTTAGAAACCCAAGGGGACCAATGAGACATCCAGTTGTGGAAGTATCTAGTTACCTCTCCCCATTCCAAGGCCGCCGTTGCTCTACTGCACTTTCGAGCCAACTCGTCAGATAAGCCCCCAAGCTTCAAGTTAGACCACCAAGGGGCAATCAACTTGTCGTGCAGATCTAGCCCTTTCCACTGGCTCCCTTGCGAGCATACTTTGGCATTGTCCATCATGGCCTTTGTCATAAAATCCCATGCTTGATCTTGCTTCATGATCGCAACCACAAACTTGGCACACTAGGCCTCTGCGTGAGTACTAGGGTTTAGAATTCCAAGACCACCTTGCTCCCCCGGTCTCGCTATGACCTCCCAGCTTGCCCACTGCCAAGGCAGCGAGTCTTTCATGTTATTTTTCCAAAGGAATCTTTTCACTGATTTTAAGAATTCCTTCTAGTTGCATTTGGCTATCTTAAGCAACGGGCCATTAAATGCTATATAAGGGAGCATAAACGAATTAATCACTTTCAATCTGATCGCGAAAGGGCACATACTCGCACCTACGCAACTTGCTCCTTATCTTATCCAACACCCATGAGAATCTTTGCTTGTGGGTGATATCCCAAGTGCCTAAACATTGTCCCTTTGGACACAATCTCCCCGGACCACATTGCCGGATTGAACAACATTGGTGCTTGCATCTTAAAGGCATATAGTATAATGCAAGAATTTAAAATGGTTGTGCATATGTGCTCGCATGCACAGACACAAAGGGTGAGGGTCAGGAGAGATGAAGAACTACTAAGGGCCTGTTTACACGCTGCCAAAAATGGCCCATTTATGGCCTCCAGTGGCAAAGTGTTGTGGCCACACATAGGGACGTCATTTTGAAGCCTTGATGTGAAGTAGTGGCATTTATGCTACTTTTTGAGTCCCCATATGCTATTCCCTAAGTTCGAGGTGGTATTAAACACCTAAAAGGTGTTTTTCACAATATCCAAGCTGGTTTTCAACTTTCCAAGCGTGACCACCATTATCGAGACGTGAGCATCATTATCGAGGGTCACCACCAACCATTCAAAGCCACTAAACCTCACAAAAATGAGCCATTTTTGGCAACGTGTAAACAAGCCCTAAGAAGCAAAGATAGAGAAAAACTTTGGTCTCAAACCACAAGGTTACATTCTAGCTCTCAATCCTAGAGAAAGGTCGACAAAAGTCACAAAACTAATCTCTTCCTCCATGATAATAGTATATGCAATTAAGGGCATAAGTTGAACAAGCTCATTTCTACATCTAGTTGTTTACAAATCGTGTATCTTTACGTGAAAGGATGTGTGTCATTATGTGCAGCAATCTCCACTCCTCTCTGTCTCTTTTTTACTCTCTCTCTCTCTCTCTCTCTCACACACACACACACACACACACATTTTGAGTACATATTCTCAAGTGGACAGCTAGCAGAACGACCTTTTATTGAACAGTTTTAAAGCTTTTGATGTGCATGGGTGTACCTTTGAACATAATGATTCTTGTTCCGGTTCCTCCCTATGTACTTCACACCCACTTATGATAAGACATGGCAAAAAGCTTGGGAATTTTTTATCTTTTATTTTGCCATACTCACAATTGTAAGGAGAGACGTTATAATGACTCAGCAAAGAATACAATCACCCTCAAGCACTACATGTGCCTTGTTGGGCAACATTTACAAAACGAGATAGTACAATTCTGACGCAAGAGATCTTGAATTTTTCTAATCCAACAATCGTCGATGAGCGGATTGCTTTTCGCTTAATGGCACCAATGCACCACCGATCCAACTCAATGCATGTTTCCCTTCTTCAGCTTGTGAAGCAGACCTATTACATATACTAGTATTGCCAGTGGCTTTCAATTGCCTCTCTTTCTCTCTCTTCGCGTATGCCTTTTTTCTCTCTTGTCTCTTGTTGAACATGTTGGATTCAAAGCACACTGACTGGATTAAGGTGGGAGCGACACGTTGTTTTGGGGGGGGGGGCAGCTCCCCTTTTTATAATAGTATAGATGAACTCAACGTTCTCACTCACTCACTACACATTTTCTCTCAAAGACGCAAAGGTCAAGGGCTTTTCAAAAGCTTATGAATTTTATGTGAATACAATTCTTTGAAAAAAAAATAGAAGCTCTCGTGAGACATCTCCTTCCAACTTCCAAGTTCCCCCTTGTCTCTCAAGATGGAAGAACTCCTGGGAAAAACGAACCATTTCATCCATTTACGGTGTTGAGTTGTAAGAGTGAGACAACCTGGATTTATGCCAAAGCTAAGGTATTAACTTAGTCGTGAGAGGCATAGGCTATAACCCTTGAAAAAATTGTGCAATAATGCTTTTTTTTTTTTTTTTTTTTTGGGGTTGGGAGGGTAGTTGAACTTTGAAATTGAACACGAAAGATGTCGCCGGGCTTGAAAAAATTGTGCAATAAAGTTTTTTTTTTGGGTTGGGAAGGTAGTTGAACTTTGAAATTGAACACGAAAGATGTCGTCGGGCTTGAGTTTAGGTCCTTACTGATTGACACATCCATGACCACTAGGCTATGAATCCATTGGCAGTGCAATAAAGCTTTTGCTCAACCTCATCTACTAACATAATATGGCAGAAGGGGGAGCCCTTTACACGTGTCGCAATTTTGCAACCTGAAGACTAAAGTCCAAAATTAAAAAAAGCTCTTTTGCACGCGATAAAGAGGGGAGAGAGGGGGAGAGAGAGAGAGAGGCCGCCGAAGGCGGCCGGCCGTACTAGTACATATATAATACAAAGAGACAACAAACCCTTGAAAACACTTTTCCCCCCTTTTTCTCAACCCCCATACCATATATTACAAACATGCAACTTTTTTTTTTTATATAGCAAAACTCACAATGTGAGTGAATTATATTGAAACAGCCCAAAAAATTACAAGGTCTTGTCATGCTCTTGTTGAGCCATGACATCATCCTGGAACTATAATTACATCGGCTATCAGGGCAGCCACTCCCACCAACCCGCCCCCTCCTCCTCGATACACAAGGTCCATATACTTGTCCTTATGAGATCTTTTATTTACCAATGGCCAAGACTTTCCCTCGTCCTAGGCATTCCATCTACT
The DNA here is from genome assembly GCF_014529385.1 of Adiantum capillus-veneris. Taxonomy (NCBI): domain Eukaryota; kingdom Viridiplantae; phylum Streptophyta; class Polypodiopsida; order Polypodiales; family Pteridaceae; genus Adiantum; species Adiantum capillus-veneris. The sequence continues at coordinate 52,690,897 of NC_140935.1, read as the reverse complement.
GACAACAAGGCACACGTAGTCCTAGACCAATCCTCCAAGTGTTGGATGCATACATATTCAAGTTGTTTTAATCGGGTAGTACGAGTTCTACTCCATGATCTAATCAAGCTTCTTTATGGGGGTCTAGTGTCCTAGGGTGGCTTGTCAGCCAATGTATAACTGGGTGCTAGGAGATGTCATTGCTCGACACGAGCATGACTAAAATTCGTAATTTTTTGGTGACGTTAATATGATTCACTCATGATTGTGAGACTTGCAAAAAAAAAAAGATGCATACATACACAAGCACACGCACACACACAAAGACATATGTACACATGTATGTATGAAGGTATGTGTATGTATGTTTTTGTGGTGGTATTCAAGTACACACAAGGGTGTGTGTGTGTGTGTGTGTTGTGTGTGCATGCACACACAAGGGTGTGTGTGTGTGTGTGTGTGTGTGTGTGTGTGTGTGTTGTGTGTGCATGCACGCATGTCTAAACATGCGAGCACGCGCATTTCTCTATGCATCTACCTACATGCACACGTCTCTCTATGTATACATGTGCATGTATGTATGCAAGTACGTACGTACGATGTATCCTATAGTGTGCATTTAAGTATACTAATGCAAACATGTACTTATTCATGTGCCCATAGGTGTATATATAAATTGCATTTATTATTGAAACATCGATATGTTACGTGTTTAAAAATTCTCTCTTTGTTTCTCTATTTAATAAATAAATAATTCTAAAATAACGACACCCTTTTTTACATGGTCATATGGAACCCAATGTAAATCAAAAGAAGCACCAAAATAACTTCATACAAAACATGTCATCAAGGTTGATTTTTGACAGGCATTTACACATTTTGGGTATTTTGCTCAATTTGTACATGTAAAAAAATACCCTCAACAATACATAAATATTTAAAATCTTGGAAAATTGAAGCACAAAGTACCCATCAAAAATCAACTCTGCATGTCATTTATACAAAAAGAAAGGTATATTCTATAAAAATCTACAATTCATGACAAAATGATTATGTGGCTAGGGACATGGAAGGTGGGGGTATGCAAAGGTGAGACAATATTGGGGATGAATGTATAACTGGGGAATGAGAAGATTTGTGTCATGGCCAAAAGTTTTTCTATCTCTTGATTGACATAGCCATGTGAGCTTAATGTCCACACATTTGTTGGCCCTTTAATTCAACCCATATCTTCTTCTTTTTTGCCATACTCACAACTGTGAGTTAGAAGAAGAAGGAGAAGAAGAAGAAGAAGAAGAGAGTTTTAACGTCGTAAGGAACTATCCCAAGAGACCTTAAAGATCTAGCCGACAAGGAGTTGAACTCAAGACCCGTTAATCAAGAGGGAAATGGCATAACCAATCTACCACACTTGGGTGATAGAAAGAACTCGACAAGAAGGTGATTATCACCAAGAGCCCAACCCTCTTAATACAATGCCATAAGCAAGAAAATGATGTAGATTTTGGTGGCAATTTCTTGATGCTTTAAAATACGATTAGCAATCTTGCAACCAAACATTTGATGACGCCTTGGTCATCAGAGTTGCTTTTTGCCATTTCAAAGAAGATTTCAATGCACTGGATGCTCATCTTCACATAAGGCACCAACCTAGCAGAGTTGGGCATGGTTACAACACCTTTGATGCCATGATAAAGAGCGAGAGCAATGATGACCTTGTAGCTTTCAGGGAAACAAGAAGAAGACACATTCTCCCCCTAGGCAATGGTTAAACATTGGGGTTCTTGCCCCCATGTAGGTGCAGGTGACCAATTGTGCCGGTCACACACCTTTTCAGAGGGCTAGCACCGCTTCAAGGATTGTATACAGCTAGAGGTGTTGAGCTCTCAACTGCAGAGTTGCAAGTTGTGAGCGTGAAGGTGTTGAGTTCGAGGCATGTCAACTTCGCATTGGCCATTATTTTGGTCAATCGGTTGCCTCCCACTGAGCTTGACTAGATACCGGCTGGGACGTGCTTTGCCACGATGACAAGCACCCCGAGATATAACCAAGACCTTCTCTTTATTGAGCCAATGAATAAGTTCAATGGGTCACAAGCAATGTTTGTAAAAGACGTGTCTAAGCTTACAATTGCACCCTTTTGAAATCCAATGATGTTGTTCAGAGGAGGGAGAAGAGAGAATATCCTCCTGCATTATCCATAAAATAGAGTAACGATAATATGAGAGAATTACCTTCACAATTAAGCCCAACAAATGAAAGTTCAGGACGATGAATTGACCCAAACATTCATCACAAGGGCCTCTCATTATTAGCAACCTAGTGAGAGTTGGACAGTCAAATTGCTACGAGCTTTCATACTACTACACATGGGAGGCTCTAACATGGGAGGAAGGGGAATAGCCAATGGCCTTTTGGCATTTAGTTCAAGGCATTGAGCAAGTGGAGTCTCATGGACCATAAGATGGCAACACTATGTTTAAGATCATGAGCATTCAGTATATGAAGATGCTTTTGTGGAAGGTGCTATGCAGGGCCTTGCCGACGGTTGTCAAGAGTCAGGCACGGGGCATAGGATTCGATAGGTGCTTAGGGTGCCGAGGGGCTAGCGAAGATCTCGCACGCCTGTTTATGGATTATCCGACTATTAGAGGAATGGCGGGGAAGGTGTGCAAGTGGATACAAAGAACGTGGAAGATAGGCTTCTTCAAGAATAATCTGTGTCTAGGGGGGAAACAGTTTCAAAGTCCTGCCCTTCTTATCTTGTTTCAAATTGTAAGATTTTGCTTCTTCCATAATTCTGGAAGGTCAAGAACTGCCGCATCTTTGATAACGACCTTTTTGTGGCTAGTTTCTTTGTGATTGTACAAGAAAGTGAGGAGCTTATATATGTGATGGGTAAATGTCACAACTCAGGTGACTGACTCAGGGTGACCCGGGCCATTAGGATGAGTTCTTGATAATAGCTTGTCAGTTTGATTGTGATGTAATCCCGAAACCTCAAGGCTCAGCAAGAGCTTGAGGTTGATCTGTAATTTTCTCTACGGTACTGTAATACAATCACTCACAATTGTGAGTTTTGCAAAAAAAAAAAACATGAGCATTCGTGGTGGACAAGGAAAGGATCACAACAAATATGCTGACATTTTTTTTATTAGTGGACCATTTATATTTTTCACAAAAGCACACTTAGCTCCATAGGGACTCTGAGGAGAATTTGACCCTTGATGGCAAGGTCTACAAGTGATAGATATGCATGGATGGGTTTGAGACACGGTTTACGAAGAGACCCTTCCACAAAATGAGAAGAGCCATAATTAAATGGTTGCGACAAGAATAAAATGAAAGGTCCTTTTTTTTCAAAACTCACAAATTGTGACTGATATTGTATTAAAATAAAGCAAAAGGTTTACAGAACCATGCAACCAATCCACCACATCACGAATAACATGAAAGGTCATATACTTACCCCCAATATCTTCAAAATAATAGACCTACTCAACTGGCTCTTCTTTAAAAAAATTGTATTACTTAGAATATTCCTCCCCCCTCGCACCATCTGAGCCTGCCTCCGCTCAGCTTCCTCCTCCCCCCCTGCTTCCATTCCCTTCCACGCTCCTCTTCCCTCTCCCCCAGCTCTTGTTGTGCATTCCCTTCCCCGCCTCTCTTGCCCTAGCTTTTGCAACACTTTGGGGCACAAACTTGCTTCACCTCCATCTGCGTTTGTTGCTACTGCAACTCTGCTCAAAATGGCGCGCATGAGAGAGAGAGAGAGAGAGAGAGAGAGAGAGAGAGAGAGAGAGAGAGAGAGAGAGAGAGAGAGAGAGAGAGAGAGAGAGACCCACGTTGCAGCTTGTCGAATGGATGGAGAGAGAAAGAGAGAGACCCACGTTGCAGCTTGTCGAATGGATGGAGAGAGAGAGAGAGAGAGAGAGAGAGGCCTAGGATGCACTCCTTTTGCATGCGCATGCATCGCCATACAGTGAACCGGAATGCCATAGCTAGACCTTTTTTTACGTACACTGCATGAGGAGAATCGATGTCGATTCTCCTCTTCTTTTTATTTTCAAAAAGTGTATCACCTACTCAAACTCATTAGGTTTTGATCATTTCAAAAAATAGATTGGTTAATCCTCGTAGTATAGACAAGAAGTACATTCCTTTTCTTTTTCCCCCAAACTCACAATAGTGAGTGTATATATATATATTGCAAAATCTGAAAAATTTACAATGACAGCCATGCTCCAATTGAGCCATGGCATCTACTTCTAACATCATCATCCTACCATACATCAATTAACAAAGGGATCCACCCTGAGACCATAAGTAGCATAGATGTCCAAAGCTAAATTGGAGTTGCCACCAAGAAGATAGTCGTGTCATAGCACACTCCTTGACCTCCAATCCATGGCACCATGACACAAACGTTGACATATAGAATCATATTTTCTTCTTCTTTTGCTTCAGCAGGCTAACAGTACGAGTGTAGGCCTTCTTACCCTTAACCTTACTAATCTGGCCGTGATGAGGTCTATTTTAACATCCTGAGAAACACTCGTAGAGGCTCAAGCTTATTAGACTCGTTGGGCATTAGTGTCTCCAAGTCCTGGTTAATAACTAGCTCCGATCCATTCTGCATATCCTCTGTCGTGCTCAAAGTATCTTCTCAAGCCTTGCTAGCAAGACTAACCAGAACAATTGATTCCTCTTGTACTTTCATTGTAGGGCAATCCATTGCTTCAATCACCTCCTCACTTATCCCATCCTATTCAGTGTGCTTTGCCTCTGTCCCAGTGACCTCCTCTTTGGTAACGTGCCTCCAAGTAGTCATGTATTGTTGAGCGGGGTTGGTCATTGGCCTTTTGTCCCTTGCTGCCTCGGGGAAGTTCCGTGCAAAATACTCAATTTTTCGGCATTTGTAGCAAGCAATTTTTGTTACCTCAAAAGGCTTTGGGGCTTTGGGGTTATTGAGTTCCATTTAGGAATGTACTCCTTGTGAGAAGGAGTACATTCCTAAATGGAACTCAATAACCCCAAAGCCTTTTGAGGTAACAAAAGTGCCCAAACCATTGATGCAGTGTTTGGGAAAACTCTATCTCAACGTACAATCGTGTCGCTTTGAAATTCAAAAATGTTGGTTGAGAGCAAGAGGAAAAGGGGAAAACCCCCCTACACTTAGTGGAAAATAGTGTAAAAATATTGAAAATTAGCTCAATTTTTGAAAATTTCTTCTCAAAAGACTTACCAAAAGAAGTTGTGTAAAGTACTAAAAAGAGCCCTCATCCTCCAATTTGCCTCCAAGGAATCTCTAGCGTCCTTCATTCCAAAGAGGATCATCTTGAGAGGGCTAGAGGGCCCTCCTATCTACCTTGACAACACCCTTACAAAGATGCAACAAGACCACCAATGTGCATTCATGCCTAGAGTCAAAAAAGCTTGCAAAGAAGGGAAGAAGGTGGTATAACGAGGTGGTAGGGTCATCATTGATGGCAAGACCATCGCATGGGGACTCGTGGCCTGTGGGACACATGAGGCGATTCACATTGCGGTTTGGAAATGCAACAAGGATCTATGGACACATCCATAGAGGCTCGAGGAAGAGATGAGAGGATGGGACCTCATTCTCCTGACAGAGACACATGAGAGCCCAGAGCGGAGTCTACCGAGGATTCATGGCTTTCAATGGGAGTCTTCACATCAAGGGAGCACTCCCCAACACACTACACGAGGAAATGATTTTTCTTTGAACACTACTTTGATGTCATGATCAAGAACTCTCTTGATGAAGTAACATTCCAAAATGTGTAGCTTCGACAAATTCACGTTTCTTATGTCAGTCTTGATCATCCTAATTTGCATGCCATCTCATACATGAGGAGAATGTGAAGGATGAAACTAGAATGTTATGTCAGTCTTGACCATCCTAATTCTTATGCCATCTGATACATGAGGAGAATGTGAAGGATGAAACTTGTAATGGAATTTGCCTATTCAATTTGAGAATAGCGGAATTTAATGAGAGTACTTTCAAGAAATGATTTTGTGAGCATAGCGGGTAGACATAATTGAAGATATCAACATAATCATAGCAATTAGTTAACTTGGCATAGACAATACTTTTGCAAGAGAGAGAGTTTAGAGAACATGACAACAATTGAGGACCGGATTTATGTGGAGCCGGTCCCCCCTCCAATAGGCATTTGTATTATGATTTCTCCCATAAAGAGAGACTTGTTACAATACAGTCTTTGTGTTCCTTGTGACCTAGGTGATGCCATGAAGATGGAAGGCTTCATGCACCACAAACATAACATAAACTTGAAGAAAGCTTTAACTATCCCAAGCCTCAGTCCCAAGACCTCAAACACCTTCGAAGGTGGAGAGAGCTAGCAGGGAATGAGGGTAGGGAAGAGGAAGAAGAAACATTTCGTAGGAGAAAGAATTAGTTCCTCACTTATCATACTCTTGTTGCTAGCATACATAATAGCATAGTAATGAAGAAGAAGGAGATGGCAAGCCTTAAGCATTGAAGCATGGCTCTTGGTTGGATTTGCACTCCATAGCCAAGAGTGTTGGTGTAGGCTCTCAACCTCTACTTGCTTGGAGAGGGAGCTCTTGCCCTTTGCATATCACACAATGAGAGTGCTTGTGAGTGTGTGTGGGTGAGTATACCCCCTAGGCACCCCCCTAGCTTGCTTGGGTCGACCCCCCCTTGTAGCTCATGCCTGAAGCTCATTGGACCCCTCCAGGCCTAGCCAATCACAAGCAGGAGCCATTACAAGCAATATGGGTAGCCTTGGGACAAGTGTCCCCCTTTCCCCTTTGAGAGAGAGGACTTGATAAATGCTAAAACAATTAGATAATTCATGTAATTTATCATTGGACCCCTTTGAAGCCTAGCCAATAGGCTTCAAGCAACACATGAAGGTAACATGGGTAGGGGCCTGACATGTGTCCTTGCTGCCTCTTCAAGATGGGCTTCCCTTGTGTGTGTGAGTGGGTGTTCTCTCTCTAGGCCCTAGGAAAAGGGCTCGCCCCCCCTCTTGTAGGAATGCTTTTGACTTTTAGGTGATCAAGCACCTTACTCACCAAGCATGACAAAGCACTTGAACTAGGGGGGGGTTCCCACAAGCATCTCAGGCAAGCTTCTCAAGGCACCTCAAGTACTTTAATCATGCAGCAAGTCAAGCACCTCAAGCATGGAGCCAGTCAAGCACCTCAAGCATCTTAATCAAGCACCTCAAGCATGAAAAACACCTCAAGCATGACAAGCACCTCAAGCAGGACAAGCACCTCGAGCTTGGACCGGGTTCCCACCTCAAGCTCAGCCCTAGCTTACTTAAGGTCAAAAGGACTTTTACACACATTTATTGGAGGTCTTCAATGAAGCTAACCCTAAGGTCTTATGCTCCATTGGTTAGCCTTGCTCTTTGATAGACCATCTCCCTTTTGGGCCCCTTTACATTGGTCCCGTGTTGAGATAGATCTAAAAGCACATACCTATATCTTAACACTTGTTCCCGTTTATTCTCCCACATTAAGTGATCAATTTAATATGAGAAAATCATTTGGGTTAGTTAGATATTAGATTTTATGACAAAACTAGAACTCTATTTTATATGTTTGTCAAATTTACGTAATAAATGTCTTATTCGTTGTTTAAAAAAAGAGAGTTCAAGAAGGAAAAGGGCATATCGTTCAAATTCTACAATTGCAAGCTCTTGAAATTGTTGACTTTTCAAATTATTTTATAAAGTTATATTTAGAACAAGACTAAAACAATGATGTGGTTTTTCAATCCACCCTCATATATTAAGATATAATGAGCATATGTTTTGATTGCATGGCAACCATTCAATTTGTGAACTATGTGCTTCATCAAAAGATAGAGGTTCCTCTACATTACATAAGCTAGAAACAGCCAAAGCATAACAATTTGATGCATAAAATACATTGCGAGAATCTGAACGAGTACGACTAGAAAAAAGTGCACCCAACTTATTTTCACGCAAAGTATGCACCAGCCATTTGGGCATACCTCTAGCCTGCCCATTCTCAACCCTTTCCACATCAAGTACATCATGTACATCTGCATCAGTAATAGGCTGATTCGTAGCATTTTTGGAAACCCCCATAGGTTGTACATTTGCCTCATTGGAATTACATTCAAGTTTCCACCACTGAAAAGAGGTAACAAACTGTCATAAATGTCTTGTGAGCTTACATTACTCTCTCTAGTACATGACAACAAGGACTGAACAAGATCTTCCACAAACACAACATCCCGTGAAACCAAGATATGATTTGTTTGTAACCTTTGCTTTCAGTACTATAACCAACAGAACGCATTTAACATTCTTATCATATAGTTTTCTGCATTGCGTTTGTGGCACCAAAGCATAAGCCAAACAACCAAAAATGCGCATGTGATCATAGATGGCTTTCTATCATGCCATGCTTCATATGGAGTCATATACTGCAAAGCTTTTGTAGGACACATGTTAAGTGGCACACGTGATAGCCTCAAGCCCCAAAATGAATGTGGCAAAGCTTGACTTTTAACCATACATCGTGCCATTTTTGTGAGAGACCTATTTTTTCTTTCGGCAATACCAGTTTGTTGAGGTGTTTACATCACTATACATTGGTGTTTTATTCCACCACTAGCCAGAAATGCATTAAAATCATGAGACATATACTCCCCCCCTCGATCTAAACAGAGGATGCCCATAATACATTTAGAGACATTTTCAACCATAGCCAAAAATTGCTTGAAGCACACAAACACTTCGGACTTAGCTTTAAGCGGATTCACCCATGCATACCTAGAGTAATCATCAATGAAATTCATGAAGTAAAGGTAATTGCCCAAGGACAGAATTTGCATGGGCCCACAAACATCACTATGCACAAGTTGCAATCTGCATGTAGCCCTAACTGAACCGTCCTTTGTAAATTTTAAACGTTGCACCTTACCCAAAATACAACCTTCACAAACATGTTTCAGAGGTGCTTCAAGAGGTGGCAAAGAAGCAACCATATCATATTTTTGCAAACGTAGCAAACTGGCAAAATTTACATGCCCAAAAAGGGCATACCAAAGTTCTGCATCTAGAATAGCCTTTGAATCCATGCTTTTGAGAAATTATGCCCACATTTGTCATGCAAAGTGAGCTTATATAGCCCACAAAATAAAATTGCAGATGCAACAATTTCATCATCAAAATTGAGATCGTGAACAATACATCTATCATCCACAAATTTCACAACAAGACCAAGTCTAGCAAGTGCAGATACAAAAGGTTCTTTTTGATCTAGGTACATCAAGTGTATCAAAAAGTTTGAAAGAATTGCCGTTCACAGCAGTCAGCACAAGCTTTCCAACTCCCTTGACTGGATAAGTGGAATTGTTTGCACAAGTGATTGTATTCCCACGAGGGAGATTCTTGAGAGAGGTAAACAAGTCACGATGAGAGGTAATGTGCTTTGTAGCACCAATACCAAAGTACCACACATGAGAATCTACATCAACTGACATACATGCATCATGGATAGAAGGATCATAAGTGTACTCTGCACTAAAACCCATTTTGCATCTTTATCGGCATCACAATCTCCTTTCATAAAAGATTCTACGATTGTTGCACTTGTAGTGGAACCAACCTCTTTTGCCTTTAATTTAGGACATTGCTTGATCAAGTGATCGTTAGCTTTACAATAATGGCAACGCATCCTCTTTTTGCCCTTTTCAACAAAATTCCTAGACAAGGTGTGCCAGCAGAAGCATTGGAAACAGGTGATTTTTCACTAGCAGAAGAACCATGAGAAGTGGCCACATTGCTGTTACCTTTTTTTCTTTGAGCAGCAACAGAAGCCAATTCAAATGCACACTTTTTCGCCATGTTCTTTCTTGAAAGTGAGTCTTATAACAGCAATGTGCATAATGCATCAAACTTGACAACATCAAGATTTCCTTGCGTCATAAGTCTCCAAGTACTAGCAAAAGTCTGGTAAGAATCTGGCAAAGCATCAAGAACAATCTGCACAAGGAAATTGTCAGAAACGAATTCGCCTCCAGAAATGGGTTGCTCATTAACATACTTGATACCAGCAAGGAAAGTGTCTATGTCTTCCTCATGCATAATCTTTAATTCCAACTCTTTACGCAACAATGCAATTTCAGCCTCATCTATTGCGGCTTGCATAAAGACTAGCCAAAATATCACAAGCCTATTTTGCAGATTTAGATGAATTAATGTGAGGAGTAATAGTGTACTTCATAGATAACACGATCAATGCATGATCCAACGCATCTCTAACACCCCCAATGAGATTGCTCAGCCATAGGCAAAACAGCTATGGCAGCAGCAACCCTGCCACCAAAACATCAACCTTCCTCCACATCGCTTGTATCCACCGAACCAAAATGTACATCAATGCCCTGCACAACATTCTAAACACCCTTTGACACAAGATCATGTTACATCATGTAAGCCCACATTGAGTAATTGTCCCCATCATCAACAGCAAACATGTTAAGCACATCTGTGTTATTGTCAGCCATGGCCAGTGCGTGCACCTGACATGAAAACTACTCGAAAAGAGGAGAAATGAAGCGAGACTCACACTTGCTATGTAGCACAACCCGTAGAAGACTGTAAGGGACCTGTTATGCAAAAATTTTGCACAAAAGGACTAAATTGCTTGCGCACTACTGCCTGTAGTGGAAACGGAGACCAAAATGAGCCCAAATCAAAAGTCTGAACACCCAAATCGGAGAAAGTGAGCAGGCGTGTGCTGGCGATGCTGGTAACTATGCTCGTGAGAGGATGCAATATGCTCTCATACCATTTGTTGGAAATAGGGTTGCAGGGAAACACACACAGCTTGGAGAAGATGAAGAAGCTCAAGGCACACAACAGAGAGTATGTATTGCTTGGTGCATAATGAAAGATAAGTTAGCCCTAGAGTGTTGGACGTACATACAATGCACGGGGGGAAAAACCTCCTGGTGAGGGAAAAAATGCTCGTGCAGTTCTAAGTGTGTTCACACACGTCGCTACCACGTATGTATGGTAACAGTTGATATACCATCACCACTCACAATTGTGAGTATGACAAAAAGAAAAAGATATAATGAATATCTAATGTTAATTGGCATATGTATTAATGAAGCTTTCACGGGCTCATTCACTTTTGCCAATATCCATCTTTATATGATCCAAAGGTGTCCACAATTAACTTAGGTGGTCGTTAATTTTAGTAAAACTATACTCTAATTTTGACCCCAAGTGGACGGTACGTCTACTTTGAGCGCATATCCTTTTGTAATTCAAAACCTTGTATGAGGAACATGCCCACTCACTCATGGTGGATATGATGGAATCTAATTTGGTGTTGATCCTCTCTATCTCTATGTGGTAGTGTCTATCGATGCATGTTAGTGGATTGCAATAATGACATCAAAGAGAAAGTGCAGCAAAAGGAAGGGCCGTGTGAAAAAAACATTGCCACCAAGCATCCCCCCCTCACCTCCCCCTTCATGGATGGGGGTACTTGCCCACCTACTTCCTAAGGCTTACCTTAGATGCCTAAAGGCATCATTGGCATGCCAATGGTATCATGTGGGGGATTCGTCTCCTACCTCTTCCACTAAGAAAGGGTTTGTTGCTATTTGTAAGTTTATAAAAGCAAAGATACTTTGAAACTTGCATACCATGCATACATGTTTTCATCAGCAATCATGTTTTTGGTACAAGGAGAGGAAGATGAGAACTCAAATTGCATCTTGAATAGGTGAATGGAAGTTTTACCCCCTTTAAAATTCAATGGAGCATTCAAAACCTCCATTCAAGCAACAATGGTGAAGATATACTTTTGCCCCTTCTATGCTAGATTTTGGTATCACTTCCCTTCTGCACTCTCTCTATTACTTGTTTATTGCTTACTTCTATTTCCACACTTTCTCTTATTGTAAACCATGATCAATATTGAATCTCTCCCTCAATGAATATGATTTCATATGTGCCTTGCTTATGCTCCTCGAGCGCTCATCTTCCTCACAAAGTGTCAAAAACACGATTGCTATTGAAAATGTGGATACATGCGAGGATGCAATTTTTAGGTGCCTCTCCTTTTATAAGCTTACAGTATGCAACTAAAACAAAAAGTGTTTTGTGTTTTACTTAAACTCCTACATTTCTACTCACACTAATTGTTTTCAAGGATAGTCCCATCGTAAAATTATTTAATAATAATAATGTTGATAAGTAAACAAAAATCAATAAATAAAAAGAGTAAAGAAAAGAATTGATAGTAGAATATAGCTAAAAAGAGGCCAAAAGTGTATCTTTTGTAGCGTTGCTTTACTAGAGGTTTTCAATGCTTTGGTGACTTTGAAAATACAATAAAACTGATAAAGATGCTCCCGTAGCACTCGCTTCCTCAAAACCAGTAAAAAATGTAATTGTTTTGCTTAAAATGTGTAAACGTTTGATGATGCAATTTTGGAAGCCTCTTTGCTTTCATAAACTTGCTATGCATAAAGAATTTTTGTAATTGAACTCCAAAAATTGTAGGTAAAGTGCACTTATGTTTATCCTAAATATTTTTTAGAATAATTACATTAGAAATAGTAGGTAAATTTTACTTATGTTTATCCTAAACAAACTCAATTTATAATTACATTATAAATTGTGTTAAAGAATAATCATGTTGATAGCACTGTCAACACTTAAGCAAAGGCCACAATTTCCAAAACAAAGCTTTTCTTTCACTTTCTATAAACAAATTCATATTGAATAATCGATTTTGTGTGTGTGAGTGTGTGTGCACCCACGCACGCATGCACGCACCTATCAATGTCGACCATGTGTAGCATTGTGTGTCAACAAATTGCAACAAATAACTTACAAAAAGACATATATTAAGTGATTTACTATTGCATTATTTTGGCGACCAACATTAATACCGCAACAATTGGGCTACATGCATGACACTATCATATAGGGTTCACTTCCTTTGGTGAAAGATAGGTGCACATAGACCTTTTTTAACCATGTGAGTTAAGCAAAAAAATTGAGCACAGACATGTACATTGTGTATAGAGACAACTGTTGGACTTGCTTCCCAAGTGATGAACATGACTCATGCACTTGTAATGGTGGGCCTAGAGAGGTACATGGTTCAAGTCCTTGATTGAAGGATAGCTATATGAGGAGACAATCTCAATTGTGGGTGATGGTACATGGGCTACTACTACTTGGTGAGCAAGCTTTCTTGCATTCTCTTGACCTTTATAGATAAGCTTTCCTATTTTCCATGAGTTAATGCAAAAGCTGTTTATTTTTCCAACTACGCATCTCTTTATTCTTTACTCATCCATTGTCAAGTAGTATTTCAAGTGTGTAGGATTCAACTATCTCAAGCCCACACTTAGAAACATAAAGGAATTCTCTAAAACTTGCCCATCTGTAGAAGCTACTTTCATGCTTGAAAAAGTTGTTCAATGACTATAAAGTATTTGTCTATATGTGATGCCTGAACGTGTTGTGCTTCCTCAAGGGATGCAACCTAGTCAGTAGCCTCCCCTCTACAACATTGCTTAGCTAACCAAGTGACACACGGTTTCATTCAACACAATTCTTCTACACGGGCTTCCCAAATTTTGCAAGCAAAAAAGAAGTCATGTATGTGCTTGTGGGTCATGTATTGCATGTACAATTAAAGCTACGTATACATACAAGAGTTGATGAGCTTTTTAATCAATCACAAGGTTTGATAGGTTGATTTTCACTCAAGCTCTCATCACATTATATCTATACTATCTATAATGGGAGGAGGGATTCTGGCTCCCTCCCCTTGACACATGGCATAATTTCCTTGCTCCGGCCAACTCCGGTGGTGTGCTCTACAGCCCAACACTCTCTCCGCTCACAGAGAGAGGCAACAAAGCCACCGGTCATACTAGTTAAAACATTGATGTACCAATGCTCACATAGCATTGAAGTGGAAAATCCCAATTGTGATTTCATGGGCCCTTAATTTTTAAGGTTAAAAATTCGGGTTACCTCCTTAGATTTTTGGCATAATCTTATTTTTATCATGAGCTTGACCTTAAAAATCAAGGCAAAGTAAATGATTTCTTTTGACCAATGGATGTACCCCAAGATCGTCTTTATAACTTGCTTTGGGCATTCTTCGTTTCTTGTGCTCCAATGACTTTCCTCTTAAATTCATATCCAACACAATTGGTCATTCTATTCTTCAATGACATTCTCATTTATAGTCATTTCACTTTAATGCTAAAAAAGGAGCACTTATGGATAGCATTTACTTTTCCTCTAGCGATGCATAATGTGTGTGTGTGTGTGTGTGTGTGTGTGTGTGTGTGTGTGTGTGTGTGAGAGAGAGAGAGAGAGAGAGAGAGAGAGAGAGAAGTACAAGAAGAAGAAGAGGAGAATTTTAACGTAGTAGGAAACTATCCCAAGAGACCTTGAAGATGTATCCGACAAGGAGAGTTGAACTCAAGACCTATTATTCAAGAGGGAAATGGCATAACCAATCTACGACACTTGATTGAGAGGGAGAGAGAGAGAGCTCAAAACTTCCCCATGCAAGAAAAATCACTACCCTAGGCATGTGATTCATGTAGACAATCCTAAGATGGACAATTGGTCATTCTATTCTTCCATTGCAAGATTGCTAATTAACAGAGGTGTATCCATAGCATACTACACCCTGCAAGCAAGCAACCTACGTTAAAGGATTTTCTCTCTTTGTTTATTGTCGTAATAGTCTATCATTTAAAAATAAGGAAGGTGATTGCAATTCTTGAAAACATAATAAAAATTGGCAAAACTTTGGATTATTTCCTTTTCTTTATTACGATTAACCACACAATGAATGACTAGAAAAACTCACGACATGAAAGAAAATGCATGATTAAGGAAGTCAATCACTCAGGGTAATGGATATCAATGGAGCTTATTCATGTTCTTGTTTTTTTTTCCAGCAAAGCAGAGACGAATATATTAATAGAAGGAAGAAACAATAATTACAAGATTACCCCTCCACCTTGATGAGAGGAGAACCAAAAAGATGAACAATACACGCCCGAGAGACTCTCCCATACAAAATACAATTCTAAGATAGAAATACCACCAGACTTAAGGTCCAAGACCCAACAGAAAACCATCAAACTCCTATTCAACTCCGACCCCATGCAATGAGTTGATCAAGCCCTCCAGCTTTTCCATAAATTCTCTTGCTTTAGCCACCTCCGCATAAGCGTCCTCAATTGCTTGCTTGTTAGAAACAGTCATGTTGCGGATTTCCCGCCTTTTCCATTAACATTGCTGATACATGCTTTCATTTTCAATCCTAGGTACTTTGAATGCCTCAAAAAGAGAGTTTCCTTGTTAAGCACGAACATAGTGTAGTACAAAGGTCAAGTTACTTAGTTAACCACTAGGAAAGCACTTGAATAAAATTTTGTAACTGAAGGAATTTTGTTGTTGAATTTTTATTAGTTACGCAATTTGCCCCTTGCAAAGAACCATTAAAAACATACAAAATTTTTAAAAACGTGTGAAGTAAGAAATAATAATGTCTTTACACTCAATTTTTTATTTTTTTTATTTCTAGCAACACTCACCTTGTTAATAGTCTATGGGTATCTCACTCAAGAAGCAACAAAACATCCTTTTTAGGTCTAGTACATAGTATTAGTGAGGGGGGATGCCCGTGCAGCTAGGTCTTTCTCAATGGTATGCAACCCTTGTAGTATATGAAAGGGCAAAGCCACCTCCCTGTGTGTATGCATTTGTGATTATTGGTCAATTGTATGTAGCAATGTTCGCTGAGAAGAATTTTTGGAACTATACACAAGTCAGTTTCATGATTTTTCCAAGAGATTTTGAACTAATTTTTACTATTTTACGTTAATCCTCTCAAAATCTAGGCAAGATTTTCCAGTCCCCTCTTGCTCTCGAACAAGATTTCCAAGTCTTGAAGCAACAAAAAGCATGATACATGGCCCTTGGTCAATGGTGGGTAGCTCTCAATAACCATGACAATAGGAAAGGGAAAAGCCATCTCCATGTGTTGGAACCTTTTAATTATGTGCTAAAAGAGAGAACCCTCGACTATAGAGAGAGAGAGAGAGAGTTCAACAAATTGGCTAGAGTCCTCAACACCTTTTGCCTTCCATGTTCAAGGCCCCCTCTCTCTCTTTGGCTTTCATAATAATGCAAAAGCTGTTGACAAGACAAAGAACGTTGTAAAGACTTGCATGCCTTTGAGCATACTATCATCAATTATATAGTAGAATCTAATAAATAGGCTTGTTACTTACTATATGTAACCCCAATTCCAACTATGGATTGGACTCATTGGAGATTCACCAAGGAATTGTTTGATAGCTATTGGAGGTTTGAAAAGGCACATGCTCCCAAGGGCCAAGGGGCCTCCCTCTTGCATGTGAAAGAGAAAGATGGGACTTAGCGACTAGGCATTATTTGATGGGCACAACAGTGAAGAGGCTAAGGGGGTTAAAGAGATACCTTTAGGTTCTCACTTTTAGTGTACATCTTCCAATTGAAAATGAACTAAGCTAAAAGTAAAAAATTAAAATGGTCCGTCTTTGAGTTAAATTTTCACAAAACGTAATGGAAAGAAAACATTTTCATCACGATTGATTTATAGTGATATCAAAAGAGTACAAACCCTTTAAAAAATGAAAACCATAAAAGAAATCTCACCCTTCTTTCTTTTAGAGAGATAAACAAGGGAAAGCACCTAACTAACAAATACTAAAAACATAGTCAAATTTATGATTGTTTTGAGTTGAGAGACAAATCACATCAAAAACTCATCATCATTCTCGACTTCGCAAGAAACGTTCCCCCCCATCACATAGTCCACCTTCGACAGGGCCAAAAGACGGGTCATTGCACCTTGCCCACATCACATAGTCCCTCCTTTCCATCGGCCAACATACTACTACACCTTAATTTTCAAGGCCAAAATTTGGGCATCCAAGTTATAATCCCGGTAACTAGCTTGGATTTTTCGAGATATCCGGTCCCTACTTGATTCATTGTAAAGAGTGAAGTCCAAGGAAATAGTTTTTCAGTGGGGGAGAGGAGATACCTTTGTCTAGGCAAGTATTAAATTTATCTATTTGACTCTCACATGCTGAGATCATCCTTTCACACATAAAGCCATAGCTAGCATGGGGCAAGGTTACCTTTTCTCCCCAATTCCAACATAGGTGGCTGTGCTTGACAAAGTATTCAAAATTTGAATGAAGCAAGTGCGTTGGTGTTATCCTAATGTCAAAGAAGGGGGAAAAAAAAGGGGGGGGGGGGGGGGGGGGGGGGCAAAGTCAGCCTCAGCATCACTTTGTTTGTGCTGTCCAGTTTAAGAGCAACAGGATTATCTCTCAATTCTTTCAAGGGCTTTGACAATCTCTTTTAAAACAAGTGTCAATTAAAGTAAGCAAATTAGTTTAAAAGGGTACCCGCCCACAAAAAGAGAGAGGAATGTGATCAAACCCATTTGCTGATCTATGGAATTAAACTACTCCTCACAACCAATGTGCAAAAGAGCCCCTTAGAATAATCCCATCTTTTAAACCAAAAGCTGCCCAAAGCAAGGTCATCATGTACTTGCAATTCTCCTGCAAAGAGACAGCATCATTGGTTCACCCAAGCTTTGACAAAGAAGTGTAATCAATCTTGCTGATGTAAACAGGGCTTGACTAATTGTGTTCATACAGAATAATTAGGCTGTTGAGAGAGCCTCCTTGCTTGGAACCTTGAGCCTAAGTATATAGCTTAGTTCCCTATTTGTAGAAGAGACATTTATTCACCCACACATGTCAATAGTTCCTCTCTTGGCCTCACCTTACTTAGCCCATCACATCATGCAAGGAGCCAGCCCCACTTGGCCATCATCGCACTTCGACAGGACCATACGTGCACACACACGCACGCGCACTCAAGTACTAGCCTTAGGCTACCTACCCACATATCCACAACACACACACATCCAACATACATATGTGAGTACAAGGGAGTGGCCTCTCAACTATGGCTCAAAGGTAGGACCCTAGTGTATGAGGAAGTACACCCAATGTTTGGGGAAAATGGGTCTCCGCTTACATTTGAGCCGTTTAGAAATCCAATAATGCCAATCAAAAGGAAAAGGAAAGGGAGAAAATCATACAATAAAGTAAACATACGAGAAATGGGACCAATCTATCTACTAACAAAATATGGCGGAAGGGGGAGCTCTTTACACGTGTCGTAATCTGCGATCTGAAGGCTAAAGTCCAAAACCAAAAAAAATCCCTTTGCACGTGAAAGAGAGAGAGAGGGGGGGAGAGAGAGGTCGCCGAAGGCGACCGACCGTACTAGTACTATATATAAAGAAGGGAGGGATTCCGATAGCTCCCTCCCTTGTGTATCATACTCTTCTACGTCCGATGCCTTCAGGTGAGTATGCATTTGGGGGAGAGAGAGAGAGAAGGGGGGGGGGGGGGGGGGGGGGGGGTATAGACTAGTTTTGTAAAATTTCTTTCTAGGTCAAGCACTCAAATGGAATAATGTATATTTAGGAAGATGATTTTCTCGTGCACTGAGTACACCCAACAAATCAAAGCCACATAAGGCACTCCATAGGAGTTTTGGGACATACCCGACACGTTAGTCATTGTAAGGTGCCAAGGCCCCCATAACACTAGCTCCCACGGATGGGAATCATGGGATCGACGAAGGGAAAGGAAGGTGGGTATGCCAAGGCAAATGGAGGGTTGGAAAAAAGTCACCCACATTGGCTTCCACAATAGGCATAGGGATTCAAACACATCACCGCTTGGCACCACTTGTGGAATTTAATGAGCCCGTGGGATTACACTCATCCACACTAGCAATGGCCTTGCTAAAGCCACCATTTTTGCCAGTTGTTATTGGGGATGCAAAAACATAGTGAATTTATCAATTGTCGATTTAGTCGGTGAAGGTTCCACATACTAGTTAAACAAGTAATAAAATCACATCGAAGTGGCATCGCTAGTAGAACACTATTTTGAGTTAGTAGTCATGGTGCATCGGGCAAATGCAATAGTGTCAACAACATGGCCAAAAGCTCGAGTCACGACAATGCTCGAAATTCCTATTTGATGTCACCCAAAACCAACAAAGATGCAAGTTGTCACGAGACTGAAACATGTGGCATTGCCAGGAGAGCCTTTTTTTTTCGATTACGCAATGCGGAATCGAGCTTGGGTCAATTTTGTTGACATGCAACCACATTTTGCATATTTAACTTGGAGCTGGCAAAAGGAGATCCTGGGTTAGTTAAAAAAAAGGAGAAGCAAATCTTGTGTGGATTTTGGATTTTGCGGTTGCCCAAGGGATCAAGCAGGCAAGAAAGATCTGTCTGGAATTCAAGGTGTGCTTAAGATACCGTGTGATGTGATTAAGGCCATGTCTATGTCCCCTTTTAAGCTTTTTTTTCCTCATCCAGAGAAAAAATAACAAAAGGGGGGGTTTTTGATCATGGGGCAAACATGCATTTGTACAGCCAAGGAAAAGAAAAGATGGGTAAGATGGTGTGTGTCTGGGTGGAGAGAAGAAATGTGTGTGTGTGAGAGACAAAAGAGGAAGAGAGAGGATGTGTGTGCGTGTGTGAGAGAGAGAGAGCGAGTGGAGAGAAAAAATGTGTATCGCAGAGGAAGCGAGAAGAGAAGAAACAAAGAGGAATAGAGATCAGTGGATGTGTGATGTGAGAGAGAGAGAGAGAGAGTTAATGTGTGTGTGTGTGTGTCTCACACGTGTTATGGGCGGGTGCAAAATGGGACACCCTATGGGACATGCAAGGCAAAAGCAGAGAGTGGTGGGATGCGCACTACCGGACACCTTTCTGCTCGCACTGTCTGCTTGCTGTTCCTACTAATCGCAGCAAGAAACTGGCTAAAACCAGTTAATCAAAGCAAACCCATCACTGCCCATCTTTGTGGAGACGGATGCGAGGAAGATTAACCGGGTACATCCAGTCAATCAAGGGGCAAGCCTCTTATCCTTACATTTCGGGAACCGGATGGGAGACGATTTAACCCGCTGAGGAGCGCATGCACAGAGAGAAGGGGACCTCTAGCTGCTGACAAGCTCCACACGCGCGGCATTTTTGGACCCCCCCTCCCAAAAGAAAACAAAAACTCCTCTCCCGACAAACCCCACTGTTGTGGCATCCCAAGCCCTCTCGACTCTTTAGTCCTTTCCACCATTAACAGAGCTCCCCTGTTCTCTCTCTCTCTCTCTCTCTCTCTCTCTCTCTCTCTCTCTCTCACACACACACACACACACTTTACACTCCTACTTAGCTTTAAACAGAATTACCCAGATCAATTTTCTGCTTAATGTTTCTGCCCACATCATTCACTCACTAACCCACTCACTTGCTCGCTCGCCCACATACTCACACATAACAATTTTCTTACATCACGCCTCTCTCTCTCTCTCTCTCTCTCTCTCTCTCTGTGTGTGTCAACACGCGTCAACCTTTGCGTGATTTGTCAACCTTCATCTCAAGCAGTCAGCAGTAATATTAAACAATGGTTTTTCCATGGCTTCCTTTCTGCAAGATGCGACTAAATCTCTCTGTGAAGGCTTGCCGCATATAATCTCCTTTACAAACCACCCGTTTTAAGAAAGACTTTGTGTGTGCTTAAAAAGACTAAGATCAGAGAAATACTCTTCTTTAGCGTGACCCCACAGCTCAAGACCATTATACCTGTACAAAATCAAATGCTTCGTTTTTGCTATAATCTTAAATTTTTCTACCATCAACAAGAGCAGTAAGAGCCAGACATGGTTGTACTCACCTTCTTCAAGGGCTTATAAATTATCAGCAGCTACCCAAGTGTGATCACTGCTGATGCATCTGCTGTTGCCGCAATTGCTCTCGTTGTGGTCCACAGAAGGCTGCAATCATGAAGTTCATGAAACTAGGGATCAAGCCGGACACCTTTCAAGCAGTGGGCAACATCAGGTGAGTACGGTACACTCTTGTTTCAGCTAAATATATCCTTTCAGGTCATCATATAACAACCCCTGCATGCCATAGCTGCATAGCATGCGAAGAAAACAGGATTTTGTCACATAAATAGATTGGACATAATCTCTCTACCTTGCACACTCACGGATGGAACGTTGTCCTTATACGCTGCCATGCTCACAGGTCAGTTGCATTGGAGATTGCCAGCGATTTCATTGTGCTTGTTGATGGAGTAACTTTTCATGTGCACAAGGTACGCAACATCATTTTCATCACTGAAAAAGTTGAAAAAGAATGATTACTTCTTCAGCATACAAGGTCTGTTCCAGAATGATTAAATTTCTACTCTGTTTCTTGATGCCTCTATTTGTCCCATATGCTCTTCACCATGTTCATCTCTTGTATATGGTTTATATGGTTTAATGTTCGGAATCATATAAGTTCTCAATGCTGCAGTGTTATATTAGAAGACCGATGTGGCACAGAAACTAAACGGCAAGCTGTAGTACCTTTATGCACATTATTTGAATGTGGAACATGAGCCTGTTCAAATTAAGCAAGAAGCATCAAAGACAGCTTCAAGCTTGTCTCCAGACTGGCCCTGAAATCCTGGAGTAACTTAAATGCAAGACTTCTGATAGAGCAGGATGACAATACTGATTCCTGAAGCCGATAAACTCACATGGTAAGAAGAGGTCTCTTAGCCTTGATTGGGACTTGGTTGGGGGAACGGTCTAATATGATGAGGAGTTCTACACATAATTAAACCATGTTTCAGCTGGAGTTAATTGCTAAGCCTTTTTAATAACCAGCACTCCACTAGGACCACTGACCTGCTTAACCAGCAGCAAGGTCAGGATGATTTCAATCACGTTCTAGTAACATGGCTATTGTATCCCCTTTTTGGTGCTAGCAAGTTTTAAACTACACATCCAAACATTGTAGGAGTGCGTGTTGATGACTTGTTTATTACCTAGTTACCTAGGTGATGGGTGCAGAGGTAGATGGGAAAAAGTTTGATGAAAATTTCTAGCAAGACCATAAATCACTTTTCTAATTTAGAGTGTGATACCATATCGAGTCGCTACTACATATCTTTTAACTATGTCAAAGGACTTACAAAGATACAAGCTGCATTTTGAAGCAGCTGTCAGCGGTCTGTTTGGCAGATGATTTTCACAAGTGTTCTCTATCCATAGAGCTGCTAGAGTCACATAGTTTAACCTCTTTTGTGATCTTTGTTTAGAGCCCTCAATGCTGCAAAAACAGAGCAAAGTGCTAAAGACAAATTGCCTTGGATAGGGGAGAGGAATGTGAGGTGTATTGCAAATGACCAATTTGAGCAATCAATTTTCGAGTCTGGTGACAACTTCATCCAAAACACTTAAAAAGGCTGCCAATGCGGATGAACCTTAGTTGTAGCAACTCCTCCCGGTCAGATTCCATATGCACTTTGATAACTGTCCTCCTGCAGGTTCATATGTCTGCCCACACGTATTTTTCCAAGCGATTGTTTTTTGTAAGATGCCACTCTTAGGTTTAGTTTTCCACATTTCCAGGGGGAGATCGCACTATTTTATGTTGTAGGGTATCTGTGTGGGGTCAGGATTCTGGTGTTACCAGTGATGCCACCATTTACCAGGGCTCGAAAGCATACTGACATGGAACGCGTCTCGCACAGCTGGGAACAGGGAAAGGGGCTTAGGATTCAGGAAGAAACCCTATTTCCACAAGAGGGATTCAAAACAGTGTTGCATACAATGTGTTTTGCAAGGGTACGAAACCCAAGGAACTTTTCGCACTCTTGAAAAACCCGTCGCACCTTTTGTCACGTGTAGATGGCCTATAGGTCTGGTACATTTTTAGTGTAGGTAACATCTTGCTCCTTTTCAGCTTTGCATGTAGTGTAGCTTTCTTGTCCACGTGGCTAACCTCTGTATTTCACATATGTGGGCTTGGAGCTTCGTAGCTATTTTGTGTGCATGCACACGTGTGTATAAACATATAAATCTATATGTGAACCTGCCCAAAAAATCCCCTAGCCAACACACACACACACACACACACACACACACACACACGCACGCACACATACTTGTATGTTTAAACACATACATATATGCATGTTACCATATTACGGTAGTGATGTGGGTGAACACACTCTTAGGACTGTCAAGGCACTTGTTTCCCCTCACTACGAGGTTTTTTTCCTCCAGATTGCATAGATGCACAGGGCGCCTATGAAGAGAGGTCATTTGGAGCCTAGAGGTACAATTGGGATTCTGGACCCTTGAAAGTCAAAGACTGAAATGCAAAAGATGTAGCAACCGATTCTCCAAGTAGGGGGGCTAATCTTTCTTGAAGATATGGGTATCATCTTGATGACTCTGTCAGAGTGCAGAGTGCAATAAAAAAGTGAGCCGTTGGGCGAACCACCGTGTAGACAGCCTCCTCTCGCTGTGGACAATAAGGTACACTCTGATGTATCACGATGGGCCTCCTCCAGATCAGCCCCCAAAATGGTGCAGCTCTTTGCACATGTAGGTCTCCCTCTAGGGAAGCTGCAGCCGCCCAACACAAGGTCTAGAGTAGCCTATCACCTGCACATACAAAAGACGTAAATGGGACGAGGGTATTTCACAAAAGGCGAGAGATCCAAGGTGAGGAGTGAGCGAGAGAGAAAACTTTGGACAAAGGAGAGAGAGGAGAAAAGTTAAAACATTAGAGAGGAGCATATCACCCAAAAACACTATCACTGCATATGACAATTGGTTTGTTTGGGGGGGGGGGGGGGACCCAACACGTAGAAACTTGACCATACTCCAGGATAGGTGGGGGCGCCCTCTGCAAACCGACCTCAGCATAATAAATGCCACATCATCAGTGTGCCAAGTGGTTCCACAATCTCACAAACTGGCACATGATTGGAAACTACAGAAAACAGAAACTCTGAGTCTCTGACCTCTTAAAGACATAGAAACGGGGTCTTCCCTCATATAAGTCTACTCAGTGGGCTCACACAAGATGTGCAATTGAAAAGTTACATCTACCTCGCGTACAAGTAGGCACAGCCACAAAACAGCCATCATTCCCTAGTCTGCTCTTGGGAGATGCCAAAGCCACCAAAAACAAGAGGTCAAAACGTCCCCTCTCAGCTTCTGAACGAGTTCAATCCAAGGGAGCGAGGAGTGAAGGGATAAAGTGGCCTATGGAAGAGGTGTGGTGAAAATGTCTATAAGTTTATCTGACCTAGAGCAGTACACAAGCCGATTGGTACCATCCAAGGTCCTGGTATTCCATCCTTATATGCTTGGTCTTTGCATGAAACACTTGGCTTCTTGCAATAGCTACACAACTCTGGTTGTTTGAATAAATTATGGAGGACCATGGTCTACTGTGAAGAGCCAATCCCCAAGGCTAACATAGAAAGCTAAACAAACTCGCATGCAGCACTGCAACCAGCAGGATACTTGACCTTTGTGGAAGACAAGGGAATAGTTGGCTGCTTCATGTCATGGCTCTTGAAATTGATTGTTGTGAGTTTGAATCTCCACACCAATCAGAATTACTCCATCCTTAAAGTATAATCATGGAGTCTGTATCTCCAGCAACTTACCAAATGCCCAACAATTGTGGTTGTTTCAAACACCGCAAGATCCAAAGAGCTTGATAAAGGTGAGTGTTGTAAATGAGCAGACTTCTACTTAAAGGGACACAGAAGTCCACCGTGAAACTGAGGCTAAATGGGGCTTCAACAACCAAATAAGAGAGCCAACCAGTTTGCATACTTCATAGCATGATGCATCACCTACATTTGAGGGGTCATACAAGGACAACTTCTTGTTGAGATCCATATGAGTTGTAGTTGTCATGCCTAAGCTTCGAACAATTCCTGCAATTCCTAGATATAGCGTTCTTGAGAAAGGACAACACCCCTCGCTATCTACCAAATCTTTAGTCGATCCTCGGTCGAGATCTCCATAGTCCAGCAGATATACTTGACATGGCTACCTATAATAGCAAGATCATTCACATAGAGGATAACAAATGCTACCAAATCTCCCTCTCTAAAAAGGTATAAGTCACGGTCTCGAGAAGAAGGTATGGAGTAGGAAGAAAGCATCTATCTTTTGGTACCAAACTTGAAACACGAGGAACTTGCTTCAGGCAATAGAGAGCCTTCCACATGTAAACCTTGTCGCCCTATTTGAGAGCCTGAGAAATCGGGAGGTACCTCCCCCACCTCCTCCTCCAGATCACTGTTTGCAAAGGTCAATTTTACACAAGCCATCCATGATGGGCTGCAATAGCAAAAACCGTTTGAATATTAGCCATATGTGTTCTTGGTGCAAAGGAATTGTCATAATCAACTCTTGGTCACATAAAAATCTCTTGGCTACCAAACAAGACTTGTGCTTATCCGACGACCCATCTGATCCATACTTGTCTTATAGACCCAATCGACACAAATGGCCTTCTGCTTTTGTGGCATTGGAGCTTTGCCTAAGGATGAAGTCTACATATAGGTCCACATAGATGGGTGTGAACCAAATCCAACATGACGTGTCAATGCTTTGGATTAGCACTAAATGTGTGCAATGCATTGTCCTTGCTTACTCCCAACATTGGGCAAGTCATCGATCATTTGATGACGAAGAGCCTCAATATTCAAGAGACCAAACTGATAATGCCACAAATCACCTGGAGGAGAGCTTGTCAGCAAAGAAAGATCTCAGAGCTTATAAACTCCATGCTTCACTGCGCTCCGTCTAACCTCCTCGCTTGACAAGGCACGCTTCGTTGCCAAGGGCTTTTCTCAGAGACAAGGTGTGGATTGTGATGAGACCTTTGCACCGTCTGCAACAATGGCGACCATTCGGACAGTTTTTTGCCCTTGTTGCCTTTTCCGCGTGGCCTGATTTTTAGATGGATGTAGTTTCGGCTTTTCTCAACGGTGACTTAGAGGAGAGGTGTATGTGGAGTAACATCCACGGTTCGAGGATCCAGATTTCAAAGACATGTTTTGTAGGTTGCTAAAGGCTCTCTATGGCCTAAAGCAAGCCCTTCAAGCATGGTACCATAAGATAGATGCTTTCTTCCTACGACAATCTTCTACAGAAGCTTTATACATTTGCAGTGACGGAGGATTGGTGACAATTGTTATCCTCTATGTGGATGATAGGCTTGCCTCACTACTTTCTTCGACTAGAGATATGGCAAACAAAGGGGGGCATTTTTCGCTCTCAGGAGCACATATCCAAGAGCTATTGGAAGCATTTGGTATCAGTCAGTGTAAACCTATCTCAACCCCAATGGATCCCAATCAAAAGTTGTCACAGTATGACTCCTCAGATGTAGCACATGCTATGAAGTATCGAAAACTGGTCGGTTCTCATATTTGGGTTCTCAACACACGGTTTGATGTCAATTTCCCAGTGGGACTTCTCAGTTCTTTTATGCAGAGACCCCCCATGTTACATTTGGATCAGGCTCTTCAGACTTTGCGGTATTTAAAGTTGTCCAATTCATTAAGCATTCACTATGCAACTGGAGGTATAGACTCCAAAATCATTTCACGAGGATGGAGTGATTTAGATTGGGATGGAGATCGAGATGGACGACGGTCCACTACAGGTTACACCTTTTCTTTTGGCTCAGGGGCAGTTTCATGGAGCAACAAGAAACAGCCGACAGTTGCCATATTCTCCACAGAGGCAAAGTAAAGGGTTGTTTGCAATTCTACATGTTAGTCGGTGTGGTTACACAAGTTACTTTCAAAGATGGGATTTCCCCAGCAAACGAGGATGATGTACTCTAGGATATCTGCATATATAGGGAGTTCATAGAATTGTTGTACCTGCCTAGAAACCCCACGATCTTGAAAATCGATAAAAATGCTAATAAGTATATAAACTCACTAAAAGTGACCTCACACACATATTTAGTAGCAGAAATGCAGAAGCCTCGAGACCCGGACCCCGGCAAACCCTGTTAGGGAATAAAGGCCTAAGTGCCTTGTACTTATTAACTTATAAGTTAAAAAGACTTATAAGTGAGGGGGCCCAAGTGTGAATGGCCCCCTAGTCACTTACTCATATACTCAAAAGGTCAAGCCCAAAATGTATCTATCGTGACTTTTCCCAAACTTCTACGCGTTCTCTCTCTCTCTCTCACGTATTTTTTCTCTGCGTGTGCTTCTTCTGTGCCACTCTCCTCTTCTCCTTCACTCTCATTGCATAGAGTAGCAAGTGGGCTCTCTCTCCTGCTCCCCCACACATGGTATCAGAGCTTTAGGGTTTCCAAGAGAGCCATTTTCGCAACACAGATCAGAATTCTGTTCTTGCTCGCTGCGGGAAGGATATTCAACCGTTTTCGATCAACTCTGTCGCGAAGGGATCCTCTCACCGTGTAGAATCGACCTCCGGTGACAGTTTCCCCAAAATTAGGGTTTCAAAAACTGGCGAACAGCAGCCTATTTCTGCTGAAATTGACCAATTTCGGGGTCAATTTGATGCAATTTCATTAGGGCAAGTCTCACAGGTCAATCTTACAGGTGTTTTCCACCAACGAGGTTCTGAAAATTCAGCAAAATAGGTGTTTACAGGTCTGATTTTTGCCCTAAAACAGGGAATTTCAGCAAGTAGATGATGTATACACCTTGTGGAAACCTTTGGTAAGGGTTTGGCAGTGAATGTACGCCGTTTTGGGGTGATTTCGCGTGAAATTTGCTCGCTGTTTTCCTGTAACAACAAGCTGTTTTTGCCCGATTGCGCACATTTGGGCGTGTTTAGGTCGGCAAAACAGGGTTTCAGTGTTTGCAATCACTCAGAATGGCTTCTAGCAGTGAAAGTGGCAATTTGTTGCACATTCGCAAGCTTGAAGGGGCCCATAACTTTGCTATATGGAAGAAGCAATGTTATAATGTGATGTTGCAGAAGAAACAGGCGAAACCTATTAAGTTACAGGGTGTGAAACCAGATGATATGGAGGTTGAAGAATGGGAAGAAGTGGACCAGTTGGCTCGCTCCACGATCATCTTATGGATCTCCGCATGAAGGAGGGCACGCACATGTCAGTGCACCTCAATGAATTCAATTCTATTTTCAGCAAACTGACAGAGCTGAAATTCACGATTGATGAGGAGTTCAAAGCTACTTTTCTGCTATGCACATTGCCCGAGAGTTGGGATGTATTCCGGACAGCTCTTAGTAACTCAAGTGCGTCACTTAAGTATGCAGATGTAGAGAGTTCTCTCTTGATGGAAGAGATGAACAGGAAGAACACCACAGGTGGGTCTTCTAATGCATTGCACTTGAGAGGCAGGTCTCAACAGAGGGAGAAATCTGACAGTAAGGACAGGGCACGCAACAAATCTCGTAGGAAAGATGTTGTGTGTCATCATTGTGGAAAGCAAGGGCATTATAAATAGGAATGCTATGAGTGGAAGAAAGAGAAGAACAAGGGTGCTGAAACTGATGCAAAGGACAAGGGAAATGCCAAGAAGAGCACTGTGTTGATTGAGGAAATCAATGTTGCTAGTAGTTGTGACAGTGACAGCAGCACTGATGTACTCAATGCCTCTTCTGTGGATGCACATACCCTTGCTATGGGTTCTGATGTGGACATGCATACTTGGATTCTTGATTCAGGTGCCTCCTTTCATGTAACACCTCATAGGGATTGGTTTACACAGTACTCAGGTGAGGTGCAGGGCACTGTTTATTTGGGAGACAACTATGCATGTGACATTGCAGGTATTGGCAGTGTCCAGTTTTCCTTTGCTGATGGTATGACTTTTGTTTTGCACAAAGTGCGCCATGTGCCACAACTCAAGAAGAGTTTGATTAGTACAGGGCAGCTAGATGATGCAGGCTATCACACCACTTTTGGTGATAGCAAGTGGAAAATTTATAAAGGGGCCCGGATTGTAGCCAAGGGTTGTAAATCGGACACTTTGTATCCTTTGCATGTATCTAGTGTGCGTGACCATGTTGTCGCCGTAACCGAGCAGCCAAGTGTTTCTTTGTGGCATGGCCGGTTGGGACACATGAGTAAAAGAGGAATGGAAACTCTGTTTCGTTGTGGTTATTTGCCGTGTTTGAGGTATGCTGATTTTTCTCATTGTGAGCACTGTATTTATGGTAAGCACAGTCAAACACCGCACAAAAGGTCTCTTTCTTTGAAGTCTGACAGGTTAGACTTAGTGCATTCCGATGTATGTGAAATGCCACAGTTGTCCTTAGGGGGAAAGAAATATTTTGTCTCGTTTATCGATGATGCTACACGTAAGGTGTGGGTGTATCCAATACGTGCTAAAAGCGATGTTTTGGATACTTTCAAGAAGTTTCTTGCGTTTGTTGAGAATCAAACTGACAAGAAGCTTAGATCTTTGCGCTCAGACAATGGGGGGGAGTATGTATCAAAAGCATTTATTGACTTTTGTGCTACTAAAGGTATTAAAAGAGAGCTCACGGCTCCTTTTAATCCCTCTCAGAATGGAGTTGCAGAGAGGTTGAACCGGACTATCCAAGAGAAAGTTCGGAGTATGCTGTCACATGCTGCATTACCTCATGGTTTTTGGGCAGAAGCTGTGCAAACAGCTATTCACTTGATTAATCGCTCACCTAGCAAGGCTTTGGGTGGAAAGGTGCCTGAGGAGGTGTGGTCTGGCAAGCCACCCTCATATGCACATTTAAGAGTGTTTGGTTGTGAGGCCTATGTTCACATCCGGAGTGAACTGCGCACCAAACTAGAACCAAAGTCTCATAAATGCATTTTCCTAGGATATGGTGAGGATGGTGAAATGGGGTATAGATTATGGGATCCCGCATTACAGAAAATCATACGCAGCAATGATGTCATCTTCAATGAGAATTGCATGCACAAACAGCCCACAAAGGTCGAGGAAGTGCGCCAGGTTGTTTTTCGTGAAGATGTTACATATGGACAGCAAAGAAGGCCCAATGTTCAACAGCCTTTACATGCTGAAAATGGTGCTGAAAATCAGCCATTAGCTGCTGAAAATCAGCCCCAACAAGTTGCCATTGATGCACCACAGGTAGGGGAACAGGTTGATGCTCCTAGACCGCCCGTTGTTGCGATGCAACCGGCTGAACAGCTTACTGTTTTTGATGGTTTACAGGCTGAAAATCCACCTGTTATGGATCATTGGGTGCGTAGGTCTACTCGGGTAACAAGGCCCCCCGATAGATATGAACCGTCTTTGGACTATGTCATGCTCACTGATTGTGGTGAGCCGTCTTGCTATAAAGAGGCTATGCAACGGGAAGACAGTAAGAAATGGTTCAAAGCAATGGTTTCGGAAATGCAGTCTTTGGAGAAAAACCATACATGGGACTTGGTTGATTTGCCTAAAGGGCATAAGGCTCTGCCATGTAAATGGGTTTACAAGACCAAGGTCACATCTGATGCTTCTTCTAAGTACAAGGCACGTTTGGTTGCTAAAGGGTACAAGCAAAAGCATGGTGTTGATTTTAATGAGATTTTTTCTCGTGTTGTAAAGCTTGCCACATTACGTCTTGTTTTAGGCCTGGTTGCTTCTGAAGATATGGAGTTAAAGCAAATGGATGTCAAAACAGCGTTTTTGCATGGCGATTTGCTTGAGATGATCTATATGATGCAGCCAGAAGGTTTTGTGTCAAAGGGGCAAGAGAAGAAAGTATGTCGACTCTTGAAGAGCTTGTATGGTTTGAAACAGTCTCCCCGTGCATGGTATCACAAGTTTGATACATTCATGAGGTCTCAAGGATACAAAAGAAGTAATTCTGATCACTGTTTGTATATCAAAACGGCAAGTGATGGATCTCTTCTATTGCTGATTTTGTATGTTGATGACATGCTTATTGCGGGTAAAAATGTCACGGAGTTGGATGCATTACAGCAAAGCCTAAAGAATCGCTTTGACATGAAGGATCTTGGTGATGCTAATCATATTTTGGGCATGCGTATCTCTCGAGATAGACCCAACAGGCGTCTGTATCTATCTCAACGAGATTATGTTAATAAGGTGCTACATCGTTTTCATATGGATGGGGGAAAGGCACTTGGTACTCCGCTGCCTCCATATGTAAAACTGACTGCACATGACTGCCCAAACACAGATGATATGCGGGCTGAAATGGCCAAGATTCCTTATGCATCAGCCGTTGGCAGTTTGATGTATGCTATGGTTGCTACACGTCCGGACATTGCATTTGCGGTGGGAGTGGTAAGCAGGTACATGAGCAATCCTGGCAAAAAGCATTGGGAAGCAATGAAGTGTATCTTGAGATACTTGAAAGGCACTAAAGACTTGTGCATTTGTTTTGAGAAGAGTGAGATATCTGTGCATGGCTTTACAGATGCAGATTTTGTTGGACATCCAGATTGCAGGAAGTCTACCTCTGGATATGTGTTTACATTCACAGGAGGTGCAGTTTCTTGGATTTCTAGACTGCAAAAATGTGTTGCTTTGTCTACCACTGAGGCTGAGTATGTGGCTGCAACTGAGGCATGCAAAGAAGCTTTGTGGCTCATGCGTTTGGTAGAAGAGCTTGGCATTAAGTCACCGGTTCCTGTGCTACACTATGATAGTCAGAGTGCTATTATGCTTGCAAGGAATCCTGTTTTTCATGCCAAGACAAAGCACATAGAGGTGAAGTATCATTTTATCAGGAGTGTGCTTGATGACAAGAGCATTACACTTGTCAAGGTGCACACAGATGACAATCCTGCAGATCTTTTGACCAAGAGTCTTCCAGCAGAGCGGTTTGCATATTGCCGTCAGATGATGGGTGTTGGATGAGTAAGTGCATGATCAGCTGATGTATCATAGTTAGTTGATTCTTTGTTCTCCCAAGGTACATTGCCTTTAGGTGGGAGGTTGT
The DNA here is from genome assembly GCF_014529385.1 of Adiantum capillus-veneris. NCBI lineage: Eukaryota > Viridiplantae > Streptophyta > Polypodiopsida > Polypodiales > Pteridaceae > Adiantum > Adiantum capillus-veneris. The sequence continues at coordinate 52,658,972 of NC_140935.1, read as the reverse complement.
TAGGGAATAAAGGCCTAAGTGCCTTGTACTTATTAACTTATAAGTTAAAAAGACTTATAAGTGAGGGGGCCCAAGTGTGAATGGCCCCCTAGTCACTTACTCATATACTCAAAGGTCAAGCCCAAAATGTATCTATCGTGACTTTTCCCAAACTTCTACGCGTTCTCTCTCTCTCTCACGTATTTTTTCTCTGCGTGTGCTTCTTCTGCGCCACTCTCCTCTTCTCCTTCACTCTCATTGCATAGAGTAGCAAGTGGGCTCTCTCTCTTGCTCCCCACAAACCCTACGAACAGGGGTCCTGTCTCGTGCCAGCCTACCAGGTGGGCAACACCGTGGAGTGCATAACCGAGAGAGGTACATCTACCTCAAATATGGTCGAACACAGCCACAAAACAACCCTCACTCCCTAATCTGCTCCTGGGAGATATTGGAGCCACCACCGAACAGGAATCTGAACTCTTAACATCCCCTCTCAACTCCTCGACAAGAAACAAGTCCAAGGGAGTTGGCATGAGAGGATAATGTCGCCTATGGAAGAGGTTCAGTGCAGGGTTATTTGACTCGGGCTGTACTCTAGTCGAATAGAGCCAGCCTTGGTCTTCTCACAAAAAAAATGGTACTGTATCTCTTTATGCTTGGTCCGGGCATGCAACACCGATTCCTCGCAATGTCTATACAACTCTGGTTAACTTGTTTTAAAAAATATGCCACTCAGCAAGGCTTTGCAAGTTGGTTAAACTTCTCTTGCTACTTCTATTGTCAGGGGTTTAGGCCCCTCGGTCAGGTCTTGCGAGTCAGCATAGATCTTCAGTGGTTTGACACGTTAGCAAGTTGAGAGAGAGAGAGAGAGAGAGAGAGAGAGAGAGAGAGAGAGAGGCTGATAACAAGTTGCTCATACAAGTGACCAAGGGTGGTCTAGAATAGAACTGTCATGCCCAATGGATAGACACGAGGTACACACAATTACGACTGCTACTAACATTGTTGCACACGAGACATTTGGCAACGATTGGGAAACCACTGAGCAAGCACGAGGACGGCAAGAATAGATCTCCTCATGGCAAAAGTAGGAATGCCTTGAGGATCACGAGATCTAGCACTATCACTCCGGGAACATGGGAGAAGACTGCAACAGATGTGGAAGGGCACTCGCTTGCTTGATTCGGATCCCCACCTGCTGCACACCTCCCCATCATCTGCTCATGATGGGCTACCCAAAAACGCAAGCATGGGAAGCTGCCCAAAAACGCCAGGGCTGCCCCTCCCCACGCTCGATCTTTGCCGGCCTCCATGTAAAAAACGTTAGGGCTGCAAGGAAAAATGCTAGACTGCTTGCTAGGAAAAGTGCCAGAGCTGTCAGCTACCGATCTCATATGCTACCCACTGGGCACCCAAAAGACCCCCCCCCCCCGGGGGGGATTGGTCTGCTACACTAAGAGGCTCACCTCGTGCGTGCCTATATAGGCCCATCCTCACATTGCTCAGCCCATCCCTACAACCCCCACGACCTTGAAAAAAGGGAATAATGAGAAAGAATGGGAAAAAGGGAAACGGTGCCCATAGGGCTCAGGGAAAAAATACCATCAAGGTTGGAAAAATACCCCAGCCTGCACAGATGGCCATGGAACCAAGCCAAAACCCAAGGCTAAACATGGCTAAACACAACACGACATGAGAAAACAACCTCACACTGGCCGGGGTAGAGCCACAAACCAGCCCTCACTCCCTATCATTTGTCCCTAGGAGAAAGTGGGACCGACTGCACGATCCAGAGAGATGCCTGAACTCTAACAGAACTTTCCACGCATCGATATCCAACTCTGAAGCAAAGAGCATTGAAATGGGAAACCTATAAAATTGACATTGATGCATCCGTGTCAAGTGAAGCGGAATTGAAATGGTGACGATCTAGACTTTACACTTCCACAAATCTTTACTTCTTTCTCAAGTCCTTGCCTGAATGTGTGCTACTTAGGACGAATGATGGTTCCTTTTAGGGATAGAGAGAGAGAGAGAGAGAGAGAGAGAGAGAGAGAGAGAGAGAGAGAGAGAGAGAGAGAGAGAAAGAAAGAAAGCTTTATTTACGTCTTCTAAAGGCCGAAGTCGGCCTATGAGAAATCAATGTACATCTAGTGGTAGTCCGGGTGTCCGGAAAAAAGAATATTGAAAATAAAATGCTGAAATGAAAGCTAATCTAGAACCGGGATGTGCAGTGTGGTGGTATGATGGTAATGTGTGGTGGTATGGGTATATATGGCTCTGGCACCGCAGATACTGACCATATGAATATATGGTTGTGGATGTAGCTCTGTCACAGCAGAAAATGACTACCTCGTGCTGAGTGAAAGTAAAAGTGTGAGGGCATACTTGTATCAGAGCTGGCTAGTAGTGTGTAATGAGAGAGAGAGAGAGAGAGAGAGAGAGAGAGAGAGAGAGAGAATGACATCCGTTGGGGTCCCAACCAACCCTCTCAAGGGCCCCCCACATCGTTGCTGATGTGGTATTTGCTTTTGATTGCGTACACAAAATGTACACACATGCAATACCTCAATGCAAACTTTATTGACTCAAATGGGGAACGTTGCCATGGTAACTCTTCACAATGAAGCACCTTTGGGGCTGATTTGTTGCACCTTTGGATCCATCTCAATGAGGAATTGTTGATGGCCTCCAAGGGGTAGATGGGCTGATTTGCGCTCCCAATCTGAGAGGGATGAAGGGCTTAAGGCTGGCTGCAAAAACGCAATAGAGCTAACACGTAAAGCAGGGCTGAAAACGCAGATGTTGATGGACAACAATGGGAGCACTCGACACGGCTAGAGAATGGCCGAAAGGATGGGCTGCCAAAGGTCTAGGCTGCAGTAGAGAGACTAGCGTTAGCAGATCTGTGGCTCTTCCAACGAGGGAAAAGGCTGAAAACTGAAAATGCTGGTTGCTAGGATGTTCGCGATGAAGGTCTAGAACGCCAAGGGGCTGATCTGCACAACCGCTGGGCTGATCTTCAGCGCTGGCTCATCTGATGGCAAAACACTAGCCCATGTGCCTCTTTTATACTGACTTTTGAGTGCCACATTGGGAAATAATTGTGCCAAGTTGAGAGAATGTGCAAATGTGCACACATGGGAGTTTTCAGGCGATAACTCGTTTTTCTGTGACCCATTCCTCTAGCATAGACCTACATGGACGTCATGTCATATGCCCACTGAAGTGTAATAACGTCTTTCAAAACGCTTGTTCAAATCTTTTATGCAAGAGGGTTCCAAAATTGGAAAACCTAATCTAATGGACTCGTCCGAATATGCAGGTCATGTAAGGAGGCTCACAAAATTGCAGATACTAATCCTTCTAGGATACTAGACACTCCTATCTAGGGATATGTACGGAATTGGCTCCATTAGTGGATGAAGCATGTCCATGCGTTACACAGGGCCATGTGCACGTGGCGCCTCCTGCTTAAGGTGAGGTACGCGTACCAAACTCCATGCAAGCCATAAGATGGTCTCAAGTGAATGGCCTTCTAGATGATGTCCTCCACAACTACTTTTGAGAGAGAGGTTCCCTTAGATGACGTGGAAATGTCCATAGGACCTGCAGGTACTTTGTAGAATCCAGAAACGCCATTGTGCTTTGTCTGTTCTTGGGAGGTGTGGTATGCTTTCAAAAAAGCACAGGAATGAAGCTTTGATACCACTGTAATGGGACGACAAGGATGGTGATGATACATCTACTCGCAAACACTAGATTGCGATTCCCTTCTTGGTTATCGCCCAACGTTTGCTGCCCCAACTCGATGGTATGAACCAAACTACAAACCAGATAGATGCGCGTAGAGCGAATGGCTGCATATGTAAACGGCGATGCCCACAAAGGTTACCGGCCAACCTACGCTTCCCCTACACGGGAAGATTGGCGAGAGCAACGCCAAATGGGAGATGAAGATGGATATGTCCTTTGAAATGCCCACAAACCATGGCTAGTCCTTTGTATGATGCCTACGCGAGAAGATTGGCAAGAGCAACGCTGAATGGGAGATGAAGATGGATATGTCCTTTGAAATGCCCACAAACCTTGGCAAGTCCTCTGTATGATGTCACATGAAACCGCCAAATAACTCCTCGAAGATAGAGGCTCCTCTTGGGGCCTCGACTAGATTGTCGTATGATGGTCCATGGAAGCTCTAGATGAATCCTCATCTCTGCAACGGATGTGGCTACGAATGTAGGCTCACGATTCTTGCAAACTCTTGTGATCGTTGCCTCCGATTGGAGGCCTTTGACTCCGGAATGATGGTTACAAATTGCTAAGAAGATGCAGATGGTGTGGACCCAAGTGCTGCCAAAGATGTGTACAAATCGATGACGATGCAATGTCTCTTCTAGAATGATGGAATTCTCCAAGGATATGGGAAAGATAATTGTGCAAACAATGCCAAGACTCCAAAGCTAATAGGCTGATCTGGATGGCACCTTCCTTTGTCGTCATACGTTGCTAACAAATCCCGATACTTGCAATCAACATCTTCAATGCATGTATTCAATGATGCAATCTGTCATGTCGAAGAATTTATGATTGCAAATATCCATCCTAGGATTTCTTTATGTCGAGGTGGTCAGACGCACACACCAAGTCAACTACCCTCTCGCAAGCGCACCATAATTGTAATCCCCGTTATACAATGTTTGCATTTCCTACGCTCAAGGTACACGGTCCTACGCGCGATGCTAGTCCTGCATTTCCCTAAGTGAGAGAAGCATCTTTGGCGAAATGCTACAACACACTCTCAAACACTAGAGAGAAAAAGGAATTCAAAGATTAGCGAAAGAGTGGAAAATCACAAAGCTCCGATACCAATGTCAAGTGCAACGAAATTGAAATGGTGACGATCTAGACTTTACACTTCTTTCCTTGCTTGAATGTGTGCTACTTAGCATGAATATGGTTCCTTTTAGAGAGAGAAGGAGAATGATACCCGGTGGGGTCCCCAACCAGCTCTCTCAAGGGTCCCCCACACCGTTGCCGATGTAGTATTTGCTTTTGATTGCGTAAACAAAATGTCCACACGTGCAATACCTCAATGCAAGCTCTACTGACTCGAATGGGAAATGTCGCCGCGGTAACTCTTGAAAATGAAGTACCTTCGGGGCTGAGTTGACTCAGCACCTTTGGATCCATTTCAATGAGGGGTTGCTGATAGCCACCAAGGGGTAAATGTGGGGGCTGATTTGCGCTCCCGATGTGAGAGGGATGAAGGGCTAAAGGCTGGCTACAAAAATGCAGATCTGGCCGCAAAAACACAATAGATCTAACGTGTAAAGCAAGGCTGAAAACGCAGCTGATGATGGATTAGTTGATGGACAGCAATGGGAGCACTCGACTCGGCGAGGGAATGGCCGAGAAGAGGCTCGATGGGCTGCCGAAGGTTCGAGTTACAGTAGAGAGATTGGCATTAGCAGATCCATGGCTCTTCCAGCGAGGGAAAAGGCTGAAAACTGAATAAGTTGGCTAGGGGCTCATTTGCAAAAACGTTGGGTTGATCTCTAGCGCTGGCTCATCGGACGGAAAAATGTTGGCCAATGTGCTTCTTTTATACTACCTTTTGAGTGCCACACCAAGATAATTGTGCCATCGGAGAATGTGCAAATGTGTGCGTGCACATGGGAGTTTTCAGACGATAACTCACTGTTTTGTGACCCATTCCTCTAACCTAAACCTAAATGCATGTCATGTCGGATGCCCACCAAAGTTTAATAACATCTGTCAAAACGCTTGTACAAATCATTTGTGCAAGAGGGTTCCTAAACTAGAAAAACTAATCTAATGGGCTCGTCCAAACATGCAGGTCATGTTAGCAGGCTCACAAAATTGCCGGTTGTTATGTTTGCATACGCAATTACTGGAGATGGGTATCGTTCTCGAAAATACACACAATCATCGACTGATCCGTATTTTCGAGAGCAACAAGACAGGTGTTAAATCCTTGCACGGTCCCTTCAAGATAGGACGAGCGAATGTTCGTCTGAACATTTGCGTTTTAAAGAACAGATATGTCGGTCAAGGCTTTAGAAAGTACCCATAATCCATGTGTACAAAGTGTGCGCGAACGAAATTTGAATGTTTCTTGATGCATCTTCACATTGTGCATCCGAGCAAGAGGAATCCATGGTAAAAGCCGATAGAAAACTAAAAATTTGGCGTGAAAACGAACTTTTTTTGCACTTTTCGCTCACGAAAGAGTGAATGTTGCGAAGCTTTGCGTGTCGACGTGAGCGTCCACAAACTGGCAAGTGATGGCGGGAGCGTGTGAGCACAAGGAGATGAGAGAAAGGAGGCTCGGGAGAGAAAAAATGGGTGTTTTTGCAAAGCGTTTTTAATGAAACTCAGGTTTCATTCTTTACTTTTAAAAAAATCAAAGTGCCTAGGCCATTTGAAAAAATAATAGGGCCACAAAAAAATCAAGCCATCGTTTGGTGCAACCATCGAATTCAAGCCGTGGGGACGTATAGAGAGAGAAAAAAGAAACCGAGCGCGTGCTCGCTTGTGGCCTATGCACGAAGCTCAGCCCAGCTTGGATGCCAGCACTGCAGTCTCTTCTACTTCAGAAGGGCCATCGATCTCCCTCTCCTCCCACGTTGAGTTCTCTCTCCAACAGAGAGGTACTCTCTCTCTCGCTCTCTCTACGCTTCGCACAGAGGGAGAATACAGAGAGGGGGAAGGTGTTGTATGGTTAGATTCTTTGAATGTTCTGAAAATTCCTCAAAAACCAGTAGAATTAATCCAAAAAATCGGTAAAAATCAGCAATCGCACGTTAAATCTTTGATTTTTATTAAAAATCAGGAAAAAAAGAACATGAATTTTCATCTGCACACGTGCTCATGAGAAGAAGAACAAATAATTTGAGCAATTAGTCATTAAAAATTAGGCCAAACCGAAGTTATCCGACTCGAACCGATCCATAGGTGTGCACGTGGTCCTTCCTACAGCCAAGCCGGCTCTGATACCATGAAACGAACACTCGAAGAAGGTCGTCACACAGTGCTAACGTGGCATGACCTAGAGGACGGACTCGCACAAGAAGAGGTCAGAACCTCATTGAAAGATACAGAAGAAGTTGTGACAACTTGCAAAACCAATCCGAGAGGCCAAAAATGAAAGGTCCAATTTTATAAGTTGTTCCATCTTATAGGGTCCTTTTTGACATAGTTACAGGGAATGGCAATTTTCAGGTCTCCGTTCCCCGTTTTTATTCCAATTTCCCGTTCTAAATCCCTGTTCCATGTTTCAAACGTGAGTGTCCGTAACAGGGAATGGCATTTCGCGCCCAAGGACACAAGAACATTAAAATAAAGCAAAGACCCCCCAATTTGCGTGGATCGGTGACATGGCAATGTTGTACGGACATCCCGCAAATCGCGATGATTGCTCACGTGGCACCAGCACGGATTTTCCCGATTTGCACTAACAGCTTTTTGCAGTAGGAATTGGGACCAAATGCTATTAGACTTGAAGCTTTTTATGTACACTTCTTTTGGAAGGCCCAAGGCCTATAAATAAACTACTAGGGTCTCAATTTCAATCAAATTAGCTTGGGAACACTATTGAGACGAGGACCCTCGAACATTGTACTTTGTGAAGCATTAATAATAAAGAAATACCAAAAGGGGCACCAATCTTTGGGGCCAATCTCTCTGGGCGCAAAACTTTACCGTGTAGCGTCGTCTCTCTAAATTTTGTTCAGTTCTCTCACGTGTGTCGTGGTAAATTATTGACTTAGGGAGTCCAAGTCTGTGACAGTGGTACTAGAGCTCAATCGATTCTACTTCTATGAAGAATCCGTTCCCTTTACTCACAACACTCCTGGATTCAATCAACAAACCCCGCTAGGAGGGAACTATGACACCAGAACAAGGAAGACTCCAATGGACGTCGTCCATCTTCTGAACATTCAGAGCAATACGGGCCATCTCCTCCTACTGAATACGAAAGGATGGATATGTAGCGGCAATAACAGGTTGACGCTTGTGCCCAGTTGATGCTTCAGTACTCCAAAGATTTATAGTATGCGAAATTTTTGGCCAGCTTGACGAGATGCATTTTAGATGGCGTTCCATCATCAAATCACGTCTGAAGTCGGCAATGAAGAAGTCAACTACACCTAAGTCTCTTGCCCACAACGTGTATTCAAAGGTTGAGTTTGAAGAAGCAATAGAACGACGAGTTAGCAAACTCATGAAGACCAAGAAGTGGCTCGGAAAGAAGAGTCGAGCAATAGACCATCCAGGCTACTTGGATTGGAAATCTACTTTTGAAAATGCCAAGAAGGCTAAGAGACAAGTTAGATTTCAGGATGATTCTAGTTCGTCCTCATCTTCTTTTGACAGCTCTGACAGTTCTTCCACCTTCAAGTCCAGTGACAAGGGAAAAAAGAGCCGGAAGAGGAGAAAGATTTGGAGACACAACAGAGGCAAGAAGAAGGCAAAGAAGAGTCAATCTCATAGAAGATCAAGAAAGCACTTTGATGGTTCAAACGAGGATTCCTCTTCCTCGTCAATTCCAAGTTTGAGAAGTCGATATTTGAAAAGAGGAAGCAATTCTATAGAGCCAACCAATATGATTTTCTAAGGATAGGAAGAAGAAACCCAAAGATTTTAAGGAGGATCGGCAAGCAATAAAGTTTGACAGTTTTTCTTGCTTCAAGGATACCCACAGAGCCCTCGCTTTCATTCAACGGTTTGATATTGCATACTCCGAAGGACACTATTTTGAGCACTCCAAAGTTCGAAGGGCGGCATTCTACCTCAAAGGGAACAGACTTGGTGGTCTACCCCACTTCTACGAAGGGAGGCACCAACAAAGTGGCTTCAGTTCAAAAGAGTGTTTACTTCCTCATGGCTCATTCAAGAATATAAACGTGATATGTTCACCACTTGGAATCATCCAAGGATGACCAAGGAAGATACCTTGGATACTTACTTTCAGAGATTTTGGGATACTTTTTTACCAGCCTCTTCTTTCAAGAAAATTACGTTCAAGCGGTAGATAGTGGTTTTGTCTTTTGGTTTGACCAACGCTCCAAGTACATTTCAACAGATGACAAATGATCTGCTGAGACTCTTTCTAAGCAACTTTGTTGTTGTATTTCTCGATGACATCTTGATTTATAGTTGGAGTTTGTATGAGCATCTGGAACATATATGTGTTGTTCTCAAGGTACTAAGAGCTCAAAAGGTTTATGCTAAAGTCTCTAAGTGCGAACTCTTTAAGGAGGAGCTTTTGTATTTGAGTCATATTGTTACTTGGGCGATGGATTCGCATTGACTCTGAAAAGCTGGATAAAGTGCGAAATTGGCCCATTCTCAAGAATATACGCCAAGTAAAGTCCTTTCTAAGCTTTTCACGATTCTTTCACAAATTTATCAAGTATTATTCCAAAGTTGTTGCTCCGCTTACACAACTTTTAAAAGGAGGGGTGAAAGGACGAAAGACTTTGGGACCTCACCATAACGGTAATCCCCGTGTTATCTGGAATGAGGGTCTCGATGAGAGCTTTCAGACACTTAAGCACTTGGTGACTACTGTGTCAATATTGCATATTGTGGATCCTAGCAAGCCTTTTGTAGTTGCAACAGATGCTAGCGATTATGCGATTGGTGTGTGTTGTATCAGGATGGACCACTTGTTGCGTTTGAAAGTAAGAAACTTTTTGACGTTGAGATGCGTTATCCAAAGTATAAAAAAGAGCTTTATGCCATGGTCCATGCTTTGAGGAAGTGGCGTAATTACTTTTATGGCTCTACCTTTCTTGCATGGACAAACCATCACTCTTTGAGCTATGTCTGTGATCAAGGTGATCTCAGAGGCCGGAAGGCTAGATGGATTGAACTTATGTAAGAGTTTAACTTTAAGATCCGTTATAGAAAAGGATCCAACAATCGAGTTGCTGACGCACTCGGTCCGATTCCTGAGGTTAATGCCTTGTCTATGGCTGAAATCTGTGTGTGTGTGTGTGTGTGTGTGTGTGTGTGTGTGTGTGTGTGTGTGGCTATGCTGTTGCGATAGCTATTTTGGCAAGATATGGAACGAGGTCGAAGTGGAGCATGACTCGCATATAGGCTTGGGTGATCCGGAGACCCAAGTGAGTCGTGTTGGACAGAGGAGACAGCGACAATATTCCATTAGAGGCAAACTATTGTTTAAAAATGGGAAAGTCTGTGTGACAAAAGCGATGAGGTTCGACAAAGGATTTTGTTCGAATGCCATGATGTTCCTAACACTCGGCACCTAGGCATCCAGAGAACTTTAACATTGGTCAAACAATATTTCAATTGGCTAAAGATGCGCTCTCACATAGAGAACTATATGAAGAGATGCACTCAATGTCAGGTCAATAAGGCAGAGCGCCTTAGGAAAGCTAGCCTGCTACATCCATTGGAACTCCTTGATGCCAAGTAGCAAAGTATTTCTATGGATTTTATTGTTGATTTGCCAAATATTAGTCGCAACGATACCATTTGGGTCGTGGTCGATAGACTCACAAAAATGGCAAAGTTTATACCAACGAAGTCGACAGTCAAAAGCCATGAGTTGGTGGTTTTATTTGTCGATCAACTTTATAAGTTGTATGATCTGCCAAAAGACATCAAAGTGATCGAGATACTAAGTTCATTGGTCTTTTTGGCAAGATGTGTTCGCTCTAGACAACTTGGCCAATTTTCTTTTGTGATCAAGAATAGACCACAAAATCTAACTAAAAGCTTATAATGCTTGCCAATTCGCATAGCCTTGGAATCCTTGAGTATCTTCAAATAGACCCATTGTCCCACATTTAGAGTCCTTGGAGATCTCTTTTGATTAGCATAAGTGGTAATTGGATAAGGAGCTGTCCTTATACTATTCTTAGCCAATTCAAGCATATTGTGCATATCATACTAGAAATCTTGAGCGTGGCAATCTTCGACTTTCTCTAAGCCAATGGCAATAGAGGGTTTAGGCTCAAATCCATACATTAACATGAATGGACTAAATCCAGTAGCAGAATGCTTGCTACTATTGTAGGCAAACTCTAATTATGGAAGGTACCTTTCCCAATCAGATTGCATGTGAGAGACATAAGCCCTCAACATGTTCCCTGACGTCTGATTCATCCTTTCAGTTTGTCCATCAGACTCAGGATGATTAGAGGATGGCATACTCAACTTCATCCGAAGGTGAGAAACTGGCTCTTCCTCCATATGTTACTTCAGCCGCCTTAAAGAAAAATTAGGGGAAGCCGACACTATTGCCATCGAGAAAAATGTATGGCAAGATATACAAACAGAGTATATTCCTCAAGAACGAGAGGTTGTTCTAGATCATCGTACCTATCATTCGCGTCGAAATTCATTGATGAGGACATTAATGGTCCTTAAGGGGGGACGTATGTTATGTTCTGCCTACAGGAGAGAGGATCTGGCTTAAGACACCATCGGGATGGACGTTCGTTGTCTGGGCGGATGTAGTGTGAACCCGACCAGTGTGGTTGGCCACTTTTGTAAAAGGCAAGGCCTTATTTGCAATTATCGACCCCCACTGGCAAAGTACCGGTGGTTAGCCCGTGAGGCTAGGAGTGCGCAAGGTCACCTCAAGGAGGTGAAGCCGGGTGGTATGGGACACTCGGTCTTACACGTGCACACCTACATCCTCAAATGCTACCAACACGGGGGTGTTGCCGGGTGGTGGCTATGGTTGGGTGGTACGTCCGACGCATGTATGTGACAAACTGTAGACGTGTCAAGTCACTGAAGAACAGAGCCAACCTTCAGATCATGGCCGAGGGACCTAAACCCTAAGAAGAACAAGCAACAACAAAAGAAGTCCTACCAACCGATGGGGACCCCATCCGATGGGGCTCAAGTACATAAAGGCATTAAAATAAAGCAAGACCCACACACACGCGTGCACTGATGACATGGCAGTTGTACGAATGCTCTGGATTTTCCGTTGGTTGATGATGTGGCAGACTGTACGGATTTCCACGTTTTGCATTGACTGTTGACGTGGCAGATTGTACGGAATTCTGTGATTACGCTGGCAGCTTTTTGGCGTTGCTTTTGGACCATAAGCTTTTGAGTTTGAAGGCTTTTCATGTAAACTACTTTTGGGGCCTAAGGCCTTTAAATATGAAGCCATGGGCTCATTCTCTAGCATGCTTCCTAGAGAAGGTGCAGAGTCTAGAGTACCGACTTATATTGTGTTGATGCAATATAAAGAAAATATCGAAAGGGATGCCAAGGTTTGGGGCCAATACTCTCTGGGGTGAAATTCCGCCACTCCGTGTCGCGTGTCGTCTCTCTCTCTCTCTCTCTCTCTCTCTCTCTCTCTCTCTCTCTCTCTCTCTCTCAGTTCAATTGTTATTGAAATGCTAAAAGTCTGTTCAGTCTGTTCTTTTTTATTGGCACGTGGTACCCATCTTGTGACATGTCCGTAGGCGGTTCATGTAGCCGAGAGATCCTCTTCAAGTGTTCGTTGCACTGGTACTAATCCTTCTAGGATTCTAGACACGCCTATCTAGGAATATGTACAGAATTGGCTCTGGAAGTTAATGAAGCATGTCCACGTGGCACACAAAGCCATGTGCACATGACAACCCATAAAAATGAAACAAAAAGCAGCCTGCCAAGAATGCATACCTCTGACGCCAAATCTGGGCACCATGGAAGCTAATGCAGAGAAAACGAGAATTTTCCAAGGATCATTGCCAAACCACAGCAATGAGCTTGGCAAGGAAAGCTCTGCACTGCATCTCCCTGATCCAAATGCCAAGGGCAAATGTTCGTTTTTTAGCAGCTTTCTGTCTCTTCCAAACACTTGCTGCCTAGCTTTATATCTATTACCCTATAAAGCTAAAAACAAATAAACTGCTCTATGTCAGGCTTGCGACAACTGTGATGAGAACATTGAGCTCCCTGTGATGATTGATTGCAGTAAAAATAACTGTCTCTGAATTGAATGCAAGTGCTGGAAACTGAATGCTGTCAAGATGAGGATTGCTGACTCATGCACATACCGCACACTTTTTGTAAAAATGCTTCAATACAGAAATTAAGCAAACTACTTCAGTTTTTCAAATATTTTACGTTCTACATGTGCCAAGGCTACTACGAGATACAACAGCATCCTTTTCTGTACATGTTGTTGCAACAACAAGGCATTCAGATGGCCTATCACCATAACTGATTGAACTAACTGCCGTGGATAGATAAGGGTTGTTGAACCATCTCGGTACTTAAGACATTTCTTGCTGAAACACTGTACATGGCTACTATGAGATACATAAGTATACTTTGCCAAACCTTTTGTTCCAGAGATAAGACAATGAAATGACTTGTTCAATGAACTACCTGTTTTAAGTCTTTGTCCACCTGAAACATATATTGACTGCCATTGCTGACCTTGAGGACTATTGTGATTATGTTGTGTAGTTCATCTAATCTGAACGCAATCAATCTACAATTAGCTTGACACTAATCTCCCCTGTGTCAACTCCTGTTTGTTATGACATCTAGGAGCATTAACAGTTACTTGCAAGCAAGAGCATGCTACATATAGAGAAAAATAAGTCATCTGCTATAGTTTTGGATTTTGATCTTCTAAAGCTTTTTACTACTAACAGCATGTAGTGTGGCAACAGGATTCGAGCCCGAGTAACACTTCAAATACAAAAAGTAAAAGATTGGTCAAAAGTTTTTACCCTTTGCTTGAATAGTCTAGCACGTTTTGGTCATATCAAGTGTTTTCTTTATGCTGCTTGTGTAGTTGTCTATATGCATACCGCCTTAAAAAGTTACTTGCAAGTCCTTTTGACCTTATAAAAGTACTCATGTCATGCTGCTTATTTTAGATAATAACTTCTCAAAATCTATGAATGCAGTTTCCTCTTGTTTCCAAAAGTGCAAAATTGCACAGACTTGCTGCCGAAGCTCATGAAAAAAATGGCTACAATGTAATGCTAAGTGCATTTCCAGGAGGAGTGGAAACTTTTGAAATATGCATCAAGTTTTGCTATGGTATTAAGATCACGTTGAATGCATATAATGTAGTAGCTGTGAGATGTGCAGCAGAAGGACTTGAAATGACAGAGTCAGCAGAAAAGGGAAACTTGATTTCAAAGGTGGAAGCGTTTTTAAATTCCTACATTTTTCATGGGTGGAAGGACTCAATAATTGCTTTCAAGAGTACGCAGTCACTCTTGCCGTTAGCTGAAGAGCTACAAGTGGTCAGCAGGTGTGTGAATTCTATAGCTTCAAAGGCACTTGTAAATCCTGCCAAAGTCGATTGGTCCTTCACGCAGACACGAATGGTCAAGCACAGGGAGACCCAAAGTACCTCCGAGATAACTCATAGTCCTCCCTGGAATGGAAACCAAAGCAAGCAGAGCCATCCAGTGCAATTAGACTGGTGGATTGAGGACCTTGCTGAGCTAGAAATCGATCTTTACTCACACGTGTTCCTAACAATAAAAGCAAAAAATGAAATACCACCCAAGATTCTCGGGGAGGCCCTGCAGTTCTATACCTTCAAGTGGTTGCCAGGTGTTGCTCAAGATAACTACTTCGAAGACTTACTGAAGGAAAACACACGCCCCATAACAAACTTCTCCAAAGAGCGCCAACTATTAGAGCGTATTATAGCTCTGCTTCCTCCTGATAAAGGAAGCAACTCATGCAGCTTTTTGTTGAGGGTAATGAAAGGAGCAACGTGTTTCAGTGTGAGTCTTCCAGCCAGGAAAGAGCTTGCACGACGAGTCGGTCTGCAACTGGAGGAAGCCTCTCTTCGTGACCTGATGATTCCCTACTTCCAAGAACCTGACCGCTACCTTTACGATGTTGACCTTGTGCAGTCCATTGTCGAAGAGTTCATGATGCAGGATCAGAGCCCTCCTGGCAGCCCCACACACCAGCACTACTCTTACACTAAGCGACGCACGAAGTCGGCCGAAAACATCAACTTTGTAGAAAGCCGCAGATCAACATCCACCACGCATGGCTCAAAGCTAAGAGTCTCTAAGCTTATAGATGGGTATCTTGCTGAAATCGCAATAGATCCTCAGCTTGAATTGACGAAATTCATGACATTGGCGAAGTCTGTTCCGAGCTTTGCGCGGCCTTTACATGATGGACTTTACAGAGCAGTCGACGTCTATCTAAAGGTATGCCTGATGAAATGAATACACAGTCTCTCGAAACCTGATGAGAATGAAATGCATTGCTTATCAACATAAACGAAGGTTGTAAAACATTTTCTTTTCAGCTCTGCTGGTGATAATACAAGAACCACACTAATTTATTTGACAACTGAAACTACAGAAGCATCCTGGAGTACCAAAAAGTGAAAGAAAAAAGCTATGCCGACTTCTGGATTGCAAGAAGCTTTCAATGGAGGCATGCATGCATGCAGCACAGAATGAGCGGCTGCCCTTAAGGACGGTGGTACAAGTACTCTTTTTTGAGCAAGTGAGAGCTGCAGTGAATGGCGGGGGGGTCACAGTCAGTGAACTACCCACAAGTCTCAAAGCTCTAATGGCAGCCCACGAAGGTGACTCCCGTGAAGGGACTTCTGGTGGGCTTGATGATAAATGGGAAGAAGTGCAACAAAATTTCGAGATGCTAAATCGTGACCTTGCAAGCATGAAAATCAAACTCTCAGAGGTCGAAAAGGAGCACAGTGTTACTAGCAATACGCCCACTAAATCCAAAAGATTTCTTTCCAAGCTATGGCCAGGAAAGACCTTCTCGGACGGCAAAAAAAGATGTGTAATACCCTTGGACTTTCTTATAAAGTAAAACAGTCTACATTTAAACAACTACAACCCTTATCATCTTCACCACACCTTATCTGCTTTTCCACATGTACGCACACACCCGTCAGCATAAGGATGGTTTCCAGGGCCATGTATGTAAACGGTTAGGTTCTTCGATCAGTTCAAAGAGATTGCCAACTAATACTAATCCTCTTGAGCTCACTGATGACTTAACTATTGCGGGTGAAGTCAATTTGGGAGCTTCACCTCCTCCTTTGCTTCTTCCTCTTGCTGTTCAGCTAGTTTTTCTTTCTTTTCTTGTTGTTTTCTACCCCTCACCCTTAAGGTCTCTTGGAGCTCCTTTTTCTCCCATCTAAGCCTTGCCTTCTGATCATTGTTCTCTAGTGTGTGCAGTATGCGCTCACATACAATGGGATATGAGTGTTTGTGAGGAGTATCTGTAGATTAGCCAGTCTAATGTGCGGGTGCAAGTGGGTAGAAAAATAAATTCTTGGATTTTGCACTCTTTCCATACCTCTGAAATGTTGTGTGTTTGCAGTGCCCATGACATGAAAACCAAGCAGCACATCCTACATTCAACAGCAGAAATGGACAGATAAGCACCGGTGAAGCTTTTCAATGAGGGATGTCAAACCTACACCGAACTTGAATGTGATATCGCATGGAAAATGGGATGCCAAGCAGCCATTCATGCATAAAGCATGATACATACAGCAAATGTGTATGTGTATGTGTATGGGATGCATGTGCATGATGCCATGCCATACATACAAGCATTGTGATGTTATCTAGCAGTTAATCAGATAATTCTTATGGTAGGAAACCAGGTGAATGCAATATCATTACGCCGAACTAATGCATTGTTTTTTGTAAGAATAGAAATAAATATATGGCTGCAGCTTTTCAGGGCAGACCTAAAATCTCCCCCGCCCTCCCAATCCCTTGTCTCTCTACCACACATGCACACAAGGACATAAAAATATCTCTCTCTCTCTCTCTCTCTCTCCCCCACACACGCACGCAAGACACAAAGCTCTCTCTCCCAGTAGCAGCAGCTGTGTGCTTACCTGCGAATGGAGCGTTTCCCGCTCCCTTTTGAGCGGACAAACAAACTTGTATAGCAAGCACCTAGCCTAGCACTAAGAACTAGTCTTGCTTGGTGGGCCTTGCTATATAACATCTATAGAATATAACAGGACATGCGAATTGACTTTGAACAGCTAGCGCTGAAGGGAATAAGAGCAAGGCTAATAATTTGGGAAGGGCGGCATTGAGTGAAAGGGATATACACTTGAAAAATGCTATAATGTTTAAGGGAGGAGACAAAGTTAAGTGCATCAATTATTAGAGATTATAGTGGTTGCAGTTGAGACTATATCCAAGCGAGGTTGTACAACTATGTCTACATATGAATGTTTGTCCAGTATACATGTTGTTGCATGTAAATTCTTGCAAACGGAATGTATTTCGAAAAGAAAAATTTCATTGAATGGTTGGTAGCGCAACACGTCGGCTCACATTTTGAAGGTAGATTTCAAGTGTGTTTTGCCTTTCTTCTTTTATAGTTGTTTGTGTTTTGCCTTTCTTCTTTTGTAGTTATTCCAAGTACAATGAATGAGGACAATGATACATGTAACTTCATCGTTTGTCGCACCGATTTTCAAGTCAATATTTTCAGTGATTATGCAGTGCACGCAAATTGCGATCGAATCCAGCTCATTGAACTTAGGAGCATCTAATGAATGAAATTTTTGTAACCCGTGTTCTTCATTTCAAGTTTTGTAATGTCAATTTGATTGTACAATTTATTCAAGGCAAGGTTGTTATAGTGTTGGATGTCAAACATGTGAGTACAGATTATCGTAGTAGAGTTGTTGATGTAGTCATGCACATGCGCTTCAATTGATCTCATCTACGATTGGTTTTCTTTCACGAAAAATGGTGAAGAACTGAAGCAATTTAGGGTCTGTTGTATGTCTTATAGAGCATGACATCTTGTACAAAGTTTCATGTAGCCAGTGGATCGAGCTTGTGATTTGGCATGTGTTACAAAGTTCCCGTGTGTGACTACAAATTGGGGGTAGTTGGCAAGATCACCGAGCAAGAGAACACATTTGTTGTTGAAGGGATCTGCTAATTTATTGCTTGTTACATTGATATTTTCTCTTACAATAAGATCAAAAGAAGTTTGGGCTAGCATGGATAGCTCGTCTATAATTATAATCTCTGCCTCTTTTATGTCCAAATATCGCTCATCGATCACATGAATAGAGAGAGGATATTGTTGGTTCGTGGTTGGTATCTTGAATTGGTACTGGACCGTAGATACAATGTTGCTAAGCCTTGTTGCTGCCGCTCCGATGACAAAGCGTCCAACAATAATACAGAAGTGAGGGCAAAAGGAGTGTCTATTTCATTTATCAGTCGACCTTGTTTATCGCTATATATGTGAGGTATGCTATATAGTATGGCATCAATTATTTAGACACCTAGTATGGTATAAATTATTTAGAGATAAAGTAAAGATGCACAAGGTGAATTCACTACTATGATGCACCACATGTATTCACTACTTGTGTATTCACTACTGTAATACATCACGTACATTTGTATTCACTACTGTGATACACCACATGCATTCACTACTTGTGTATTCACTATTGTAATACATCACATACATTTGTATTCACTACTGTAATACATCACATAGGCAAGCATCCGTATGGAAAAATTTGTGTGTAACTCATGTGCAGACGTTGATCGACATTGAGTGTATAGTTCTGAAAACGAGATCCAAGGAAGTAATCCGGAAAATTCTAAAACAAGCAAATAGATAAATCATGAATGAACTACAACAATAAATGAGGTACTTTACTCACCTGCAATGTTGTACTCCTGTAATGTGAATAGTTAAACATATCGTCTTGCAATGAAACGTCACACTGAAAGTGCAAAGTATATTGTGCACGTCATACAGAGGTGCCATACAAAAGTATGGTGGAGAGCTGGCACTGTGGTCTCTCCAAAAAAATTATAAGAAACGGAAGCTGTGTCCTGCCTCGTAGCGTTTACGTGTTGCGCCAAGCAAACGCATGCGCATAGAAAATTGGATGCAAATAACGGACCTTGCAATGTTGTCGAGCGCTTGTGCAATTGCAGTGTTGTGAATATATGTCCTCCTTGCCATACACAAAATATGCAGATGTAACTTTATGCTCTATGTCCTATGATCAACATTACCTTCTCTCTCTCTCTCTCTCTCTCTCTCTCTCTCTCTCTCTCTCTCTCCGAGTTGTAAGTTGCTTCGGTCAGCAATTATGTCTTCTTGCCTCCTTGTTGTTGACTAACCTGTGTTATGTATCGATACCAAATTGATGTCTGTATTTGAAACCATCTGAACTTGATCTGATAACTGTTGCGTACATGGACGTTTGCTCATAGGATCCGCCATCGAATCGTGGTTATTGGCAAGAAGGGAGCTCCGAAGCAGTAACTACTATGCGCACATATCCACACCACCGGCATTACCTGCTTTGTATGAATCTGCTGAAGAGAAACGCTACAGTATATTGTTGTTGCTAATCTCAACTGCAACCGCATTGGTTGCCGCATGCATGCGGTTTAGAAAGAGAATCTCTTTACAAGCCACAATATTGGCCATATTGTCTGTAGAGTTTTTGCTATCCCACCCACATGTTGAATGGCCAGCAGTGAACTACTGTTGGAGGCTAATAGGTGTTGACATATTGATATGCCTGTCTGCAGAAATGCCATTACTCCGCAGTCCTTGTTCTTCGGCTTCTCCAACATCAAAGCTCTTTGTGTGGAGAAAAGAATTAGCTTCCTCTTATGCTCTTTGACTATTCTTTTGATCCTGGTCGGTAGCGTAGGCACCTGTATGATTGACTACTTGACTTCCGCTGCAATGCTACTGCATCTCCTTGGAGCTACACATTAACCAACACCCACGGACACCATATTCTACGTTGAATTGTTCATGAGAGATGTTTCTGTTTTGTTTGTAGATCGTTCTGAAACGCTTGCCTCATCAAATTTTTAGATAAGCTATCAATAGAGTTGGACGAGGAGTGCAACTAAAGTCAACAACTCATCAGACCATGACTTGCACTAGTGGCAATATTCCCCAATGCCTTCCCCTTGACATTGAGTTTTCTGCCACTAATCCCCTCACACTCTCTGTTAAAAGCGCAAGCAGCTAGCACTGAAGTCGTTGGCTTAATTACTTGAGGATAACCATCATAAGCTTTTCTACCCTCATGCTGTTTATTCTTTCCATTTCTTCGGTCTCTTCCGTTTGCATCGCCAACACCCTTAGCATCATCAGAAAAATGTGTTGAACTGGCATGCAAAGGCAATGAGTTTTGGTGGTTCAACTCCAGATTAGGCCAACTGATCATCGATTGAAATCTGATTATCTTTGTTTCAGTAGCACTAGAACAGACCTCTGCCATTGGTTGATCGCACAAAATATCTGATCTTTGAGAATGCTCATCACTTCGGCAAGCATCCAAATTACTCTCCAGCTTTATGATCTACAAAATATAACCAGGGTTTGAAAGGTCTTTGGTACTCCTTTGCGGTTTTGCCCGGCTAACTGCTACAAAGGCAAGTTGCGCGGAAAAGAATTGGTGTGAATCTTGAGAATTAGGCATGGGAAAACGAGTTGAGTCATACTGTTTAGCTAGCCACTAGGTCTTTGTTAACCCTCATGCACATTCCTATCACCTATGACGGACATTGTATTATTTATTTGGTAGAGTCAGGTACCGGGCTTGTCGGTCCAATAGGAGAAGGGTAAGAGTGATCGCCGATGAGAGGCGCACTCTAACTGGAACATTCAAGGGAAGCATGGGCGCCCAAGTGTGAATGGGACGAGCTCATATAAAAGTCAACTAAACCTAAAATTCACTCATTCTCTCATTTGTGCAATTGAAGAGTGCTGTTGCTCCATTTCCATCTTCTTCTTCTTCACCTCTTTGTGTGTGTGTGTGTGTGTGTGTGTGTGTGTGTGTGTGTGTGTGCGTGCGTGAGAGAGAGAGAGAGAGAGTGCGATCGAGCATTGCAACGGCGCCGGCGAAGCGGTTAAGTGCGGCGCGGCAGCGGCTCCTTCTTCTTCGTGGCGAGGAATCCTCCACGATAGCAAGCGTAGAGCAGTGAGTGACACACCATTGCCATCTTTGAGCTTACTACTTTAGGCTTGTTGTGTGCTTGGAGCCATTTGTGGATCGCACACAGTGTATCGGCAAGTTCCTTGCATTGACACGTGCGACATACGTGAACATTTTTGGCACCGTTGCCGGGGAGTGCCATACACTAAGCTTGAATGGCACTCTGTGCTTCTTTTGTGGTGCAATTTCAATTGTAGGAAAGGTAAGGAAGGAGGGTGTGTGTGTAAGGTGTTAGTATTAAGGTTGTTAGTTCTCTGAAATATAAAGTACAGTAAGTAGGAAGTAGATCTGTGAGAGCTAATGAAGTGTGTTAATGTGTAACAGTAGGTGTATTAGTTGTAAGTAGGTAGGTAGAGTGTGTGTGTGCTCGCGCGCAGGCCACGGCGACCTTATCCTTTAAAAAAATAAAAATAAAGGTAGGTCCAAGATCGGGAATATCTCCCAGACCCAAACCCAGACCCAAGACAAAGCTCACGCTCAGGCTTACGCGTCTATCACCCTTTAAAATTACGAATTTTAGCTTCACACGTAGCTAAAATCGACTTTTTTGAGGACCAACGGAGCTTCAAGTGATCGAACGTTGTGCTGTAAAGCACATCGCGACCCTCTGAGTGATACGCTCGTTTTGAGCTATTACACACTTTAATCAAAAAAATCAATCGTTAAAAAACATTAAAAACGTAAAAAACACAAGTGAAAACAGACGCCTAAAAAAGTAAGTGGTTAACCTTCGAGGTTATTCGTCGACGCTTGTACGGTGCCAAAGGCACGTGCATCTGTGCTCTGGTCGTGTGCTAGAGACGGAGCAAATAGAAAGAATTTCGACTTACGCGAGTTCTCATTATCCACCTACCTTAGGTTCCGGGCCCTCGGCGGGAACCCAAGGTAGTACAAACCAAGACCCGAATATAGCGGCTAGTGACTCTTCCTCTGACTACGACGTCATGGAGGGTTTCCTAATGCCTAATCTTGATAGCTCAAGCCAAGACATGCATGCCATGGGTCCACGGTCTAGGCCGAGCGTGCTTAGCCACTTGAAGGAAACCTTTAGTAGAGCCACTCGCTTCGAACATGGAGCTAATGATGTAAATGAGGGGGGTGGGGAAGTAAATTCTCCATTCATGACCAACGTAGACCCTATGCCCTTAGAGAATGTGCATGTGACTACTTCATTCACTGCACCTCCTGACTCTTCAGAGCTATTCCCCTCCGAGGTCATATTACCCGATGGTAGAAGCCTTGCCGAAGTGCAAGAGGTTGAGCGATATACCATTGCAGCTAGGGAAAAAGAAGTCGAGAGCTTACGCAAGGCGGAGCAACGAAGAGAGTTAAAATCAAAATCTCATATGTTAATATCTTTGCTAGGAAAGCAATCGAGTGCTCCTGACTTAGCAACCGCTAAGGGCCAACCCCTAGAAAGCAACATTGCATCTAGTTCAAAGGACACCCCTAGCACCTCAATCCTAGATGGAGCGTTCTTAAATGAGAACTGGGAGTATGAACTACAAACGAAAACTCTGACCGACCTATACACAGGTCACACCTATCACGTGGGTTGGTTAGATGTCCTACAATCCACAATGGGTGCTACTAGTGTGGAGGATCAACAACAAAGAGTTTGTGAGGTCGTCCACAGGATCATTGAGTTAGAGAGACATAACAAGGGGATCAACATGCCTTCAACGGGTCTCATGAGATTCTTAGATACAGGAAAGGCTAAATAACCGACCTTATCGCAAATGGAGACTCCCTCGGTAAGTTCGATGGATCCTCCATATATTGTTTCTCCACGGGTCTCAGTGCAATCTGAGCCCACAAGTGATAGCTTTACCTTTCCAAGTTTAGCTCATCTTTCCCTTGATGACACCACGGCTACCATGCCTACCCCAATGATGGGCATGCCGAGAAACACGTCATGGACCTCATTTGTTAGTAAAGCACCACTCCATGGTAGCTCAATGCCTACAACAGTACCTACAAGTGTGTACCAATCGTATGCACCTATGGGTCATTGCACTCATATAGTCCCTACCCCTCCCATTGTTTCAACAACCTATGCTCCACAACCACAACACCCAAGTTCTTATTTCCATGGGACTATATCGACTAGCATTAGCATGTCACATTCGACATTTGCTATGCCTAGGGCCACACATATGAACTTTGGACCACCACATGGCACAACATCGTACCCAACATGGAACCCAAGGGCTTCTTATGCGCCAAGACCGATGCCAATACCTACTCCACATGTAGTCTCTGGAGTGCCTTCACCCACGGTTCCTGCTCACTTAGGTGACTTGGCAACATTTGCTCAAGCTATTGGTCGATCTATTGCTAAGAATATGCGTAACACGCCTGATAGAGAGCTTAGAAGTAAGGCAGTACAAATAGCCAAGCTCACACAAAAATTTAGTGGAGACGGGGATGTGAGAAAGCATATCGAAGTGTTTGAACAAATATGCGATTCTCTAGGAGAACACAATGACCTGCATAAGAGTAATGCTTTACGATTAACCTTAAGTGGGAAGGCTGGGGATTGGTATAGAACCCTAAGGGTGGAAGAAAAAACGATTTACCCTACTCTTACGAGACTGTTCTTGAAAGAATACATACGAGAGGGAGTGCTTTGGGGAGTAGCCTCTCAACTCCAAAAAGCCCAACAAGAGGAAGGAGAGTCTGTGAGAGACTTTATTAGTCGCTTGAAGCATTTGAATTCTTGTTGTAGTCCAAATGAACGCTTCAATAATAATCAATTGCTTGATAGATTCATTATGGGATTATGACATGAGGATATCTACAATGGCCTAGTCATTAGAGTTATCACCACTTGGGAAGCAGTCACCACCAATGCGATCCAATTGGAGGATAATTTAATGATTCAAGGAGAAAGAGTGTCTGTTGAGCCTAAATCTATTAGCTCACAAGCATCAGGGCATCATCCAATGACCCTAAAGCCTATTGCTAAGGAGCCAAAGATATCTGAGATGACTTTAGCAGATCTCACCAAGGCTATTCAATTAGAGACAATCGTGCTCCGCAAAACAATCGTATGTATCTAAGAAAGGAGCAACAATGGTGCTCAGTATGCTATAGACCGCATAGTACTAGTGAATGCCCTACTTTTAGAATAAAATTCAATGCGAATTGCAGTGCCTGTGGGAGGTATGGTCATCAAGCTAAGGATTGCATAGTATTTAAGCGCGCGATGGCCAATAGACCAACCTTAGCATGGGCAGACACACCTCGAGTGCCTACATTGATGCCGGCCCCACCTCTTGAACAAACAACACAACACATGGTCCCTAGGGCCCAAAATGTTGTTCAAACAACATCTTTACCACCTGCAATGCTAGGACCGCAACCACCACATCCGAGAATCACTTCAGTGAATCAAGTGGGTTGTGAGTCATCTATTGCTTGTTTGGAAGGCTGTGAGGAAGATATAGATCCTAATATTGCGTATGGGATGGATGTGCTTGAAGACAGTCGACAATACTACATGGAGGACTATTGGGGACAAGTCAAACCTGTATATCAAGTAGTTTCTCTTGCGGCAAGAGGCCAAAATATCAATTACACTGATAAGAGACCACCTCTTCAATGCTATGAGTGTGGAGGTCCACATCGTGTAGCCGAGTGTCCTATTAGGCTACAAAAGAACGCCACGCTAATGCAAACCAGTCAAGCGAGCATGTCTACAATGCCGATACTCACGTGTAATCGATGTGGCATAGATCATTTGATTGTCCAATGTCCAAATAATCCAAATGCACCGAAGATCACACCATTAAATTTGATTGAAGTTACCGAGGAGCCATCACAAAGTACACCTGTAGTACTAGTAAACGTACTCACACGATTGATGCTCCAAAAACAAAATTATATCCTTGAGGAAAGAAGCAGCGAAGTCAGACCCCAGTTCAAAGACCAACATAGGGACTGGTGACGACCCCGTATATATGAACGGCACTGAAGAGGATTCTGATTCAGGTGAAACCATGGAGACCAAAACGTCCACTAAGATAGAAACCAACAAGGAAGACCTTCATAAGCCACAATGGCCAGGATCCAAGAAGAAGATAGGAACTTATCCAAACCCTACAAAGGAGATTGAGCGAGTCAAGAAATTAAGGAGTTTGGTAGAAGATACCAAAGGGATCTAGAACCAGCACATAGGCAGATCCAGATTACAGACACAATGTTCCCTACGCAACAACAACTTCACCAAGTCCATAGAGCCTTAGCCATACCTAGTGTCATCCAAGAAGAAAGTGACTTAAAGTCATGGGAAAGTGGGCATACTCACTTCTTGATGGAAATAATGTTTACAGAGGAACTACTTGATCCTATCAAAGAAATGGAGATCCCATCTTCCCCACGTCAACGGACTCAAGCCCAAAAGGTGCCATTAAATATTGCCAAATTGATGGATTTCATGTCTTCAGAAGTTAGAACCACCATCATGTCCAAACTATATAAAGACCCTGAGCTAGCTCATATCTTCGAGCCTTCCTCAATGGAGAACTAAAGTTTGGGCTACCACAATTTGCACAGATGGATGGAGCTGGGGAGATGCCAATAGAGGAGGAACACTTAGAGATCCACAACCCAATGTAGATGAGAACCTTGTTATAGAAATACTTGTTAACAAGTTGGGACAATACTTTGAGGGTGATGAATCCAATGCGACCATACCAATCACTACTATGGGATTAATTGTGAAGGGAATCCTTGATGGTGGCGTTGGGGTTAGCATTGTGACTAAAAATTGATGGGAAAATATGGGAAGACCTCACCTTGCGACCACAACCATAGTAGTGAAGATGGCCAATGGGTCTATTGTTAAACCTATTGGGATGCTAGAAGATCTCAAGATCAAGGTCTTTGGACATAAAATAAGGATTACCTTCATTGTTATGGATTTCTCCAAGCACACTATGGCATCGTAGATGATCTTAGGACGTCCTTTCATGAGGGAAGCAAAAATGGTGCATGATTGGTCTAAAAACCATCTCTACTTGCAGTTCCAAGATTATGTCATTCGAGTGGATCTTGTCACTGGTCGAGCACATCCCCTAAGAAACAGGTTTATAATTGATCATAGATCTGACACCACAGTTCACTCGGCCCCATTGCAGTATTGTTACACGTGGAAAGCGGACACTGATGTTGGGGAAGATTCTCCTTATATGGATGTACTACCTGGGATGACTGAGTCGGACAATGTGGATAGGGTCCACCTAGCAGCAACCATAAACACTTGGGGAAATAGGGGGACAACCTGGGTAACACCTGAGGGGGATGAAATGCCACCACTTGTACCCTTAAATATGCTAGAAGTAATGCATATAGCTTTTGATAACCTACAAGATGAAGATTTGACTGGTATTGGAACCAGTAGCGCCTTACAAGACTATAGCCCACATGATTTGGGGTCAGAATCATCAATTAAAATTGACTCTGAGGACAAAGAATCTGAGTTAAATTTTAGTGCAAATGTGGGGACAAACCATTCAAGGGCCAATGGTACCCTAGATGACAATCTATCCAAGGGAGCAGAAGACACAAGAAGAGATTCATCTAGTGACTCTTCACTAGAGATTGGCCGTAATCGAGAATTAAACAAGAAAAGTAAGAGATATAAGAGGCGACGATATCGGGCAAATGTGCGTGCTAGAATAAATGAAAAGAAATCTACCGCAGAATGGCTTAATTATATAGGGGCATGTGATGCTATCGAAAGTTGGTAGATAACTGGGGTGAATACCTTTGAAGCGTTATGTGGTGTAGTCCACAACCCATTGACATCACACAACTAGAGGCTACAGAGCAGCCAAAGTTGAGCCGTACTGTAAGGAGACGACAAAATCGAGAGTTAGCTCAACAACAAAAGGAATCGGAACTGAAATCACAGTCCATAGAACAACAGGACCCCATAGACTTAAACCCTGCACCTGAACATTTCAAATCCTTTACCACAGAGGAACGTAAGATTGTGTATACAAAGGCTCAAAGAAAACCTATCGATGGGAGCAATGGAGTCTATGACGGTCCAATTATAGTTAAGGAAATAGAGGTGGTAGACCCAGGAGAAGAGTCTAAACCTGTTTTCATTGCCCAAGATCTGACCGAGACTGAGGAGTGTGTACTTAAAGAACTTCTCAAGGAATTCAGGGATATATTTGTATGGACGTATCATGATATGAAAGGTGTTCCACCTTTCGTGGTGCAACACACAATCCCCATGAATAGCATGGCTAAACCAATTCAGCAACGACCCTACCCAATGAATCCTAAATATGCAAAAATCGTTCAAGAAGAGATTGAAAAGCTAGTGGAATGTGGATTCATATACCATATTGAGCACTCAGAATGGGTGTCTCCAATAGTGATTGTGCCAAAAAAGAATGGGAAACTCAGAGTGTGCGTGGATCTCAAGAATGTCAATGCCGCCACTAGGAGGGACCATTACCCCTTGCCATATTCAGAACATGTGCTTGAAAGAGTTGCAGGGAAGGAAGCTTATAGCTTTTTAGATGGATACTCTGGCTACAATCAAATCACAATTGCGATGGAGGACCAAGCTAAAATAGCCTTTATAACCAAATTTGGAGTGTTCGCATTTCGTGTTATGGCTTTTGGTTTAACCAATGCCCCTGGTACCTTTCAAAGATTAATAAACACTGCTTTTAGCGAATATCTGAGGGAGTTTTGTGAATCTTTCTTAGATGACCTTAGTGTTTATTCCTCTTGGAAAGAACATCTATCATGCTTACGAAAAGTGTTTGAGAAGTGTAGATTGTATCGCATCTCCTTAAACCCTTTCAAATGCCAATTTTGGGTTAAACATGGAGTCATTTAAGGACATATAGTGTCCAAAAATGGGATTTCCACAGATGAGAGCAACATTAAAGCCATTGCTGAATTGCCACCACCTCCAAACTATAAAGGCATTCAAAGGTTCATGGGCCATGTTGGTTATTACCAACGGTTTATTTTAAACTTTGTCGAGATAGCTCGTCCTTTGTACAAGCTTCTTATTGAGTTCCAATGGACTGCGGAGTGTGACTATGCTTATGAGTCATTGAAAAAGGCCTTGACTAGCGCTTCTATTCTACGAGTGCCCGATTGGAATGTAATTTTTCATTTGCATATTGATGCATCGAACTTTGCTATTGGGTATGTTCTAGCTCAACCAGGAGAACATAAATTGGACTACCCCATTACCTTTGCAAGTCGTCAATTGAATGATGCCGAGAGAAACTACATCACTACAGAGCGAGAAGGTTTATGTATGATTTGTGCAGTGAAGAAATTTTGCTACTACCTTCTGGTCAACAAGTTTGTGTTCTATGTTGATCATCAAGCTTTGTTGTATCTAGTAAATAAACCTTGTTCCATGGGAAGAATTACATGATGGTTGTTAATTCTCCTTGAGTTTGATTTTACGGTTGTGGTGAGACCTAGTAAAAGACATGTCATGGTGGATCATTTGTCTCGCATACCCAATGGTGAAGCCCCTACTGGAGTCGATGATGAGTTGCCCGATACTTCTCTATTCCTAGTCAAAACCATACCTAAATGGAGTGAGAAGATTGTGAACTTTCTTGTTAATGGTTTTCCACCCAAAGAGCTTCATAAAGACATAGCTCAAAAACTGTTAAAAGAATGTGAACCTTACTCTCTCATTGAAGGAACTCTCTACAGGCTAGGGAAGGACGATATTCTTAAACGTTGTGCCGTGAGGATGAGTATTTATACATACTGCAAGAAGCCCCCATGGGTATAGCCGGAGGACATTTCTCAGGGGAACTAACAGCTAGAAAGGTGTTGCAATCAGGCTATTGGTGGCCAACCTTATTTAAGGATGCATCACTTTTTGCAAAAGGATGTGATGCATGCCAACGTTACAAGATCACACAACGAAAGGATAGGATGCCCTTACATCATGTTAAAGTAACTCAACCATTTGAAAAATGGGGTTTGGACTTTGTAGGCCCAATTAGTCCGGTAGCTCGTAGCACTCAATCTCGATATATTATCGTTGCCACTGACTATGTGACAAAGTGGGCGGAAGCCAGGGTGACACGTAAGGCCGATGCAAGGTCAACTGCCAAGTTTCTCTTTGAGAACATTATTACAAGATTTGGTTGTCCCTTTGAGATTGTGAGTGACAATGGTACTCATTTTATAAATGGATTAATAAAAGAACTCACTACCAACTTTATGATAGCTCACCATAAGTCCACACCTTATTATCCACAAGCAAATGGGCAAGCTGAGAGCACCAACAAGACCTTAATCTCTATCTTAACTCAAACGGTGGAAGCTCATCGCACAGATTGGGATTTAAAGCTTACATCAGCTCTATGGGCTTATCGTACTGCGTACAAAGTTGCCATTAACTGCACACCGTTTAAGATGGTGTATGGCCAAGAAGCGGTTATGCCATGGGAGTTTGTCATTCCTAGTCTTCGAGTAGCTTCTCAAGAAGGTTGGGATGGTAACCCCTTAGTTGAGCAATTATATATCCTTGAAAGGCTAGATGAAGAGAGGCAATTAGCTGTGCAAAATGCACTTGTGGAGAAAGATAGGAGGAAGAAATGGTTTGACCGTCATCTAAAGAACAAAGATATCAATGTTGGTGATAAAGTCCTTATGTATGGAGTGTGTAACAAAAAGAAAAATTTGAAATATGCGGGAAAAGGACCAAACAAGGAACCATTTGTATGGAGACTCTTGATGGAGTTGAAACCATTGGATTCCTCAATGGGAGCAAATTTAAAAGATACTATGATCCTTTAAGCCAAGAGGAGCTATGTGCCATCCATACGAAAAAGGCAAACAAGGTGTCCCATGCCATCCCTATTTGCATATCCTCAAGATTTGACACTTCAATTTGCTCTTCTTTCACATTGCCAATTACCATATTCTTAGACATACAACAAGCTAGCTTTACCCTTACCAGCACAGGCTCATCAGAATCGGTCTACTCATCGTAGGATGTGGATTCATCTGCTCTATTCTCCTTGCTTGTCTCCCAAAAGCTCAAGCTCATATCTCCAGCATCATCATCATCATATACCAACTCCGTATCTACATCTTCATCCTCTTTCTGCTCCATAAAAGATTGACCATCATCTTGGATCCACACTTACTCTTCACCCATTTCCAGGCTTTCGGCATCTGCAACTTGGCCATACTATGCTACCTTTTCATACATAGCCTCTACAAAAACAAGCTCCCTTATCTCCTCACTCTACTTTTGAGACTCAACATTGGCTAGCTAGTTAGTAGATAGGTCCTCTTCCATAGAATGCTCATCCTCATTGACAAGCTCATCCACCATCGACATAGACACATCACAAATAGGAAACTTCCAAGGATCATAATTGACCATTGGCATTACCTCAACAGGTTCCACACATTGGACAACTGGAACAACCTTTGACTTAACCATAGAATACTCTATTGTTGCAACATGCATATAATCCGTAGGCTTTAGCAAGCCCAACTCCAGCTTCCACTTCACCTTCATGCTCTTCACTTTTGCCAAATACACCATATCATTATAGCTTTTCATACCCAATGCCACCTTTTCTCCAGTCTTTGGATGCAAGCAATCAAGTAACATTGACAACTTGAAGTACTGGTTGCCATTAAGCCCTGTAGCAACCTCCAACTGCCTCCAACAAGCTTCAAATTGCTCAATAAAAACTGAGAAATCTTGACTTACATCTTGATGCAGCGCCTTTAGCTTTGCACTCGCTTCCGTTGGAGAAACCGTCTTTCAAAACCACTCAAGAAATCGAGCCCACAGCTCCTGCCATAAGGTTTGATCACCACCTTTTAGACCATCAATACAGACCTTTGCACGTTCGCGCATCAGCAACAACACCATCTACAACTTCTCGATGCCTGTCTCACCGTATGCATTGACAACATCCATAGCTCAAAATCTGCTACCCAATCCTCTGGTCTTCAATCCCTCTAAAGATGGGGCCAATGCTTGGCTCCATCACCTCTGCTAACTCAAAATCGAACCACTACACATTTTACTTGACATTTCACCAACCATCTGTGGGCTTCGAACTCTGCTTTTGACTTCAACTAGGAGCAATCAGTGTGCTTCTCTATGGGGCCACCTGAAGATGGAGAGGGGGAATGGGGAACACACAACACACACAAAAATGTCTCTCTATAGCCTGTGGCCATTCTCTCAGAAAACACCTTCGAACAACACACTCACACAAACAAACCACAATTTGCACACATCCTGACGTGCCAACACGCTCATCAAGACCGAACACACATACTCGCACTTTGGGAGTCAACAACCTCACAACATCCGCATAGTTTCTATTGCACAGACCACCTACGCACACAAAACTCTCTCTCTCTCTCTCTCTCTCTCTCTCTCTCTCTCTCTCTCTCTCTCTCTCTCTCTCTCTCTCTCTCTCTCTCTCTCTCTCTCTTTGCACCACACAAAGCGGCCTGCAAGCACACACATCCGTCGGCACCAACACACACGCAAAGAGTTGCAATAGAAAAGAAAGGGGTGTGGGGGGATAGACACACTGTGAGGCAACCTTCACTTCATTCAAGAAAAGCTACACACACTTGACGTGTACATCCTCTTCATCACCGGGCCAAAAGCCTAGAAAATGAGTACAAAAATTGGTTTGATTGAGCCTTCAGTCCATGTTTAGCAAATCGGGGAGCACCGGACACTTGTCCATCCCTTTTTGGAAATATTGCTGGAGAACTGGCCCTCGACTAGCGGTGTCGACTATGTCCTCCTCCTCATCTCTCACCACCTATGCACTACCTCGAGCACTAGCGCTAGCACTAGTGGGGATCCCTTGAGCGCTCAATAAAAAATTTTGGCCTTGCGCGGTCATGGAAAATTTCCCTTATTGGGTGCCTATGCCATGTCAACAACCTCTTGTCGGTGTTGTCCAACAACCATCACCAATGATGTCACCAAAAGCCTGCCGAAACTGCTCGTTGGGGCACCAATTGTGCCATCTATGTAGCACCAAATGACGCTCACCATTTCCACAAGCTCGAAGGAGTCTCACTCCCCTTTTTGATGCCTTGGTGGTAGCCACACTCCGTCATATATATCGTGGGTCTTTTGCCCCTCAAACCCTATATGGGTTTTAGACCCTGCCATGTGTCAGTCCGTGGTAGCTTGCCCATTGTGGTGGTCAACAACCACTCTTAAAATTCCACCAAAATCAACCTTTTTCCCCTGCTTTGGAGCGCCACTTTCTCCTGCTCATAGACCTCCTATCCAAGCCACAAAGCTTGATGAAAATTCCACCCCGCCGGCTTCGAACCATGCAAACCCTACCGGATTTTCTCGTTGCCACAGCCTCAAATGAGGTGTCTAAAAGCTAGAAAGAACCATCTGCACCCATCTTTTCAGCACCAACTCTCAACTTCGACTTGTCGTATCTCATTGATCGGGTATTCGATTGATGAGCTCTCACTTCCTACTAATTTCCTATGATGCATGCTACGTTCTCAAAGTCTAGTGAGGCCCAAAAAACACCTGGTGGCATGCCTTCCAATGCAGTTGAATTTCCCCATAACTAGCCCCCCTTGAAATTTACAACTTGAAATATCTTTCCCGTATGAGCTGTGATTGATGAACCGGAAAGACCAACATGATCCACAGCTCAAGCACTTCAACCCTATCTACTCACTTAAGTTTTGGTCACTTGTCTCCACTTGCCATGTCTACCAAGGGTCTACAGACCACTCCAACTTTGAACTTCAATATCTTTCACCATGGAGCTCCGTTTGAGGAGCCATTTGGACCAGTTTCTAGAGCATTTCAAGCACTACATTCTCATGCTCAATTCTTGCACTTTAGACACCTATATTTTTCCATCTTGAATTGGCTCATTATGGAGCCTTCTTGGCCTAAAATTGCATCATGTATACATCCCATCACTTGCCTACCCAGGATGTTCATACCTGCTTTAGCTCTTTGCCATGCACATGTATAGAGCCATAGCATTGCATAGCACACTTCTCATCTCTGACCAACTTTGGCTGCACCAACGTGCTGACTCATCTTTTGGAGAGGGTACACATATTGCAAAAGCATCCAAAAGAACCTGGACAAATACTTCAACTTGTGCACAAACAAACCCAAACTTGTCGCATTGGTTGGAGGTTCCATCAAAACCAAAGCCTTCACCTTTTCTAAATCAGCCTCTATACCATTCTGTGAGACCACATGACCCAATAAATGAGCCCACAGTTGAGCCAAGCTGCACTTCTTGGGATTCAATTGTCCACCCTCTTCATCTAGCCTTTGGAAGCATAGCTTTAACTTCAACAAATACTCATCCCTTTTATTATAGCACCCAATATCATCCATAAAAAATAGGATAAACTTACCCAAATATGGCCCGAACACCTTGTTCATCCATTCCTACAACATCGCATAAGCATTCACTAATCCAAGAAAGTAGACTTCAATTGGTCCTCCAAAGCAATACCAATCTAGAAATATCCTAAAAAACCATCCATAATTGAGTATCTCTCATGCCCTGTTACCTGGTTCAAGAGTTCATCCTGAAACAACAAGGGGTAATGATTCTGCTTTGTAGCAGCATTTCAATGGCTTACAGTCTACACACACTCTCTGCTTCCCTTTTTTTTTTTGGTGTAAGACAATAGGTGAAACCCACTCAGATTCTTGCACTCGATAAATGATACCTGCTTCAAGTAGCTTGTTGATGTCTTGCCACAAAGCCTCTTTTTGAATCTCTCTCAACCTCAACAACCTTTGTGCCCTCGGCTTGTATCCCTCTTTAAGCAGAATCCAATGCTCCACCCATTTAGCTCCTTGCAAGTCTTTATTATCCGTGGCAAATAGATTGGGATACGATGCACATAACTCCACATAGCCCTCCTTTTCTTTTTGGGTTACATCTTCACCCAACATGCTCTCTAATTCTATGTCATCCATACCAAAAATAGAAGATTGCATACATTTACTAGAACTAAGAGGGTGTATAGTGACCCCAAACAAATATGTGTGAACCTTCAAAAACGGGCCCTTATCACTCTTTTCCTCCTCTGTATTGGTAGAGTTCTTATCATAAGTCGTCTCTGACTCATAGTCATAGCTAGTTCTTGAATCTTATTTATTTTTGCCACAAGATGAAAACAACTTTCTCTTGTCTTCAAATCAAGTACCACTTGCCTACCACCCTCTTTGTCTGTTGGAAGAGCGAAAATTCCCCTTTCCTAGTCTTGTTTAGATCCAATTTCAAGCAGCCATGGCCTCCCTAGGATGACAATGTAACTCTCACGTGCTTTCATCACAAAAAAAATCAATGAGGCATTCAATTCCTATCGCTTTTACGTTCATATCTTGAGCCATGCCCAAACATCTCGCTTTGGCATGGGCGTCCATCCTCGTCTCCACATTGGACTTGACCACAACCTTGATATAAATGTCCTTTATGGCAACCGATATCAACACACAAACCCCTACCCCACCATCAATATATGCATGCACCTGCATTTGCTTCTCAATCAAAACATTAACAATTGGAAGCACATCTATCGGATTTCCTACCCTTAGACCCAAGTTCTCAACTATATGCGCATCTCCTCTAACCAATGGAAGCCTTGTACTAACATTGGTAGACCATTGCCTCCTCAACCTAGGATTCAATGCTAGCAATTGACCAAATGTAATGTTAGCCTTTTGAGTATGGACATCGCTCACCGGATCATACTTCAGATGACCATATTCTAGCTGAAAATCTACGTGCTTGATCTTGCAATGACGTCTTCTTTTGTTTGTCTTTGGTTGTTCCCTGCCTTCATACACTTTCTCTTTGCCCTTACGAGACCTGGTCTCTTTTTTAGTCTTTGTCTCCCTTTCTCCTCATGCTCTTTCATTAGCCAAGACATCCATATCTTGCTTATCCACACCAATGATATTAACCCTAGGAACTTCATCATTACCTGGCAGAGCTAACTATACCAGGTTCACGACTGTTTGTTTCTCTCTTTGACCTTTGAACTGCCCCTGTCCTCCACCTCTACCAAACAAGACGTGGAGGACACTGCTTCATACCCCAACGCACCTTGCTCAATCCTCTTCTTAATTTTCTTGCTCTTCACTCGTGTAATCACAACCACACCGTTGTAATTCTCTGGACACTCAAAATCCACCTTTTCTTGCACTTTGGGATGCAAACATGCCATGAATTTCTCCAACTTGAAGTAATCTCCATTGGCCAAGTGTATAGTGGCTGCTAACTCCGGCCAACACACTCTTCAAAACAATTTAGAAATACACCAAACTCTTCACTTACATATTGCTTTAAAGCGTTCAATCTTACATCCAAGTTGACAAGTGATACCTCCTTTGGTTCACCTTCTAAATCATCAAACCGTACATTTGCTTTACCCCACATCAAAGTGGAATTGTCTGCATCTTGTTGTCTTCGTTCGGCATACGCAACGAAAACATATACAACTCAAAATTGGCCATTTATTTTTCCAAATCCTTTTCGCCAATGAAGATTGGCCCATAGCTTCATGCTGTCATCACTTCTTTGTTGAGAAAACCACCTTTTTTTTATCAAACCAATGAGCAATCAGATTCTCCTCAGTGGGGGCACTAGAAGATGGAGACGTGGAAGAGGAACACACACGAAAACACACCAGATTGCCTCTCTATAGCCCAAGGTACTCACAACACCCCACTCCTCTCAAAAGCCACCTTCAAAAGGACACACTTTTCAAAACACACACACCTCCATTGCACACTAATAAATGTATACACCCTCCGAGAATCAATACCCATGCACTATTCACATTGATTTTATCACGCAATCCACCATAACACAACACCCTCTCTCTCTCTCTCTCTCTCTCTCTCTCTCTCTCTCTCTCTCTCTCTCTCTCTCTCTCTCTCTCTCTCTCTCTGCACCACAAAAAACGGTCCAAGGGGCACACCAACACGCCAAAGAGCAAGAGCAGAAGAGAAGAAGGGGGGTGGAGGAGTAGACAACAAGGAGGATCAATGGATCTTTATTCCACCAAAGACACCATACACAACTTTCTCACCGCTTTGTGCAGACTTGTCGGGCAAAAAAGCCTTTCCATAGCTCAAAGGGGGCCCCTTCTAATGGGAGTTTTTACATTTTTTGCAATTCTTTCCTTCACCAGACAAGTGTGTGAGCCTCTTTTAGCATGCTTGCATGAGAACTTTATTTTTTTAGGGTGGCCCCTTATTCGACATTTCATCTCGCTCCCCCTACTTGGGGGAAGGACACCCTCTCTTCAGCAATAGCGCCCTGGCATCACTAGGGGGAGAGTACCTTATCATCACCCTTATCCTCAACAAATGGAGGCAGCTTTGAGGCCCCTCATGAGGTCAACCCTTTATGGGTACCCCCAAGCCGCCTTCTCTACACCAAGCAGCGACACCAAGATCTTGTGCATGCCACAAAGCCACCAAGATTCTCCCACGATCGGCAATAGAGCGCCCGCACGTCTCTCTCTCTCTCTCTCTCTCTCTCTCTCTCTCTCTCTCTCTCTCTCTCTCTCTCTCTCTCTCTCTCTCTCTCTCTCTCTCTCTCTCTCTCTCACCCACTTGGATGCCTATAGTGATGTCTCAACCCCCTATAAGTACCCCACGACTTTTCATGTCCACTGCACATATGGGATAATGTAGCCATAACGTGGCATCTCCGCATTCCATGCACGTCAATAACCACCACCAAGTTTTGTTCCCAAAAAAAAAAGCACCACTTTGAAGACCTCCCCTTTCTTGCTCACCGGTCAAATTGACCCAATTTAAAAACCCACCAAAAGCTCAGGTTCTAGATTTCGACTCCCAAGACCTGCTTTGCATTCCAAATTTCATGTGTCCTTGAATGGAGAGCCACAAAATGGAGCAAAACTACTAGATTCCTTACCCTTGTTGTCATCCACCAACCTCAACTGGACATATCTTCATACTTGGGATTCCAATATAGGAGACGTCACTTTTGGCTACTTCCACATGTTACATACTACCTCTGCAAACCTGACGAGTTTTTAAAAAAGCCTTAATGACACACTTCCCAAGGTGATCAAAATGGTATAGAATTGGGCCCGAGCAAAACTTCAACTACCCGTATGTAGACCATTTGGCCTCCGATTTTCGATCCAAAAAATTTGACATTGTCCATAAATTGAGACCGTCAAATCTATTCACTCACACCAACTATAGTCATCCATTTGCATATGTCCAATCTGGCAAGAATAGATGCAAAGCACCGTTTTCTTCAAATAGCCATAACTTGAGTTGTATGCCTTCGACTGACAATCCGTTTGGACCAGCCTATAAAGCACTCTAAAGACTACCCTCTACACTTCCATACCAACATTTTGAACCCTCTGACTAGCCACCTTTGAAAGCTATCGTAGCAAAGCATCTTGGTCCAAATAACCTCATAATGCATACACGTGTGGAACCATCTTTGTGCCCTTGACTTTCATACTTGTTTTAGAGCCTTGACATGCACCTGTAGACACCCATAGCTCTACTTTTCCCACTTCACATCACTGACATGGTTTGGCTACCCCAATGTGCGATTTGCCAGGTATGCAGATCTATTGGTTTCATTGTCTGCAGCTTTTTGTTTTGTGTATTTTACAGGCACACGACACATCCATTTGTAACAGTGGGATCAAAGTGTAATGCTACACTCTTTCGTAACAAATAGCCTAAGAGATCCAAAACTAGCATAATTCACCTCCCACGAACATAGAGTTTTGTGATTGTGCACTTGAGATAAGTGTAGGCACATAATTCTTCTCCATTTTATATAATTTGTTGTTTTATCTCTCTTTGATTTTGCATGTGTTACTATATACATGTGGTAGTGATGTGTGTGAACACACTAGGATCGCCGGGGCATTTTTTCCCTCTTTAGGAGGTTTTCCCCCCCGTGCATTGTATATACGCCCATCACTCTAGGGCTATCTATCTTTTCCATTGCACACTAAGTAACACACTCTCTATTGTGTGCCTTGAGCTTCCTTCGTCTTCTCCAAGCTGCGTGCGTTTCTCTGTATCCCTAATTCCAAGAATTGGTATCAGAGCAGGTTGCGTCCTCCCGGGCTTAGTCGCCAGCTGCTCGAATACACGCCTGCTCGCTTTCTCCGATTACAGTGAGGTTTGACGAGGGTTCGCAGGTCGGCAAATATTTCGGGAGAGCTCGTAGAGCATGGTCTGTGCAGATTTTTGATTTGGGCTCATTTTGGTCTTCGTTTCCACTACAGGCAGTACTGCACAAGCTATTTTGTCATTTTGTGCAGAATTTTTGTCGGTGTCGTTTTCTGCATAACAGGTGCCTTATAGTCTTCTACGGTTTGTGCTATATAGCACGTATTGTTCCTGCTCCGTTTCTCCTATTTTTGGGCAGATTTCACGTCACGTGCAGCATTTACCATGGCTGACAACAACAACACAGATGTGTTCAAGATGTTTGCTGCTGAGGACAGGTTGGATGGGGACAACTACCGTATGTGGGCTTATATGATGCAACATGTTCTTGTGTCAAAGGGCGTCTGGAACATTGTGCAGGGCATTGATGTACATCCTGGTTCTGAGGATGTAGGCGATGTTGAGGATGTTGCAGGTCTTGTTGCAAGGATTGCTGCTGTAAGAGTTGTTTTGCCTACGGCAAAACAAGCTCATTAGGATGTTAAGGATGTGCAGGCTCATGCATTGATTGCGTTGTCTGTGAAGCGCACCATTGTTCCTCACATCCGTTCAGCAAAATCTGCAAAACAGGCATGGGATATTTTGGCTGGTCTTTATGCAAGTCGCAATGAGGCTAAAATTGCTTTGCTGTGTAAAGAGCTGGAGTCGAAGATTATGCATGAGGAAGATGATATGGACACTTTCCTTGGTAGTGTCAAGGATATCAATGAGCAACTTATTTTTGCAGGTGAAGTCATTTCAGACAGTTCCCTTGTGTAGACTGTTCTTGATGCCTTACCAGATTCTTACCAGACTTTTGCTAGTACTTGGAGACTGATGACCCAAGGAAATCCTGAAGTTGTTAAGTTTGATGCATTATGCACATTGCCATTGCAAGAGTCACTTTCTAGAAAAAATAGGACTAGGCAGCGTGCAGTTAAACAGGCTTTTATTGCTTCTCAAAGAAAGGGTAGTAACAATAATGCAGCCACTTCTTATGATTCTGTTGCGAGTGGCAAAAATTCTGTTCTTAATGCTTCTCCTGGCAACAATTCGTCTGGAAATTCTCGTGATAAGGGCAAAAAGAAGATGCGTTGCCATTATCGTAAAGCTAATGATCACTTGATCAAGTCGTGTCCTAAGTTGAAGGCCAAAGAGGCTAAGAAGAAAGAGGGTGGTTCCACTGCAAATGCTGGTTCCACTACAAATGCAGCCATTGTTGAGTCTTCTGTGAAAGGAGACTGTAATGCTAATGTTGATGCAGAATGGGCTTTTAGCGCAAAGTGCACTTACAATCCTTCTGTTCATGATGCATGCTTGTCAGTTGCTGCAGATTCACATGTGTGGTATTTCGACAGTGGTGCTACAAAGCACATTACCTCACATCGTGCGTTGTTTACCTCTCTCTCGTCTGTCCCTCGTGGGAATTCAGTCACTTGTTGCAACAATGCCTCTTATCTAGTTCAGGGAGTTGGAAAGATTGTGCTCACTGCTGCTAATGGCATCTCCTTCACACTTGTTGATGCACTTTATGTACACGGGATCAAGAAGAATCTCTTGTCTGTATCCGCACTTGCTAGACTTGGACTTGTAGTCAAATTTGTGGATGACAGATGTATAGTTCATGATCTCAGTTTTGGTGATGAAATTGTTGCATCTGGGCTTTTGTGCCATGGGCTGTATAAGCTCACTTTGTATGACAAGTGTGGACAAAATTTTGCAAATGTTGTTGCAGATTCAAGGGCTATTTCAGATGCAAAACTTTGGCATGCACGTTTTGGTCATCTGAATTTTGCCAATTTGCTGCGTTTGCAGAAATCTGATATGGTTTCTTCTTTGCCGCCTCTTGAAGCACCTGTCAAACATGTTTGTGAAGGCTGTATTCTGGGTAAAATGCAACGTTATAAGTTTCCAAAGGATGGTTCAGTTAGGGCCACATGCAGGTTGCAGCTTGTGCATAGTGATGTTTTTGGGCCCATGCAAACTCCGTCCTTGGGCAATTACCTGTACTTCGTGACTTTCATTGATGATTACTCCAGGCATGTGTGGGTATTTCCGCTTCAAGCGAAGTCCGAAGTTTTTATGTGCTTCAAACAATTTCTAGCTATGGCTGAAAGTGTTTCGAAATGTGCTATGGGCACCCTTCGTTCCGATCGAGGGGGGGAGTATATGTCTCATGAATTTAATTGTAAAGTCCCCAACCCGCCTATACCAAGATCGGGATGGGATCCTTGACAAGTCTCTAGGTCTAATAAAAATCAGAGTCTCTAAACAAGAAAAATCCAAGGAATAAACCTTTACCATTGACAATGGCTTGGGTCTATAGCCTTAGAAGAAGACCTAGTCCTGTCTCGCAACGGAAACGGGAGAATGTATTAAAGTCCAAAAAACTATTTCGGCCCTATAACTGCCACAATTGGGCTAAGCTATCCTCAACCAACGCTTTTTTTCCCCTAACAGATGTGAGGGCACAGCCGCTGGTGGACTCCTCTTCCAAGTGAAGAAGTTTTCTAAATGTTTTAGTGCGCATGGATGGATAGTTACCTGATTAATCAGGTCCACCCTTCCTTGATTGACAACCTTAGTCAATCCCCACTTACCACCCTGCACTCACACATGATTCATTTAATTTCTAATTACTATCACGTTGTTTCAACATTTAAAATAATGGTTTCTTTTACGTTCCGTCACAGTAATTCCTTCAATCAATTATTAAAGACAACATTGAAAGCATTCTTTTAGAAAACAGACATCTTTAAACTTAAGACAGGGCACTCTCAATCAAAACATTGTCCATAATAACCATGACCAGTACTCTTCTTGTCTCAAGACCTCCTAAGGGTGAAAAACGGCACCCATTCCTTATTCAAATCGGGAGTGGATAAACCCCCACCCAAGGTTCCGGGTGCCCATACACCAAACCAGTTGCCCATACAACCGGGCGGCTTCCCGAGGATAAAAACGGTATCCTAACTTATGTAAAAACATCAAGACATGACACGGAGTAGAAACTCAACGTTCATGGGGGTAACTGACTTATCCGTGGCTAGAAAGCTATTCATTATTATCAATTTATACTAAGGAGTCGGAGGTGTCTTGAGACAAGCTGTCTTAAGGATGATCAAACATATCTTTCCTAATTCAACCAGTTTTAACCCAAACAATTCGTTCCTACATTATAAACAAAATGCACGTTGGAAGTTACCTTCCGTTTTCAGCCAGTTTATCCTTCTTACGTATGCAATGCTAGCTTATAAAAGAACTTAAACTAATTAAAGATTTAATTGAATAATGGGACACCCACTTGGGATTGATTGGCCATCTGCTGCTGTGCTGGCGCCTGAAGACTCTCCTCCGTAGGCCTACTACTAGGCCCAGCTTTGTCGTCGTGCGACGCTCTAGTTCGTTTTGGAGCTACGTCCTCATCATCAGATGTAGGATTTGCTTGGGTCCTTTTTGGTGCCATAACTTCTTATCCCTATAAAAAGGACGTATAATCATTAGGTAAATAATTCAAAATCTAGACTTAACCTTTATGTTCAACCGTAACCCATCCAAGGTTAAATTTATAGTCTTAATTGATAAATTCTTGACCTAGTAATTTCTTATTTGTCTATATAGGCATGATAACTTTTTCCACCGCTTCCCTAAGGGTTTTCTAAGCTCTCCTAACTTTCTTAAAATTTTCTATATCTTTTTCCTAATTTTTCCATCAACTTTTAAGCTAATAATCTACTTATTTTGGGCTTAATATTTATTGTATTAAATTTCTCTTAAAGATTTCATTTGCTTAACTTGATATCATAGGTTTACACTTACTATAATTTTCCTAAAAACTTTTAGCGACAAAGTCTGTTTATTTTAATTAATCATTTGTTAAAAATAAGACTTTTGGTCAATTATAATTTCCTAACCTCACTAATTAACTATGGTATAATTACCACAAGTAGATAAAAATGTTTTTTACCTCTGGTAATTATCTTATTATTTTTCAACTTAATTATATAATTTTCATCTTCAATTTTCAGCTAAAATTAGGATAATTTGACTTAAATAAATATTTAAATACTTTTCTAACCTTGACATATTTATCACGGCCTCTTTATTATGTAAGCTAACTGTGATAAATAGAATGTAATCATATAGCATGTATCACTAATTTCTCCCTTGAAATTTCAATCAAAATTAGTATATTTTGACTTAGATAAATATCTATACTAAGTTTCTAACTTTGATATAATTATCATGGCCTTTTCATCATGTAATCTATCTTTGATAAATAGCATGTAATCATGTAGCTTGATTTACTAATTTCCCTCTCTAGTTTTTAGCTAGAAATAGTATATTTTGACTTAAATAAATATCTATACTACTTTTCTAACCTTGGCATATGTTTCACGACCTTTTCATCATGTAATATAGTCCTAATAAATAGCATGTAGTCATATAGCATGATTTACTAATTTCTCGCTTTAGTTTTTAGTTAGAAATAGTATAATTTGACTTAGATAAATATCTATACTACTTTTCTAACCTTGGTATAATTATCACAGCCTTTTCATCATGTAATATAGCTCTGATAAATAGCATGTAATTATATAGCATGAGTTACTAATTTCTCTCTTTAGTTTTTAGCTAGACATAGTATAATTTGACTTAGATAAATATCTATACTACTTTTCTAACCTTGGCATAATTATTACGACCTTTTCATCATGTAATATAGCCTTGATAAATAGCATGTAGTCATATAGCATGATTTACTAATTTCTCGCTTTAGTTTTTAGCTAGAAATAGTATAATTTGACTTAGATAAATATCTATACTACTTTTCTAAGCTTTGCATAATTAGCATAGACTTTTTACCCTATAGTTAATCTCCAATAAATAGCATGTAATCATATAGCATGATTTATCAATTTCCCTCTTTAGTTTTTAGCTAGAAACAGTATAATTTGTCTTAAATAAATATCTATACTACTTTTCTAATCTTTGCATAATTATCACGGTCTTTTCATCATGTAATATAGCTCTGATAAATAGCATGTAATCATATAGCATGATTTACTAATTTTTCTTTTTAGTTTTTAGCTAAAAATAGTATAATTTGACTTAGATAAATATCTATACTACTTTTCTAAGCTTTGTATAATTATCACGGACTCTTTACCCTATAATATATTTCCAATAAATAGTATGTAATTATAGCACATTATTTACTAATTTCCCCCATTCATTTACCCCTAAAAACAGCATAATTCTACTAAGATAATTAGTTAAACTAATTATATGAGATTATCTTAATTATCATGAGTTTTTTAACACCTAAAAAACCATTGATAAATATCTCACATCATTTAAAATCATTTTACTAATTTTCCCTATTTAATTTGCTTCAAAAACAGAGTATTTCTTCTAAAGTAATTAGCTATATTAATTATCTAAGCTTTTTCTAATTATCACAGGTTTCTTAAAACCTATTTAATCATTGATAAATATCTTACAGCATTTGAAATCAGTTTACTAATTTCCCCTATTTAATTTTCTCCAAAAACAGAGTATTTTAGCTAAAGTAATTAGCTAGATTATTTACTGAGCTTCTACTAATTGTCATGTGTTCTTTAACACCTAATTAACCATTGATAAATATCTCATAGCATTTGAAATCAGTTTACTAATTTTGCCTATTTAATTTCTTGAAAAATTAGAGTATTTCTGCTAAAGTAATTAGCTATATTAATTATCTCAGCTTTTTCTAATTATCACAGGTTTTTAACACCTAATTAACCACTGATTAATATCTCACAGCATTTGAAATCATTTTACTAATTTTCCCTATTTAATTTGCTCCGAAAATAGAGTATTTCTTCTAAAGTAATCAGCTAGATTAATTATCTGAGCTTCCCTAATTATGACGAGTTCTTTAACATCTAATTAACCACTGGTAAATATCTCATAGCATTTAATATCAATTTATTAATTTCCCCTATTTAATTTGCTCAAAAAACAGAGTATTTCTCCTAAAGTAATTAGATAGATTACTTATCTGAGATTCTCCAAATTATGACGGGTTCTTTAACACCTAATTAACCACTAATAAATATCTCACAGCATTTGAAATCATTTTACTAAATTTCCCTATTTAATTTTCTCAAAAAAAGAGTATTTCTGCTAAAGTAATTAGCTAGATTAATTATCTCAGCTTCTCCTAATTATCA
Organism: Adiantum capillus-veneris; assembly: GCF_014529385.1. Taxonomy (NCBI): domain Eukaryota; kingdom Viridiplantae; phylum Streptophyta; class Polypodiopsida; order Polypodiales; family Pteridaceae; genus Adiantum; species Adiantum capillus-veneris. Next base: position 52,614,529 of record NC_140935.1, on the reverse strand, counting down.
TGCGTTCTTTAACACCTAATTAACCACTGATAAATATCTCACAGCATTTGGGATTGATTTGATTAGTTTTCCCTTTAATTATCTCTTAAAAAATAGTGTAATTCTGCCTAATTAATTAGGAAAATTACTCAGAAAATTATCCTATAATTTTTTTAGCTTAATCACTATCTAATGCAGCTATGATAATTACCTCAACTTAATTTAAGCTTAATTAATATGTTTACCATTAATTCATGGTTAATTTGGCTAATTTCAGTCCTAATATGATAGGATAATTAATTAGCTTAACATTAGCAAGCTTAATTACAACAATCAACAGACAATAATTCATTAAGAGAGGGTTTATGAGTATACATAGGCCTAATCTTTGATTTATTAACAAAATAGCTTAATCTAACCTTGCTAATTAAGAAAGATTGGACTAATTACCATTTAAGTTAATCAATTAGAGATTAATCTCTAATGATTTCTGCGTAGCGGTCTCTCTAGATGAGAGAAAGTGTGTCAAGGCTCCGAGTCTGTGTAAAATGTGAAGCTAGGGGTCCTATTTATAGTTTTCTGGCACTCATAAGCTCTCACCGGCTGAAAAAGGCTGTTGCTTGCAGTTCAAGCAGTTCCCAGCAAGTCAAAAAATGCCCCCTGCTGCTAAATGAGTCCCAGGCAGGTCAGTGATGACCCTCCCACCTGCCAGCTTTTAAAATGTCAATTTTGCTATAATTTGATCTATTATTGCTTAATTGGTAAATATCTTGTAAATATCTGGGAGACCTTTAATAAAGTCTATGCTTAAATGATTACTATAACCCTTCAATTTTTCTTAATAATTTATTTTACATTGAATCTTTCGGGAGAAGTAGCGGGGTCAGTTTTTGTCCGAATTTAAATCTGAAAATTTCTAGCCTGGGGTTTGCTGTGCTTAAGATTCCAAAAATACGAATATTTGCCATGGTCGAAAAATTCTACATTGCTTTTTCAATAATCATATTAGTTTGATTAAGCTTTATACAACCTTTAAGGTTTCAGAAACTGGAAACCTTACATTAATGCATTTCTGGCTAGTCATGGGATAAAACACCAATGTACAGTGCCTTATACACCTCAGCAAAATGGTGTCGCTGAGAGGAAAAACACGTCACTGACGGAAATGCCACGATGTATGGTCAAAAGTCAAGCTTTGCCGCATTCTTTTTGGCTTGAGGCCATCATGTGTGCCACTTATGTACTTAACAGGTGTCCTACCAAAGCTTTGCAGTCTATTACTCCATATGAAGCATGGCATGATAGAAAGCCTTCTATTGAGCACATGCATGTTTTTGGATGTTTGGCATATGCTTTGGTGCCACAAGTGCAGCGCAGAAAATTGGATGATAAGGCTGTCAAATGTATTTTTGTTGGTTATAGTGTTGAAATTAAAGGTTACAGGTTGTCTCATCCGCAAACAAAACGTATTCTGGTTTCACGGGATGTAGTGTTTGTGGAAGATTCTGTTCAGCCCTTGCTGTCATGTACTAGAGACAGTAATGTAAGCTCACATGACATTTGTGACACTTTGTTGCCTCTTTTCAGTGGTGGAAATATGAATGTAATTTCCAATGAGGCAAATGTACAACCTATGGGGGTTTCTGAAAATGTTATAGATAAGCCTATTACTGATGCAGATGTACATGATGTACTTGATGAGGAAAGGGCTGAAAATGAGCAGGCTAGAGGTTTGCCAAAATGGCTGGTGCACAGTTTGTGTGACTATAAATTGGATGCACCTTTGTCTAGTCGTACTCGTTCAGGCTCTCGCCATGCATCTTATGCATCCGATTGTTATACTTTGGCTGTGTCTAGCTTACATGATGTTGAGGAGCCTCTGTCTTTTGATGAAGCACTGAATTCAGAAAATTGGATGGCTGCCATGCAATCAGAATATGATGCACTCATAGAAAATGACACATGGACTTTATGTGATTTGCCTCCTGGCAAAAAGGCCATTGGTACGGAGTGGCTTTACAAGTTGAAACGCAAGCCGGATGGTGAGATTGATCGCCATAAGGCTCGACTTGTTGCAAAGGGTTATGCACAGCAAAAAGGCATAGATTATGAAGAAACTTTTGCTCCCACTTGTCGTATGACTACTGTACGTTTTCTATGTGCATTGGCAGCTCATTTTGGTTGGGATGGACATCAATCAGACATTGTTACTGCTTTCTTGAATGGTGACATATTTGAGGAAGTTTATGTAACGGAGCCTCGCGGTTTTGTCATAAAAGGACAAGAGGACAAAGTGTGCAAATGTAAGAAGGATTTGTATGGGTTGAAGCAATCTCCTCGTGCTTGGTATGAGAAAGCTGACACTCATTTGGTTAAACGAGGCTTTCGTAACAGTCCAACAGAAAGCACATTGTATGTAAAGCATGAGGGTGATGTACTTCTCATTGTGGTTCTTTATGTTGATGATTTGCCGATCACTGGACCAAATGAGAGACATATTGTTGAATTTAAGGCAGATTAGAATGCTACTTTCAAGATGAAAGATTTGGGGCTGTTGCATCATTACTTGGGTATATAGTTTAAGCAGTGTGATGGTGGTATTGCCTTGTGTCAAAAAAGTTACATAGAGACATTGCTATGTAAATTTGAACTTGAGGATTGCAAACCTATTGCCACTCTCATGGAAACAGGTTTGAAGTTGAGTCTACATGATGCTAGCGATCCTGCTGATGTCACTCTTTACCAAACTGCTGTTGGCTGCCTCATTTATGTATGCAACACAAGGCCGGATATTCAGTTTGCAGTCTCACAGGTCAACAGATTTATGCATAGCCCAGGGTCTAAGCATTGGCACGCTGTCAAGAGGATTTTCTGCTATCTTACTGGCACTTTACATCTTGGCTTGTTTTATCCCAAAGGGGGATCATTGCCGCCAGACTTACATGCTTTTTCGGACTTAGATTGGGCAGGTTGTTTTGACACGCGAGTGTCCACAAGTGGTTTTTGTTTCATGATTGGCAGTTAATGTATATCATGGTTGAGCAAGAAGCAACCTACTGTGGCCACTTCGAGTTGTGAGGCTGAGTATAGGGCATTCTTCACAGCTATGGTTGAGTGGGTATGGCTCAGACGCCTTATGGCTGATTTGGGTGTTGGACAAGACACTGCCAACACTATCTACACTGACAGTCAGAGCGCATTGGCAGTTGCGAGGAACCCAGTTTTTCATGCTCGCACAAAGCACATTGAGGTACATTACCACTATGTCAGGGAGAGGCTCTCAACAAGAGAGATCAGCTTGGCTTATGTGCCAACACATGACAACCTTGCAGATCTTTTCACGAAGGCATTGTCTCGTGAGAAGCTTGAAGCTTTTCGCAAAGCTCTGGGCTTACTTTCCTTTGTGGACTGATCATGTCCTCAGGGCATGGCACTTCCCTTTACTCATGTGCCAGCTCTCGTTCACCGCATCACTCGAGGGGGGATTTGTTACCATATACATGTGGTAGTGATGTGTGTGAACACACTAGGACCGCCGGGGCATTTTTTCCCTCTTTAGGAGGTTTTTTCCCCTGTGCATTGTATATATGCCCATCACTCTAGGGCTATCTATCTTTTCCATTGCACACTAAGTAACACACTCTCTATTGTGTGCCTTGAGCTTCCTTTGTCTTCTCCAAGCTGTGTGCGTTTCTCTGCAACCCTAATTCCAACAGCATGATTACTGTAAAATATTGAAGAACTTAACCTTAGTCCTTCATTAATTTGTTACTAATGGAGGGGTAGGTGGCCAAAACGAGTTTTTCTTGGTTGATTAAGGGGAATATGAGTAGATGCTGTTGAAGCTTTGAAGGAAAAGAGGGGTGGGGGGGGACGTGGTGGAGAGAGAGAGAGAGAGAGAGAGAGAGAGAGAGAGAGAAGAAGAAGAAGAAGAAGAGAATTTTAACTGTGATAGGAAACTATCCCAAGAGACCTTAAAGATCTTTTGGGGGCGGGAGAGAGAGAGAGAGAGAGAGAGACAGAGAGAGAAGGCTTGCGTCGATCGTGTCTGCGAAATCGAGCCTGGTGCAGCAGCACGCAGTGCGATTCGAACGCGTCGTAGGAGGTGGCATGCAAGCCGAGGTTGATTTTTTGGGCGGTGCAAGGAGATGAGGAGTCAGGGCTGCAGGAAGGGCGTGGAACGCAGAGAGAGCTCTCTCTCTCTCTCTCTCTCTCTCTCTCTCTCTCTCTCTCTCTCTCTCTCTCTCTCTCTCTCTCTCTCTCTCTCTCTCTCTCTCTCTCTCTCTCTCTCTCTCTCTCTCTCTCTCTCTCTCTCTCTCTGGTTGGACGCGAGCATAGGTGATCGCAAGCTGCTGAGCCGGCAGCCTTGGAGCTGAGTGCATAACGCAGAGCTCTCTCTCTCTCTCTCTCTCTCTCTCTCTCTCTCTCTCTCTCTCTCTCTCTCTCTCTCTCTCTCTCTCTCTCTCTCTCTCTCTCTCTCGTTGGACGCGAGCATAGGTGATCGCAAGGTGTAGAGTCAGCAGCCTTGGAGCTGAGTGCGACTCAGAGTATGCATTGGGCAAGCGGCAGACGGACAGAGTAAATGGTTGATGAAGGTCTGGTTGAGAGCCGGCAAGGGGCATCATCGCTTGATGATGGGGGATGGGAGGGAGAAATGGCGCAATCGTGTGGCAGATAGGGCCATGGGAGGATGAGGTATTGGCGTGTGTATCGCCTCTTAGTCATTGCTTGCTTTCAAAAGTTAAGGAGCCGAAGGGATATTCGAATAGTGTAAGAGATCTGAATAGATAGTTGAAGTAACAATACTTTATATAGCAAGCAAAGCCTAAACATGGCTAATATAGTAGTTAGCATTGCAAAAATTATAAACAATACTTGTTAACATAGTAGTATGGTGCACATGAGGTTGCATTTGATTAAGAAGAATACTTAATTAGATTGAGGATATTACAATAAAAGAGATAGAAGTGGCAATTTTCTTTTTTCTTCTTCATCTCTCCCTCATGTCTTGGGAAACGTTCCCAACAAATGACAAAAGAGAATCCCTCTATGTTGACGAAGGCCTGGGAGATCTGACTAGCCACCAACATTTTGAACCCTCTGACTAGCCACCTTTGAAAGCTATCGCAGCAAAGCATCTTGGTCCAAATAACCTCATTATCCATACACATGTGGAACCATCTTTGTGCCCTTGACTTTCATAGTTGTTTTAGAGCCATGACATGCACCTGTAGACACGCATAGCTCTACCTTTCCCACTTCACAACACTGACACGGTTTAGCTACCCCAATGTGCGATTTGCCAGGTATGCAGATCTATTGGTTTCATTGTCTGTAGCATTCTATTTTGTGTATTTTACAGGCACACGACACATCCGTTTGTAACATTGGAATCAAAGTGTAATGCTACACTCTTCGTAACAAATAGCCTAAGAGATCCAGAACTAGCCTCCCACCAACATAGAGCTTTGCGATTGTGCACTTGAGATAAGTGTAGGCACATAATTCTTCTCCATTTTATATAATTTTTTGTTTTATCTCTCTTTGATTTTGCATGATTACTGCAAAATATTGAAGAACTAACCTTAGTCCTTCATTAATTTGTTACTGAAGATTAGTGTAAGAGATCTAAATAGATAGTTGAAGTAACGATACTTTATATAGCAAGCAAAGCCTAAACATGGCTAATATAGTAGTTAGCATTGCAAAAGATATCAACAATACTTGTTAACATAGTAGTATGGTGCACATGAGGTTGCATTTGATCAAGAATAATACTTAATTAAATTGAGGATAATACAATAAAAGAGATAGAAGTGGCAATTTTCTTTTTTTCTTCTACATCTCTCCCTCATGTCTTGGGAAACGTTCCCAACAAATGACAAAAGAGGATCTCTCTATGTTGACGAGGGCCTAGGAGATCTCTACGGGTTGATCCCATGTGAAAAGACCAATCTCAAGGAACATTAGAAGAAGAAGCAAAGATGTAGTAGGAAATATCCCAAGAGACCCCCTAATGAGGCTAGAACTAAAAAGCTACTACTCAAAAGGGAACTGAAATCACACACAATTGTGAAGAAGAGAAGGAGGAACTTTTAGGTCATAAAAGTTTTATGCAGGGAACATCCACTAGAAACCTTAGCAAATTATGTCAATCCCCACCTCAAGGACCATAACATACAAATTGAATTTTAATACCCTATTTGAGTACTGCAACAAATCTAAGGTCTACAAATCTCCACAGTAAACTACCCAAAAAGGAGTGGTGCCTCTCCTTGCCTAATCGCCCAACCACTTGGCAAGCTCACCCTCACAACTTCTAAGCAGTAGCAGCAAGCCCATGAGTAGATGCCTTCCACACACACACACACACACACACACACACACACACACACACAAGCCAACCTCACTTGCCAACCGTAGTAAACTACCCAAAAAGGAGTGGTGCCTCTCCTTGCCTTATCGCCCAACCACTTGGCAAGCTCACCCTTGCAACTTCTAAGCGGTAGTAGCAAGCCCATGAGTAGATGCCTTCCACACACACACACAATCCCCTCAACTACCAATCATCTCACTCTCGCCCACCACACATCAACCTGCTCATTACAGCACGCATTGGCTAGAATAACTCGACCTTGGTGATGGTAGATTGATGTATGAACTCATGTGCCATTAGATCCAAGCCTCTAATTATCCTCACATGTCCATTGAGTAAAGTTAGCAAGGGTAACAAAGTAAGTCATCTTATCCTTTGCAGTGAAGCCATTGGCATTAATATAAAACCGTGCCTCTCATTGGACACCACAATTGCCTTCTTGACTAGTTTCGCTTTAATTGTTATAGCCATGTGAATCATTTCATTTAAATCCTTTTTGAGTTTACTCCTTTTCTTGATTGGCGTCCCATCTTGATAATGGGGACAAGACCTGCTTGGCACTTTGTTGTTTGTTGTTACAACCCCAATGCCCTGGCAACATATTACTCGAAACAAATCCATTAGGTTGTAGTGGTGCCACACCTCAAGCATGATATGGCTGCCACTTGCAACATTCATATGTGGGGGCCATTAGTTGAGGGATACTTGTAGTCTGTCCAAATCAATGGTGATGTAAGCTCAAACCACATGTCTAGAATAGAATTATTAACGACCACATCTTTGTGCGTTTCTTGCAATCGTCCCAAAACATGTTACTTTCCTACCATGTATTGTTTGTCAAATTTTCCACAAAATCTTTGCCACACTTCCTACTCAGGCAAAGGACTATTAGGCATTGCTTCCTCTAGCAGTGGTGGTAGCTTCTTGGATAACATGAGGATCCACTACAATTAGCCTTTTCTTTTGCATAGTCATTTCTCTCATGGTTTTTTAATTCATTTTGTTCCAAATACCTCCACCAAAGTTGTGTGGAGCTTCGCCATGGCTAGGATTGTCATGACACCAAACATGCCAACTATGAGCAAGGCCTTTCTTTGGGAGCCTCTCTCAGTTGTCTGAAATTTTCCGTGTCAACACAACCAATTTCAAACGATTGAAAATTGGGTTCCATCATAATTATTCTTATTATCTCGTTGATTTTTTTTTTAATAGCCACATTGAAATAGCCCAAACCTTTTGTGTTGGCATACCAGTTTTAGACGGTTGGATGAGCAATTCCTCCCTCCAAGTACTGTCTCAATGGCCTCTCATAGCTGTACCAAATCATCCCACGTTGACACGGCCAATTTCGGACGACTACAAATTGGGTTCTACTATGATTCTTATTTTTATATAGTCGATTTTTTTGATAGCCTTACTCAAAAAGCCCAAACCTTTTGTGTACTTTTAGGCAGTTGGATGAGCAAGGCCTCCCTCCAAGTACGATTTCATTTGCCTCTCTCAGCTATCCAAAACCATCCATGTCGACACAACCAAACATGAACGCTGAAGATTGGGTTATATTGTAAATATTAGTTTTAGTGATTTTGTTTCTAGAGCTTTTTGGCACAACCACTTTTAGACGAGTGCCTCGCAACGATGGTGCCAACCTGTGCTCCTCTGCTGCAACACCGCCTGCCTCACCTTCATGACCACCTCCCAGTCTGTGAGACTGCCGCCTTGTAGTTGCTGCCCAAAGTAGCACAAGGACAAATTTTCCTCCTCGCCACTCCTTATCCATCCCAGGTGACACGGGTAGTTTTGGACGGGTTCCTTCCCTTGCCTTGCAATGATTGTGCCCACTTGCGCTCCTCTGCTACAACACTGCTTCACCTCTCGCTCTGTCAGATTGCCACCTCACAATTACCACGAATTGGCCTAAGGACAATATCACCTTCTCTGCACTCTAGTTCATATCCACACCTTTTCGTGGTAATCCACAGTAGTGAGGAGGCACTACTGCCACAACCTTCCCTCACCTTCATTTGCTACAGCTCCACTTTCAATCACTTCTGTCAGGAGCCTATCACCTCCACTATTTCCATCACTATGACAAGTGCTCCCTCTTGCTACTTGAGTCCGGCTACTGCTATTGTTTTTCTCACCATATGTGTGACCCCCCTGAGCCATCCCTTGCCACTGGTACTGCCATCTTCTCCTCTTGCCACCCGTTCCAAGCTTTGCATTCGATGTCGGGATGATGCATTGAAGAGAAGGTGGAGAGAGAGAGAGAGAGAGATAGTAGGATTCTTAGACTTGAAGCTCAGCACGAAGGGATAGTGCTCACACAGAGGCCCACTTGCAAAAACCTGCAAAAAAGGATGTGGGATACGAGAGAGAGAGAGAGAGAGAGCATGGTAAACTCCTTTTTATCGATGGCGGCCAATAGGGATCAAAAGACAATTGTCCTACCTGCTCAAAAAAGAGGTTGCCATCTTGTTAGGCTATGGTCACACGAGGCTTAGTTAGCAGTTATAGATAACTAAGCCAACCATGCCCATACAGAGAATTAAATGAATAACTAAGAGTCTTGCATGGTCATGCGAGGCTTAGTTATTCATTCATCCTCCCAACTAAGCCGCCTTGAACTTCACATTAATGCCAAAATTGGCATAATTATCAAGGGTGGGCATAGTTATTTATTTAATGCTCATTTTTGCATGTGACCAAGAATGAGGCTTAGTTATTTGTTCCAATAACTGATAACTAAGCATCGCGTGACCATAGCCTTACTTCAAAGATTCTTGAGGGCATTGGAAGAGAATTGTCATCTTTCAAATGTGACATAGCTCACTTCTTCTTGCAACATGCAAGCGCGTCTCTGACAATCAATGAGAACTATGACGTTGATGTTCAGACAAATACAGAAACCTATCTCAACAAGATTGTTCCAGAGGGTAAAAGTGCTCTCTTGAATCATGCACTTTTGCAGGGCTAGAGAATATGCCATCCCGCATATATTCATCAATGTTTGGATACTCTCTCATGGTATAGCTGCAAACACAGAGACCGAGCAAGTGTGCGCACAGTGATTGTAACCATGATAGGAGCACAACTATAATCTATTTTTTGAGGCTTTCTGTACATTCTAAGCAAAAATATATTGTTGTATACACAATGGTAATCAAAGATGCAGGTAGAGAAGTATGCAACATCAAGATACCATGTGAATAAACTTCAAGTTGCTGAGAGAGAGAGAGAGAGAGAGAGTAGAAAATAATATGTGTGTGTGCATGTACAAAAGTCTTGATCAAGCTATGGTGATGTCACTGCTGCACTTTTGTCTTGGCAATAACTGCGTCTTTCGTGTCCTTTCGGATAGGGCCTCTATGCATAACCAGAGCGAGCATTTCTTAAATTTTCAACAACAATAAAAAGAGACCTTAAAATTTAGAAATTAGCTTTAAATTTTACCATACAATTTCAAAAATTACCTTTACTTAGATGATAAGATCGTCTTGGTTACTCTTATAACTTTGTTAAGAGAGCACTAAGAAAGTGATTGCAATCGGGTGAGTTCTCTTGTGTTGCATCTAGCCTAAATTTTTAAGATCCTTCTACAATGCTGAGCTATCACCCTCCAAGCATTGAATGCACATGATATGAAGAGTTCATATACATTGACCTCTCAAGGTCGGAAACACAATGTTATCATTGAAGATGAGTGTGATTTGTTACAGGTATGAGTGCTTTTGTGTCATGTCAAATCCTTATTTGTTGGGTGATTTTTCTTGGGAAAGCTTATGATGAAACTACTAACTTCATATGTATCTTTCTCAACAAAGCCCATTTGGTTTCTTTATTCATTTGCTTGGATTTTCCTTCCCTCGAAAAATCTCGCTAGCCACACAGTAAGACTCGTTTTGGAGCAGTGTCATCAAGAGAGCGGAATGCAAGGCAAATATCAGGTTTTATTATCTGTGCTTAGAGCTGGTTTTTGGTGGCCATCAATTGTGCGGGATGTGCACTATTGGTGCAAAACATGCCATCAGTGTCAAACCATGGGAGACAGGCGATTGATAGTAGAGTCACAAGGGGCCATCGTTGCTCAAAATTCATTTCAAAAGTGGGGTTTGGATGTTATTGGTCCACTGTCCAAATCAGCAAGCGGCAAGGAGTACATAGTGGTGGCTATCGACTATCTTACCAGGTGGGTCGACGCAAAAGTAGTAAGAGAGGTAAATGGTCATATAGCGGCTCAATTTGTTTTTGATTGCGTTTTTTGTCAGTCTGGAGTGCCTTGGGTGCTCATTTTTTTATTGAGTTTCCAAAGTAAACTATAGTGTGTATTAGTGGAGAAATTGGTGTCCAACACAGGTTTTCTTCACCATATCATCCACAATAAAATGGTTTAATTGAAAGTGCTAATGGGAAGATTGTCAAAATGCTCACCAAGCATGTGTACAAGTAGGTAGAAGCATGGGAGGCTAATCTTGACAAGTGTTTATGGGCTTATGGGACTTCTTATAAAGTTACTACCAACTATATTCCATATGAGATGGTTTATGGTAAAGAAGCAGTGTTTCCGATGCCTATCCAATTGGATGCTTTGAAGGGTGTGAGGCACATTGATAATGCTCAAAAGAATGTTTTCCTAGAGGTTAAAGATGGACAGGGAGGCTATGACAGATTTCTATGTGAGGCAACGAGAGAAGAGGATTGCAAAGTTCAACTAGCACTTGCTAGAGAAGCAGATAGAGAAAGGTGATCTAATGATGAAGTATGAGAGCAATCTAGACTTCACATTTCAAGAAGAAGTGGGCGGGACCGTACAATGTGCATCAAGTTTTTCCCAATGGTACTTACCGGTTGATGAGGATGAATGGTAGACATCTTAAACACAAGGTAAAGGGGGTGCATTGCAAGTTACATTTTGAAAGGAAGTTGGTGCTTGTTGTGCATCAAGTGATAGCTAAAGGGGTTGGACAACTTGCTTGAGAAGAGGTAGAAGGAAATAAAAATAAAACTTTGTACATATGGTAGCAATTTTTTGTGTTTGCTCAAAATGTTCTCTAGTTTTGCAATTTCCAAGTTCAATAAACATGCTTATGGTTGACCATGAATGTTCAACGTGGAGGTTGGGCAATGATGTTGTAGCTAAACCAATTCACTGTTGTCAAGAGGACAAAGTAGAGCTATGAGTTTCTACAAATGCATGCAAAGGTGGTAAAATCGGTATGAAAATCAAGGGCATAAAGGTGGTTCCCTACGTGTATGCATTATGAGGTTATTTAGCCAAGATGCTTTGCTATATTGCCTTTGGAAGGTGGTTGGTTAGAGGGTTCGAAGTGCTAGAATGGAAGTGCAGAGGGTAGTCTTCAAAGTGTTTTACAAGTTGGTCCAAATGACACGTCAACCAGTGGTATACATCTCAAGTTATGGTGGTTTGAAGAAAGGGCCGCTTTGCAAATTCTCACCGGATTGGACAGATGCAAGTGGATGGCTAGAGCTTGGGTGATATGAAGGACTCAATGATGGATCGTGTTGGACAATTTTGGATTGGCTATCAAAGTCCAAATGGTCCAGATGTTACCATATACATGTGGTAGTGATGTGTGTGAACACACTAGGACCGCCGTGGCATTTTTTCCCTCTTTAGGAGGTTTTTTCCCCCGTGCATTGTATATACACCCATCACTCTAGGGCTATCCATCTTTCCATTGCACACTAAGTAATACACTCTCTATTGTGTGCCTTGAGCTTCCTTCGTCTTCTCCAAGCTGTGTGCGTTTCTCTGCAACCCTAATTCCAACAATTGGTATCAGAGCAGGTTGCGTCCTCCCGGGCTTAGTCGCCAGCTGCTCCAGTACACTCCTGCTCACTTTCTCCGATTTCAGTGAGCTTTGGCGAGCGTTCACAGGTCGACAAATTTCGCCTCATTTGGACTCATTTCGGCTCATTTCGACCTCCGTTTCCACTACAGACAGTACTGCACAGGCTATTTCGTCATTTTGTGCAGAAAATATGTCAGTGCCGTTTTTTGCATAACAGGTGCCTTATAGTCTTCTACGGTTTGTGCTATATAGCACAAGTTGTTCCCGCTCCGTTTCTCCTATTTTCGGGCAGTTTTCACATCAGGTGCAGCATTTACCATGGCTTACAACAACAACACAGATGTGTTCAAGACATTTGCTGCTGAGGACAGGTTGGATGGGGACAACTACCCTATGTGGTCTTATATGATGCAACATGTTCTTGTGTCAAAGGGCGTCTGGAACATTGTGCAGGGCATTGATGTACGTCCTGGTTCTGAGGATGTAGGCGATGTTGAGGATGTTGTAGGTCTTGCTGCAAGGATTGCTGCTCTTAGAGTTGTTTTGCCTATGGCAGAACAAGCTCGTTGGAATGTTAAGGATGCGCACGCTCATGCATTGATTGTGTTTTCTGTGAAGCGCACCATTGTTCCTCACATCTGTTCAGCAAAATCTGCAAAACAGGCTTGGGATATATTGGTTGGTCTTTATGCAAGTCGCAATGAGGCTAGAATTGCTTGCTGTGTAAAGAGCTGGAGTCGAAGATTATGCATGAGGAAGATGATATGGACACTTTCCTTGCTAGTGTCAAGGATATCAATGAGCAACTTATTTCTACAGGTGAAGTCATTTCAGACAGTTCCCTTGTGCAGACTATTCTTGATGACGTACCAGATTCTTACCAGACTTTTGCTAGTACTTGGAGACTTATGACCCAAGGAAATCCAGAAGTTGTCAAGTTTGATGCATTATGCACATTGCTGTTGCAAGAGTCACTTTCCAGAAAAAACAGGACTAGGCAGCGTACAGTTGAACAAGCTTTTATTGCTTCTCAAAGAAAGGGTGGTAACAGTAATGCAACCACTTCTTATGGTTCTACTGCGAGTGGCAAAAATTCTGTTCCTAATGCTTTTGCTGGCAGCAATTCATCTGGAAATTCTAGTGACAAGGGCAAAAAGAAGATGCGTTGCCATTATTGTAAAGCTAATGATCACTTGGTCAAGTCGTGTCCTAAGTTGAAGGTCAAAGAGGCTAAGAAGAAAGAGGGTGGTTCCACTGCAAATGCTGGTTCCACTACAAATGCAGCCATTGTTGAGTCTTCTGTGAAAGGAGACTGTAATGCTAATGTTGATGCAGAATGGGCTTTTAGCACAGAGTGCACTTACAATCCTGTTGTCCATGATGCATGCTTGTCAGTTGCTGCAGATTCACATGTGTGGTATTTCGACAGTGGTGCTACAAAGCACATTACCTCACATCGTGAATTGTTAACCTCTCTCTAGTCTGTCCCTCATGGGAATTCAGTCACTTGTGCCAACAATGCCTCTTATCTAGTTCAGGGAGTTGGAAAGATTGTGCTCACTGCTGCTAATGGCAGCTCCTTCACACTTGTTGATGCACTTTATGTACCCGGGATCAAGAAGAATCGCTTGTCTGTATCCACACTTGTTAGACTTGGACTTGTAGTCAAATTTGTGGATGACAGATGTATAGTTCATGATCTCATTTTTGGTGATGAAATTGTTGCATCTAGGCTTTTGTGCTGTGGGCTGTATAAGCTCACTTGGTATGACAAGTGTGGACAAAATTTTGCAAATGTTGTTGCAGATTCAAGGGCTATTTTAGATGCAAAACTTTGGCATGCACGTTTTGGTCATCTGAATTTTGCCATTTTGCTGCGTTTGCAGAAATCTGATATGGTTGCCTCTTTGCCGCCTCTTGAAGCACCTGCCAAAGATGTTTGTGAAGGCTGTATTCTGGGTAAAATGCAACGTTCTAAGTTTCCAAAGGATGGTTCAGTTAGGGCCACATGCAGGTTGCAGCTTGTGCATAGTGATGTTTGTGGGCCCATGCAAACTCCGTCCTTGGGCAATTACCTGTACTTCGTGACTTTCATGATAATTACTCCAGGCATGCATGGGTATTTCCGCTTAAAGCGAAGTCTGAAGTTTTTATGTGCTTCAAACAATTTCTAGCTATGGCTGAAAATGTCTCGAAATGTACTATGGGCACCCTCCGTTCCGATCGAGGGGGGGAGTATATGTCTCATGAATTTAATGCATTTCTGGCTAGTCGTGGGATAAAACACCAATGTACAGTGCCTTAAACACCTTAGCAAAATGGTGTTGCTGAGAGGAAAACCAGGTCACTGACGGAAATGGCACAATGTATGGTCAAAAGTCAAGCTTTGCCGCATTCTTTTTGGCTTGAGGCTATCATGTGTTCCACTTATGTACTTAACAGGTGTCCTACGAAAGCTTTGCAGTCTATTACTCCATATGAAGCATGGCATGATAGAAAGCCTTCTATTGAGCACATGCGTGTTTTTGGCTGTTTGGCATGTGCTTTGGTGCCACAAGTGCAGCGCAGAAAATTGGATGATAAGGCTGTCAAATGTATTTTTGTTGGTTATAGTGTTGAAAGCAAAGGTTACAGGTTGTCTCATCCGCAAACAAAACGTATTCTGGTTTCACGGGATGTAGTGTTTGTGGAAGATTCTGTTCAGCTCTTGCTGTCATGTACTAGAGACATTAATGTAAGCTCATATGACATTTACGACACTTTGTTGCCTCTTTTCAGTGGTGGAAATATGAATGTAATTTCCAATGAGGCAAATGTACAGCCTATGGGGGTTTCTGAAAATGTTATAGATCAGCCTATTACTGATGCAGATGTACATGATGTACTTGATGAGCAAAGGACTGAAAATGAGCAGGGTAGAGGTATGCCAAAATGGCTGGTGCACAGTTTGTGTGACAGTAAATTGGATGCACCTTTGTGTAGTTGTACTCGTTCAGGCTCTCGCCATGCATCTTATGCATCAGATTGTTATGCTTTGGCTGTGTCTAGCTTACATGATGTTGAGGAGCCTCTGTCTTTTGATGAAGCACAGAATTCAGAAAATTGGATGGCTGCCATGCAATCAGAATATGATGCACTCATAGAAAATGACACATGGACTTTATGTGATTTGCCTCCTGGCAAAAAGGCCATTGGTACGAAGTGGGTTTACAAGTTGAAACGCAAGTCGGATGGTGAGATTGATCACCATAAGGCTCGACTTGTTGCAAAGGGTTATGCACAACAAAAAGGCATAGATTATGAAGAGACTTTTGCTCCCACTTGTCGTATGACTACTGTGCATTTTCTATGTGCATTGGCAAATCATTTTGGTTGGGATGTACATCAATATGACATTGTTACTGCTTTCTTGAATGGTGACATATTTGAGGAAGTTTATGTAACGCAGCCTCGCGGTTTTGTCATAAAAGTACAAGAGGACAAAGTGTGCAAATGTAACAAGGCTTTCTATGTGTTGAAGCAATCTCCTCGTGCTTGGTATGAGAAAGCTGACACTCATTTGGTCAAACAAGGCTTTCGTAACAGTCCAACAGAAAGCACATTGTATGTAAAGCGTGAGGGTGATGTACTTCTCAATGTGGTTCTTTATGTTGATGATTTGATGATCACTGGACCAAATGAGAGACATATTGCTGAATTTAAAGCTGATTTGAATGCTACTTTCAAGATGAAAGATTTGGGGCTGTTGCATCATTACTTGGGTATACAATTTAAGCAGTGTGATGGTGGTATTGCCTTGTGTCAAAAAAGTTACATAGAGACATTGCTATGTAAGTTTGGACTTGAGGATTGCAAACCTATTGCCACTCCTATGGAAACAGGTTTGAAGTTGAGTCTACATGATGCTGGCGATCCTACTGATGTCACTCTTTATCAAACTACTGTTGGCTGCCTCATTTATGTATGCAACACGAGGCCGGATATTCAGTTTGCAGTCTCACAGGTCAACAGATTTATGCATAGACCAGGGTCTAAGCATTGGCAGGCTGTCAAGAGGATTTTCCGCTACCTTAGTGGCACTTTACATCTTGGATTGTTTTATCCCAAGGGGGGATCATTGCCGCCAGACTTACATGCTTTTTCGGACTCAGATTGGGCTGGTTGTTTTGACACGAGAGTGTCCACAAGTGGTTTTTGTTTCATTCTTGGCAGTTCATGTATATCATGGTTGAGCAAGAAGCAACCTACTGTGGCCACTTCGAGTTGTGAGGCTGAGTACAGGGCAGTCTTCACAGCTACGGTTGAGTGTGTATGGCTCAGACGCCTTATGGCTGATTTGGGTGTTGGACAGGACACTGCCAACACTATCTACACTGACAGTCAGAGCGCATTGGCAGTTGCAAGGAACCCAGTTTTTCATGCTCGCACAAAGCACATTGAGGTGCATTACCACTATGTCAGGGAGAGGCTCTCAGCAGGAGAGATTAGCTTGGCTTATGTGCGAACACAGGACAACCTTGCAGATCTTTTCACAAAGGCATTGTCTCGTGAGAAGCTTGAATCTTTCCACAAAGCTTTGGGCTTACTCCCCTTTGTGGACTGATCATGTCCTTAGGGCATGGCACTTCCCTTTACTCATGTGCCAGCTCTCGTTCACCGCATCACTCGAGGGGGGATTCGTTACCATATACATGTGGTAGTGATGTGTGTGAACACACTAGGACCGCCGGGGCATTTTTTCCCTCTTGAGGAGGTTTTTTTCCCCATGCATTGTATATACGCCCATCACTCTAGGGCTATCCATCTTTCATTGCACACTAAGTAATACACTCTCTATTGTGTGCCTTGAGCTTCCTTCGTCTTCTCCAAGCTGTGTGCGTTTCTCTGCAACCCTAATTCCAACACCAGATACTGGCATTCGAAGTTTTTTTGAGGGCCAATTATATACCATTTGGTCACTTTGGGAAGTGTGCCATCAGGGGGGGGTTTGACCTCCTCAAGGTTACAAAGGTAGTATGCAACATGTAGAACTAGTGGACAATGGACATGGACAGTGAATATGGGATAATGTAAAGTGGTTGGTGGACATGAAAAGTAGTGGGGTATTTATAGAGGGTTGAGACATTATCCCATATCCATCAAGGTTTACAAAGGTAGTATGCAACATGTGGAACTAGTCGGAACTGACAGCTCCTCAATTGGAATTCCGAGTACAAAGATATGTCAGTTGAATTTGGTGGATGACAATGGCGCGATAAGGAATTTGGTAGTTTTTTTCCATTTTGTGGCTCAGCATTTAAGGACACGAGAAATTCAGAACGCAAAGCAGGCGTTGGGAGTCAAAATAAAAAATCTGAGCTTTTGATGGGTTTTTACAATGGGTCAATTTGATATGTGAGTAGGAAAGGGGAGGTCTTCAAAGTGGTGCAATTTTTTTTTGAACAAGACTTGGTGTTGGTTATTTTGACCCCAAGAAGGGGGTGCATGGAATGTGCGGCTACATTATCCCATATGTATAGTGGATAGTGGACATGGAAAGTCGTGGGGTATTTATAGAGGGTTGAGACAGTGGACTGGGAAATTCGTAGAGTGGACCATATGTACAGTGGACAGGGGAAGTCATGGGGTATCTATAGGGGGTTGAGACATCACTATACGCATCCAAGTGTGTGTGTGTGTGTGTGTGTGTGTGTGTGTGTGAGAGAGAGAGAGAGAGAGAGAGAGAGAGAGAGAGAAGCTATGGAGCTCTCCTCTTCCCCTTGCGGGCACGCTACACGGGTGCTATGATGGTGTCTTTGTGGCATGCGCAAGCTCTTGGTGGCGCTGCCCGGCATAGTGGCGGTAGTTTGATGACATCCATAAAGGACTGATATGATAGGGGGCCTCAAGGCCTTCCCCTTTTGTTGAGGATAAGAAACTCTCCCCCTAGTGGCACTGGGCGTTATTGCTTAAGGGAGGGGGTTCTTTTTGTGGGGGTAGTGAGAGTGAGATGAAGTGTCGGATAAGGGGCTTCTCTACAAGGATCAAGTTCTCATGCAAGCATGCTAAAAGAGGCTTGGACACTTATCTGGTGAAGGAAAGAGTTGCTAAACATGTAAAAACTCCCCATATAAGGGGCCCCTTAGATCTTTTGAAAAGTTTTTTTTGCTCGGCAAGTCTATCGAAAGTGGTGAGAAAGTTATGTATGGTGTTTCTGTTGGAATCAAGCTCCATTGCTCCTCCTTGTTGTCTACTCCCCCACCCCCCTTCCTCTCTTCTACTCCCACTCTTTGGCATGTTGGTGTCTGCGTGTGCCCCCCGAATCATTTTTTGTGGTGCGAGAGAGAGAGAGAGAGAGAGAGAGAGAGAGAGAGAGAGAGAGAGAGAGAGAGAGAGAGAGAGAGAGAGAGAGAGAGAGAGAGAGAGAGAGAGAGAGAGAGAGAGAGAGAGAGAGAACATGTGTTTTGTGCTGTTGGTTTGCATGATAGAAGCAGTGCAAAATGGTGCATGGGTGTTGATTCTCAAAGGGTGTGTGCATTTTTGTGGTGCGAAGAGAGAGAGAGAGAGAGAGAGAGAGAGAGAGAGAGAGAGAGAGAGAGAGAGAGAGAGAGAGAGAGAGAGAGAGGGAGGGAGAGAGAGAACATGTATTTTGTGTTGTTGGTTTGCATGATAGAAGCCAAGGTGTGTGCATTTTTTGGTGTGTGATCGTCAAGGGTCCGTGTTTTGGAGAATGTGTCATTTTGAAGGTGTTTTTGGAGAAGAGTAGGGTGTTGTGAGTACCCTGTGCTATAGAAAGGCAATCTCGTGTGTTTTTGGGTGTGTTTCCATTCCCCCTCTCCAACATGCACATGGTCGAGAATGGTGTGTTCCCATTCCCCCTCTCCAACATGCACATAGTCAAGAATGGTACACGATGTGAGAGAGTAAGAGAAAAACGTAAGAGCCTTGTGAAAGTGCACCTCTTAGAGTGGAGTGATGCACATATTCCTCTGTAGTTTATTCATGTGATATGATACACATTTTGAAAAATAACCCCACTCGACAAGGTTGAACTCTTTGGTTTTCCTTGACTAGAGTGGGTTGTCTATTAGTGGTTGGCTTATATTTGTAGCTCTTCCACCTTTTGATGAAATTCATAGCATCTCTAGCCATTGCAAACATGAACTCATCCCTTTGGATAGTGCCAGACTTTCTACAAATGTCCTCCATGTGAAGGTGTGGAGATATAATATTTTGGCAAACGACATTCAACATTGCTTTGTTATCCACAAATTATAGATAGAGCATTTTGGCAAATGAAATTGGGCAGTCATGATGCATGGCATGTCCCATCACATTTATGTAGATGCACCCTGCATGGTCAATGATATGTAGCACACTATGTTGGTAGAGCTTCAGATAACCCTTTTTGATGTCATGGTTTAAGCGTTGGACCATACGGTCTTCATCGTCTCTTTATCTATTGCGTTGGTCACCTCTTTCTACTACATATTGGGAGTGAGCTTTTGTTGCACCTTCTGTGTGAGCACCTTCTTTGTGCAAGGTGGTGGAAAGTTTATTCAACGATGATGTGTATGGCTTAGAATTAGCCACTAAGAGTGCTTGCATGTGTGACATTTGAAAGATCCATTCTAGCTCTCCAAACAAACTTGTGTTGTAAAAACCTATGCATAACAATCTAGTATCCACTTTGCATCAATATTCTCTCTCTCTCTCTCTCTCTCTCTCTCTCTCTCTCTCTCTCTCTCTCTCTCTCTCTATTAAGTGGTAGCATATAACTAGTCTTGTTAATCATATGTATTAGCAATGAATCCTACATTGGATTATCCATAGTAAGCTCCATCACTACAATGCATGTGCGAGGATCCATTTGGGAGATGCGTCCATGCGTGTAGTGTCTTTGATCATGTTTGGGACAACCATTTTCCTCAGGTGCTTAAAGGCCTTTTTTGCTTTCTCATTATCCACTGCCATCTGAAAAACATGTAGAATGACAAACTAGCATAAGTTTCACATCCATTATAGCAAGTGCCAAAAACTTCCAAGTCACACTCATATGCTAAACTTTTGAGCCATGTTCAAGACTTACATCAACACACCATAGACTTTTAAACCATGCTCAACTCATAAAAATACACCATAACCTTTTGAACCATGCTCAACTTCTTATGGCAAACAGACTAGGTTGACATCCTTGCCATTGAACAAGAAACTAGGCGAACCCCTAGACTTAGTGCACAGTGATTTGTGTGGCCCAATGCTACATAAAACTCTGGGGGTGGGGACTAGTTTCTCACGTTCATAGATGATTCTACCAGAAAGGTATGGGTGTATCTCCTTAAGTATAAGGAGGAGGTCTTTTCTACGTTCCAAAAATTCCTCGCCATGGTTGAGAACCAATTAGGAAAAAAGCTCAAAGCTTTTCGCACGGACAATGGTGGAGAATACGTCTCCACGGAGTTCAAGGATTTTTGCAATCGAAGAGGCATTCATTGGTAGTTTATTGCTCCATACACACCTACAAAAAATGGGATACCTGAAAGAATGAATCGCAGGATTCAAGAGCGAGTTACCTCTATGATGTCTATGGCGAAGCTTCAAAGTTTTGGGGAAAAGCTATTCTAACAGCAATCCACATCATCAAACAGGTCACCTAGTTCTCCTTTGAATTTCAAACTTCTAGAGGAATTATGGACTGGGAAAACGCCAAGCTATGAGCATTTACGCGTATTTGGATGTGAGGCATATGCACATGTGCCTAAAGAACTTTGTCTCGCAAGTTAGATCCCAAATCACACAAATGCATTTTTATCTGCTTTGGTGCAAATCGAGAGATGGGCTATCGTCTCTGGCACAAAGAATCCTGCAAAGTCATTCGTAGCTCACATGTGATTTTCAATGAATAAAAAATACACAAGCAGCCCATTAAGGAAGTTGAATACATACGCGTTCCTTTTAAGGATGTAGCCTCCGAACCAACTCAGTTCAGTAGTGTTGCACTTAATCCTCAAGTGAAAGATACTAATATTGCTCAGGAGAGAGCAGAGTCCAACAATCAAGCACTGAGATGCTCTATAAGAGTATCATGTGCGGTTTGAGCCGAGTATACACCACATTTTGGTCACTGACAATGGAGAGCCAAATGCTAGAAAGAAGCTATACAAACGGACGATAGCGATAAGTGAGAGCAGGCTATGCAATCATAATACAATTCGATTGTGGCTAATGAGACATGGGATTTGGTTGAATTACCAAAAGGCAAAAATGTTTTACCTTGCAAGTGGGTATACAAGAATAAGTATACAGCGGAAGATCCCGAGCTTAGGTATAAGGCTTGTCTAGTTGTCAAGGGTTTCAAGCAACAAAAAGGTGTGGATTTCGATGAGATTTTCTCTCCAATAGTCAAAATGACTACACTTCACACTATGCTTGGCTTGGTTGCTATCTAGGACATGGAACTTGTCCAAATGAATGTAAACACGACATTTTTTCACGGGGATCTAGATGAAGATGTCTACATGAAACAACAAAAGGATGTTTCGTATGCGAAACCCAAAAGCCAACCAGGGCAGAATTGATTTGTAGACTTAAGTAGGCACTCTATGGCCTCGAGCAAGGTTCAAGGCAATGGTATCAAAAATTCGACAGATTCATGCAATCTCAGGGTTACATAAGAAGTCAAGAGGATCACTGCTTATACACAAAGAGATTGAATGATGGTTCTTCAATCATCTTGATCTTGTATGCAGATGATATGCTTATCGCGGGCAAATCAATTTATGAGATCAATCAGCTGAAAGAGATGCCAAGCACTCAGTTTTCCATAAAAGATTTGGAAAATGCCAATCACTTTCTTGGTATGCAAATCAAGAGTGACGGGCAACGTGGAATTCTTGAATTATCTCAAAAAAAGTACATCCACAAAGTCTTGCACCGTTTTAGTATGCAAGGGGGGAAGTCACTGAGTACCCCCAATGCAATCATACTCCAAACTTAGCAAGGACGATTCTCCCACGACAGTTTCTGAGAAAGAGGAAATAGCGAAACTGCCATATTCTTCTACAGTTGGCACTTTAATGTACACTATGGTAGCCACAAGACTAGATATTGCACATGCAGTGGGAGTGGTTAATAGGTACATGGCAAACACTGGCAAGAAGCATTGGAAAGCAGTGAAGAAAATCCTTAGATACTTGAAGAGTACAGCTAGCAAGTGTATCGTAGAAGATCCACATCTCGCTATATGTTCATGTTTGCAGGAGCATCTATCTCTTGGCACGTCTGCATCTACCACTGAGGTAGAATATGTTGTTGCGCCTGATGCAAGCAAAGAAGCCATATGGTTAGCTCGTCTAGTGGGAGATTTGGGCATTCATGAGGTTCTAGTACTGCATTATGATGGTCAAAGTGCCATTGTTTTGGCAAAGAATCCAATGTTTCACTCAAAGTTGAAACACATAGAGGTCAGATACCATGTCATACGAAATGCATTGGTTGGCAAAAGCGCATCGAGCTTGTCAAGGTTCGCACTGACGACAACCCCGCAGATGCTCTCACGAAGAGCCTAGCCTCAGATCGATTTACACATTGCATAGAACTTATGGGTGTACGATGAAGCCTAGTGGATGCTTCATCAATTTTGTATAGACTAACTATACTGATGCCACTATTGGCCACCATGACCTTCAAGTGGGAGGTTGTTGGGATGTAATGTAGGCCATGTGGCCGTGGGAAACCACCCTTACACTTTTTCCCTTAATCAATATAGGGAGAGAAAGTGAGAGAGTTGACTTACTCTCTCACTTTCCTCTCCACTAACCCAACTCCCTGTGCAACTTCTTCTTCTTCATCCCCTTCCCCCCTTCTTCTTCCCTCTCTTGGACACTCCACACACGCACACTCCGACCCTATCAAGAAGCCATGCCCAAACCTTATTCATGCTATCAACTCCCAAAATAAAGAGGGAAGAGTATACAACAACATGAGTAACCCAATGTTTATAGCGTTTACATATTTATAAGCACTAAGTCAAAGCAAAAAGGCATCCATTGTTGTATAATCAATCATCTTAGCAAAGATTGCTTTCAAGTTAACGTTTCACTTCATTGTGGCATGAACAACCATCGACCCTACAAACAATATCCCTCCCCCCCAAAAAAAGGACCTCAAGTCCAAGACAAAGGAAAGGCAATTCTCAACCTTGTGGAAGACAAAGTATCTTATCTTATTACCAAAGATTTACATGATGATTTAGTGGGCCAAACTCCTAAATGATTGCATCTTCCACCATATCCTTGACACCTTTTTCTCCAAGGGAATGCTTGAATTCTCAACCATCTTGAGATCTCTATCAACCCACCTCCACATGGTTTTGACCATGGAGTTGTTGACAATCCCAATCATAGGGAAGTTCCTACCATAATGACCACCCTTGTGACATTTGTAGCATGCATTGGGGAATGAAGCAAACACCAGCTCCTATTGAAAAGCATTAAAGCATCCCATGTTCAATTCCACAAATTTCATAATGGGTCTGTCCATGTTCCACAAAATGCACACCTTGGTATCCAATCTAGATCTCATCCATTACATCTTAGGGAGGAACAACATATGGCCCAACGACAAGGCAATGTCTTGAATGTGATCATGCAGCCAGAGTGGGAGGCTTTTGAATGTAACCCAAACCGGTCAAAAGTGCATTATCTCATCCTCTAGGTATAACACCAGTGTCCATGGCATTGCATATGCAAAGAACGAAGCACCCCATACCCCTTCTCTTTTGAGAAGATCTTGAACCGCATGCTCCGAAGCACACACATCCATATGATTATATTTTGTGATCACTATTTTTTGGGGAGCACTCTATTGTATCTTTCACTTTTGTTTTAAAGACCAATCTTTTGAGTTCGTTTGCTAGTGATTTGATATAAGACGAAGGGTCTGTCTTTGGAAAAAGTATCCATGTAGGCGTTGTTGGGAAACAAGCAAACTGAAACACCTCTATAGCGATGCCACCCAAGAGCGTTGAAAGAGAACTAAAAGAACACAAAAAGGTTTGGGAATCCCCTTTGAAACACCACTAATCCAAAAAGAGTAGTCCCCTTGGGAATTTACTGGCCGTCGCCCACCCAAGAGATTATGTCACATAGGAGCAAAACCCTGCCAAAGCATGGATTTACAGCACACGCCGACCAATGCATATGAAGACAAGGCCCTCCCCTTTCATAATTGAACATCACAAACCCACAAATTCAACATCAATTCCACAATTCATAGCTACATGCCCTCCGAATCTGTCTGCACACAATTTGCCACTAGGCTACCATACCCATAACCCTGCAGAGAACTAGTCGTAACCTGAAGAGCACAACTCCAATTGGGGCACTTTAAAGCTTGGAAAAAAGATTGAAAAATGATTGGCGAGAAAGATGAAGATTACCAAAATTGATTCCATACGCCGCCATGAGCAAAATTGACACGAACAGAAAGCTGTCCCAGCACAACTACACGTAGAGAAGGCTAGTCGGGGCAAAAACTGCATCCAAAAGCACCAAGGAGACACAACGAGCTAAAACCTACAAATTTCTGATGTTTGGCTGAAATTTTTTAAGTTTGTACATGAGTTTTAGTTATATACAAGTCTCCCTTCAAAAAACTCACTCATGGGCACTTACAATAGCCCGACAGCTGTCACTAAACTAGCGACTTGCAATGCATGTACATGTGCTTGCTAAAGCAAGCTAAAAAACCCACAAAAAGAAATCCCATACACCCTTTGACATCGGGCGTCATGTCCATATGTACAAATTTACCAAAAACGGGGTTCTCAAAATGCATGCAACATAGTTTGCCACACCCCAGCCTGCTAGATCATTCATGATCAGCAGCACAAAAGAGATCCTGTAAACCACATGGGAGAGTCTTCACTTCATCTTCATCATTAGCCACATGATCAGAAAATTCTTCAAAAGAAGGCTCATTTTCAATCACAGTCGTCAACCTTGCAATATACTTCTTCAACCTGTAGCCATTTACACGTGTTTTATGTGGGGTACCATCCAAGTCAGCAAGTTGATATGTGCCATTTGGAAACCGGTTTAAGACCAAGAAAGGACCTTGCCACTTGATTTGAAATTTCTTTTGAAAAGTGCTATCAAGCTTACTATTGTAACGAAACACCATGTCACCCTTCTTGATGTCCTTGTCCTTCACCTTCTCATTTGCCTTTGCTTGATTCTTCTTCAAGACCTGCTCAAAAGCCAACAATCTATCCAACTGTACACATTGCAAATATAGAAGCCTTTCCTTGAATGCATCATTGGTCCCTTCTTCAAGCTTTATTATCATTTCCAAAGCTGGTATCTCCGCCTCAATAGGAAGTAAAGCCTCTTTGCCGAAAACTAGATGGAGGGAGAGAAACCAGTACCTGATTTGATGGCAGTCCTGTAAGCCCATAGAGCACAAGGTAGCTCTAAATCCCAAGTCTTCACATTGTTTCTTGTCATCTTTGTAAGTATCCTTATGAGCTCTCCATTAAACCTTTCATTCATGCCATTGCATTGGGGATAATATGGAGTAGTAAACCTGCGATGCACATGAAGCTTCTCACATAGATAATCCACCAACTCTTCCCTGAAACCTTGACCCTTGTCGAAAAGTAACTCCAATGGCATGCCAAATTTAAAGCAAATATCTTCATATATAAAGAAGGAAAGTTCTTTACTCGTGATGTGCTTAACAGCTTTGGCTTCGGCCCACCTGGATAGATAGTCAACAACAGTAAGTATGTAACATTTGCCTCTAGCTGTCATAGGTAGAGGACTTATTGCATCAATACCCCACTTCTCAAACACATCATAAGCCACAATGGTGCCTCTGATTTCTGATTTGAGAACCCTATTTGCCATGCTTCGACACTCTTACAAGACTTGCATCAATGATGAACATCACGTTGAATGCTTGGCCACACATACCCCTCCTGCAAGACTTTATGCAAAGTGATCTTTGAAGCAAAGTGACCACCACAAGAACCCTCATGATTCTCCTCTAAAATTTTGTAAATTTTCTCTTTCCAAGGCACTTTTCTTATCACAAGATCAGCCCCCTTCATATACAAGGCATCACCAAGTAGCACATACCTTTTGGCACGACGTAGGAAGGCGTACTTTTTTGACTTCTCCAACTCCGATGGAAGCATACTTGTTTGTAGAAACTCTTCCTCCCTCTCTAAAGCTTCCCTTCCCAAATAAAGAGGAGAATCATCCCTAATCACATACAATTGCCCAATTGAAGCTTGCGCTGCACCATGTGCTTCTTCATTTTGAGACCTATCTACATGCCTTAAACTCCAAGCTTCAAAATGTTTAAGCAGATTCTTCACTTGAAAACACATATTTTTCAGCCTTGGATTCTTACTTTGCCACACCCCAAGTACTTGCTTAACCACCAAAAGAGCATCACCTCTTACCCTCACACGACGGATGCCAAGCTCAAGGCAAAGGTTGAGACCTTTTTCCAAAGTAGCATACTCAGCTTCGTTGTTGCTTTGTGCTGTAAGCTTCAAACTCCTTTTAGTTACCAACGTACCTTGAGGATCATAAATTACAACACCTCCCGAAGCTTCACCATGCGCTTTCCTGTAAGATCCATCAAAAAACAATAGATAGGCATTGTCTATGTTAGGAGCTTCCATGTGTTGCCTCTTCACTGCATCTTCCTTAAGAAGAAGAGGGCTTTCCTTATAAGTAAGCAAACCAGCCAATGTAGCCCTTGTACTCTCCTCAACAAGAAAAGACAATTGGAATTCCTGTAGCTCCACAATCCACTTCATGAGCCTCTTTGACAAAGTAGGGCTATTCACCAATTGAGGTAAAAGAGTGTAGCTAGTGAGGAATGTGAATGGTTTAGGGAGAAGGTAGTGCCTAAACCTTCTACATGCATAAATCACACTCACCATGATGAGCTCCACCTCGGTGTAGCCTCTTTCCACCTCTAGCTTCACCCTGCTAGCACAATAGATAGGCTTCATGTAGTGGGAATTGTTACCTCGTTGAAGAAGCATAGCTCCAATAGCATCCTCACGTACTGATGGATTCACATAAAACTCCTTATCCCAATTAAGAGCTTGCATAGCAGGAAGAGAACCAAAAACCTCTTTGATACCTTGAAAAACCTCTTCGCATTCATTTGTCCATTGTAGAGGATCCAACCTTGCTACTTGTTGTAGAGGATAAAGAAGTAGAGAGGACAAAGGAATGAACCTTGCCATATACTTCACCTTTTGAATAAAATTAGAAAGTTGCTTTGTATCTTTAGGTGATAGGAGGAGCACCAAAGCCTTCACTTTGTCAGGATCCACTTCAATCCCATTCTCTAAGATAATATGCCCCAAAAACTTCACTCTTGGTTGAGCAAGATGACACTTCTTTGGGTTGAGTTGACCTCCACTTTCATCATATTGCTTCAATGCCATCCCAAGATTTGCACAATGATCCTTTCTAGAGCTATAAACACAAAAGTCATCAATAAGATCCTTCACAAACTTGCCAAGAAAGGGAGAGAACACCTTGTTGACGCGCTTTTGATACCACGCACAACCATCCATAAGACCAAAAGGAAGCACACAATAACAAAAGCATCCCCATGGTGTGATAAATGTGGTCTTTTTTCGATCTTCTTAAGCCAAGGTGAGCTGAAAATATCCAGAGAATCCATCACATACGCTACACCTCTCATGCCCTGCAATAGAATCAAGTTTGTCATCTATAAAAGGAAGAGGGTATGGATCCCTCTTCATGGCTACGTTTAGGGGCTTAAAATCAACACATATCCTCCACTTTCCATCCTTCTTGGGTGTGACAACACAGGACTCACCCATTCTGCAGTATTCACAGGACATATGAAACCTGCTTCAAGAAGCTTGTCTACCTCTTCCTTTAAAGCATTAAGTTGTACCTGTCCCATTCTCCTTAGCTTTTGGCGTATGGACTGAGATCCTTCCTTGATTGGAATGTGAATTTCCTCTTCCTTAAAGCCTCTAATTTACTCATAAGAAGTGATGAATAAATGGGGAAATTGTTGTATCATATGTAGATACTCACCCTTCTCATGACTAGTCAAGTCGGGAGACAACATACCTTGTATCAGCTCCTGTTTGACATTAGGTTGAACTTTGGGTTGCATCAACTCTTCAATTTTCTCATATCCTCATTCTCCATAAGGCCAATAAATCTTTGTTTCTCATCATGCTCTTCTTCAAGAAACAAGGAGGAAACATCTAGATCGCTATCGCTACTATCTTCCACTTCACTGCCATCATCCCCATTGTCTTCTTCTTCACTTGAGTACTCTTCTTCATCACTTTTCTCATCAAAATCAGCATCCAAAGATTTCTTGCTAGCTATGTCAAACCTCTTCTTATCACCCCTTCTATTTTAGAGAGTGATGGTACCATGTCCCCAATCCTGTACAGCTTTGGTTGCCTATAACCATGGTCTTCCAAGGATGAGAGGGAAAGCACCAATACATGCGGGCATAACATGGCAATTGACCAGCACTTTCACATCAAATACGTCCACCTCCAAGTACTTTACAACTCCCAAGCACCTCACCCTTGATTGGTTGGCAAGATTTATTCGAAAACCTGAATTCTTCACCATGTTGAGTCCCAACTTTGATACACAAGCTTGAGTAATAACACATACCTGTGCACCTCCATCAATATAAGCCTCTCCAATGCACTTCCTCTTATGCCATGCATCCATAGTAGGACATATATCAGGTAGCTCATTCAAAGACAAGACTCTCACTGACCCCCTTGCAGGCTCCTTCCTTATGGGGTTGACTACATGCTTCCATTGCCTCTTTAACTTGGGACACATCTCCATGAGTTGCCCAAAGGTAACATCAGCCTTTCTACCCACCAAATCAGCCCTTAGACTATAATTTGGTTTCCCTTCTCCCAAAGGAAAGTCGGATGCATTGTAATGTTGCCTGGGTTTTCTCTTCTTCTTCTCTTTACCTGTACCTGTTTCGACCTGCTTCCCTCTTTTATGGCTGGGACTTGCATCACTCATATCATGATCTCTTGTGACCCTCTTACTTACATGCATGACAATAGCTCCCGAATCATCCTCTTTCTTCTCCAAACAGATTATGCTTACCACTTTTGTTTTGCCCTTCTCTTCAGTTGTCAAATCGCTTGGACCTGCTTCTCCTTTAATCTCAATACCATAATCTTGAGCTCGAGAAGGAATTTGTGGAGGAAGAGGAAACATGTTGCTACCCATTCTCTTTGGCTTGTCACATTGAGAGCTTTTATGACCCCATTCACCACAATTGTAACATTGAAACATATCCCCTCTTCCAGCCATGCCTCTTCCTCTACCACCTGTATAACCCTCATTGCTTCCATAACCACGTCCATATCCATAACTTTGACCTCTTGCACCTCCCATCATATGCACACTAAGATTCTTCATAAGACCTACAACCTCTTGCATCTCCTTGCGAAAAGCATTCACATCATGAGAAGCTTGTTGATCTTAACCTGGCTCCCTGATGAGGACCCTTGGTTGCTCTACCGCTTTCACTTCAAGCTTTGGCTCGACATTGTTTCCAAGTTGATGAAGACGCTCTGCTTTCCACTCTTTATTCTTTGCAATTTCAACTGCCTCCTCAAAGGTCCTTGGCTGCTTAAGCTCTACCTTCAAGCGTAGGTTACTCCTCAAGCTTGCAAGAAACCTTTCCTTTTTCAACATGGCTGGAGGAACTTTAGCCCCCAAAGATGTACACCACTTTGTCCGTAATGCATTGAACGCCTTCACAAAGTCTTCTATGGTTTGGCCTTCACCTTGTACTAAGCCTTGAATAGACTACCATACCTGTTGTGGGTCTTCCATCTGTTGAAAGTGTGTAAGAAAAAGCATGCCTTACATTTTATAAGTCATAACTTGAGGAGTTTGGGCTGATTGTAGCTCCTTTTCGTAGCCTTCCAACCATTCCCTAGCATCTCCCTTCAAACAGAAGTAGAAGATTCGTAGCACCAACGCTCGGTCTTGCTTGTCAGCAAGAAGGCAAGCAAACTCCATTCTCTCAATGAAACCTTTGGAACTTTCATTTGATTTCCCACTAAACTCTGGAAAATTAAACGCCATGTCTTCTAAAACCTGTAAACTGAAGGTAACTTGAAGCAATTCCTCAATGGCGAGCACCAAAACATTGTTGGGAAACAAGCAAATTGAAACACCTCTATAGCGATGCCACCCAAGAGCGTTGAAAGAGCACTACAAGAACACAAAAAGGTTTGGGAAACCCCTTTGAAACACCACTAATCCAAAAAGAGTAGTCCCCTTGGAAATTTATTGGCCATCGCCCACCTAAGAGACTATGTCACGTAGGAGCAAAACCTGCCAAAGCATGGATTTACAACACACGCCGACCAATGCATATGAAGACAAGGCCCTCCCCTTTCATGATTGAACATGACAAACCCACAACTTCAACATCAATTCCACAATTCATAGCCTCATGTTTATTGTCAAAGGTCTAATAAATTCATTATTAAAGAAATATATGATCCAAACTCAACTTCTAGATAGAAGGGTTGCCCCAAGTAAGCTTATATAAAGTAACTCTCATTTTAATCATGCAATCTAGATGCCTCTTATTTCCTTTTTTAAGATGGATGGTAGTAATGCTTCTCCCCCTTTAAATGGAAGTTCCAAGAAACAAAAACTCGTTTTCAAGAGTATCATAGGCAATAGGATTTTGTTACCTTATGTAGAATGCTTGAATCGATGACAACAAACTGTTGTGATCCAAATGCTGTGAATTAACCTCGATACCCTCGATTGAAACTAGAAGCGTGAGAGATTACATTAGTCAGTCGAAGTTGCAATAGAAAATCCAAAATAGGCCAAGTTGAGATGGCACGATAGAAGAGAGAGGGACAACAACATGTGTCCCTATTACAGACACATCGACAAGAAAGTTAGGATCCACAATAAATTGGGTAGGCCCCCCTTAGAAGGACAATATTGTCGTGCGTTTTCATAGTGCAAATCATAGGCAACATGCCATATCATTTTGATTTATGTAGAACGTCATAACATATTTATTTGTCTGTGATTTTGGGATGTCGAAACTTCTCTCGATTGGGGTGACAATCCTGAGCATCACGGTCACTTGGACGTAAGGGACTCTTTAGACATCCTTGATAAGAGACACGTCGAACGTGCAATAGTCTTATTACTTGCACCCCACCTGCATACCATCCTTCGTTATTCCCAAGAACATCAGATACCACCATCGAACTCCAAGGTCTCTCAATACCCTTGTGGCTACCTCCATCATACTTCGAGGCCCATCAACAACCTCATGGCACCTCACTATTTTGCACATCAGGTTAACAATGTCAAGATTAACACCATAGGGCATGCAAGCAATTATGTCCTCCAAATAGAGATCGGACCCCCAACCTGTGAGGCACTTGTGGCATCAACAAAGAGCATCTTCTAAGATTCCCCTCCGCAGGGCCTACCCTCTATTTCGTTGTTGAAAGAGGTCTCAGGTGTGACTCGCGGCATTGGTGGTCTTATCTGACACACATATCCACCAACAGGTAGCTAGCAAAGCACATTCCCCCACGCCCGCCCCCATACACACCCACGCAGCAGTTCCGTCTGCCTTCTAGCTTGTGCTGGATGCACATCCAGCACCATGGCATAAAACTTTAGCAGAAACTACCAAAGTGAAGGTATGGATGCAATACGCAAGCCTCTCCTTGGTTTGCCCTCTCCCACAGCGTACCTGCGTGCACCCTCGCAAAGGCCTGGTTTTGTTTCCTTCTCTCAAACTTGCGCACGCCTTCAAGCCTCTCTACGACGTTGCCACAAAGGTATGCCATGCTATCCAAGAGTAATGCGTGTCTCAGCGTTGCATGCCTTCTCATGCATTTGCGCTCTCTGTTTGAAACTTGTTTCTGTTTTTGGGGTATTCAATGAGCTCTGCAGGTACCAGGTGTGTGTATAACGCTTGCAAGCAATCCATATATTTGTGCGAAGTATGTGTGCATGTGCGTGTAGTTGCAGGCATGGAGCCATCCATAGGGCTAGCTTTACCAGCGTAGCCAAGCTTGTATGCCAGCATCGGACACAAACGGCAATACATCTTGTTCATAGAGTGAAGCATGGCTATGTTAAAAAGGTACTGCCTAAGGTTTTTGTTGACTACTATCTGGCTCTTTACCAGGTATGCTGGTAGCCCAGCTAGAGAAAGAGAGCTTGTCTTCATGTTTTCGAGGAGTTTGGGATGTTTCGGCCTGCAGTAGATATGGCCTTTGTGCCTGGAGAAAGAAAACACATTGGCGTATTGGCAGAAAAAAAGGAGCAGCCAGATGTGAAATGACTGCTAGTGCTCAGGTCTCTCAAGCTCCCAATTCAGACTGGAGTGGAAGTACAGCTCCTTCAGGTACTTTTAAGATTAAGTTCTTCTACTTTGGAATATTTATTTCCAAGCATGTCATGGGCATGATTAAGTATAGTGCAAACTTAGGCTTATATTTGATATTACTAGACTTTTTCTTATAGAGGACCGGTTGGGATACTTTAACTTGTAGAGGACCTGTAGAGACATTTGAAGCATTCCAATTCGACTTACTCATAGACAGGTTAGTGTCCACCTCAATAGGGCAGGAACCTGATGACAATTCATCATAGGATTCTGGAGGCGAAAGGGAATCAAATGATAGTGCATCTGAGAGTTCCGATGATCCAAGGGAACCAATTGAAGTTAATCAGAGGATTCCGGAGAAGAAAGGGAATCAGATGATAGTGCATCCGAGGATCTGTCGAAGCCGAGGAATTAGTTGATGGTTCATCAAAGAATTTCGACGAAGTCGGGGAATTAGTTGATGGTTCATCAGAGAATTCCAACGATTGAGATTGAAGTTCCAGTGGACAGGGGAGGCGGTGAAGGCTACCAATAGGTCCCAGTGCACAAGAAAAGAATATAAAGGGAATCAGCTGGTAGATAAGAGAATTCCAAACACCCAGATTGAGGTGCCCAAGACAGGGAGGCCAGCAGGGCTGCCAACAGGTCACAAGGCGCCAAAAAAGAAAGAATAGAAAGGTAAGCTAGGTTCACCGAATAGTTTGGTCAAAATTCTAGAGATTGAAGGTCTAGGGAGACCTTGTACTCTACTAGAAATAGTGTTGTGCAAAACAACTGGATTGATTTCAGGGATAGAAGGTGGATCTGAACAAGAACCTTTAAGAATTTAAGTTCTTTTAAACTGACTTGAAGGGAGAACTAACTCGGGTTTGGGATGCCTTCGCACAAGCATAGGATTCTTATGGTAAATTGTCTTATTTTTACGTAACGAAGACTTTCCTTCCAAGTTGAAACCTTTAGGGAAAAAAGTATGCAAAGTTCTCATCCAAAACAACTCTCGAGGCCACGCTGATTTATAGAACTCTTTAGAGTTTCTAAAATTACCCTCTATGTGCTCAATGGGGAAACAACGGAAAGACTCAAAGCCATGTTTTGCTATTGCCGCATACAAGGGTTTCACACTTTCATGTACGGTGCTCTTACTTTGAACTTTTCTCGCTTCTCTTACATGTTTTTGAAAATGGACAAAAGCTGTTCGAAAGGTTTGGCCAACATACATCATAGAACTATCGTGAATACTATAAATAACATAAATAACTTGAGAGGTATGAACCAGACTTAGAGGACGATCTACCACAAGGTGTTTTTTCCTTAAACGCCTCAAACGATTGAGGGCTTTTATGGAAGAACTTGTACTAACTAAGACAATCTTAAAAGAAGCCCAACGAATAGGACCATCACCAAAAACATGTTTTATTTGTTTGTTTGTTTGTTTTTTTTTAATGGTGTCCCTTGCTTTTATAGTTTTATGAGTGCTTTATTCCCTCTTATAATTCGTGAGTTCAGACTATTCTGAACTTATGAAGGTATATAGGTTCACCGAGTAGTTTGGTCAAGGGTACTTTTTGCTATAGTAACAAAGCATGGCCATTTTTTAGTCTTGTCGAACCCATTTCCGTTTTCGTTTTCGTTTCCGTTTCGGTCCTCATTCTATGTGACTATATATATAGTCACAGGGAATGGCAATCCATGTCATCCCCCGTTCCCGTTGTCACAAGACGGGCACCACGTGCCAATAGAAAAGAACAGACTGAACAACTTTAAGCACTTCAAATAACAACTGAATTGAAAAAGAGAGACGACACGCGACACGGAGTGGCGGAATTCCACCTCAGAGAGTATTGGCCCCAAACCTTGGCGCCCCTCTCGGTATTTCTTTATATTGCATCAACTCAGTACACGCCGATACTCCAAACTCTGCATCTTCTCCAGGGAGCATGCCAGAGAATGAGCCCATGGCCTCATATTTAAAGGTCCTAGGTCCCAAAAACAATTTATAGTGAAAAGCCTTCCAACTCAAAATCATCTGATCCAAAAGCAATGCCAAAAAGCTGCCAACGTAAATCACAAAATTTCGTAAAGTAGTGAGCGCAAAATGCGAAAATCCGTATAGTCTGCCACGTCATCATGTCAGCGCAATTTTTGGATTTTCCGTATAACTGCCACGTCATCAGCTGCTACGCAATTCTTTCTATATGTGTGGGTTGTGCTTTATTTAATCCTTTATGTCACTTGGGGCCCCATTGGACGGGGTCCCCATAAGTTGGTAGGACTTCTTTTGTTACTTGTTCTTCTTAGGGTTTAGGCCTCTCAACCGGCATCTGCAAGTTGGCTCCATTCTTCAGTGCTTTGACGCGTCAGTAGTTTGTGACACCCGTTCCTTGTTACTATGCTTTTTGGCCCTCGATGCAAAGTGGATGGAGGAGGAGAGCATTGCAAATTCTCTTTAGAGAGAGCTGTACTTTGAAGCTTTTAGGTCATTAGCAGCGTTTATGCCAAAAGTTATCAATGAATCAGCAGGTTGAATTTGGTGCGGTGCGGATTGCACAGGTGGGGAGCCACTCCACTCCTATATCACAGATTGCCTAGGGCAGAGTTATGCGGAACGCGGAACGGGAACGGCGACGAGGACCCTCGCGGAACGGGGGAACAGCTAGGGGTCCGGAACGGGAACGGTGCGGAACGGGAGGCATAAAAAACTCCCAAATAATGCAATTTTTAGCTCTACATGTTTGAAATTTGAATACAAGTGGTATTAGAGTCCTTTGACTCTAGTACTCACAAAAAACTCGATTTGAAGACCCTTAGGCCATGGATGATAGGGAGATACTCGAGAGGAGAGGAAGAGAGCTTGTGAGAGAGAGAGAGAGGGAGAGAGCTTGAGAGAGTGAGAGGGGGTGAGCTTGAGTCGAGAGAGCTTAAGGCTTAAGCCTTAGACCTTGAAAGTTGAGGGCATGTGGATTTGCTTGAGAAGGGAATGGGTGTGAGGGGGTGCATTTTGAGTCCTTGCACACTCTTAAAAACACCTAATGTTCACTACAAATTTGCAAAAAACTGCCTATTTCTCCCCATTTGACAGTAGGCCGTTCCAAGGCCCTTCCGAGCCGATCCGGCCGGTCGTTCCGGTATCAACTAGTCACGCGGAACGGCAAAACATTTCGGGATGTTCCGGCCTTGCAAGGGAGGAGGGAACTGCGTTCCGGCGTTCGAAGGCCTAGGGAACGCGTTCCCCGGTAACTATGGCCTAGGGAGGAGTATACACCGAAGGGCTGCCAACACAACCAAAAACACAAGAGAGAAAAAAAAATCTTTCGGGATTAGAGGATTAATGCAAAATCTTCAAAGCTTTGTTACCAGATGAGAGAATAATGGCGAGATTGTTCGGCAGGAGTTATCGAACGAACATGTTATGCCAAGCAATGCTTTGGTTGATATGTAAGCCAAGCCTGATCTTTTTTTTAACATGGCAATGGAAGGTCGGCTTTCGGGAAGGTGTGAAGTGGGGTTACCATAGTGTTTTTTCTTGAGACTTGGAAGCGAGATGTTCACCGAGTGGTCGAGGGTGGGAAAGGTGCCCAAGGTGGAGTTTTTTTCAACATCGATTTTGGAGGTTGGTATGCAAGACCAAAACTAGGAGCTGAACTAATGATTGCATAGTGATGCCAGATTGTGTCGGGGAGTTGGAGCGCGATGTTTTGCATGCAGAGGAGCACATGGGAAGCGTTGCCACGAATTGCAGGTGAGGAGAAGTGGGTTGTACTAAGGAGTACTGAGGGCTGCAACTCAGGGAAGAAGGGAGTTGATACCGAAAAAAACAGAACGAGGAGAGAGGCCTATTGCATGAGCTGGGAGCGAGCGACTACAGAGGAAGCTTGAAAGTAAGCAGGCATTGGTGGGGCACGCTGCACTGCATGGGGGAGATGCATCATTAAGGAGCTGTGGAAACTTGAAAGAGGTTGCCATTGCAAGTGAAGAGGTCGAGGGGAGACTCCAGAGGAAGCAGCCAATAGTGGACAAAAGGGGAGCGTAGTAGGAAAAAGGGAGACGTGCAAGAGAGTGGTCAAGTTTGTGAGCTTGCAAATAGCACATGCATGTACTTCTCTATGCAACTGAAGGAGTTACAAGAAAAGTCTGATGAGACCTACATGCTTGGACCATGTTCTCAATATCATTGACAAGCAGCTGAGCTTCACGGGGATAGAGCAGGATATGATGATCCTGCTATTGTCACAGGGATTGGGTAAATTGAGGGTATGAGTTTTATGTTCATTGGCCATCAAAAAGATTGAAATACCAAGGAGAACATCTACGGAAATTTTGCTATGCCTACTCCCAATGGGTATAGGAAGGCTTTGAGGATGATGCAAAATGCTACCCATCATGGCTTCCCCATTCTTACATTTGTTGATACTCTAGTTGCCTACGTTGGAATCCAAGCGGAGGAGCGTGTTGCCTCGTAGGACCGTCGAGCAAGTAGGAGCGCCTGTAGGTGAGAAGGATTGGAGGGGGGCTCCAAGGAGAAAAGCGTTGGTTGTGGGGAGGTTATGCAGAGTGGGTATGTGCCGGAAAGAAAGGGGCAACGAACGAAAGCTGCCATAATCCGATTCTCGCCCTTAATTAAGCCATTGTTACGACACTCTCTCTCCTTGCTCTCAATCAAGTGGTTATAGCCGTTTTATCCCTCTTAATTAAGCTAAAATAGCTCGTTAATTTCTCTCAAGCGGCCTAGCTCGCCCTCATATCAAATGCTATTCTCCTCTCGTTCTAACGCAAGCCTTCATAACCCAATAATCCCTTGCAATTAAACCTCCCAAGCCCGTTTCTCTCTCTCATAACTCGATTATTTTTCAATTAAGCTCGTTCATCTCTCGATCATACCCAGATTATCTCTCTATTAAGCCCTGAGCCGGATTATCTCTTCCTCAAGCTACCGTAGCCCGATTATTTTAAGCATCATAAGCCTGATTAAGCTCTCTCTCCCTCATGCTCAAGGAGCATAGTTTTTCCACCTGTAGCTTGAGTTATCCTCTTGTAACTAGGGAATTGGATTGGGATACCTCTACACGGGCGTAAGCTGCATGTTGTGAGCTATTGTATTAGGAGGCTATAGGATACACTACAGTGCATCGCCTATAGAGCGCACTTAGTGAAAATTATTCTTTTGTAATCAGATTCTCGGAACTAAACAAGCTACAAGGTTTTGTCAACTTGTGTGTCCCAAGCGTGTATTGAGTGTAAATCCTCTCTCTCTCTCTCTCTCTCTCTCTCTCTCTGTGGCAACAAGGAGCCCCCCGTGGTTAGCGTGTCCCACTCCCAGAACTACTTAATCCTTGACAACTTGTTGAAATCGACACGAAACTTGGGACGGGGTGAGAGATTGCGGAGATGAGAACAACTAGAACCAGGTGAGAGCAGTGAAGATGGAAAACCAAAAAGATGGGATGAAGGTGACTGTTGCTAATTGGACTATTTTCTTATTTTTAATGAATAATTTCTTTTTCTAGGATATTTTATTGTGTACACTAAGAACTGTTAAAAGATTGTAGCTACAGGAAATGCCATCAAGAACGGACAACTCTGATGTGTCATTTGATGGGTGACGGTAAACATCGCGAAGGAGTTTCCGTAAGTTCGGTGGAAAGGGCCGGGTTACGAGTGCCCCTTATGCGTCACATGATGGGTGACGGGTGCATCAGAAAGGGGGCATTCCGTAGGCTGAGGAGGAAATCCGAACTGAGTAAGAAAATACGCGTAAGAACGCAAGCACAAGAATAAAGATGGGTTCAAAGAAGCTTTTTACGAAAAGCAGAAACTTTCGTGGGAGGGTAGATGCTTTCCTGCGAGGAGTCTGTGTCTGCATTGCATCTCTGCCCGTGTTCTGCACCCGGGGACGCCTGGAATGTATTGTTTTCACTAACTGAGTGAGTTTTTAAAGTTTAAACAAGTTCACACTTTATTTTATAAAGTGGCCGGTCACTTTTAAGTGTACAGCCCTCTTATAATAAAAAAAGCAATGCTCTAAAAATCCTACGTTAAAACTCTACAAAAAAAGCCTACGCAAGGCTGGCTGAATTCAGCGATCTCTCTCTCTCTCTCCTCTCGCTAGGGGCGCAAGGCTTTTGCTTTTCGGCTCCTATTCTCGCCGGGTGCAAGGGCCTATAAAAGGGCAGTTAGCGTTCCAGTTTTACACACGCCAGGAGCAGCAAGAGGAGTTAGCGTTGAGAATTTGGAGCAGTCATTGCGAAGGAAATCCAACAAGTGTTCGTGTGTCGACGGAGTGCGGAAGTCGCTTTCTCGAGCGAGGAGCAACAGGTATAATTTGTCGTTTACACATCGCGAGTATTGCTTTGTGTGGTTGTTTTTGTAGGAAACCTCCCTCACGGGAAGTACGACCTTTGTGTCTAAGTCCCTCTCGGGAAGTACGGCTTTGTGCCTAAGTCCCTTACAGGAAAGTACAGCCTGGTGCCTAAGCCCTTTACGGGAAAGAACGACCTTCGGGTCTAAGATTACAGAACGGAGGGGTTTCCTCAGGTTCCCGTGCTTGTATACGAATTCTCCCTGAATAAAGAATACTCTTGACGGGGGGGGGGGGGGGACCAGCCCATCTTCTGGTCCCCAATACTGTGTTGATCTTCTCCCTTCTCTCACATTTGCAAAGTATTTTATTTTTCAGATTTCTAAGTGCTCGTGTACGCTCCCGTCTTGTGACAGTGGTATCAGAGCTCGGACTCCTCTCTTTCTCTGCAAAGAAGGACGATTCCGGGAAGAACGGGAGGAACCATGTCGAGCCAAGGGAGAAGTGTTGAAGAGGAGCTTCAACAAGTGCGAGCTTAGCTTGCGGATTTGCAACAAATCTTACTATTGCCAGATGTCCAAAAGCTTTTGGGCGGAATGAAGAGAACGAATGGAACCGATGCAGCCGGGCATCCAGACCACACTGTTGGCGTGAGACCACAGGAAGAAAGAGAAGATCCTTTGTGCCGAGGTGCACAAAGGATCTTCGGATCGGAATGAACGGCCTACTCCAAGGAAAGGCCAGGAAAAAGCGCTCTCTTTGCTAGACGAGAGCAAGGACATCTCTATTTCATCTCCATCTTACTCCCCTGATTATACTTCTACTTCTCAATCTTCTCGCCAGAAGAAGGAAGCCACTACTACTACTACCCTACATCAACCTAAAGATAAGCCTCGATTCAAGAAGCATGGTCGCAAGTCTCAACATCGCATGAGAGTCTTCAAATCGGGCGACAAGGACATCAAGTTCGAAACCTACAACGGATGGAGAGATATCTCCAAAGCACTGTCCTTCATCAGACAGTTTGAAGTCGCCTTTACCAATGGGCACTTCACAGAAAGATCCAAATTGCGCCATGTGGGGATGCACCTCAAGGGAATGGCAAGTAATTGGTGGTTAGCCAAGATTCTGGAAGGTTCTCAGGCCAGAACTTGGGAGAGATTCAAATCTGAATTTTATGAACAGTTTCTTCCGCCTGACTTCGAGTAGGACATACGGAAGGAATGGGACTGGCTCGCCCAAAAGGAACATGAGAGAGTAACGACCTATGTGGATAAGTATTGGTCGGTTCTTCTAAAGGTCACTCCCTTCATGAAGATTGTCGACGAGGAAAAGAAACGAAAGTTCGAAGCGGGTCTCCAACCGCAGCTTCGAAAGAGTATGAAAGTGTATCCGCATGACACTCTTCAGAGGATGATGGAGTCAACAATCATTGCTGAGGATTTGCACTCAACTGGGACGCCCAGAAAAATGGAGCATAGCACTTACCGTGCGAGACAAAGAGGGGTCTACGATGACCAAGGGGGCCAAGGAAGAAAACGTCCTCCATCTAGGGACTCTGATCATTCTAAGAAGCCAGAGGGCAATGGCAAGCGAACTAAGTATCTCTCTCCTACTCAACTCCAAACCTTCAGAGAGGAAGGAAGATGCTTCTACTGTGGCGAGAAAGGACATATGAAACCGGATTGCCCGTTAAAGCAGCAACGGCAAGAACACACCCCTACGAGGCAAGATAAAGCAAGGAAGGAACCCGCTCCACCAAGCTCGAACTCTATTCCAGATGTTCAAGGAAACACAGAAACGGAGAAAGGGAAGTGTCAGCTTCTGAAGGGTTGGGGGTCTTTGAACAACCAGCGAGTACTGATTCTTTATGATCCAGGATCCACGGATAACTTCATCTCCCTGGATACTGCAGAACGTTTGTGCCTCACATCGGCTCAGCTTGGCACACCGGTTATATCCGGATCGGCATTTGAGGGGTTGACGACCAATGCAACTCCCGTGCAAGGACAGCTCAATCTTCGGATTGGCGAGTACAAGGACCGCGAATCATTTTTGATGGCACCCATCGAGGGATGTGATATCATCTTGGGTATGCCATGGCATTTCCACATGACACCTGTCCCCGATTATGTGGAAAAGACCCTCACTTTTGATCATGGGGGTAAGAAAATAAAGATTCATGCTGATGTAGGAGATTGGAAGTTCCCAATTGTAAGTCACATCTCCATTAAGAAAGAAATGAAGAAGTATGTTTTTGCTTACTTGATTTTTGCACGTGAGAAGGATAAAACTAGTGGGGATTCACTCTCTAGCCTGGAAATTAAGCGTTTTCAATTTATTGAAAAGTACAAAGATTGTTTCACAGAAACACTCCCTGATGAACTACCTGCGGTACGCCCGGAAGATCACCGCATAGATCTCATACCGGGTAGCTCGTCTCCCAATCAACCCCCTTATCGGGTGAGTCTTGCTCAGCAAGAGGAAATTTTGAAGCAAGTCAACGAGCTTCTAGAGAAAGGGTTAGTACGGCCAAGTGCTTCACCCTACTGCTCTCCAGTTCTACTGGTGCAGAAGAAAGATGGCACGTTTCGAATGTGCATAGACTATAGATCTTTAAATAAGATCACGGTCAAGAATCGCTTTCCGATCCCCCGGATTGATGATATACTTGATAAGTTGCAGGGTGCAAGTGTCTTTAGTCGCATAGACTTAAAGAGTGGGTATCATCAGATACGGATCGCCTATGAGGATGTCCATAAGACTGCTTTCCGCACAACCTTTGGACTATATGAATTTTTGGTAATGCCTTTCGGCTTGACCAATGCTCCTGCGACGTTCAATCGCATGATGGACCACATTTTCAGCCCGTATCGAGCTTTTCTTTGACGACATACTCATCTTCCCTAAGTCAGAAGAGGAACATCGGAAGCACTTGGACCTAGTGTTTCAAGAATTGCGAAAGCATGAGTTGCATGTGAATGCAAAGAAGAGCGAGTTCTTTCTCTCAGAGATACACTATCTTGGCCATATAGTCTCTCACAATCAAGTGAGTATGGATCTTGCCAAGATCCGAGTGGTAGAAGATTGGCCTATTCCCACTACGGTACATGATGTACGTAGCTTCCTGGGATTATGTTCGTATTATCGAAGGTTTG
The DNA here is from genome assembly GCF_014529385.1 of Adiantum capillus-veneris. NCBI lineage: Eukaryota > Viridiplantae > Streptophyta > Polypodiopsida > Polypodiales > Pteridaceae > Adiantum > Adiantum capillus-veneris. Next base: position 52,572,478 of record NC_140935.1, on the reverse strand, counting down.
TCCGAGGATTTGCCCATGTAGCAGGACCACTTCATGATTTGACAAAGAAGAAGATTCCTTTCAGATGGGGATCGAGACAACAAGGAGCTTTTGATCGGCTCAAGTACTTGCTAAGCCATGGACCTATTTTGATAGTGTCTGACTTAAGGAAACCATCTGAGGTTCACTGTGATGCTTCAGGCGATTGCATCGGAGTAGTGTTAAACCAAGAAGGCCACGCAGTGGCCTACGAAAGCAGATGACTTAAGGATGCAGAGTTGCATGCATTGAGGCGGTCCGGGGCGGGCAACAAGAAGAGCAACCTCTAGACACCCTTCAAGGCTCCCGTGCTGCTCAATGGGGCTGGGGCACAACACAACTCAAACCAAAACAACAAACCCACAGCCAAATCCCAACTACACAAGGGGCACCACCTAGTTTAAGAGCGAACTAGGACGCAAAAGAGGAGAATCGTTAGAGCAACCCACAAACAAGCAAGGAATTTACACTAACCCTAACACCAATGGAACACTCTCACACACTAAAACACGAGAGAGAGAGAGAGAGAGAGAGAGAGAGAGAGAGAGAGAGAGAGAGAGAGAGAGAGAGAGAGAGAGAGAGAGATGGTGTACAACTTAGCTTCAACTTTATATTTTGCACAAAAAGGAACTTAAAGCTTGCGGAATCAAGTGACAAGATTTGGTTATAGCATCACTAGCACATTGTCTTAGGGTTATGGGAGCCCTCTCACCATCCACCCTCTTACAATGGTAGCCAAACAATAGCCAATGAATCACAAGCAACAAAACAACAACCTTCAATGAAACAAGTCACCTTATGAAGCTGAATGAGTTTGCCAAGCCAAATTGGAGGAGAAGCATGAGCCTTTGGACATGAATTGCACCCAAAACTACCAATTCATTGATGTTGGGGTAGATACAACAATGGTAGGAAGAATATCTTCTACTCGCACTCACTCAAACTAGCTCAAGCTTTTCTATGCACCAAAGTGATGGTGTATAGAAAGCTTACTCTCTCTTTACAACCAAGATAGAATTGGCGTGTGCTACGCTCAATCTAGTGTGCAATGGTATAGTGATGTCTTTTACAAGGAGGAATGGGTTCTATTTATAGGTTTTAGAATCCTTGATTAGGATTAAGCCTAATCAATTTTATTAGGAAAGATCAAGGATTACGAATTTTTATGAATTTCAAATGAGAATGGGGTCTCTCTTTTCTCTTGAGTCACATGGATGTGGGTTCAAGTAAGAGAATTATTGATGTGGTGAAAGGAGAGAAACTTCCATGGGAGTGAGTGAATTTGGTTTACTTGTGCGGTTGCCTACTCCATATGTTGATAGTGTGGGTGCATTTTTACAAGAGAAGTTAGTTGTTAGTGGTAATAATCACTAGAATTGTTAGTGATACATATACAATGGGTAGGATGAGTTGATTTGATGAAGGAAGAGGGTTGAATTAAAAGAGAATCATTGAGATGGTGAAGCTTTGAAGAAGCTTGAACTCACCCTTGTGTAGATTGTGGAAAAAATGACCGTTGGTCTTCTTCTTCTTCTTCGCTTCTTTACGCCGCCGCCACGGTTGACCACCACGATGAAAAGAGGATTTGTTGATGAAAAATCCTCAATTTGCAGAAGTTATCATGGTTAAGATGCTGAATTTTAGATATTTTTAGGAGAGGTAAATGAAATTGTAACATAGAAGCAATAGAGAGAGACATGGAGAGGGTGTATGTATGTAGAGGTTCATAAAAGAACTATAGGGATGAGAGAGAAGGGTAATGGTGAAGAGGGTGAGAGAAGCCATGGAAATTGCAGGTTTGAGTGAGGGAAGGAGAGGGAGGGATGTGTAAGAGTGAGTAGGTGTGTGGAAGGGTGAGAGAAGACTAAGGGCTACTTGTGAGAAAAGTGGGCAGATTGGGGTCCACTCAAAAAATCATAGCTCACCGCTGGTAGCTCCAAAAATCATGAAAAAATTTGAGATGATTATTCAGAGCGTGGGCTACATTTTCTCTTTTGACCACCGCTCCAAATTCGGAGTGGAGATAGGTCCCAAAATTCTCACCAAAAAGCCTGTTTTTTATGCCTGCAAAAGTCTTTTAGGGGACCCCTCCTTTGTTGAATTTGTACAATGCATCCAAGAGTGAGCCCCTCCTTTGTCATATTATAATACAAAGCATCCAAGTTGCCCTTGACCCATGCATGGAGGAGGATTATTGGTGAATAAAGAAATATATACATGGTGGGACTAGTGTATGGACTATACATGGACTTTAGCTCAATGAGCACATGGTGTTAGAATAATGAGTAAAAATAATAATAAAAATATGGAGGAGTTATGGATATGGAAAGATATTGGAATCATATGATATGGTCCCTCCTTGAATTATTTTGGATGAAAGAGGAAAAGGTATGCAAGTAAATAATATAATAAACGTAACTAATGAGTAGAAATCAATTTTTTGTTTTCACGAGAGTGAGGGTGAAAATGTGGGAGTGATTTGTATAAAGGAAAAATATGAGGTTAGAGTATGTACATATTGGCAAAAAATATAATTATGGTGTAAGAGGATGAAAGAAGGTGTACATAGGTTTAATAAAACACACACCCAAGTAGAAATATTTAAATAAAATACCAAAATAATTATAAAAAATCCCTATATTTAGGCCATATATACAATGAAATATTTACACACAAAGAGGTCATAATATACTTTTATTTTTTTATTTTTTTTATTTTTTTGGCTCAATTAGCCCAGTGACTAGCTAGCTGAGGGTTTTTAAGAAGATATGGGAAAAGCTCCCTAACTCACACACGCCTATGTACAGTGAAATGGTAGGGATAGCCATAGCGTTTGGGTGAATTTGGTAGGGTGGAGTAACTTACTATGGCAATTATGGAGAGCCGAAAAACGGCTATCAGCATCAATCTACGAAAAGGAACTTACGGCTGTGATTCACGCCTTATTCAACTGGAAGCACTATCTTCTAGGAGCGGATTTTGTGATCAAGACTGATCACCAGAGTTTGCGGTATTTTCTTACGCAAAGGAAACTATTTGAGAGGCAGATGAGATGGGCAAACTTTTTGTCTATGTTTCACTTCCAGATCCTTCACACGGCTAAGAGTAAGAATGTGGTCGCGGATGCATTGTCTAGGCGGCCAAGGGTGAACGCTATCACTTCGGTGTATCACCAAGAATTAGAAGCACTACCGGATTTGTATCTGAATGATCCAGACTTCTCCACCGTTTGGGGAAAGCTACATCGTGGAGAGAATGAGTTTCCCTATTCCATTCAGGACGGTTATCTCTACCACCATCAGGCCATATGGGTGGCGGAACCATTAAGAAAGAAGATCATGGATGAAGCACACGCTTCGCCTTATGCGGGTCATCGTGGTATTCTCCCTACGACCTTAGCAATGGAAAGATGTTTCTTTTGGCCTAGCCTTAAAGTAGACATTGATAAGTATGTAAGGGAATGCTTGGTTTGCCAAAAAGTGAAGTATGATCGGCATAAGACGCCTGGGTTGCTACAACCGTTGCCTGTGCCTAATGAACCTTGGGAAAGTATTGCCATGGACTTCATCATGGACCTCCCTACAACTCAGACTAGAAATGACGCGATCTGGACCATTGTGGACAGGTTTAGCAAACAAGCACACTTTATACTAGTCAAGAAAACGATCAAAGCAGATCATATGGCTAGGGTCTTTCTGACACAGATCTTTAAGCATCGTGGAATGCCTAAGTCTATTGTGAGTGATGGAGATCCTCGCATGATAGGAAATTTTTGGCGTGCCTTGATGGATAATCTTGGTACGAAGTTGAATTTTTCATCTGCCTACCATCCTCAAACGGACGGGCAAAGTGAGATAGTCAATTCCACAGTATTGGATATGTTAGAAGCTTATGTGTCAGACCGGCAATCTGACTGGGAGAAATATTTGCCCCTTGTCGAGTATGCGTACAATAATACCATACACTCATCGACGGGGAAAGCACCTTTTGAGATTCTCTATGGTAAGCCTTTGCTTCCACCGATCCTTTTAACTAAGGATAAGATCTTTGCATCAGATGAATTTGTCCGGGATTTGGACACAGCTTACGGGCAAGTTAGGAGAGCTATTCTACGCTCTCAGGAAAAGCATAAGAAAGCTGCAGACAAGCACAGGGGGAATCTAGACTTAACAATCGGACAATTAGTCTTACTCAAGTTTGAGAAGGCAAGACTTAAGAAACAAGCGTCTCATAAGGGGAAGGTGGTAAAACTTTCTACCCGTTATTTTAAGATCACTAAGCAAGTGAATGATGTCACATTCCGATTAGAGCTACCGCCTAATTGGAGGATCCATAATGCTTTCCATGTCAATTTACTCCGGTCGTATGTGGGACCGCCTCTGAGTCAGCCTAGTGCTGAGGAACCTCCTGAGGTTGAGGAAATAGAAGAAATACTCCAACCGGAGCAGATACTAAGTCATCAGGAGCGGCCCCTCAAGTCCGGAAAAATAACACGGAAGTATTTGGTTAAGTTTAAGAACTATTCGAATCTAGATGCTCAGTGGATGACGCAGGAGGAATTAGCAGCTTATCCCGAGATACTGGAGGTATATGTCCAAGCACTACAGTTGAGGTCAACTGTTTAGAAGCCAGAGGGATGTTGCTAATTGGACTATTTTCTTATTTTTAATGACTAATTTCTTTTTCTAGGATATTTTATTGTGTACACTAAGAACTGTTAAAAGATTGTAGCTACAGGAAATGCCATCAAGAACGGACAACTCTGATGTGTCATTTGATGGGTGACGGTAAACATCGCGAAGGAGTTTCCGTAAGTTCGGTGGAAAGGGCCGGGTTACGAGTGGCCCTGATGCGTCACATGATGGGTGACGGGTGCATCAGAAAGGGGGCTGAGGAGGAAATCCGAACCGAGTAAGAAAATACACGTAAGAATGCAAGCACAAGAATAAAGATGGGTAGCTTTTTACGAAAAGCAGGAACTTTCGCGGGAGGGCTGATTCTTTCCCGCGAGGAGTCTGTGTCTGCATTGCATCTGTGCGCGTGTTCTGCACCCGGGGACGCCTGGAATGTGTTCGTGTAGCATTGTTTTCACTAACTGAGTGAGTTTTTAAAGTTTAGACAAGTTCACACTTTATTTTATAAAGTGGCCGGTCACTTAAAATAAAGTGGCCGGTCACTTTTAAGTGACCAGCCCTCTTATAATAAAAAAAACAATGCTCTAAAAATCCTACGTTAAAACTCTATAAAAAAAGCCTACGCAAGGGTGGCTGAATTCAGCGATCTCTCTATCTCCTCTCGCTAGGGGCGCAAGGCGTTTGCTTTTCGGCTCCTATTCTCGCCGGGTGCAAGGGCCTATAAAAGGGCAGTTAGCGTTCCAGTTTTACACACGCCAGGAGCAGTAGGAGGAGTTAGCGCTGAGAATTTGGAGCAGTCATTGCGAAGGAAATTCAGCAAGTGTTCGTGTGCCGACGGAGTGCGGAAGTCGCTTTCTCGAGCGAGGAGCAACAGGTATAATTTGTCGTTTACACATCGCGAGTATTGCTTTGTGTGGTTGTTTTTGCAGGAAACCTCCCTCACGGGAAGTACGACCTTTGCGTCTAAGTCCCTCTCGGGAAGTACGGCTTTGCGCCTAAGTCCCTTACAGGAAAGTACGGCCTGGTGCCTAAGCCCTTTACGGGAAAGAACGACCTTCTGGTCTAAGATTACAGAACGGAGGGGTTTCCTCGGGTTCTCGTGCTTGTATACGAATTCTCCTTGAATAAAGAATACTCTTGACGGGGGGGGGGGGGGGGACCAGCCCATCTTCTGGTCCCCAATATTGTGTCGATCTTCTCCCTTCTCTCACATTTGCAAAGTATTTTATTTTTCAGATTTCTAAGTGCTCGTGTACGCTCCCGTCTTGTGACAGTGACTCTAGACTATACAAAGATGTTGGAGCTGGTACAAGGGTATCTACAAGAGATGGAAACCAAGAAAACACAGCAGAAAAGGATAGATGAAGCTTTTGACATGGCACTAGATGGTGTGTATGAAGAATGGAATGTTTTTCAGGGTATGATCCCGAAGGTTACCTTGCATGTTACAAAGCAGAGATGACAAGCCGAGGTGTACCTGAGGACTTAATGATTTTGGCTTTTGGGCAACTTGTTGCTTCGAGTTTCAAAGAAGTGTACCAAGAGATAATAGAGTATTCTTTCCAACAATGGAGTGAATTTGCAAATGCTTTGATCCATGCAAGCTTTGCGGTACTGGAACTTGAGATCAATGATTTTACATCCAACAAACAAAGGCAATGTGATGATGATTTAAAAGACAAATCGAGTGTTTCCACAACAGTATGGACCCATCTAGAATCTCTCCTAGATTTGTATGATTTGGGGGATGACAAATTGTTAGATAGTGAAGACATGGGCATAGTTGGGGCTGGGTATGGTAGTTTCAGAGTGTATGATGGAAGAAGTGAGCCTGAGAACTTTCAAAATAGTGGCCAGAATTCTTTCAAGCAACCCAATGAGATTTTCAGGGATGAATCGTCTTGTTCACAGATGCTTGATGCTACAAATGTTTCAGCGGGTGGTTCAATTGATGCTGGGATTGAAGGTGATTCTTACCTTGTTGCGGGTATACAAGTAGATATCATGCACATGGAATGTCAGCAGGTTTTTGATTATGATTCATATCTGTTCAAGTGACGATGATGATCTAAACTGGGAAATAAATTTACCATCTTTTTGATGCATGCTGAAGCATGTGCTACTGGTGTTCAGAGGATCTAATGGAGGGTGTCATGGACGGAGAGTTTGTAGTAAACACAAGACTTTCTATATAGCTTGCCAGTGATGATGCTAAGCCTACAGGGGATTCACAAGACCGTCAAGAATGCGGTCTGCAAGAACCTTGGCTAGTGCAAGCAGATGTAGAGCTTATGATCTTTTGAATGATGCACAAGACAACCAAGAACTTGCTCTACCGTGTAAATCAACGCAAGAAGAAGGAGAAGTTGATAATAGAACTTCTCCCGCTACTTGACGATGCTTTAGAAGATTTTGTGCACAACATGGATAGTGTTTGTCACAAAGTGATGACGTGGCATGACCATTTGACAGAGAAATGGCGAAGTGGACGAGATAAACTGAACGGACTAACTTGAAGAACTTATGAAGCATTGGCAGTGGGACGCGAAACCCTAAAAGACAAAAGCTAAGGTTGTTTTCTCGTGTCGGGATGTGTTTAGTTGATCACCAATCTGTGTCCTCTCACCACTCTAAACACTCATGACAAGTGCTCTATATGCTTTGCTTCGGACTTGGAGAAAACAATGATGTCATCAAAAAATGTGCCCACGCATTACTGATGCTCTTGTCCATCATGACTAAATCTACCATAGGGGAGACTCTCCCAATGAAAAAACAACACATGTACAATGAGGGCTAAATCAAGAGTTGGGATGAGGGAAAAGCCACACAAGTGGACAGTAGTGCCATCTGGGCTCACAGCGGACAGTGATGAAGAAAGGCCCAGGGTGCCATAGTCGTAGGAACGCCTCTCTGTGCTCTCACATGCGGTCGGAGCTACCCTGAAGTCTCTCTAACTATCCCTTGAGAGTATGGATCGACTCTAGTCAAAAGTCGCGAACAGTCTCCGTTGGTGGGACGGAGTGAGCCTCGAAGATGTGGAAGCAACGGGCCCGTCAAATGAACCAAAGCTTCAGGCCACAAACGAGCTCCCAACACACCTCTCTCTCACTGCACCACTCCTGGGGGGTAAACTCTATAGCAGGCTGGAGTGTAGGTCGACCCTCTTGGATCACTATCATCTTGTTGGTGGAAGATAGCTCAAACTGTAGTGCAGGGCCCGTGAGGGTGGACCCATCAACTGCCCCCCAAGTGTACTGTCGTGTTGTGGAAAGAACTGGCATCAGTCGAAGGACCCGAAGCCAAACCTGCTGTGCCATAGGGCAGTCCCACGTTGACTCTCCAAAGGATGGTCACAAGCTGCACATGCTACCGAAAGGCCACTATGTACTAGCCAGCTCTCCACTCCTGTAGGTGTGTGTGCAACTAGCCACTGGAACAAAGTGACTCGCCGCGACTGTCTGGAGTCCCACTACCTTGCCTAAAAGCCTGACAAGAACTCAGCTGTGAGACCCTCCTCTTGCCAATGAAGTGCTGCAGCAAGACGAGCGTCTCTCCTTGCTGCCAGTATGTGACGTCCCAGTCGAACAGTGTACTAAAAGAAAGGGATCCGAGGGTGGTCGATTGAAGAGAAGGGGTCTCTCCAAAACCACTCTCCAGGATCCCATTGCACTTGTGCTAGAGGGCAGCTCTCCCAAGCCCAAAGCCTCCAGTGGCTAGTCTCAAGATCTGCTAGGTCAGGGTCGTTGGCACTAATCCTCCCACAGATTCCTACTACTTGAATCCTCTGAAAACAACAATCTGCAACCTCTGGAGCCTCTACTGAGACTGTGTAGTCGACCCTCGGCTTGGATCTCGAAGAACACGAAGGTACGGACTCTGAGCAAGCGCAAATTTCGAAGTGCAATGAGGATCTCTAGTTGCGTGAAGGCCCCGATCCATCGGGAAGCTGCTGTCTCTAGAGGAGTCAGCCACTTTGCTGGTAGAGCCTCTGTGATGTCCTGTCACATGAGTTGCACCCCTATCATGCCTGATAGCTGGATGCTCTGTATCTCCTCTGGCAAACTTGAGAACCGAAGCCAGTCACCTAGAGTGCGTCTTGGACTCTCTGCCATGGGACCCCAAGAAACATGTGGCCTATCACCAACCAAGTGGCTTGTCTAAGTGCTAACCATGGGGTTCCAAACGAGGGGCTGTCTCAAGCGCTCCGTCGTGCAAGTCGGCGGATGTTGCTTCAGGCCACATCGCAACTGCTCCCAAGAGCGAAGCAGACTCGTAGCAAATCAATCCTCCAGTCTCCTGCTCATACCAACTCTGCGCATCTGTGTAAAGATCCATTTGATGGAAGGTCTCCAGGGGCCTCCTGCATGAGGCCCTCGAGCTCTAAGCCGCTGAAGCAAAAACTCCTTCCAGGGCTCCTCCCTTGGAAGCAGTCCTCTGAAAACAAACTTCCCAAGAAGGGCTCTGCTATGCTGTGTTGGGTCTATGATCCCCAACCCCCCGTGAGAAGCCATGCTACTTTGGCCCGGGCTAGCCGGGTCTCACGCCCCGACCAAAGAAAATTCCTAATCAGCATCTCTCATCGCCCCGAATAGGGAGCGCTAAGCCAAGTAGACCAACCTGCTGTGAAACCGAGAATCTGCTCAATCCCAGCATAGAACAGAAAGAGGGTGGCTAAAGGACACACCTCTGATCCAAGCGTCTGAGAAACCCAGCCTGCGTAGAGTGCCCTCCAATAAGTCCCAGTCAACTTTGTCGTAAGGCTTCTCAAAATCGAGAAGAAATATCACCAGATCCTCACCTCCGAGGGGTGCAAGGGCTGACGCCTCCCAAAAAGTGAAGATGTTGTCAAGGATACTGCGCTCCTTGACAAAACTTATCTGGGTTCCCGTGTATAATGCTCTCTAGAAGTGGCTGAATCCTCAAGCCCAGAGCCTTGGCTAGAATTTTGTAGGTTGTGGTGATGGGCTGCCACTGTCGAATCTCGTCCAAGGAGCCCCCCCTCCTTGGGAATGAGGTAGATCAAGCCCTCACTCATGCTGTCAGGCATCTCTCATGTGTGCAAGATGTATTGAAAAGCGTTGCAAAGATCTAAGCCAAGCAAGTCCCAGTACTCCAATAAAAAACTGGGAGTCAAACCATCCTCACTTGGACAAGTACCTCGGGGAAGTGCTTCTGAGGGCCTCATGGAGCTCTTCTAGCTGTAGAGGCAGCTCAAGCCTTTGGCGCATCTCCTTAGTCACAAGACAAGGCATCTGTGCCCAAACCTGCTCTTTGCATGCATCCTGACGCTCTGACTTAGGCTCTGCTAACAACAGGTCACGATAAAAGTCAGTAGCAATTGCATGCACATCCTTTGGCTCTGAAGCAACGACTCGTCGGGTCTCCTCAAATGGATGACGCTGGTGTGTGCATGAGAGGTCCCACGGTCTCAAAGAACACCCCAGTCACTCTGTCACCCATCTCGGTCCACTGAGACGCCTGTCCATGGAACGCAAACTCATGGCGTCGCTCCTCTATACTGGCTAGCTCCTGACAAGCCTGCTGCAACTGCTCTTGCAACCAAGGACTGTCCGGGTGCTGCTCTTGCATCCTTTGCAAGGAAGCAACGCCCCGTTGGAGACGCTTCTCCTCCTCCCTCACTGCAGCCTGGCGAGCCGTAGACTCCTGGAGGAAGAAGCGACTAAGCTTAGCAAGTCCAAAGGCCACTCTGTTAGCAGGGGAGTCCTGCATGTCTAAGCCCTCTGTCCAAAGAGCCACCACTCGCTCTGTGAGCTCAGAGTCCAACAAGATGTCACAAACTGACGACGTGGCATCACCTTGCCGGATAGCCCTTGCTGATGTGGACAGAATTGTACGGACATGTTGACGTGGCACCGTACGGACGCCCGCTTTTTGCGCTGTCTTGCTGACGTGGCAAATGTACGGAACTTCCGCAAATTGAATTGCTGCCTTTTGCTGGCAGATTTTGAGTCAAAAGCTTTTGGGATTCTATTGCTTTTGAGTTTAACGCTTTTGGGGCTCTGCTTCTAGCACCCCTTGTAATCTTTATAAGTGACCCAAGGGGGCTCACTTTTCAGAGCATGTGGACGTAGAGTCTGAGAGCGAGCACTTGCGGGAAGTTGTACTTTGCTCAAAGATTAGTATAAAAAGAAATATCAAAAGAGGCGTTTGGAGGGGAATCAAGGAGAACATTCGCATGTGGTTGTAGTGCTTGTCCTCGTTCCGCCTGTAGACAGATGGGCAATGTGAGATAGCCAATTAAATGGTTTTGGATTGGTTGAAGTCTTATATTTCGAATCAGAAGACTTAATGGGAGAAGTATTTGCTCTTGGTGGAGTTTGCCTACAACAACACATGTGAAAGGCGCCATTTGAAGTATTCGAAGGTGCTAAGAAGGTTCCTAAATTTCTAAGCTCCAAAGGCAAGATTTGTTTGAAGCAGATTTTTGAAAAAGTCTAGAAGGCATGGAAGGCCATCTAGCAGTTTAGAGGAGGAGAGCTCATCCTCTTTGGATAGTGACCAAATCAACAACAAAACCAAGGAGTTCAAGGAAGGGAGTCAGGCTGTTACATTTGAGACATTTTTACACTACCAGGACATCCATTGAGCCCTTGAGTTTGTACAACAGTTTTGACGTCGCCTTCTCTAGAGGACAGTCCTCAGAACAATCCAAGGTGTGAAAGGCGGCATCTTACTTGAAAGGAACTGTATCGACATGGTGGTCTACTCTGTTGTTACGCGGAGAAGCACCTGCGACGTGATTAAAATTCTTTTTTTCACGTCAACTTGGATATTAGATGAATATGCCAGAGATGTCATAACGACTTGGCATCACTTGAAAATGACTGAGAAAGATACATAGGATGACTACTGCCAAAGGTTTTGGGATACTTGTTTGCCAATGTCTTTGTTTCGGAAGATTACTTTGAAAGACTAGATTGAGCGGTTCTGCTAAGGTTTGCCAAAGAGATTCAAGACTATGCTTTAAACCAAAAGTCTGACTCCATTCAGAGACTTACGTGACATGACTAAGCAACAAACTGAAATGCATGCCGGCTCATTGACTTATGCGACGGGCAGGATAGTATCCACTTCAAAAAGGCAAGAGTCTGCGCAGTGAAGAGAATGAATTAAGGGAACCAGATGATAGTTCATCACCGGATTCTGGAGAATCAGAGGGTTTCGACGAACTAAGGGAACCAGATGCAAGTTCATCAAAGCATTCCAGAGAAAGAGGAATTAGATGATAGGGTTCTGATGATTGACTCTGACGTGCCAATGGATAGGGAAAGTGGAAGACGCTGCCCGTAGGTCCCAAGGCACAAGGAAAGAACGGAAAAAGGGAATCAGCTGGTAGATCAGAACATTCCCCAGACCCAGGAGAAGACTTTTGAAGCCGACCAGTACACAAGGGACTTGGACATTGCTTATGCCAAGGTCCGCGAGGCTTTAGAGAAGTCTCAAGAACGACATAAGAAGGTAGTAGATCAACATTGACGAGACTTGAAACTAAAGGAAGACGATTGGGTGTCCTTACGTTTTGAGAAGGCACGCCTAAGGAAACGAAAGGGAAAGGAGCGGCTTTTTTCAAAGCTTAGCATGAGGACTCATGGCCCTTTCCAGATTAAAGAAAAGATAAATGATGTCTCCTTTCGACTCAAGTTGCCTGATACTTGGAAGATTCACAATGCATTCCATGTGAGTCTCTTGAAACCTTTTAATGGCGAGGTGCTAGTTGATGGGGAGCCTGATGAGCAACCTGAAGTGGAAGAGAGCGAGGAGATACTCGTTCGTGAACAGATTTTGGCACACAAGGAAAGAAAGATGAAAGGTAAAGTGATCCTGCGGTTCTTGGTTAAATTCAAGAACTATCTTGCATTAGATGCGAAGTGGATGGAGGAGAAGGAGGACCTAGCAGATACTCCTCAGATTTTGGAACCTTATCTTGAAGCATTCGGTTTAGTATCGTCTACTCCGATAGATCCCCCAGATCAACAAGGTTGAATCTAGTTCAAAGGGATTGCACAAGAGGAGAGTCACTCCGCTCCTTTGTCAACAGATTACCTCGATTGAATAAGGTCACTGATGTCCCCTTTGGGTTTTAGGGATATTGCTGGGTTGACAATATTCTGCTGTATGACTTTATGAAACGGAATTCCCAAAATTGAACATGATTTATTTGTACTCTCTCATTTGACTTGTTTGAGTGTAGGAACTGAAAGACGAAATGACTGCAACATTGCAGTCTCATAAATCTCTATAGACATGATCGCAATAAGGATTAGTAAATCCGGCATTAGTGAGGTTCGGGATGGATCTAGATGCGGTTACTAAATACGTTGATGGCAGTCATGGTCTGAGATTTGGAATGAATTTTTCTATGATTTGTCATGTGATGTCCTGTGATGTGATTGTCGTCTTTGTACAAGTGCTAGATGTGTCGGGTCTAGTGCATCGATACTAGTCAGTGTCTACTAGTGTCTACTGAGTTGGTTTATGGCCTTTTTCTGTTTTGCATGCGTAATCGAGGGTGATTATAATTCTTTCAAGAGGGGGGTATGTCGCAAACTGAGGACGTGGCATCACCCTATTGACAACCCCTGCTGACGTGGACATAATTGTACGGACAGGTTGACAGACTGCTGACGTGACACCTGTACGGATTGCTGACGTGGCATTGTACGGACGCTTGCTTTTGTTGTGGCTCTCGGACGTGGCAATTGTACGGAAATTCCGCAAATTGCGCTGTTGCTTTTTGCTGGCAGATTTTGAGTCAAAAGCTTTTGGGAATCTATTGCTTTTTAGTTTAACACTTTTGGGGTTCTGCTTTTAGCACCCCTTGTAACCTTTATAAGTGACCCAAGGGGGCTCACTTCTCAGAGCATCTGGATGCAGAGTTTGAGAGCGAGCACCCGCGGGAAGTTGTACTTTGCTCAAAGATTAATATAAAAAGAAAAGCCTTTGGGGCCAATACCTCTGGGCACGGAACTCCGCCGGGCCGTGTCGACTCTCTCACTCTATTTCTATTAAAGTTCAGTGATTTTGAGGTTTTTGTTCGTGTGTTTCTATTTATTTCTTACTTAAGCGTGTCCAAGCCGGTTACACAACATCCTCTCAGGGATGTGTAGCATCGTGCTCCCCCTCCCCCCTCCTCTGTCTGTTTGTCTGTCACAGTGAGGATCACTGGTGCATGGTCTGAAAAAGATGTCCCAGCCAGAATGCAAAGAGATCCACCCATGTCACAGATGTGGTCATTGGCGTAGAAGCGATCTATCCGAGATAGATTCACTCCTCCTACTCTGCGGTCCGAGCGAGAGAAGGCCAAGCTGTCCGGGGGCGTCACAAAACCAGAATGCTGCCAAACATCTGAAACCCTCAAGGTCATACATAGCCTCTCCCAAGCTGCCAACTCAGCCCCGTGCACAGTAGCATGGCTACCTCCAATCCTGTCAGTGGGTTCCTTCAACATGTCGAAGTCACCCCCAATGCACCATTGCTCTGCATGCGGTAGAGACTGTCACCAGCGTGTGACTACTATCTATCCTTTTTGTTGATTTCTTTCTTATTATCTATTTACTTTCACTTTTTGGAAACACCCCTCGGGAAATCTAACTGCCCTGCATTGCATAGCTAGTGTGGAACTGTCCAGAGGGAGTCCAGGCCTGAGGGCAAGAGAGCACTAAGGTTGGACAAGGACTATGGTTAGCCAAGTGGGGTCATTGACTAGCCAAAGTGGAATCCTTTGCTACAGAGGCTACATTTCAGTTTTGGATGTGGCCGCAGTGTACAAAGAGGGTCGGATGACCTAGAAAGATACAATGGCAGCATCTCCTAAAATTTAGGGAACTGCTATTTTGGGACCTGAAAATGTCTTCGCGTCATTACGTGCAGTTTGACATGGGGATCATTTTGTTACTCTGTGGCCAAGTCAACAGAGGCTGCAGGTGAGATATTTTTAGACCCGAGGGTCTAAAGCGGGAAAATGCACAAATGAGTGACACTTGGCACTTTGAGGCCAGTTTACTACTTATAGAGAAGGCAAAAACGTGATTTATAGTTGGGAGGCTCATTTTGCAAGTCTCTGTCACAGGTTAAGAGCTATGGAGTGCTTGCTTTCCCTCTTATGCACAGTGCGGTGCCAGGAGTGATGCCCTGCACGCTACGCACTGCCCTCTCTCTCCCCTTTGGCAGTATGTTATGCCCCTCTAGTGGGCTCTTCATTTGACCAATGTACAGTTGTGTGGGTTCATGCGCGATTGCCGAGGCAAGAGCCTCTTGCACAGGTACTGGATTAGCTAGCGGCTAATCCCCCCGCAGGTACAGGTGAATTCGGAGAGGTTTCACGCCAGAAATCTCGTCCGATTCAAAGGGCAAGTAGCCCTACAGGTGCGGGAGCTCGAGGACTTGCTAGGGATGCGACCGGCACGCGAAACGGAGCCCGAAACAGTGAATTACAGCCTGCTGTGTATTTTTGCAGGTTTAGGGTTTTGGCCCTAAACGGACCCTAATACCCCCAGGAGGTTCGGGGACGCAAGGGGACCGCTGTACAGGCGATCTGGAGCATTTTCAGGGCTGAAAACAGAGAATTCAGCGTGCTGCAGATTCTCGCCAGGTTTTGCAAAGTGCCCGTATGCGTCGGGAAAGTCGGTCAATGCGTGGGAATACTGACCGTGAAGGGTTCTAGTACAGTTATGCTGCCGAAATCAGGCTGGAACAGTGGAAATTCAGCCGAGTTTGTGCAGGGCAGCTTGTAGGGAACCACAACGTTTATTCCCTCTTTTGAACAATAAAGAAATACCGAAAGGGGCGCCTAAGTTAGGGGCCAATCTGGTGTCTGTCCACTCATACAGGTGCAATCTAGCAGCCTGTATCCCTCTCCCCTTTGTTGTGTCTTGAAAGTACAGGTAAAATAGACGACTAATAATGGGTGAAAGCTAAATCAAGGTTTAAAGTAAAGTCTACCGCCCTTTTTGGATTGAACAGGCCGGTTTCATGGTTCCATTGCCGGGATTAAATCACTTTTTCCCATAGAAGTGAGCCTTGGGCAGTTTTCGGCTTGAAGACACAGGGGATCATAGACGAGACACAGGGAATTGTAATTATGGCTGACAGACCAGATGATGTGACTGAAGAGGTTTCCTCTTCACAGGGTCAACAGACACATGAAGTGGGTGAGTCCTCAAGACCACCACAGACTGATGATGATATATTCAGGACCCAGTTGGCTACTGCTGTGGCTATGTTCACACAAGTAATGCAGAACCCAAGGTTTTTAGCCTTTCTGCAACCTCCTGTTCCGTCTCAGCAAGTTGGGTCACTGGATCATATTCAAAAGCCTGTTAAGGCTCGAACACAGGTGATTCATACCGCACAGTCAATGGAAACACCTGTACACTTGACGGAGAACATGCAGTCTCCACAACGTATGCCTAAGGTGCAAGAACAGGTGGCTGAGATGCCAGTTTTTCAAGCTGTACCAATTCAGCCCGCCACCTTTCAGCAGCCTATAGCTGGTTCTAATGGGCAGGGAAGCAACTTACAGGCTATGCAACAGGTCTTCCCACCACCTTCAGTACACCCTGGCTATTTTGGAGGTGGATCCGTATTCCAGAGCATGGCTGGTCATGCACCTGGAAATCAGTTTTATACGCCAGGAACAGTGTTTGGGGGTGCTCAAACGATGATGCCTAACCCCATGTACAGTGTCATGGGTATGCAACCAGGGTTTCAAAGCACTCAGGGACAATTTGGGATGCCACAAGCAAATTTTGGCATGGCTGGAATTACAAATCAGCAGCCAAATATGGCATTTCCAGGTCAAGTTAATAGCGGCCAAGGAACACAGATGAACCCTAATAGTGTTCCCATGTTTCAGTCACTTCCATATGACAATTTAACGCCGCTGGAGAGGCCAACTCCGTACAAAGAAGGTGGCAAAGGAGTGTCATTCACGACCTTTACAGGGTTTGATGACAGGAAGAAGGCTCTTTCATTCCTCCAGCAGTTTGACAAGGCCTATGCAGGGGGAAACTTTACAGAGGCTTCAAAGGTCCGCAAGGCAGCCACTTTCTTGACAGGGAATGCGGGACAATGGTGGACAACTTTATTGCTTCAAGGGCAAGCTCCGTCCACATGGATTTACTTCAAGCAGATTTTTGCAGCAGCATGGTTATCTGATGATTTCGAAGCAGATGTCATGACAGAATGGCACCAGCTTAATGCTGCCACTTGCAGAAATCTGGATGATTACAATCGGAAGTTTTGGAAAGCTCTACTTCCAGTAACTTCCTATAGGTTTGTGCCATTGACAGAACAGATAGAAAAATACTGTTGTGGCCTACCCAAAGGATTGAGAAAATACTGCACAAAGACCAAAGTCACTACTTTGACGCAGCTCATCGAGGTAGCAAACACTGGCAATGGTTTGCTCAAGGGAGAACATTGTGAATTTAACACTGGCGTCAAGGCAGGATCAGGCAAGAAAAATTCAGCCAAGAAGCACGTTCCCAATGAGACTCCTAAAGGGACTCAGGAGTCGGCCAACGCAGGGAAAGACAAAGCTACGGCTGAATCAGAAAAAGGACCAGCAAAGAAATGGAAAAGACGTTTTCCTCGCAAGTCAGAAGAGCAAAAGAAGGTCCTGAGGACAGAGAACAAATGCTTTATATGTGAGCAGCCTGGCCACATTGCTTACAACTGTCCTACAAAGAAAAGGCCAGCTGATTCTGAAGACAAGGAAGACAAGAAAGGAAAAGATGACTTCGGATCCAGTCATTGTGTTGCCAGATCTTAGGAAGTCATTTGTGGTCCAGTGTGATGCCTGCGGTAGTAGCATTGGTGCAGTGCTAATGCAAGATGGCAGGGTAGTAGCCTATGAGAGCAGAATTTTGCAAGGGCCAGAGATGACCATGCAGGTCTATGAGAAAGAGTTACTGGCTGTGATTCATGCGCTCTTAAGTTGGAAACACTACCTGCTAGGTGCAGATTTCGTTGTCCAAACGGACCATCAGACCTTGCGATACTTCTTGACACAAACAAAGTTATCTGAGAAGCATATGCGATGGGCAAATATCTTGTCCATGTTCCATTTTCAGATTGTGCATGTGGAAGGCAAGAAGAACGTTGTGGCTGATGCCTTGTCAAGGAAGCCACAAATTTCAGCTGTGTCGATTCCTTATCTTCATGAACTTGATGATATGAGAGAACAGTATGCAAATGATGAAGATTTTGCAAGGGTCTTCGAGCAACTAATGGATGGACAACGTCATGAACACTATCTTCTTAAAGACGGGTTCATGATGATGCATGGCAGATTGTGTGTCACAAAGCCATTGCGACGCAAAGTTATGGAAGAGAGTCATGTCCCACCGTATGCAGGGCATCGTGGTATCGATGCTACAGTTAAAGCGGTAGAGACATTCTTCTATTGGCCTACATTGAGAAGGGATGTGGATGCCTTTGTGCGAGAATGCCTAATATGCCAAAAGGTCAAGTTTGACAGGCAAAAGGCACCAGGGTTATTGCAACCACTACCTATTCCAGATAAACCATGGGAAAGTATTGCTATGGATTTTATCTTTGATCTTCCAAGAACGCAGACAGGAAATGATGGTATTTGGACCATTATTTGCAGATTCAGCAAACAGGCTCATTTTATTCCTGTCAGGAAGAAGATAAAGCCAGATCAGATGGCACGCTTGTTTATGAGCAATATTTTCAAGTATCATGGCATGCCACAGTCGATTATTAGCGACCGTGATCCACGCATGACTAGTTTGTTCTGGAAAGGCTTGTTTGAGAATATGGGTACCACGCTCAAATTCTCTTCGTCATTTCATCCTCAAACAGATGGACAGTCAGAAGAGGCAAATTCTACTGTCCTAGATCTGCTGAAGTGCTATGTGTCAGAGCATAAAGGAAAGTGGGAGCAGTATTTGCCATTGGTGGAGTATGCATACAATAATACAGTGCATTCATCAACTGGCAAGGCACCTTTTGAGATAGTTGAAGGTGGCAAGAAAGTTCCTCCCATACTGCATACAAAGGACAAGATATTTGAAGCAGATAAGTATGTTCAGGACATGGATGAAATGTACAAGAAGGTCAAAGTGGCCTTAGAAAGGACTCAGGCAAAGCAAAAGAAAGCAGCTGATCGTCACCGTCGTGAAGTGGTATATTCACTTGGTGATTGGGTGCTTTTACGCTTTGAAAAGGCAAGGTTAAAGAAGATGAAGGGCAAGGAAAGAGTGTTTCCAAAGCTCAGCATGCGTTACTATGGGCCTTTTCAAGTGTGCGACATAATCAGTGATGTTGCATATAGGCTGAAATTGCCTGACAGTTGGAAGATTCACAATGCGTTTCATGTGAGTCTTCTCAGACCCTATGTGGGTGATGTGCCAGAAGATATACCAGCTGAAGATCAGCCGGAAGTCGAGGAACTTGACGAGATCTTGGTCCCTGAACAGATTTTGGCACACAAAGAAAGGAAAGTGAAAGGCAAGGTTGCTAGGCGTTACTTGGTAAAGTTCAGAAACTATCCACCAATGGATGCTAAGTGGATGGAAGAAGGTGAACTTGCAGAGTCACCAACTGTGTTATCACTTTACCTGGAAGCCTTCGATTTGCAACCTACCTTGACCCCTTGAGTTTCAAAGCTACATGGATTGTCAGTGTGACAATGGCTTCTGAAACAAATGATGTACATGGTATTTAAAGTGAGCTCAAATCAAATACCTGTTACATGAATGTTAGAGCTGTACAGATTGTCAGTTTGGCAATTGCTCTTATGGAATGTCCAAAAGTTTGGTTAGTGCTATAGAAGTGAGTATTTCTTGTCAGTTTGTCAAGGATACAATGGTTGCTTCTATTCAGGAGTACATGTGTAACTGCATTCTTAAACTGTCGGTTTGGGTATGCTCGAAAGTGTTACGGGATCCAACGTGTACTATAAGACAGTGGCAAAATGTGCAGCTACCATTTTGTCATTGGAAAGTTCGTGACTCAAAGCAATGGCAGAGTGCGAAGCTACCACTATGTCATTGGGACAGGGTTCACACGCAGGCAATACATGAGTCGACGAGGTGTTGAATACACCAGGGTTGACAATGAGCATGTATGTGTCGTATATGTGTCGACAGGTGTTGAATACATCAGTGTTGACAGTAAGCATGTACGACATAGATGCAAACGAGGACGTTTGAGATTTCAAGAGGGGGGTATGTCACCAGCGTGTGACTACTATCTATCCTTTTTGTTGATTTCTTTCTTATTATCTATTTACTTTCACTTTTTGGAAACACCCCTCGGGAAATCTAACTGCCCTGCATTGCATAGCTAGTGTGGAACTGTCCAGAGGGAGTCCAGGCCTGAGGGCAAGAGAGCACTAAGGTTGGACAAGGACTATGGTTAGCCAAGTGGGGTCATTGACTAGCCAAAGTGGAATCCTTTGCTACAGAGGCTACATTTCAGTTTTGGATGTGGCCGCAGTGTACAAAGAGGGTCGGATGACCTAGAAAGATACAATGGCAGCATCTCCTAAAATTTAGGGAACTGCTATTTTGGGACCTGAAAATGTCTTCGCGTCATTACGTGCAGTTTGACATGGGGATCATTTTGTTACTCTGTGGCCAAGTCAACAGAGGCTGCAGGTGAGATATTTTTAGACCCGAGGGTCTAAAGCGGGAAAATGCACAAATGAGTGACACTTGGCACTTTGAGGCCAGTTTACTACTTATAGAGAAGGCAAAAACGTGATTTATAGTTGGGAGGCTCATTTTGCAAGTCTCTGTCACAGGTTAAGAGCTATGGAGTGCTTGCTTTCCCTCTTATGCACAGTGCGGTGCCAGGAGTGATGCCCTGCACGCTACGCACTGCCCTCTCTCTCCCCTTTGGCAGTATGTTATGCCCCTCTAGTGGGCTCTTCATTTGACCAATGTACAGTTGTGTGGGTTCATGCGCGATTGCCGAGGCAAGAGCCTCTTGCACAGGTACTGGATTAGCTAGCGGCTAATCCCCCCGCAGGTACAGGTGAATTCGGAGAGGTTTCACGCCAGAAATCTCGTCCGATTCAAAGGGCAAGTAGCCCTACAGGTGCGGGAGCTCGAGGACTTGCTAGGGATGCGACCGGCACGCGAAACGGAGCCCGAAACAGTGAATTACAGCCTGCTGTGTATTTTTGCAGGTTTAGGGTTTTGGCCCTAAACGGACCCTAATACCCCCAGGAGGTTCGGGGACGCAAGGGGACCGCTGTACAGGCGATCTGGAGCATTTTCAGGGCTGAAAACAGAGAATTCAGCGTGCTGCAGATTCTCGCCAGGTTTTGCAAAGTGCCCGTATGCGTCGGGAAAGTCGGTCAATGCGTGGGAATACTGACCGTGAAGGGTTCTAGTACAGTTATGCTGCCGAAATCAGGCTGGAACAGTGGAAATTCAGCCGAGTTTGTGCAGGGCAGCTTGTAGGGAACCACAACGTTTATTCCCTCTTTTGAACAATAAAGAAATACCGAAAGGGGCGCCTAAGTTAGGGGCCAATCTGGTGTCTGTCCACTCATACAGGTGCAATCTAGCAGCCTGTATCCCTCTCCCCTTTGTTGTGTCTTGAAAGTACAGGTAAAATAGACGACTAATAATGGGTGAAAGCTAAATCAAGGTTTAAAGTAAAGTCTACCGCCCTTTTTGGATTGAACAGGCCGGTTTCAGAGACTCTACAATGTGAGACCAAAACTCTGCACGTGCACTTGCCACATTGGGCGCATAGATGTTCAGGAAGCCCATGAGGCAACGTTGAACCTGCATAGTAATCCATTGAGCCCTGCCAGGCACAATAAATTATAATACCTCTGCCCACAATGGCCTACTGCCATGAGTCCGCAATAGTCATACTTACCCCTCCTTGGATACCACCAGGTTTAAATGCAGCTGACCTAAATGTCTCATATTGACCACACAAAAGCTGACCACATTGTCTAATGCGGCTCTCACAAAGATGATGCTCCTGCAGCATAAGAAGATCAATCTCTCCGCTTACAAGGCAATGCTGAAGCTCGTGACGCAATCAACCCCGCTGGAGCTGAAACTGGGGCCCACCTAATCCCTGCACGTTCCATTTCCAACAAATTGGTTTGATTTCCTTGAGCAACTTGTTCAAATGATCCTGTTCAATCTTTTCCAATCTTGCAAGGTATGTAATGACTGCGGGCCCTCTAGGTGGACAAATTTATTCGTATGCATTGGCCAATTTTTAAAAGATGAAAGGACAGTATTCTTTTTGCATTGGTAGTTACCACACATTACTGTAGAATGTCTTTTAAAATACTGTGGGGTTTTGCAGGTCCAACCTTTAGGCAAAGGGTTCGTGCGTTTTGTTTCTACGTCACAACCTATGTGGTTGCCTTTCCTCTCTTCTTTGTTATGTTGTTCGTACAACCATATGTTCTGATGCTCGACAGACATAAGCGGAAGTTGCAGCATTTCATCAACAAATTATGGGCAAGCTTAACTATCCGTTTGTTTTACAAAGCAGAAATCGAAGGTCTTGAGAACTTACCAGGGCCTGATGAGGCAGCAGTTTACGTTTCAAATCATCAAAGTTTTCTTGATATCTACACACTATTTCTTCTGGAACGACCTTTTAAGTTCATTAGCAAGACAAGCAACTTCTTAATACCTATTATTGGGTGGTCAATGTACTTGACCGGTCATATTCCATTGCGTCGCATGGATACAAAAAGTCAGATGGTAAACCTTTTGACTAAGGATGTGTGGAATGTGGGTTGCAATCCTTCTTTTAGTTTGTCCCTTTCTTACTGTGGCATTGATTGAATATAGGAATGTCTAAGGCATTGTCAGAAACTGATCAAGCAAGGGGTTCCAGTTTTCTTCTTTCCTGAAGGGACACGGTCGAGGGATGGAAAAATGGCACAATTCAAGGTTTGGTTTCTGAAGGCCGTGTTTAGTAAAAAAGAAACATCAATTCCAACTGAGCTTTTGTCTGTCATGCTGTCTATCTTTTGTGTTCATTTCACTTTGTACGAATCTACTTTTGAGTATGATAACTTCTGTGATGGTTATTATATATGTTCTTCTCTTTTCTTGCGTTTCTGGTTTTTGTGCTTTCAAAATTTCAGCTTTGATAGAATTTTGTTTTACTGCTATGGCTAATTTTGTCATGATTGCTTTTATTTTTGCTATATTTATTTAGTTTAGACAGACCATTATTGTGATGGTTACGTTTTTTGTTTCTATCAAATTTCAAATTGTTTCTTACCCGTTGAGGGCTAGAAAGGCTTAGATTACTTTCACTTTATGAGTGTAGATATAATGAGGCTCCTGACCCCTGAGCTGTATATTTCGAACCCTGATGACCATGTGTAAAAGGGCTACGGTGTAAGTTAGTGGGTCTACTTGATTTGTGTTATGTTTGGCAGAAGAGATTGACAAGATGTTTCGGCAGGGTCTAACGTCTAGATTTCTGTGTGTGCAATTGTGAAACAGAGAGGAGCATTTACTATAGCTGCCAAGGCACAAGTCCCCGTAGTTCCTATCAGTCTGGTTGGGACCGGAAAACTAATGCCAAATGGATTGGAGGGAACGCTACGACCGGGCTCCGTGAAGGTGATTGTACACCCACCAATACGAGGAAGTAATCCTGACGACCTTTGCGAGCAGTCTAGGAATGTCATTTCCAAATCTCTTCTTCAACATGGACTCGAAGTTCACTGACATCCTTGTAGGGCTTCAGCTTCACACGTATCTCACATTTTCTAGCTTCATTCCAACACAGGTTGGTGTATCTGTCACAAAAATGTGCCCATGATTATGCTAGTCATAATTTTGCAACAAAGCCAAAGAGAGCTGTCATGTGTAATGCAATGAAAGATGTTATATTATGGCCATTTGTCATTTGCCAAAGGAGAGAGAAAACGTTCAGATGCACAACACTACAAAGTCAAGATCCCGGTGGTGTTGTGAAGAGAATTCTGATAGTTCCATACTAGCCCCATCAAGTTCTGTTTGATGGATCAAGTCCCCCCCCCCCCCCCCCCCCCCCACCGGGGCCTTTGCCGCGTGCACTTTCGGATATCTTTCTCTCTCAGGAAGCAAAGTCCAAAAGACATTTCAGTGGGTATACACAGACCTTTTTCGGCATTCGCAGAATTTTTACAAGTAAGAATAAAATAAAGCGTTCAAAACACACACACACACACACACACACACACACACACACACACACACACACACACAGGTCTTGAGTTCAGCTCTCCTCGTCGGATAGATCTTTAACGTCTCTTGGGATAGTTTCCTACGACGTCAAATTACTCTTCTTCTTCTTCTTCTTCTCTCTCTCTCTCTCTCTCTCTCTCTCTCTCTCTCTCTCTCTCTCTCTCTCTCTCATGCCCCTCCATTCACACATGGGCATGTGTAGGTGCACCCACAATGCAATTTGGTGTGGTTTTAAATAGAATCAGTCTATAACTCACATTTGATGAGCTGCTCGGGTGAACATAACCTGTCACATGGAAACTTTTAGTCTAATGTGAAGGCGTTCATCTATGCCATCATTTAACAACTCTAGTCTTGAATTGTTGCACATTGCTTTCGTTCTGCTGATGCCAAGAACCTTAGCAGATGCATCTGTTACTCCTACAAATTCAATGGGAATTGCAACTTACCCGCCTGTTCTGCACTCGGACAATGTTGGATCTTCGTTTTATCATGCTAGAACATGCTTTAGAGGAGAGGGGAGAATGGCTTACAAATTTTTGTATGCCTTTCTGTAGTTTGTATATGGATCCTTTATTCAAAGCTAGTTTTGATTTGCTACTTTTGTCGTGATTTGCATATGCCAAAGACATGAACTTTTGGTTGACGTACAAGGGGTCTGCAGATTCTCAAAACTGTTTATAGTGGAAATTTAGAAGCTGTATTGAGCATGACTGTCTATTTCAATTCTTAGGTGAATTATTGTGGCTTACGAGCTTGTTGTATAGGTCTTCTAAAGGCTTTACATTTTTATGAATGTGTGGTACATTAAAATTCATACATAGTCGTTCTAATATACTTGAAACTTAATCAGTTTTGCTGCTCGACTTCGTGTGCAATTGTGCTCATGTCAAAATAAAGATTTCAGTAAGGGAAGTCTATGATTAATGTTTGCAAGTGGTGAGTACTATCTCAAGGACATTTGCAACACAAATGCTCCTTTAAAGGAAGCTGATTGTGAGTAGATAGTACTTGTGTGGTACGCGGTAGCAAGGAATGAGCCAAAATAATAGACCCATGAAATTGGGAAGTTTTTGGTTTGTTGAACGACATCAAAATGTCTACCACAAGCAACAAAAGTAATGTAGAAGAAAGCTACAGAACATCATCGATCGGTCTTTAAGAGGAGAGTGCTTTTGGGAGTAGCTTTTTGTCATTTTTATGATGGGTTGCTGAAAAGACAAATGAGTAGATAATTTGTATAGTAGCAAGTATTAGAAAGTTGCAGCACAAGTGAATGATTATGATACTAGCTAAAACAATTGGAAGAGTAATGACGGCTTTCAAAAACAATAAGAAAGTGATAGAATTGTTAGGTTGAATGAAATTGGTTTCAGTGTTTGGGAAAGAATTGCCTCAGCTTGGTCTTGAGCCTATTGAAAATCGAGACTAGCTAGCTGCAAATCATGGTAAACGGAAGAAAAATTGATGAAATATGTGAGCAAGTTGTTCAAAAATTTTGCTAATCTCAAAAAAATTGTTAGTATTTTCGGTTTTCTTGTGAGGAGGAAATTCGACCAGCAGTTGCTTAATAAAAAAGATTTTCACGAACGTTAACATTGATTGGAATCAAACTATAGAATGCAAGAAATGTAAAGCCATGTGAAGTTGTGAAATGAAAGGTGAAATAAAAAGAGCTACTTAATATTAGAATTTATTAGAATTATGCAAGGTGAAGCTTCACTTTAGTATTCTAAAACAATAGAATGCAAAAAAAAACATATATGCGTGTGTGTGTGTGTGTGTGAAATTTACTAAAATTATGCAAGGTGAAGCTTCACATTAGCATTCCAAACCAATAGAATGCAAGAAAAGTAAAGACATGGCAGGATATGAAATGAAAGGTAAATCTCTATCATGCACTGAAAACAATGAAAGTCTCCCTAAGCCAACACAACACTAAGGGTTTCTTTTAGAAAGCCAAAAAGAAAATGCACATATCCTTAATATAAACACTTATACTTTTCGCTCGGGTTAAGAAAGTATTTTGAAAAGTAGATGTTAATGGATACTTGTTGGAAATGATATTTTTTCTTGAATGGTATTGTGTTTCATGGTGGTTGTGCCTGCGTGCTCTCATGGAAAGACATTCCTTTATGAGACCACTTGGCAAGCATTAAGGTACGAGTGATTAAAGTTCCATTCTGGTCATACTGTTGTACAAAATTTTAGAGCATGTAGAAATTTGTACACGTCCTATCTAGGTCTTTTAGTCTCGTTGACTTGCATGTGTTCTTTTGTGTTATTTGCACTAGTAATAACACGCACACCCAGACCCAGACACAACCACACACACATCCCATATAGTTCATACTAGAAGATGTTATAGAGAGCTTGTGACATGAACCTGCTTTCCTCAAATATTGACAAGAGTGAGTTTAGCAATAATATTGGTTGTTTACCAATGAGATTTGAAGATAAATTGAGCATAAAAAAGGTGAAACTAGGCTTGTAGTGAAGAAATTGTTGACAATGGCCTAAGATTAACTATGAAAACACTTATGATAACTCTTCAATACGAAAATCTTCAAATCTTGTTCTCACTTATCGCTCATATGACCGTCGCGTATATGCAAGGTATGCCAGTGCCTCTCTCTTTTACATGTGGTATTGTTGCATGCGCTTGCATGTTTGTCAAGCTTGTTGGTAGTTGCAGAAGGGCCTTCGAGAATGGTGACAACGATTGAGGAGCAAGCAAGGTGAAAATAAACCAAGAGAAACCTCTTATACATGCATTTTGGGTATGGGGTTCTGTGGATTGAACACAAACATTAAATTGTTCTAAGTAAGAAAGTTGAAGATAGAGAAGCATATATACAAGCTAAGGAAAAGATCTCCTAGCAAGGGAAAACAGTACATCGCAAATCTTCTAGATTTTGAGCCACAAGAACTTGCTTGGCCAATAAAGATCAAAGAGAAAACTTGGTGCCATCCAATGTCCTCACTGCGGATTACATTAAGCCCAAAATCAATGTCACCTTGTTGAGCCATGTGTTGGAATTTCCAGAATTGCAAATGTTAAAATACAATGCTTGGATGATTTGTGGCCCATTCAAGAAATATAAGGTAGAGCAAATAGTACACTAGGAAACTTGTTTTGATTTATGATGAATTGTGAAAACCTTGCACAACTACATATGAAAACTCACGTAAGTGTGGGCATTGCTTTCGAAAGCTCAAGGGCAGACCCCCACAAAAGCTAGCTAAGGTCTACTGAGGCTTTGACCATCTTTTGAATAGTATATCATGAAGGCCATGAAACTAGCATAGCTGGGGTGATTGTCGAGAAAGTGCAAAGGTTGCTCTTAAAACCTTGACTTGTAATTGTGATTAGTCCAGTTCCTTCACTATCCTAACTTTTAAAATGTAAGAAACTTGAAATAAATGAACTTTTGGCATATTGTATGTAGGTGCCCAGACTTGTATATCTTTTTTCATTATAGTGGGAACTGTTCCAAGAAAAATGTTTGAAGGAGAATGGTAGTTAAAATGGAACGATCATGTGCTTATTGATGATAATGTTTGATAACAAACTTTTTGAAAAACAGACTAATATTTAGCTCTTGTCCCCTTCTGCAGACCAGTGTGAAATTTTAAGCGACAGCCTACCCTTTCTACTTGTTTTTTGTTCTGACCAGAGAGAGAGAGAGAGAGAGAGAGAGATGCAGCATGAATCTACACATACCAATGAACAGTAAGCAATGCACATAACCACAAGAAGCTGAGTACACCGATAAGATCTTGCCTTAGCGATAAGGTGTTCGACAGGTTCGCAAACCATATGTAACATCTCAGTAAATAAAAATCGATATTTCAAAATGACCTAATAGAAAAAAATTGTGGGAATCAATGCCCTTCT
This sequence comes from Adiantum capillus-veneris, assembly GCF_014529385.1. Classification (NCBI taxonomy): domain Eukaryota; kingdom Viridiplantae; phylum Streptophyta; class Polypodiopsida; order Polypodiales; family Pteridaceae; genus Adiantum; species Adiantum capillus-veneris. The sequence continues at coordinate 52,544,705 of NC_140935.1, read as the reverse complement.
AAGGTCTTGAATGTCTTTACACTTACAAAACCATGGCTTATGGCTAGCCCCCCAAGCTACTCTAATACTTGTCCTTCTCAAAATTTATGGCCAAATTCTGATTCTCCCGAAAAGTTTGCACCAGTACGGCTGCTTTGTATGCAAAGAAACCGAACATCAATGGTGTAATCTGCAAGCACATAGAAATATTCAAGCCATTAGTGGAAAAAGATGCGGAAGCTCCGCAGACAAAATCATAGATAAGAGAATTTACCTGTAAGTCGAGTTGCAACTGACCAAGTTGGTGTTCTAATGTCCATAAACCATACAGTGCCACCGGAATCACAAGGCGAGGAGAAGAAAGTGCGAAGCTACTACCAAAAAAAGTTTTTTCAAAAGCATCTTGAAGGTCACTACTTCGAACTCCTATCCTGCTTCCATGACAACACCTCTCTCTCTCTCTCTCTCTCTCTCTCTCTCCATCCAAAGAAAAAATCTTCTATTAAAATAAACATCTCAACCGCAGTCCTCAAGATAAATATACAAGATATATCGATCACCACTAAGGTGTGATCCAAAAGTTCATAGAGGCGGAAAATTTTCCTTGTATGTGTCACAAGCACAAGAGGAATCCCATCTCTATCTGAGCTACATGTAGGTACATCCCCAAGAGCCTCATTCTGGATGAATCTTGTAAAAAACAATCCCTGCTCCTTAGAACCTACATGACTCAAGGAGCCTCTGTTTGCCTCTGTCACCTTCTCCTCCTTTACTTTGCCTCCCTTCTAGCTTATCTGCACCTGATCCAGCTGCAGTGCCCTGCTCTACTAATACAGACAAAACAGTGTCCCCGAAGCCCAATCAAGAAAACTCTCTGGTGAATGTCCCCTCCATGTATAGTAGGGAGAGAGATGAACCCAGGGAGATTCTTCACAAGAGAGGGGCTAGGGATTAATCACAGATTGGGAGTGTAGACGCCATCAGATGGTACACCAGCATTCCTTCAAGACATGCCCCAGACTACTGGAAATCTCTAAGATGCAGCCAGAACTCTGGTAGGAGGCCTATAAATCTAACAGTAAGAATTAGACCCTCACCAAAGCTAGCAAGATCCATCCCTTGTCTCCATCCATATATAACTCAAGGAGATTCCATACAAGAGCTGAACTAGCGTAGTCTGATGTCTCGAATCGGACCTCTCTTCAATGAAGAGAGGGTCATAATCCTGGGAGCGGGAGCAAACGAAGCCGAAAACGAAAAAAAAAGAAACAAACAAAATTCCGACACAAGCTTCACTCACCCACCCACACACTTATGCATTTACACACACACCTGCACCCACACATACACCTGAAAGCATGGATCAAAGTATGAAAACGAAAACAAAAGTCACAAACAAGGCGCACACGAAATGCAAGGCTATGGTGTTGGTGGTGGAGAGGGCGGAGACCGTGGCTGGCAGCAACAACAGTGACGCAATGAAAAGATGGCAACCCTGCGGGAGTCATGCCAGCTCTTTCGCCCTTGCTCTCTGAGCAAGGGAAGAAAGTAACTGTGAAGGCAATGTAACAGAAAGTGTTTCGTGTGTTTTGTTGTTTCATCATTTCGGTTCGAAAATGCCAATACGAAACACAATACAGAACACACCTGTATCTGGAGGTTCTGTAGAACATGTATATTTGGGAGTCCAGAAGGTGGTTACATCCTATATACATGGTTACACAAATGATAAAATATGTTGCCCATCACACACTATATGGCTATTTTTGAATTTTGGAAATCAGACCATTTTCTCTTTTGAACCTGAGAGGCGCATTTTGTCTCTGTTTCAAGTTTCTTTTGAAGAGTTGCCAAGCATTTCTTTTCGTTTCGAGGGGATGAAACGGGTTTTAATGTGACAATGAAGGATGTAGCCAGCACTCCAACGATTGTAGAAGTGAGGTCAAAGTAGGTTGGTAGGAAGCGGCTGCCAACTGTACTGATGCCAACGGCGGCGAGACAAGCAGCAGTGACCAAGCCTTCAGTGTCGGTATACCAAAACGATTCAAGTGCAGAAGAGGGTGGAATCAAAAAGATCCTCAACCTGTGCAGTAAGGTCTCTCCCTGCTGGCTCTTCGTTGTGCCTCTCCATACAAAACATTGTTGCAGGTAGCCTCCCACAAGCAGCTTTCCACAGAGAAACGCAGGGGGCCAGGGTGGACAGGACCAACAGTGCACAGACTCATGAGAGGGCTAGCCGCGCACTACTCATGTAGCCTCTTGCAAGCAGCTTTCAAGAAAGAAACATAGGCGGCCAGGCCAGAGAGGACTAACAACACGCAGACTCATGAGAGGCTAGCAGCTTGACCTTCACTAGCCGAATCGTGCATGCGACCCAACAGCTGCACAAGACTGACCCAAGAAGCGTTGGCAACTTACAGGTTGACCTGCACAGGGCTGAATTAGGGTTCATGACGCAGTGAACATGCCCCCGTGTGAGGATTGGGCATGACTCTCCGTCTCTTTCTTCCCATTGAGACTATGGCCATGGAGAGAGTTGTGAAGTGAATGATAAGATGCACCAAAGCTTGCCACATTGGCTCCCTAGAATTGCATGGGACACAAAAACAAAGTTCACAAGACTCATAGAAGCAAAATATTGAGCTTGGGCTGGATGCAAGACATCAAGAAGTGGTTTGGAATAGAATGCAACACACTTGCTTCATGATGCATCACTATACCCTATTGTGAATCAGGCTTTCATACAACAACAATGAATCACAGCATGGGAAAAGTCCGGAGGCTCACACTTTATGTATTACGCCACATTGCTCCCAATTACAAAAGCATCCATATATACTTGAGCCTATCCTCTTATTCGTGACCCACACCATAGCAGCGATCCGGCTTAGTCTTTCCTCTAGGTAGCCAAGTGAAATTATCATGTGCACCCCACTGACAATCCGCATCCCCTCCTACAAGAAAACCAAAAGACTTGTGCCAATTTATGAGAGCACCACTTGCCAAGCAAAAGCTAGCAAGAGGATCCCGTAGACTGTCAAAAGTGGGTGTGTCATATCTTACAAAGAGCATAGTATCATCTTCATACTCCTGATCCAGCAAATCTCGCTAGTCCGCCCAAGGCATAGCAAGACCTCTTAACTGTGGTGTTCTGCTGCGCAAGAAGGGAAACATGGCCTCATCAAAAAACTGAAAGAAGTAGGCTGCCAAGGGACATCCCTCGGATTGAATAAGACAGAGGATAGCACTAGAAGCAGTACGGTATAATGCAGATACACCCTTGATCCACCACAAGGGGAAAACCCTTCCTCTGCATAGTGCGCTCCAAGAACCCCAATCTACTCTATCACGAGCCTTCTCAAAATCAAGAAGCATGAATGCTAAGGTTAATCTGTTTGACGAGCCCATTCAATTGGCTTATAGAAAGGACGATGTTATCCAAATACAATGGTCCTGCACAAAACCTATCTATGAAGCATGGATGAAATCGGCCATAAAGGGTTTTAAGGCATGCTCATCATGCGAACAAAGATCTTATACATAGAAGACATGAGAGTGATCGGTCTCCAGTGTTGCCGGGAGGATGTATCTCCACCTTTCGGTATAAGAGAAATAAGTCTTGAACACATAGAGGTAGGATCTCTCCTCTGTCAAATATGTGTTGTAAACCGGAAAGCATAGCAGGGCTGAGAGCATCCCATAACTGCAAAAAGAACTGTCTAGTCAACCCATCCTCTCGAAGACAAGAGGCACCATTGAGGCCAAGCACTGCGTCATGCATCTCCTACATAGGGAAGGGGACTAGTAACTTATGGCACATAACCTCTCTAACTACTAGCTACACATGAGACCAAACCTCGTCTCTCGCAAACAAAATATTATCAGTAAACAAATGCTCAAAATAATCTGAAGCTATGTCAAGGACAACATCAAGATCCATATGTAACATGTCTACAGAAGTGCTTAAGGCTCTAATGGAAGTCCCCTTGGGACACTCCCAAAAATTGTGCAAAGAAATCCTAATTCATCTTATACGCTTTGAATATCCATGTCGAGACAGAAGCATGATAGGCAAATTCGGACTTCTCGGTCTAAAATGTGACTAAGTGTCTCTGTGGTGTAAACCTCGCACTCTCCCAGGATCTCATCTCTTTTGTCTGGTCTGGTTCACACTGGACGGATTCGCTGGGCAGTGACACGTGGCGGGGATATGGACGGTGGTCTAGTAGACATCGTGGCCAGGTCACCACCACCACTCAGTTTGGAGATAGACTTAGATGGGTGACATTTATGAGCCATTGGTGGCTCTTTATGGTAGTATATGAGTAGTAGCGGTTGGGTCATCATTTTATCTTCTTCATCTATGGTCCAGCGTCGTCGTCTAGAGTAGTGAGTCCATACACACAGCACGTTTGCACCATCCCTGCACATCTGAGCCTCGACACCCCCATTGTACCTGTGAGTTCTGGGCTGGAGCTGAGTGTGCTGCCACGCCTTAGTCTGTATCGGTTCTTTGAGATAGTCGAGTCCATATGTTCGGGTCTGCTGCTGTGTCTCTGTGTTGATCAGCCGTTATCTATTGTTTCCTTTGATTTCATGCTGTTTTGAGTGAGATGTCATGCACATTGCACTGAGGAGCACCCACTGTAGAGAGCACGACACACTATCCGCGCTACAGGTGCTCTCATTTTTGGCACGCCCGGTGCGACCTCAACTGAAGTCTCACTCTCTGTTGAGGTGCAAATCAAGGAGCTAGCTGGGTTTTACCTAGCCTCGCCTACTTTGCCTTGCCTAGTGCAGCTTGCTGGTCCAGTTTTCACCCTAGACAACTTACTCTAGTTGACCGAGTCTCTCGCCCTTCTGGTCTGATCCTCTCTCGCCCTCGTCCAACCAAGTCCTAGTCCCTAGTCTAGCCCTTCCTCGTCCCTGGTCCAGTCACTTGCCCTGGTTTAGAGAGTCTAGACTTGTGTTCTTTCACCCAGTTAAAGGTCTTCTTGCCCAAAGTTTGGTTGGGTTTGTGGTGATTGCATGGCACATACAAGGCGGTCATTAGAGCGTCAAAGCGCACTACTGAGTCCTTTGCAGAACAACAACAGAAGACATCAACCCTTGGTACCTAGTAGAAGTCCCCCAACCTCATCACCCATACCTCCACATACGGCATCATCCATTTCTCCATCTCTGATTCCACATCTTCCAAGTCACCTTCCTCGGTAAAGCTCTCTCCCATTTTGTTACAGCAAGCTATTGAGCAACGAGCTCCTGAGCAAGAGGCCATGGAGGCGTTGACCAGTGTTTTGGCCAAGGTAAACATTAAGTTTCCTACTTTCAAGGGACTCTCCTCAGAAGATGCAGACGACCATGCAAGGAGGTTTGTATCTCTTTGTAGAGGTCGTGGTCTTAATAGAGAAGATGCTTATTTGGTGCTGTTTCCATCAACAATGGATGGTTTAGGAGACAAGTGGTACAGTCAGTTTGCAGAGAATCACTTTTTAACTTGGGCAGCTTTAAGACAACAATTTTGTGAAGCTTTCAGACCAGGGGACTTCCAAGAAAGGGTTCCGGATGAGTTGGCCAACCTGATGCTTAAGCCCAAAGAGACTTTTGCAGAACTCATGACCCGAACAAAGTCTCTGGTCGCCAAGCTTCCTTAACCACCAACTTCCAAGTGAGTTCATGGTCAAGAAATGGGTAGAGAAGGCTCTTCCAAAGACTTCTCAGAAAAAACTGAGAGAGAATCTCCGGCCTGATGCCTTTGACTTCTTTACGTAGGGAACTTGAAGCCCTAAAACTACAACGTGCTCTTCAAGAAGAGAAATCAATCTCTCTTAGACAGGAGAAACCCCCACATCTCGAGGCTTTGGATCAAATCAAGAGAGAGCTAAAAGAGCTTCGGTCTCAGCAGGAGACTAAGGCTATGGTATGGTGCAGCTCATGTTGCTCTCTAGGACACCCTCCACAGGACTGCCCTCTTCGGGCTTATTGCCACTTCTGCAAAAAGTCTGGGCATGAAGACAAGGATTGCTACTATATCAAGGGATTGCGGCAAATACAACAAAGTTTAGGTCCTCTCCAACAAGGGCTAGCACCAACATCCAATATGGTTGCCCCCTATGGCCATCAAAATTACATGCCACCTTTGCTCAATACCCATACTGTCCAAGGTATGTCAAATACGTTTCCGTCTTAAAATTTTTATACCCATGCTCCTTCAACCCCTCAGAGCTTCTACACCTCAGCCCCCAACTCCATGCAACAACAAGAGCAAACCACCTCGTCCCTTGTTTCGTCCGTCAAATCGGCCCATCTTATGCTACAGATGTGGAGAATATGGGCATTACCAAAGTAAGTGTCCTTTACCTGAAGGGTCTCCTCCTTGCAGACATTGTCCAGAGTCTAAGGACCACTACAGTAAGGATAGTCCCAAGCAAAGGGCATCCTCATCTTCAGGCCCAACTCAGAACCAACAAGAATTCACATTCCCGAAGATAAATCTGATCGCAGTGAACACCACCCCTCAGCCATCACTTGCTACTCATAAAGTTCGGCCACAACAAGTGGGGGAGCCCGCTGGCGTACTCACTCCGGCACAAAGAGCAGCTCTTGGTCTCAACTTGCCAACATGTCCATCTCGTCCATCTCCACTTCCACAACCTGACCAAACTGGCGAGCCCTTCATTGGTGCTAAGAGTAGGCCAGTCTCTATGCTTTCGGACATTGATGGAGCCTTCTTAGCAACAGTGGCTGACTTGGAACAAATCAAAGTTCCAGAGGAAGCCCAGATTGAAGGAGCTAAGCCCACAGTGGAAGCAATCTTGAAGAACACCTTTCAACAAGTGTCCCTTTATGAGATGCTCCGGCTAGATGCAACCCTCAGAAGTGACACCCTCTTAGTCCTTTAGTCTCTATACCCGGGTGCGGGGCCTGTGGCGAGTATCTCCCTGTAGAGCCTTCAGAGTCTTACATGATTTCTTATGCAGCTGCTCCCCTCACTGACTACAAAAGTCCTCGTTTTACTGTGTCTATTCTTGGGCATCAATTCTCAGGCGTCATAGTGGATGGTGGATTTGGGATCAATCTGATGCCAGAGTTTACTATGTTGGCTTTAGGTCTGCAGCATTTCCGCCCTGCTCCATTCACTCTTACATTGGCGGACCAGAGGACAGTCTATCCAGTGGGCATAGTAGATAAGGTGCCTCTGAAGGTACAAGACTTCACATTTAGCTTGGATTTTGTGGTGGTCAGTCTTTCCCAAGTGGAGGGAGGATTTCCTTTGCTTATTGGTAGACCATGGTTGCGGCATACTAAGGCACTTCATGATTGGGGAAACGACACCATGTGGATACAGACTCCTGGCTCCCCCATGCAACCAATTCGACTCGAAGGAGGTATGGATCCAATAGTTCATCACAGCTCGTTGTCAGTACACTCCAACCCCGACCCCGAGCAACCTATCCCACCTAACAGGTCTGACGAAAACCTGCTGTCGTGGTTGGAAGCTACCACATCGATGCCGTGCTATGTGGTCTCTATTCAAGCCTCACCTGTGTCGTAACACTCTCTCTCCCGGCTCCTCAGGCTGACACTAGTGACCCAAGTAATACATCAGGAAGTGTGCCAGTCAAGGAAGCAAGTGTGTTAGTCCCTGATGACCGTGATTCAAGTGTTACTCTGATGGAAGCCGTCGGCCTTGGTGAATCTATAACACATCACCGAAGGGGAAAGAAATCTCCTCGTTTTCGACCCAGAACGCATCTAAATGCTTAGCAATGATGCCCCAATACCTCGCCTATACTTATTTTATGATTTTTAAGCTTAAATTCCTACTTATGATGAAATTAGGCCGCGGGTCGACGACGCCAAAAGCTACGGATTACCATGAAATGCTTACATCAATGCGTAGAGCTCTTACTTGCGGTTGCAACGCAACAGACGCCACTGCAATGTGACAACCGGGAAGGGAGTAGGAAGCGTGAGAAGGAGAGAAGTGAGCGCCGTTAGCTCACGCTGTGTGTCTATTATCCAAAAACAGACAAAATACTTACAGAACGTGTAAGAGAGAGAGAGAGAGAGAGAGAGAGAGAGAGAGAGAGAGAGAGAGTGAGTGTTTGTGTGTGTGTGAGGGTTTGTGTGTGTGTGTGTGTGTGTGTGTGGGGTATGGAAAGAGAGAGATGAATCTTGCGCCTTCTTGGACTACCGACACAGAGAGAGAGAGAGAGAGAGAGAGAGAGAGAGAGAGAGAGAGAGAGAGAGAGAGAGAGAGAGAGAGAGAGAGAGAGAGATTTTATTTGATTTGGTATTAACGTCCGCGGGGGCCAGAAATGACCCATGGGACCTCAAAGTGATCCATAGTCTCCCCTCACGGGGGTGTATGGTGTGGTGTGTGTTATTCTCTTTTTGTGTTCCTATGAGTGTCTTTTGATGCTCAAGTATGCGGGTGAGGTATGTTCCGAGAGTTGTAGGGGAGGGGTCTGTCTTGGATAATAGGTCCGCAAAGGTAGAGCAACCGCTTAGAAGTGGTTGAAAATTAGCCCGGATGTGAGCGTATTCTGGGCATTCCAATGTCACATGTGCTTCATCTTTGGGAGCTTGCATTGTACATGATGTGCATATCCGTTTAGAAGCATCAATTTTCAGCCAGCCCTCTCTTTCTATTTTGAGCATATGTGACCTTGTGCGCATCAAAGAGATGGCTCTTCGTGCCATGTGGGGCATGGGTGTTCGTATGTGGGCCTGGGCTTCCATTGGGTTTGTGCTATAGCCTTCCCAATACTTTGTGTTGACATGCTTGCAATAGTATTCAAATTTCGAGTGGTGTTGCGTTGTCTTCCACTTGGTGTGGAGGCTATTTAGTAATGCAATTTCAAAATTCAGCATGTGTTCTCCCTCCTTGCCCTCCTCAATAAGCATGTCCACATATGTCTCTACATTCCATTTAGTGAACCATTTCTTAATGTCCTGTATGAGGCTCGATGACAGAAATTTGCTTTTTTTTGTCTTTTGTGGCGCACATCCTGTTTCCCATGCAATGCGGGGGATTCGAGTAGTAGGCATCGCTTTGACCTTCATGATATACGTGTACATTTTTTGCAATGCTTTCATTTCTAGTGGTCTCTTGCCTGTCTCCGAGAGAGAGAGAGAGAGAGAGAGAGAGAGAGAGAGAGAGAGAGAACCTATGTGAGAGTGAGTGTGTGTGTGTGTGTGTGTGTGTATGAGGGTTTGTGAGTGTGTGTGTGGGGTATGGAGAGAGAGAGAGAGATGAATATTGCGCCTTCTTGGACTACCCACACACACACACACACACACACACACACACACACACACACAGAGAGAGAGAGAGAGAGAGAGAGAGAGAGAGAGAGAGAGAGAAATGTCTTGAAGCTCCAACAGGCAGCTCACTCTTCATCTTCTGAGGCACCCTCTCTAGCTACACCTCCTGACCCGGTCAAAGAAGTCAACCTGGGCGATCCTGACAACCCTTAGCACGTCCTCTTAGCAGCTTGGTTATGGGAGCATCCCGCGTCACTCAATCAAGTAGTCTCTTTTATACACTCTTTTAAAGATGTTTTTACTTGGTTCTACAAGGATTTGGAAGGGATTCTGTCACCAGCGTGTGACTACTATCTATCCTTTTTGTTGATTTTTTTCTTATTATCTATTTACTTTCACTTTTTGGAAACACCCCTCGGGAAATCTAACTGCCCTGCATTGCATAGCTAGTGTGGAACTGTCCAGAGGGAGTCCAGGCCTGAGGGCAAGAGAGCACTAAGGTTGGACAAGGACTATGGTTAGCCAAGTGGGGTCATTGACTAGCCAAAGTGGAATCCTTTGCTACAGAGGCTACATTTCAGTTTTGGATGTGGCCGCAGTGTACAAAGAGGGTCGGATGACCTAGAAAGATACAATGGCAGCATCTCCTAAAATTTAGGGAACTGCTATTTTGGGACCTGAAAATGTGTTGGCGTCATTACCTCCGGAATGACAAAGGGAACATTTTCTTACTCTGCCGTGAAGTCAACTGGGCAACCGGTTGGGATATTTTTAGGCGGCAACCCCGAAACGGGAAAATGCTTGTAAATGTGCCAAGTGGCACATTCTGGTGCAGTTTCCAATGCAAGAAGGAGTTGGCGCTGAATTTGAAGGGAAGAAGGCCTCATTTTCAGATTTGTCACAGGTTAAGAGCTATGGAGTGCTTGCTTTCCCTCTTATGCACAGTGCGGTGTCAGGAGTGATGCCCTGCACGCTACGCACTGCCCTCTCTCTCCCCTTTGGCAGTATGTTATGCCCCTCTAGTGGGCTCTTCATTTGACCAATGTACAGTTGTGTGGGTTCATGCGCGATTGCCGAGGCAAGAGCCTCTTGTACAGGTACTGGATTAGCTAGCGGCTAATCCCCCCGCAGGTACAGGTGAATTCGGAGAGGTTTCACGCCAGAAATCTCGTCCGATTCAAAGGGCAAGTAGCCCTACAGGTGCGGGAGCTCGAGGACTTGCTAGGGATGCGACCGGCACGCGAAACGGAGCCCGAAACAGCGAATTACAGCCTGCTGTGTATTTTTGCAGGTTTAGGGTTTTGGCCCTAAACGGACCCTAATACCCCCAGGAGGTTCGGGGACGCAAGGGGACCGCTGTACAGGCGATCTGGCGTATTTTCAGGGCTGAAAACAGAGAATTCAGCGTGCTGCAGATTCTCGCCAGGTTTTGCAAAGTGCCCGTATGCGTCGGGAAAGTCAGTCAATGCGTGGGAATACTGACCGTGAAGGGTTCTAGTACAGTTATGCTGCCGAAATCGGGCTGGAACAGTGGAAATTCAGCCGAGTTTGTGCGGGGCAGCTTGTAGGAACCACAGCGTTTATTCCCTCTTTTGAATAATAAAGAAATACCGAAAGGGGCGCCTAAGTTAGGGGCCAATCTGGTGTCCGTCTACTCATACAGGTGCAATCTAGCAGCCTGTATCCCTCTCCCCTTGGTTGTGTCTTGAAAGTACAGGTAAAATAGACGACTAATAATGGGTGAAAGCTAAATCAAGGTTTAAAGTAAAGTCTACCGCCCTTTTTGGATTGAACAGGCCGGTTACAGATTCCACCAAAATCCTCTGGTTGAAGGGTAAGCCTATCAGAGGCCGAGCTTATAAGCTCAACCCAAAGTATGCAGAGGCTGTCAAGTCAGAGCTAAAAAAAATGCAAGAGGCAAGGATCATTGTACTTGTGGAGCACTCTGGGTGGTTATCACCTATGGTGATAGCGCCTAAGAAGCAATCCAATAAAATCCGTGTCTGCGTAGATTACCACGTTCTGAATAAGGTAACCATCCCAGATGGTTTTCCCACTCCTTTCACTGAGCGTGTGCTAGAAGATGTAGCAGGGCATGTATTGTACAGTTTCATGGATGGGTTCAATGGATACAATCAATTGGGTATCCGTCCAGGTGATCAGATTAAAACGGCTTTCGTGACTCCTTGGGGTATTTTTATCTACATTAGAATGTCGTTTGGGTTGAAAAACGCTCCACCTTCCTTCAATTGAGTAGTATATCTCATATTCTGTCCTTTACTTACGGATCATCTTCGCATCTTCATGGATGATTTTTCGACCTTAGGTGCTCAATGTTCAACCCCAGTGGAAAATCTAGAGGAGCACCTCGCTTAGCTCTCTGCTGTTTTCCTCAGGTGTAGAGAGGCACGCCTAAAGCTCAATCCTAACAAATGTCATTTTTTTGTCACTGAGGGCAGACTTCTAAGCCATGTGGTGTCTGCCAAAGGTTTAGCGCCTGACCCAAAGAAGATCGTGGCCATCTTGAAGTTACCACCTCCCATCAATCGGAAAGGTGTTCAGAGCTTTGTAGGCCACACAAGCTATCATCGCAGGTTTATACGAATGTATGCACAGGTGTCTCAACCATTGACCCGACTCACTAGTGCTACTGTACCCTTCCAATGGTCAAAACCTGAGGCTGAAGCATTTGCATACCTCAAAAAACGCCTCACTGAAGCACCTATTCTAGTGGCTCCAGATTGGTCTATCCCTTTTCATGTGCATACTGATGCCAGTCAATTGGCTGTGGGTGTTGTGCTGACTCAGCCTAGTAAGAAGTACAACCTAGATCGCCCTGTTCACTATGCAAGTCGCCTGCTCACCAGAGCAGAGCGCAACTATAGCACCATAGCAACCCTTTGAGAGATGGGGCATGGATTTTGTGGGTCCAATTACTCCCCCCGCCCAACCAGGTAATTGGAAGTATCTACTGGTGGCTACAGATTATGCAACCAAGTGGGCAGAGGTACTGGCGACAAGTGATGGCACTGGCAATACTGTAGCCAAGTTTTTGTATGAAAATATTTTGTGTAGGTTTGGCTGTCCCCTGGAGATCACCAACGATAGGGGAAGTCATATACCTAGATGAATCCAGGATAAGCCCAGATTCACCCATAAAGGAAAGTGCAAGGTATAGATCCATGGTAGTCACCCACAAGACAATATAACCATCAGCTCCATCATGCATAGTATTGACTAAATACCACGACATCCCCACTAACATCGTCAGTGCCCAATAGTGGGTGTAGAACTAGGTACTAACATATGCTCCATCATGCATAGTATTAACTAAATACCACGACATCCCCACTAACGTCGTCAGTGCCCAATAGTGGGTGTAGAACTACGTACTAGATCACCAGCGATAGGGGAATTCACTTTGTTAATAATTCTATAAGCTGACAATCAAGGTTCTCGAATCAAGTGGTGATCTTACTCGCCGCCTTCTCAACCCTAAGTTGATCTGGATGTTCCCCATCACTATCTCATACACTCTCTCCTTCTACTGCTTTGGACCCCTCTTGCTGCTTTGGTGGGCATGATTCTAGATTTTGTAAAACTCGCTCCTTCGCTTTGTGTTAGTATCTCATGTACCCTCTCCTTCAGCTGCTCTGATGAGCATGGTTCTAGATTTTGTAGGACTCTTTCTTTGGTCGTATTACAGTTGATCACTCTTGAGGTCCTCAATTGTAATTGGTTGTTCTTCGATTAACTCTGCTTGCTTAACATATGGACTCCACTATCTCAAAGAACCGATACAGACTCAGGTGTGGCAGCACACCCAGCTCCAACCCAGAACTCACAGGTACAATGGGGGTCTCGAGGCTCAGATGTGCAAGGATGGTGCAGACGTGCTGTGTGTATGGACTCGCTACTCTAGACAACAACACTGGACCATATATGAAGAAGATAAAATGATGCTACTACTCATATACAACCATAAAGAGCCACAACGGCTCACCAATCTAAGTCTATCTCCAAACTGAGTGGTGGTGGTGACCTAGCCACGATGTCCACTAGACCACCGTCCGTATCCCTGCCACGTGTCATTGCCCAACGAGTCCGTCCAGTGTGAACCAGACCAGACCAAAGATCAACTGTACTGACTGTGTCTCCTATGAAAGTGACACTGTAGCCTGCTACACAAATTCGGACTTCTCGGTCTAAACTGTGACTAAGTGTCTCTCTGGTGTCAACCTCGCGCTCTCCCAGGATCTCATCTGCTGGAAACTCCTAGAGTTGCCGGCGTATGCAACTTGGTCCTGTAACGCTCGCTCCCTGCGGAATAGACCTCGTCACCTCTCTGTAGTTGTTCGTTTGTAAGCCTCGGAAGACGTAGTGATGCATGTAACCAGATGGGACGCAGGATCAACAGAACCAGTGCGTGTCCAAACATCCCGAATCAACTGAGACAATGAAGCATCGTGTAAGACAAAGTCAGGTAAGCGCGATCCTCGTCTAGGCATAGAAGAGGTCTCAAATCTCAAATGAAAAGAAACTGGGGCATGATCAGAGAGCATTGTGCCAAACCAAATCATAACTCTCTCATCATGAGATGCTTCTCAAGGGAAAACATAAAACCTATCTAGTCGCATGAGCAGACGACCGAACTGCCTTCTAAAACCCCACGAAAACTGCAATGTCTATGGAGTGCCAGCCACAGATGAAGTATGCCAGGCATTTGTACCAGAAACTTCAAAAAGGAATCTGTCCCAAGCATCTCTCTCACATAGAGCTACATATGGCAAAGATGGGGGCTAAATGGCTCGCCAATCCCAATTGGTTTCTACGTTGTTGAAATCACCGCCAACAACCTACGAATCCACAATACGCAATACATTTACAATCTGCTGCCAAAACTTGGCTCTCTCATGAGCTGAAGTGGGGGCATAGATACACATCACACCAACCAGGGTATCATCAATCTCTAAAGTAATCCATGTCGCTCTATCATGTACTAAAGTATCATGGTCACGTATAGAATGGCGTCAACGGGGTCCCACAGAAATGCGAACACAACTCTTAGAATATTGCTGTCCAATTGCACTTTCCCAAAATGTATGAGAGTCCCGAGGTAACCACTTGCTACATCTACGATAACTGTCTATACATAACTTGTGCTCTTGCACAAGGAGTATATCCGCATCTTGGTCTACATGAGAATGCAAATCTCTACGAAGTAAATTCTATCTAAGACCACTGATGCTAGTGTGATGCAAGCCATTGACATTCCAAGTGACATTATGTAGAAAATACATGTGTCAACCAATGATGAATCCAGAACCTCAAAGACATACATCAACTGTGTCAACGGCTACAAGACTAAGGATCAATGCCGAGCTCTCTTGATCCCTCGCCGAAGCCTTGAAACGAGAGCCAATCCTCATCGTGTGGTAGTGGTCGTAGAAGTTGTCCTGGGGCAAAGGAGTGAGGAGCTGTAAACCAAAGTAGTCGGGGTAGTATGAACCAATGGTAAACAATAGCAATCCTCTATGTCAGTCTGTCTATAGCAATGCATGATGGAATGCAACCTGCCTAAGTCTAGATGTGGCAAATAACAAAATCCATCACTTAATCTTATGTACATGTCTCCGTGCCAGTAAAAGGTAGGGAGAAGGAGAGCATGGGACTTTGCCGATTACCTTCAAGAGAGCGTGCCTACTGTGCACGCCGTAAAATGTGCAGCTAAGCCAATAGCAGACCATTCCTATCACCGTTGTACTCAACTCTAGAGAGCTGCCAAGCTAGCGACACAGAAGCTATGAAGGATTGAGGAACATGAGGGGGTGGTGGGGTGCATAGGAGAGGTGGAGAGGGTGGTGTGCCATGGGTAAGGGTGGGGGGGTTGGGGTTTGGGTGGGTGGTAGGGGGTGATGGAATTGTAGTGTCAGTGGGTGGGGACGGAATGGGAGAAGGGGTTGGTGAAGATGGCAGGTGGGAAGTCAGTCTCCATAGCTAAATGTGAGGTAGCTCTCGACGGATGTCGTGAAGTAGAGGGTGTGTCCGGTAGCGGCCGAACCGGCTGAGTAGGCTCATACCTGTGAGACTGTCAATGAGGCAGGCGGTGGGTGTGGTGTTGCAAGAGGTGGCACCCGCCGAAAGGTATGGTGACGAGGGGCCTTCTGCCAACCCTCCGCTATGCCCTAAGGAGGGGGATGTTGTGGCTAATGGCGACAAGGAGGGTGGGAAGGGCAGTCTCATCATGTGCCCAAACTGATGGCATTTGAAACACTAGTTCGGACGATGAGTAATCACCAACCTTTGTAGACGGACCTGCTGTGGTGAGATCACAAAGCGGTATTGTATCCGGGAAATGAGTGTCTCTAGGTATTGTATCCGTGGTGTGCCAATCTTTGTAGCCAGTAAACTTGGTATAACCAAGCCCCATGGACCGGAAGCGATGGAAAAGAGAAAACGAGGGATCCGCTGCTGGCAATCAGACTCCTCAATATCGAAGTCTGCTGTCGAACGCTCTAAAACCAACAGTTGGATCCCTACAAAAATAGGAGAGCGACTGTAGAAGACTTGGCGCATCGGTTGTCTGAAAGTTGCACATGAAAGATGCCATGACCCAACATGATGAGCTCCAAGATGCTGTCTTCGAAGCCACCGAGGGCAGACTGGAGCCACTCTCGAATTGTGCCATGTGAAAGGGAGAGGCCCACCATGCACCCAACCAGTGTCCCGCCCAGGTAATGTCTAGTGGCCACCTCGATACTGGTTAGGTCCTTCGTAGTCACGTCATATGTCCAAGTGAAGGGTGCGTGTACAATCGTTGTGACGCCTAGTGCAGGCGTGGTGGCCGCCATGGAACAAGAACTGACCAAGGGTAGAAGCACTCTCTCTCTGGGCATCCCTTTCTGCCCCTATTCTTGGTAGGATCCCCCCCCCGCCCCCTCCCCCCCCCTTCTCTCTCTCAGGTCCTTTTCATTCCCATAACACTATTAGATAATTCTATGTTTAACGCTAGCATCTTTTACAATCAAAGTGCAACCTAGCATGGGTGATCGTGCTTCCTTCATGAATTTTGGTTTTTGGTTGAGGTGCGCATGCCACACATCTCTCTCTCTCTCTCTCTCTCTCTCTCTCTCTCTCTCTCTCTCTCTCTCTCTCTCTCTCTCTCTCTCTCTCTCTCGCCCTGTACAGCAATGCGCGCAGTATACAGTAGGACGATACGCATTCCTCTAGCTGGACAACGCGCGGGGCAGCAATAGGGCAATCATGTATGCATAATGTGGATTAACACAATGATGCTTAATGCAGACAAAGATGTATGCATAATGTGGTTTCCCTGACATTGTGCGGGAGTTCCTTTCGTCCAATACTATAGGGTGAGATCCTTCTCTTGGGCGATGTCTATCAGACTCCACCCAAGGAGACGACCCCCTTCCGGCGGAAGATGCGTGATAGACATGGAAAGAGAACTTCTCAAAGCCAAGGAGGCATGCAAAGTTCAGTTGTATAACGAACTAACAGCAGAAATGCAGAACAGGATGAGGGAAGAAATAGAGGTAGCACAGGTAAAAACTCTTTGAGGAGGAGGAGCAACAAAAAACACAGGAAGCTTCCTCGTGGGTAGATAGGCTCTTCCAAACCCAGAAGAAGGCGGACGAAGCGGAGAAGTGGATTGAGACTGAAAAGAAAGGAAAAGGTGGAATGTCTACTATCACACCTCCATCCACCATTATTAGCTTAACCTTGGAGGAGGAGCAAAAGAAGAAGACGAGAGCTCTTCATGTACGTGTCACTGGTCTCAAGGACACTAACAATGTGGAAGAAGAAGTCAACGAACTTCTAAAACGAATGCTACGCACACGGGAGCTTGGAGAGTGGGGAAGAAAGGGAAGGATGGGATAGGTAGCTCCAAAGAAAGAGCGCTCATTATACGCTTTCCTACTTGGCAGGCTAGGAAGGAGTTTTTGAAGAAAAAACCAGCACTCAAGAAGTCCGGGATTTTCTTGGGGGATGATCTCACCCTAGCACAGATAGCACACACGCAAGAGAAGATGCCGAAGATCAAGGCAGCCAAAGAGAAAGGAAAAATTGCTTTTTACAGAGGAGGGAGAGTAGTGATTCTCGAAAAAAGCACCGCATGACGGTGCGAGACCTATGGGATAAGCCTAAAACTAGCAGCATGGAATTGTAATGGGTCATTGAAGCTAGATGTGGGTGCCTTTGAAGATAGCTTCAGAGGAAGAGACATTATTTTCTACTCAGAGACGCACTAGACTCCTGAAGGCACATTACCTAGAGTGTCAGGGTATCGTTGGGAGACTACTTGTAGACAGGAGGTGAGATTAGAGTATAAAGGACGTTGGTCAGGAGGTGTGGCAGTCTTTATTCAAGGAGGAGTTGCATTCCCTCACTCGTATTGTCCGTAGAGATGAGCATGCCAGGTATATGTGGGTCAAGGTGAGAGCGAAGACTGGGAGGCCACTCTACATTGCAATATGCTTTTTTCCACCAAGCATACCTCACTATGCATCCCCCAAGGGACAGTCACCTTATATGATTTTGGATGAGGACATAAGGAAGTTCTCTAGAGATGGGGATGTTATCCTTCTAAGGGACTTTAGTGCCAGGACCCGGGCCACTCTCAGACCGTCTTCTACAATACCTCAGAGGAGATGTTGAGAGAATTGGATGTCAATGATATGGGTTTGGCCAGGTGTTCGCAAGATGAGGAGCAGACTGGTTATGGGGGATGTTTAATATTTTGGACTGCACATGGACTAGCCATTTTGAATGCAGAGATTTCTAGCATCGAGTGGGTTCACTTGTTTTCCTCACAGACATGGGGATTATGTTTTGGCTCCGCCTAGTATTATACCCTCTATTCAGGATTTTACAATCGAGCCCAGGCCTATCGGGGTAGCAGTAGATCATGCCCTTCTCACGTTTACCGTCTCTTTTCAATTCAGCACAGCTCGATTTCACATCAGAGACTAGTTCTGTCTACATAGATGGCATATACTGACACTTAGCTACTGAGGAGCCGGGACTTCCATTAGAGGAGCTTACCCAGATACTGACAGAGACATTACATGATGCAGCAACAGAGGCATATCCACATAGCCAACCTGAGCACAGATGCCGTTCTGGGAGCATGCCCCCGAACAATTGGTATGATGAGGAATGTAGAGAGACGAGAGCCACACTTCAGAGAGAGGTGCTTTTGGGAGTCATTACTCATAGCTTTCGGCGACTGGTGCGACGGAAGAAGAGGGCTTATCTTGCTCAGCTAGAGGAGTTGTATAAGCTATTTTTGAGCTAGGACTCAGGTGAGGCATGGAGATTCTTTCATGAGCACTCCCCTCCACTGGCTATCACATCCACTGAGACTTGGGGTGAGTATGCAGCATCTCTTTACACATTTCCAGGACAGCTGCCTCTACCAGACCCCCCGATACCATGTCCAGAGAGATGCATTTTCTTTACCGCTGAGATGGTGAAGAAAGCTATGACACGATGAGGAGTAGGAGAGCTTATGATCATGATGGATTGGTGGCGGAGCACTTTATACATGCCCGAGATATGCTTGCATAACTTCTTGCATTGATGTTCAATCGAGCGATGTGTGAGGGTTTTCTTGATACTTAAGAGTATGTAACAAACTGCTGACGTGTCAAAGCCTAAAGAATGGAGCCAACTTACACATGCCGGCTGAGGAGCCTAAACCCTAAGAAGAACAAGTAACAGAAGAAGTCCTCCCAACTTACGGGGACCCCGTCCGATGGGGCCCCAAGTGACATAAAGGATTAAAATAAAGCAGGACCCGCACACACGCAAAAACTGATGACGTGGCAGATTTCCAAAAATTGCGCTGGCTCATGACGTGGCAAGCTGTACGGATTTCCGTAAATTGCGTTGGCAACTTTTTGGCTTTGCTTTTGGACCAGAGGCTTTTGAGTTTGAAGGCTTTTCATTGTAATTGCTTTTTAGGCCAAGGGCCTTTAAATATGAGGTTAGGGCTCATTCTCTGGCAGGTGCAGAGTCTGGAATATCGGCTTGTACTGTGTTGATGTAATATAAAGAAATACCGAAAGGGGCGCCAAGGTTTGGGTCCAATACTCTCTGGGGTGGAATTCCGCCACTCTGTGTCGCGTGTTCTCTCTCTCTCTCTCTCTCTCTCTCTCTCTCTCTCAGTTCAGTTGTTATTGAAGTGCTAAAAGTCTGTTCAGTCTGTTCTTTTTTATTAGCACGTGGTGCCCGTCTTGTGACAGAGTATGCTGACTGTTGTGCCTATTTTCAAGGCAGGAGATCCAATGATACCTGGAAACTATCGCACCATTATGATTGGGCACACATTGGCCAGGTTATATCATCTATTCTTAAGTAGCATTTGAGTAGATGGGCAGAGAGGGAAAGCATACGAGCATCATGACATGTAGGTTTCAGGAGAAGTTTTTCTACTCTTGATCAGGATCATGGCCCTGTACAGGACAGTTGTGGGTCAGGTCCGCACTCCGGAGAGGGTGTCTGAGCTTTTTCACTCCACTATTGGGTTGTCCACTCTCCCCTACTTTATTTGGTATGTATGTGGATGAGGTTTTATATTTCATCGAGAGGCGAGGCGACAAAACACAATTAGCAGGGACTTAGATCTCATTGCTACTATATGCAGATGATATTGTGTTCATCTCAGATTCACCACACGGAATGCAGTGACATTTGGATATATTGCACACATTTGCTAGTGATAGTGGCTTATCGGTGAACCTTGGCAAGACCAAGGTTATGGTGTTCAACACCACACCATAGTGGGTCAAGCGATCTGCACCTACCTTTGCATATGGTCAAGAGACGGTGGAGTATACAGATGCATACACTTACCTTGGTGTGGTCTTTAGTGGCCCAGTGTTTTCTTTGAGGAGAGCAGCAGAGACTAGGCTAACGAGAGCATATGTGGCTCTAGGGAAGATGGAGAAGATGTCTTCGCAAGTTCAAATTCAGGAACCTCGAACGAAACTATGGCTTTTCGACACTTTGGTCACATCAGCTATGCTTTATGGGGTGCAAAGATGGGGGACCATCAATGGACCGCCATAGCCGGGCTGGCAGTACTGATGGATGGAAGTGCATGGAGAGACACTGGTCTCTATGATTTCTCGGATGATTAGGGCCAAGGCCTCTGTACCGCATGAGATTATCCGTGCAAAGACCGTTGCTCCTCCACTGGTCATCGAGGCACTTACCAGATCCGTTTCTTTCATACACAGTATATGGGATCTCCCCAAAGACGGATTTGCCTATCTAGCTTTGGAGTCTTCTCGATAGCTTGCCTCACAGGCAGACACCTCTTGTTGGTATCCACATATGACAGCTTGGTTCAAGCTGCATGGTTTTGACATGGATAGATTACCCCCCTTTCCAGTATTCATTGGACGCACCCTCCTTGTCTCTCACACGGGCCGAGATCACTCAGCTCATCAGACAGGACTTGATTCAATTAGACACTAGGAGAACATGGAAACAACCTATGCGTGTGCTTGACACGAAGATGGCTTTCTACAGAGAGCATCTCCTTGAGCTTACAATGGATGGTTTTGTGACCAGAGCCGCCTACACTCATCTATCCCATGGATTACGATGTGTTATTGGACGGATGTACACATCATCACATCAGTTAGAGATTGAGGCTGGCAAACTTAGAGGAGTACCAACAGAGGCCAAGATTTGTTAGTTATGCCATATAGAGCCAGAGACAGAATTCCATCACATATGTCACTGCCCAGTCTACTATGAGATACGAGGCCGTTTCCACTGCCTATTCAGAGAGGGCTTTGGACCACTGGCCAAAGTTATGAGATATCACGATCAGAGATGCCTTGGGCTATTTTTAGATATCAGGATCAGAGATGCCTTGGGCTATTGTTACTGGAGCTGCTCAGACATAGGGAGAGCCTCTTGAGGAGATCAGACAGTAGAAGACACTCACAGAGGGAGATCACTGATTTCTTCAGACTACATGCGCGACATTCAGATGAACAGGCATTGCAACAGACTTCAGAGTCCACCTGTACGAGGGGTACACTGACTGACAGGGCCAATGAGGTTGGGAGATCCAGACGCCCACGACTGCGAGGGTCATCGAGACATCAGTGGAGGCTGCATCAGAGGGTCTGGACTGTTTTGGCACGACATGGGAGACGCCCAATCACAATACTCACTGAGAAGGACATTGATAAGCTTCACCAGTGACCAATGCTGGATATCATAATATCCTGATTCCAGCATTTCAGCTTTTCATTTCACTTCATTTCATTCCATTTCATTTCACTTAAGCGCAGTTCAGTTTCAGTTTTCAGTCTTTTACACAGACATTGTATGAGATTCACCATTTGTAAACTCTTTTGTCTCATAGGTCATTTTGGCCTTTTGAAGACGTTAATATATCATTTCATTTCCCCCCCCCATCTCTCTCTCTCTCTCTCTCTCTCTCTCTCTCTCTCTCTCTCTCTCTCTCTCTCTCTCTCTCGCCATTGCCCCCAGCCCTGTCGCGTGCCTCAGGGGCCCTCAGCCGCATCTTCCTCTGTCGTGCACCACTGCCACTAGCTCCTGTCGCGTGCCCCTAGTCCTGTTGCGTGCCTAGCCCCCAGCCTTGTGCGCACCTCAGTCCATCCTTGTCGTGTGCGCCCCCCCCCCCCCGCGGCCCCCGCAGGTACACATTTGACACAGTCATTCTGCAACAGACAATTCTAAAAAAAAAATCAGAATTCAGAAATCAAATTGCAGGAAAATTTTCAGAATTTGCAAGAAATTCAGAAAAATTTCAGATTGCAGATTTTTTGCAGAAATTGTAGGGGTATGCAAAATGTATGCTTGATGCAAGAGAAAATGTATGCATAATGTGGAAACATATGTGCGCATAGCGGCTCTCGTTTTTTTGGCAGCGATTAAGCATGAGGAAGCGGAACGATAAGATCAAACCCTTAGAGGATGCCATCCAAAAGTGCAAAGAAGAAATGACAGAAACCATTACCATGATGAATCGCAACCTATTGGGCACAATAAAAATGCTCAAAAAATGTGTGTTGATCCAAGAAAACAAGATAAATGCACTGAAAGATAGTGTGACGGCTCAAGATGAAGAGATTGCGTCACTCAAGAAAAATCTCGCTGAAGCACGATCAAGAAACACACTTGAAGAGGGAGAATTGCAATCCTCAGTAATTGAAGAACTCAACACGATCAAGGAGCAAGTACGGGCCATCAAAGAGGGAGAAGAGCAGCACAAAGAAATGACGACTTCTTGGCCACGTGGATGTTATTACAAAGACTCAACAGAAAGCGGATGAAGCTGAAATGGATCGAGGTTGCCAACGTCCACGTCCACACCCATTATTATTAATCTGACACTAGAGGAGAAGCAAAGAAGATGTGTGCGCGCTTTACATGTGAGAATTTGCGGCCTTAAAGACAAAGATAATGTGGACGAAGAGGTAAACGAACTCATGGCTTTGATGGGGGTTCATGAGCCGACGCACACAAGAGCTTGGAGAGTGGGCAACAAGAAAAATGGAAGCAATGGGGAAACCTCGAAAGAAAGGGCACTCATCCTTCGTTTTCCCTCCATGGAAGCGAAGGACTTTTTGAAGAAAAGGCCAACTCTTAAGAAGACGGGCATCTTTCTCGGGGATGATCTTACCCTCTCGCAGATCACTCATATGCAGGAGGTAATGCCGGAGATTAGAGCAGCAAGGGAAAAAGGCAAGATTGCCTTTTACCGATATGGAAGAGTGGTAATACTGGAGCGACGCTCCACATGATGGTGCGAGACCTATGGGACCACACTCAAAGTTGCCACCTGGAATTGTAATGGTTCTATGTGCCTTGATGTGGATGCTTTTGAGGATAGTTTTGCTGGATGAGACATCATCTTCTACTCTGAGACACATTACACCCCTGGGCAATCTATGCCTCACATTAGTGGATACAGATGGGAAACAGCCCGCAGACAGGAGACACGATCAGAGCACAGAGGGCGGGGCTCAGGAGGAGTGGCAGTGTTATTCAAAGAGGAGTTGCAGCCATTGATACATATAGCCCGCAGGGATGAGCACGCTAGGTACATGTGGGTGAGATCAAGAGCAGAGACAGGTAGATATCTTTACATTGCTATTTGCTACTTTCCCCCAAGTACGTCAGTCTATGCATCACCCAGAGGACAGCCCCTCTTTTCGATTTTGGATGATGACATATGGGAGTTCTCTAGAGATGGTGACGTTATCATTCTAGGGGACTTTAATGCTAGGACTGCCCATCACCAGACAATATTTTATGATACTTCAAAGGACATGCTGAGAGAGCTGGATGTTGTAGAGACGGGCCTGTCCAGACTATCACAGGATGTGGAACATACTGAGTATGGACGACACTTGATAGACATGAGAACTGCACATGGACTGGCCATCTTGAATGGCCTACAAAGATTTCCGGCTATACGGGAGGTTTTACATGCTTTCCACACAAACATGGAGCCAGCAAGTGGACTATGTCATGGCACAGCCGAGCGTCATCTCTAGTATCCAGGATCTCACGGTTGGACCCAAACCTGTTGGGGTGGCAGTGGATCATGCCCTTCTGTCGACGACCATCTCTTTTCAGTTTAATGTAGCACAGTCCACGAGCAGCAACACCTACTCGCTACACCTTCACACGAGAGACGGACTCTGTATATATAGATGGGATCTACAGACGGCTTGCACTGAGGAGCCAGGGCGACCAATGGAGGAGCTTACTACTATACTGACACAGACATTACATGATGCAGCAGCAGAGGCATACCCACACACTCAGCCTGACTCCTGAGCAGAGACGCCGTTCCGGGAGCATGCCGCAGAACAGTTGGTACGATGCGGAATGCTGCGAGACTAGAGCCATACTTCAAAGGGAGGTGCTTTTGGGGGACATTACTCATAGATAGTCACAGATTGACTTCCGACGCCTAGTGCGGCGGAAGAAGAGGGTATTTTTGGCTCGACTAGAGCAAGATCTATACCACCTATTCTTGAGTCAGGACTCACGTAAGGCATGGCGGCTCTTTCATGAGCACTCTCCCCCCCTGCCATTACCTCTACAGAGGCCTGGGGCCAGTACGCTTCATCTTTGCACACAGTTCTTGGACAACCGCCCCTTCCCGACCCTCCCGATCCATGCCCACACACATGTGCTTTTTTCACCGCTGAGATGGTGAAGAAGGCCATTGACAGGATGAGGACTGGGAGAGCATATGATCATGGTGGCTTAGTGGCTGAGCATTTCATGCATGCCAAAGATCTACTAGCAGAGCTTCTAGCAGTTATGTTTAACCGTGCCATGTGTGAAGGCTTGCCTGATACTTGAAGCCTATCTACTATTGTACCTATCTTCAAGTCAAGAGACCCTATGGAGCCTGGGAATTATCGCACTATCATGATTGGACACACATTGGCACGGTTGTACGCATATATTCTTGAGCAGCAGCTCGGTAGATGGGCAAAGAGGGAGAGGATACGCGCAGCTGGGCAGGCAGGGTTTAGGAGAGGCTTTTCTACTCTTGACCATATCTTGACACTCAGAGCCATCATTGAGGAGGGCAGATCACATGGGAGACGCATCTATTGCAGCTTTGTGGACTTCCGCTAAGCATTTGACACAATACCCAAAGCTAGATTGATGCGCAGACTACAGGAGATGGGAGTACCCATAGAGCTCATTTGGGGGATCATAGCATTATAGAGGTCAGTAGTGGGGCATGTACGCACCTCAAAGGGTCTATCTACACTGGTTCACTCCACGATTGGGGTGAAGCAGGGCTGCCCGCTCTCTCCTACTCTATTTGGATGAGGTTTCTAACTACATTGAGAACGACGGTGATAAGAGGTGCACAGCTGGCAGGGACATGGATTCCACTATTATTATATGCTGATGATATTGTGTTGATCTCCGACTCTCCGGAGGGGATGCAACAACACTTAAATGCTTTGCATAGGTTTGCCTACGAAAGTGGTTGGTCTGTCAACCTTGGTAAAACCAAGTGTTTAATACCACCCCACAGCAGATCAGGAGGTCAACACCTACATTCACATACGGCCAGGAGACGGTGGAGTCTACAGATGCTTACACTTACCTTGAAAGTGGTTTTTAGCGGACCAGCATTTTCATTGAGGAGAGCAGCAGAGACCAGATTGACTAGAGCCCATGCAGAATTGGGTAGATTGGAGAGGATGTGTTCGTAGGTTTAATTTTAGGAGCCTCGGACGAAGCTCTGGCTCTTTGACACTTTGGTGGCTTCTGCATTGCTCTATGGAGCTGAGATATGGGGACCTTCATTGGATCATCAGGTCAGGTCGCACTCATGGATGGGGGGACATGGAGAAACCTCTGATCTCTATGATCTCGCGGCTCATTAGAGCCAAGGCTTTAGTACCACGTGCCATTATCCGAGTAGAGCTAGCGGCCCCCCCACTAGTGATTGAGGTGCTCACCAGATCAGTCTCCTTCATACACCGCATGTGGGAACTTCCAAGAGACAGATATGCCCGCCTTGCACTTGAGTCCTGTCAACAGTTAGCCATGCAGGGAGATACAGCATGCTGGTATTGGGAGATGACATCATGGTTTCCGGCGCATGGGTTCAGCATAGATAGATTGCCCCCTTCCAGTACTCACTGGATGCACCATCTCTCACTCTTACATAGTACGAGATCACCAGGCTCATCTGCCAGGACTTGACTCAGCTAGACACCAGGAGGACATGGATACAGCCAGCACAGGAGCTGGACACGAAGATAGCTTTCTACAGAGAGCATCTTTGTCCAGTGTCTGCTCTAAAGAAATCTGTGATCCGTCTCTAAGACTGGCTAGCCTCTCCTCTCGTCAGGCTCTCTTTGTGTCTGTGCAGCTCGAGCAAAAACAAAACGACGCCAGGTCAGACTACTCACCATGGAGGAGATTGATGAGATCCACCAGCGACCGATGCTGGATCTCCTGCGATTTACCTATTTAGCTATCCCAGCCAGCTGCTTACTTTGCTTAGTTCACATCGAGCAGCTTAGGATTCCATAGTATTTTTGTTATTTTGTTATTTTGTTACTCAGACTTTGTATCAGATCCACCACATTGTAACTTTCTGGTCTCATACGTCACTTTGGCCTTTTGAAGACGGAAAATATATAATTTCATTTCTCTCTCTCTCCCCACAAAATTAGGTATGCATATCTACACTCTTTCTTTGCAAAATAAGGGGGAGTTGAGGAGTTCAGAAGTTTAGTTAAGCCAACAAAAAGTGAAAACAAAAAGAGGCCAGGATTTTTACGACCAACCAACATGTTTTTTTCGTCCATAAAAATAACTAATGAAACGACTTTGGTATTTTACTTGGCCCAAAAGGAAACACAATGTTATGGCCTTGCTCTTTGGCACACCAACGATTGAAATACAAGCATAGACACTGTCGCGCAGAACCCGCACATGCACACACACATGTTGGTGGCTGAAATTGATTGAAGCAGGCTGCAGCTGCAATAAAGTTTTCGAGATGCTAGGGTCCAAAACTTACTTCTTTTGACGTTTGCGTCTGAAAACAGGAGCTACATTTGCCTCTGAAAGCTGATCAGCATGGCGAAAAAGTAATTGAAGGTACAGAAGGCTGCAAGTAGTTCAAGAATATAAGCAATTACCCTTGAATTATGGAGCATACACCAGTCACAATCCCATTTCAAGAACATGTTCCACATTCCACCTCACTTAAAGAGTGTAAAGAAACAAGTAAATCACGTGAGCTCCTTGACACAAGGAAGCAAACTTTACTCAAGACATTGCCCACACCCTTAAGGACATAGGAGCTCAGGAGCAGCCTTAAACCACCTATCTATGACCGGCATGAACAATAAGCAGAGCCCTGTGAAGCCATGCAGCATGTGTGTGTTTCATTGTTGTTAGGTAGGTCTGAGACCATGCATTTTATGATTTTTGTATATCATTTACGACAGGCTCTTATATACAAACCTACCTCTTCGTGTGCTTTAGCAACACAATCAAATATAAGCTACAGCTTTCTATCCCTGTTCGCTTTTGTTCACCACCTTACCCCTCCATCCTCGGCTGTACACGTGAACTGGCTTCATGTGAGCACCAACAATGAAATAACATAAGATTTTGTCATATTGAGCCAAGGTAGTGCTGTGAATGTCTTTGAAGTAATCAACAGCTAATTTAAATTTTTTATATACACATTGCCAAAAAATGGTTTTCTAAAGTGTGCCACAATTTTGATCCTTCACATCCTCAGGGTACAGAATCTGAATTTGAAGAGCAAGGCAAAGGAGATAGCAAAGCCGTAGTTCTGGCAAATTACCTTCCCAAGGCCCCAAGAGCATAGCTCACAGAAGCCTGCAAACCAGATAAAATGCATACCACGAACCAATTAGTTTTACTTCCAAGACTGCGTTAATTAAACTCAGAAGCAGGCATTGCTTTGAACACATTTTTTAGTGCCATAGAGTGCATTTTGATGCGTGAAAATACATTCAAATGAACTGTGTCTCAGCATTCTTTGATCTCTTCCATAGTAACTGGGGCAAAGAACTTCAATCCACAATTCACCTATTCATTACTGTGCCCAACACTCGGCACAACAACTAGTAACCATGTTACTGAAAGTAGAACCAAAGTCAAAACACAAATAAACTTGGGCAAGACCTGTGAGATACACAACTTGTAGATACTATAGGGGAAAACACCAGCCATGTAGATATACAAAAGATCAGATTGCAACACAGAACATTCAGCTCAAACGAAAGGGAGAAAAGTGAGGTTGAAACTATGGCACAAATATGCTTGAGACTCTTTGGAGGCCCAAGAGATGCAGAAAATAACAGAACGCCCTGCACCTACAGAAGTAAAAGCTCCACCAACCTGCTCAGGACCACAATTGCAAGTGGAAAAAGATCTGTAATCTGCACCACCTTCCCAAAATCAACACTGAAGCACCACAGCAGCACCACAAATCTTTCTTTGAAGAACTAAGAGAAGAGGCTGCACTCTTTTTTGTTTAAAATGCAGATTGTTTACCCACTCTTGCATGAAGATAAACAGGTAAAACGATAAGTGAAGTGAAGCCCCCAACCCAGCCCAGACAACCCCACAAGTAGGGGAAAACCTACCCTTGCAAAGCTCAAGGGAAAATGAAAAAATCAGTGGTGAAAACGTAGGGGCAGGGGATGGGACTGCATGACAAGACAAGGGTGAGGCTTTTGCAGCACACATGCAAGGGCAAACACATGGAAGAGAAGGCGTGCGGCATGGGAGAATGGGTAGATGCACACGAATATAGCCGTGTAGCAAGATATAAACCACTGAGGTAAAGGCCCCAATTTTAAGTACAAAAAACAATAGAAGGAAACTCAAATTGTAGTTGTTGCAGATGATTTTTAAAAAAAAGAAGCGAAAAGAAAGCTCATATCAGGCTCTACTCATTCCGAAGGCACTATCCACATCAGGATCCCAAATGTGTCAAAGTTATGCATCTCAAGTGAATGCCCAATGTGATCCTATTGTTCATTTTATCTTTTTGAAACTTATTTTACTTTTTGACATGATAGGGGGTTGGGGCAATTCCAAAGGGTGGGGTACTTACGGTCCTCAATTTGGTAGCACTTAGCACCCATTGTATAAGAATCTAATTCATTGACAAGTTGGTTGGTTGGAGTGTGGCAGGTTTTTGGGTTAGGGATTCGACGTTACTACATATGCCATTGCATTGTATACTATGAGATACGTGGGCGTTTCCATTGCCTATTTAAAGAAGGCTTTGGACCTCTAGATAGAGTCATGCAATACCAAGATCAAAGATGCTTAGGCCTGTACCTACTGGAACTACATCGGCACAGGGATAATCTAATGAGAAGACAAAGAGCACTACAGCCTCAGAGGCAGATCACAGATTTCTTCGGATCAAGAGAAGCAGGAATGGAAGGAGAAGCAAGAGGCCAGCAGCCAGCACAAAGGAGTACCCACATTTATACCAAAGGCACCCTTATTGACAGGGCGATTGAGCTTAGGAAATCGAGACGACCACGACCGAGATGCAGAAGCACACTTCACCGGAGGAGACTACAACAAAGGATTAGAAGCATTCTAGCCATACACCCAGAATGCTCCTAAGAAGTTTATCTAATACTTTGTATTTAGTTTTTCGCATTTATTTTCACACTTTCACACTTTTCACACTTAGTACCTTAGTACTAAGGTACCCAGACATTGTAACAGATTCACCACTTTTGTATCAGTTTGGTCTCATAGGTCACTCTGGCCTTTTGAAGACGTTAATATAACATTTCATTTCATCTCTCTCTCTCTCTCTCTCTCTCTCTCTCTCTCTCTCTCTCTCTCTCTCTCTCTCTCTCTCTCTCTAACACACACACACACACACACAAAAACAAAAAAAAATTCAATCATAAAACAACTTTCAATTAGGAGTTGTCAAGGCAA